>NC_139448.1:29165996-29902870 GCF_963924565.1 Ascidiella aspersa | reverse complement strand
CGCGAGAACTGCTGTCGTCGCAGCGACATCAATAAAAGGCCCTCCCTTTCCGTCGAGGCGGCTTGCGACGCGCGATCAGCGACAGAAATGTCGCGCTCGGCAATTTTGAGCCGATTACTTGTGACTAAGGCACCCGATTCAGATTTTTTAAGCCAGAGAAATTGAAAAAGAGTTATCAAAAATTTACGCTGCTTTGAGTTCGTCACAGTTTTTTGACAGTACCTTTTTATTGAAAAATTCTCAACCACAGTTTCACGGTTCGATTGTTTTACTATATAGCAGATGGAATAATTAAAATCCTTTAAAGGAATTAAAATTAAATAATCACGATAAAAAAATGTTCGCATCAGTTTTAAAGGCGTCCATCAATCAATAAAAATCCACATGAATAATGTAGCACTGAATATGTGATAATTAAAATTACCTCGACCCTTGTAACATAAATGTCGACCTTAATTCCTGTTCAGTAACAGCACAATACTCTAGCAAAGCTAGCAATTTTAGTGATTGATCTCAACAGCTAGCCTTGCTAGAGTATACTGCTGCCCAAAGGAATAAATATTACACACTTGTTTCAAAATTCCTCGCATACCAGGGCTGTGTTCGGCGGGCAAACATAAAACGCGTTCTCCCACAAAAAATAACCTTTACCCGCTTAAAAACCAAGACACAGAACAGCCAGTCAACTCGCAACAGGCGAGGAAAACATTGGGATTACGTTACCGAGTTGATTTATTTGTGTTTATCGGCGCTTGAGCCAATCTGTGTTCGACACAGACCGGCCGGGATTAGTAAAAAAAATTACCGTCTAACCTCAACGGCTTGCTCGATGAGAAATGGCCGAAATTGATGTACGGCATGCCTCGGGAAAAAAGCGTTGCAAGCTGCTGACACAAGACTAACAACGTTTAGTCCAAAGAGATAACATTTTGTATACAGATGTGAGCAAAATGCACTTGAAATGTTGTACAATTGGGGTCAATGTTTTTCTTCCATCATTTGCCAATTTATACTAGCCCAATTTCACATAATTTTTTTTTTTAAGAAAAATAAAACATTTTTTTAAATTAGACGCTGGCTGTTGTATTTTTCCCGCAGTCTGGAAGTAGCAGTAAACAAAATGTAATTCACTGCTAAACCGCGATACATCATGATGGACAAAAAACATAGACATGGACAGCAAAACCGACATAAACGCAATTAACTGCTACGCAATTGAATTTGCATCAGGTTTTCAATCAGCACGACTATCGGCGGGTCTCATAGCAGACTAGCGCAATGCGTAAAAGGCATTGCAACGCTACGATTAGCGGCTTGTTGGTACTTCAGGAAAAAAATCAGCGCAAGCCCGCGGGAAAACGAGCCTTGAAACCCGGCCGATTTTTTTAGCGTTTCACTAAGTGTTGTCAGCTCTTTGCGTATCGTTTTTAGCGCCCAGCCTTAGGTGATACCTTTGCTCTATTTTTATGCCGGTGCGCAGGCGACACCACTTCGCTGATTGGTCAGTTCAGCAAGGCCCGCAGCACCCGAAACAGGATTGCAAGCAGCACCGTAAAAGCACAGTTATAACGCCGGCGGCTGTCCGAAATATGTCGGATCCACAATACATGACAGTGCATACGGGCGAGAAACGGCTTGATCAGCATGGAACAAGGATTTTAAGACTGGGGTTGACCCTTTTAATTCTCACATCGGTAATTTACTCAGGCTGGATATCCAAAAATACATTCGCGTCAGGATGCGATTTGCCCGCCTTAACGGCCACTTCAAAGAGCACCGAATACATTTCGCCGTTTAAACCGCGTCTAATCTGCGGCGAGGCCTTAGATAAACGGAAGTCGGGGCACTTTTAATGCGACAAAACCGCGAAGGTCGGATGTCATCAAATTTCACTGTTTGGCTCTTCGTAAAAAGCGCGCTTAGCCGAAAACAAATTACGGCCCGGACCGCTTTTATGTATTTCGTGTACGCTTTGAAATTCGTACCGTAACGTGTCGCTTTGTTATTTTAATATCCTCTTTGATTTTTTGTGTAATTGATTTCAGAAGAAATGGTAAAACCAAACAACATCATTCCCTTCTTTAAATATATCGTTGCGTGAACGGCGGAAAGGTTCAAATCAAATACAACCACACCGATGAAAAAGAAGCGCGTTCAGTCAACGTTGTTCAATTATCGAATTTTTCTTCTTCTAAAAATGCAACGACCATAAGGCATCACCTGTCGAAATTTCCACGTAGGTATAATACATTTTCCCAATAGTTTGTAAAACAAATGGCTTCCGTGCTGTTTTGGTCGCAAGGCCACAATGCCGCGGGAAAGTTTAGCCCTTGAACGTAAATAGCAACTACAAGTATTCAAGTTGCATCACTATTTCTGCGATTGTGACAACTTTTGGCTCCGTGCGTTTTTAATTCGCAAATAGGCCCACGTGAGTTAGTTTTGTTTTTTTGGACGAATAATTTAGGGAAATCTGCAAACTCCGACAGCGCTCTTTTGGGGATAGGAATGCTCGAAACGTTTCTTGCGGCTTTAGACAAATACAGCGGCATAACTGAATAACAAAGTGTAAAAATCAACCGCCGGGCAGTCAGTTAATGTAAAACGCGACGAATATTGTGACAAGCATCGCAGCAGATATAGAGCGCCAGAACCGCGACCGCTCGCTCCCGACTGACGTTTTGGCTTGATGACGTAACGATCGGGACTTGGCGAGAAGTGCAAACCTTAGCGAGGTTGTGGAGGCAGCGAGCAAGAGTCGGCCGCCGTCTAATTGCAATTGCAAATAAGTGTGCGCATCTTTCCAGGAATCTCGGGGCCGAGATGAGCCAACTCGACGGCCAGGTTTCGCGGCCGCTTTGCAAACCGGCCGGCACTCTTTTGTGGCCGCTTTTTCGCCATCGTTTCAACAAGCACCTAAAAGGTGTTGTCAAGTTACGCAACCCCAAAGCAGTATTGTTTGGTTGGTATTGGCTTTCAAAGATACTGGCCTTTGTTTTAGAAATAAAAGATTAGGTCTTTATGGAATCCAAAACCTTGATTGACAAGAGCTTTTTGCTTTAATGACTACTCCGATGTTTGTGACGTAAGAAATAAAAATTGCAACTGAAAGATAACGTAGTAAAATACAGATCAACGTCCGATCTTACGTTTTAATTTGTCTTATGTTTTATGTTGATAAAATAAGATATTGTTATTATTTTTTATGGCTTATATTTGATCTATGGCTGTTCCAACACTTCTAGTTGTTGATCTTTTATCTATATCGTAAGATCCAAACAGAACCACAACGGTTATAAGAAAGATCTAAAACAACTGTATTAAAAAAAACAGAATACTATCTAACATGATTTGAAATTTTACTTGGTTATTGCAGGTTAAAGCGGCAAACCAAAGTAGTCCTGCCTTGTCAGCAAAAAGTTGCATGTAAAGGCCCTGGGGCCCGAGGCTTTTCCTCTATAGCCCTGCTATATCGCGGTCGCGTATTCCTTCCACCGCGGTTCGTAATCCGCATTTAATCTTTTGATCAGCTAAAAGGTCGACGCGCCCCGAGACGCCCAAACGCTCCGCCGGGAATCGACGCACAGCGCCCGGGCCTAGCCGTTGTCGGCCCGCTTGAGTTAATTGACCAATTAGATTAGGCCACGATTCACAAGCGCGCTCTTGGCTGGTCGGCGGCTGCGCGCTTCTGCGCCCCGCGAAATTCTTTGCTTTTAAGTTGCGGGGAATTTTTATGATCTTTTTAAGAAAGCGAGTATGGCTTGAAACAACAAGCTTCGGAAAGAGCTCTGTTTAGAACTGCAGTTTGAAGGTCAATCCCGATGGTAAAAAGTTAAGTAGAATTTTGTCCAGTGCTTTTATTTTATTTGGAAAATGCAACGTGGCAAAATAAACGTATTTACCCCGTTCGGCTAGCAGCTTCAAGGTGAAGAAATTACACTGTACATAGGGCTCAACAAAAAGGAGTGTCTACGTACAGACTCATAACGTAAATCATGCAATTAGTTTTAACGAATATAACGTTGAATCTCCGACAAGGTAACACGGTGATTCGTCTATTTTCCGCTCCCTAGCCGTACACCGGTCAAAATGCTCTTCCCTTTATTTCATTAAGGCCACCAATTGACGGGACACGATTTTGAGCACCCTGTCTGACGAAACAAATTTATAAGGGATTTATTAGAGGAAAATACATAACTTTGCGGGTAAGGTGGTAAACCGTATTCGGGGTATCTTGATGCTGCGAATTTGAAGAAACACCGTTTGCCAGCAGCGTTAAAAGTTTCAAGGGCCAGAAAGTACGGTACAGTTAACCCTATATACTAGAAGAAAGCCTTCTCCTGGGTAAGTGCGCAGCTTGCTTTGGTACACCATGTCCCGAGCAACGCGTCTCGGCAACATTACATTTTTTTGTTTTGTTTTTAACTTTATAACATTCACTTATTTTTTGTATGATACCAAATGAAATAAAACACAGTTAATCAAAACGATGATTTGCAAACCTAAAGTAAGCCAAACCAACAAGTAAAGACATTTTCCTAATTTCATATTAACATCAGTACAATATTAATTTTGGCTATTTTTTGCCTCATAGATATGATAAGATTTATTGCAGATGTTTGTAACGTTAAAAAATGACAAAGTTTTTTCATTGTCATTCCGTTGTTCAACCATATATAGATTTCTTTATCAGAATGGAAGATTTCAATTCTGTAGCTAAAATATTATTTGAAATACACTAAAATGCCAGATTTTTTTAGCCAAAGGTACAAGCTTGCATTGTCTACTCCAGGCTATGTTTAAGTTCTTAATTCGATTGAGTGGCAACATTCGAATGCCTTTACAAAATATGTCAAACGTGGAAAGCGCGCTCGTTCACATGTCGTCCAACCATCTCACGAGCGGCATATTGCTTCCGCAGTGGAGCAGCTCAACGCAAGAACCGAAGGCGAGGACTTGACGACAAAGCGACATGCGTTTAAATGCTCGCGCAATTCTGGCAGAGTGTCAGCGCCCGCCCAACAAAAACAACAGGTTCGCTAGTCGGGCGCTATTTTTAAAGGCGACACAGGAATCGATCGTTTTCCGATCGACTTGCCCAAGTTCTTAAGGCATTGCCGCCCGCCCTGTGGTGATCCCTATGCCTGGCCTAAGGTGCAGATCAGAGCGGGAGATAGGCGGACCAGTATGACTTCCTGTCCTGGGCACAAAGTCGAATTGAGTTTATATACAACCGTTAAGGCCGCCTGCAAACAGCTACATGTAAGGCCAGTGGTTCTCAACTGGGGTTCCATTTCTAATGCTCAAGGGTTTTTGAGAATCTTTAAGAATCTGATTTTTGCTTAACTCTTGCAACTTTTTTGTAACGATTAGATTGAAATCAATCCAATTATAACTTCCTATACGTTGTGTAGAGATGATGTGTGTTGTTCCAGTTCCGTTTATTGTGACATTCTGGTGAATTACCTACGGAAAAGTCTTGTAGGTGTGCCGCAATCTATTTTATAATTTCTGAGGGATGCCGCTAGCCATAAAAGGTTGATAAACACTGTGTAAGGCCATGTATACGTTCGGCCACCTTTTTGCCGCCGGGACATGAATGCTTGGCGTAAATATGACAGCGAAGATCTGGCGACCAAAGTCTATACGCTAAACTTTTATAAGTAAACCAAACATAAGACAAATATTATGACAAAATTCTAATTTTCTTAATATGGGCCACGTCGACGTATTTCTCCCAGATACCGAACTTATTTGGAAACGCAGTTAAAGCCAAACCGGACCGACCGCCTTTGTACATGTTATATTATGTCAACAACAAATTATATATACAAAAAAAGCTCAAAAAACAAAAAACAAAAAAAAAGAACAAAAAACACGGGTCTGTTCATTGACATTTCCCCGTACCTGAATAATTGGAATGACATACATAAATGGAAGTTTTGAAAATCTACTTGTTTGCCTACGGAATATTACATTCTGCTTTATCTCGTTCCTTTCACCCCTTTAATATAAAATGAGGCCCGAATTAATAAAACCGCTTAACACTTTTAATAGCATAAGTTACTGAAAATGTACATTCCCTAAAAAAAATAATCAAGGGTGTATAAATTATTTTTTTGAAAGAAATATTAGCGATGGGTTTAAACATGAGGTAATTTGTCCTTTGCCAAAGCGATTGCGTCGCTGTTTGCATTGTACGCCTGAATAATCAAAGCGCTTTCTAAAAATAGCCGACGTCCTGTTGAAAATAACCCGAAGTGCCTTATAGTCAAAGTACTTGATTGGAGGACAGCGTTCAACCTGCCCTCAGTGGCAACAAGTTAAGGGGCTTACAGGATAATTACTTGTAACGATCAAGGTGACATATTTCAGCCAATCTCTCGGGAATCGCTTGGGAGCATAATGCACTTTTCATGTCCCGGATACCAATGTTTCCTCAACCGCTATTAAGCCATAACCTGAGCGCTAATGTGTTTTCAGCGTCATAAACAAATTAGTATAGATGTGTGAAAAAAACGTTTAATTAAATAGTTGTTTTAGTTCGCAATCGCCGCTTGAAATACAACTGCGCTTAATTTAAAATAGAAATACGTCAATAATAGAATCTCACATTTATGTTGGTCTAGAACAGCCTTTCTTAACCTGGGGTAAATTTACCCCAGGGGGCAAATTTCCACATTTTAGGGGGTAATGAACTATCAATCTAAATATCCACATCAGTTGACGGGACAGTAAAATTGTGCTAGCTGTAGGTATTGGTATAGCCTACTTTCCCAGTTCAGATTCACCGCTAATTCGAAGCTAGACTATAGTAGCCTATCGATTCTTTATATTCTAGTGTCCGTAATGTGATGCTTCGCTAATTGATAATTTTTTTTAGTTTATTGTCAACTTCCTTATTTCTTAGTTAATTCATTTGTCGTTGCCAAAGAGCAAGGGTAGCCGCTGCATTGAATATAACTGACGTATTTATTCTACAACATTTATTTCGTCCTTGCAATTTCAATTTTGCCAACTCGTTTCGTTACTGTAAAAAAGTGGTTGAATTCTAGACCAGCGCTCACATTTTAACACGGAATCTCCATAAACTTCTAGCATCCCCTTTTGCAAAAACATGTTAATTTCCATCCTAGGGTTTTTTAATTTGGTGCATCATGGAATAATCATCATCTACTCAGCTTGATGGGTTTAAATAAAACACGAAGCATGGCAAATTCAATCCTAAGGTTGTCGGTGTTTTTGTTCAACATCAGTTGAAGGGTAGAAATACCCACGCTTTGACAAACCCAAAAACAGGACTCCAATTTACAGTGTGGGTTTACCCAAACAGAAAACCTCACCCGGTAGGCCCAACGCCGACATCAAAGTCTGAAAATACCTTCCAATCCCAATAAGCTTGAAAAATGATTAGGCAGGATCAGACGAGTTCTCTGCCCTTAAGAGTCGACTGAAAGCGGTCGAAACCAGGAAACAAGGGAATGGGTGTCCGAACATGGAATTCGCGCACGATTGTCGCATTCCGCTGCCATTTCGGGGAGTTGCTATCGATTTCAACTTGTCCGAATCGCGCGGAAGTGCAAATGCGCCGCGATTGCTTTATGAGTCATGCGCGAGCGAGTTGATTGCTGGATCAGTTTTTGAAAGAGCACTAATAAATACAGCCTGCGCGCTATTGCCGCAGTATGCGAATCATGTAGCTTTTCCGTATATAGACAAGGTTTTTTTATAGCTACCGTCGATTACATGCTGCGACAAAACAATAGGCAACACTCAAAATGCCAGTCAGTACCTGAATCCCGGGGACGGACACGCACACATAACCAAAGTCAGACAGAAATACCCGGTCCTTATTGCACCCCGCTTCTAAAAATACACTCCTCGGCTCCTAAAAATACCAAGTCCTGCAAGGAATGGCGAAAAGCAAGAACGGCACCTTGATTTCCTGTTCGCTTCCTTCGGAGAGCGAGAGAGAGCGACTTGAACCTGTTTAAAACAGAGAGAAGAAAAAAGGCGAACAAAGGAAGAAAGAGAAACGCCGAGCCGCGTTCCAAATCGGATCAGGCTCGTCGCGGCAACCAAGTGCAAGCAATAAACATGTGTACTGAGGAGGAAGTTCTGGCAAGAGTCCCGCGGCCCGCAAACGGCAAGAGCATGGGGCTATATTTAACCCAGAAGAGGAAGCGATCGCCCCGAAGCGTTCCCGGTGCCACATTAGGCACCTAGCCTCGGCCGGAAACAATGCAAGCGAACTGCTTCTGGGCGCGTTCTGGCAGTAGGCCAGTCGTTCGAGAGAAGGGCAATACATCCTTGATCCCCTCTGGAAAGGTGGACGACCAAATAGGGGCGGGGTCTCTGTTGGGGGGCGGGTTTAGGGTTCCTTTGAGCGTCGCCATTTTCAGCGTATTCGAAAATGCACGCACCGCAGGTTTCTGCGCGCTGCGAAATTGGGCAAAATCATGCGAAACATCCTTAGTGTATACAAATGACATTTTTCCCATCTTCGCTTTGCAATATCTCGAAAGAACCGTCATGACCTGAACTTTATAGATTGGTGAGCTCGAGAATTCCGGTTTATATTTTTATCTATGGCAAAAAACACGACATTTCTAGATATCTATTTAGTCGAAAGGAACTACAAAACACTGTTTCTACCGATCTTTATGTATTGCAGTTGACTGACACAGCATAATTAAAACACAAAACACTATATTTACCATTGTTTTAATGCGGATTATAAGCGTCATTTGCTGGTATTACAACGTTAAACGTAAGGCCAACTTGAAGTGAAAATAATCTCATGAAAGATTCAGCGATGTAAAGTAATTTAAAAGGAAATAAGTTACCTCCTTTGACATTCTTAAACCCCAAACTTGGCGCCGTAAAGGGGTTGCCCTCAAGCCAAGACAAGTTACATAGAAATGTTTCATTTTTCCATAAGTTGAATTGTGGGCACTTGATAATATATATTAGGACTTTGGAACGCTTAATGTCTTTAACGAATTGAATTATCGACATTTGGCAATAAAAAAGGAAATCGACCCCAAACGCAAAGCCACGATATATTGAACGTCGTGCGACATTTGGCAATAAAAAAGTAAAATTGTTACAGCCTGATATCTTTAACAAAGCGATCTTGCAAAGCATTAACTAGCTTTGTCTAAATCGGTCAGATCTGGACGCCTTTTCCTTTACAATACATCATCATATTGTACGCGCAAGGCTTTCGTGTAAAAGCGCCCGGCGATAACTTGAAGGCTCCTGCGTGTACAAACCGTGCCATGCATATTTCATGGGCCGGGCGCTCCAAGGCAATGACCGAGATCAGACAAAAGCCTTCCAACTTAATTGGCATCAAAACGCAAGCAATATGCGAGCGGGTGAGAATGCAGGCTTCTCGATGTATATAAAGCACCGTTTTAGGACATTTTGCCACTGGTTAAATGCGATCCTGTATTCCATTACGAAATATAAGGCATCTGCTCCCATTTTAGTAGTCTTTATAATTGCTAAAGAACCCTATCGAACATATATAGAAGCACAGTCATGGAGTGCCAGGCAATAAAACTCCTAATTTTCCGTGCTGCTTGAGAGTGTTTAAAGCGATTAAGTTGGTCTAAGATCCCTAAATTCAACAAGCTTAATCTAGATTTACAGCAACCTTAACCGTGCCTTTGTTTAAAGTGTGATTTTGCATCCCAATAAAAATGGCAAACGGAAGATTTTTCCACTATATCGAACAGCGTTGTTACCGATATGCAGTAAATACATTCAAACCAAATAACTTAAACTTTAAATGGCGAAACGCCTAGCAAACATGGAACCGAATGCATAAGCTAGGATTCCTATCGAAGAGAAAAATGGATTTTTTTTATATTATGGTCATGATACCAATCTGCAGTTTAAATGACCCCTATACCCTAAAAAGGCATAGGCATACGGTACGAATAACTGTCCTCCATTATTTCCCTTTATCCTTTTTCTATACACTGTAACTCGATTTTAATGAAAAAACCGCACGCCTGGTTTGTGAGCGAGCGAGGTCTTCATAGACAACCGCGTCATCGTCCTCGCGGCAACAAAGTTATTTTAGTTGCCGACTACAAGGGTGGTTAAGGACGGAAATTCTATCCCGCGGCGCGACCCAGAGACATTTACGAGAGCGGAAAATATCGTTTTGGTCGCTGTGAATGAGACTTTTTACGGTCGGCGTGTATCGAAATTCCTTTCGTGAGCCGTATTTTAAAATTACATTTTGATAAGTGTCATTTTGAGTTTCCAACTTTAACGATTAATATTGTGAGAAATTGAAGAATTTTGTGTTTTACATTTGACTTTAACGAGTAGCGGGTAACACACTTCGTTACTATATTATGTTGTATGTTTAAATTGCAACATGTTGCCATGTAATGAAAGTTACCCACATGTGTGTACATTGTACAACAACTGTGATCTAGCCCTTCTGGAGTCACTTTTTGGCAACAATAACGGCATTCGTATCGTAGTAAACCGGAAGCTATAGCATACTAACCGAATCTGTCGGTTAATGATGCAAGCCCTCAATCTAGAAAAACATATATTCGGTGAGGTTAAAACTCACGACCTTTTGGTCATAGCGGGATCGTTGCTCTTCCAACTGTGCTACATAGGCGCGAGAGTCCAGAAACAACCAAGACGCCAATGCTTGCTACATTCTGCTAGTACAAACACCTTCACATTATATATTGCCATGTATGCATTCTATGCTTTGTCGGCAAACAAACTTCAGTCTACAGTGCAAAAGGGCTTTGAAAACTAGTGGTGAAGTGACCATGTAGGTGGTCGCACAACAAGCTTTAGAAACGAATCGAATAGGATTATAACAATGTTACACAAAGTCTTACCCATAAATTTATTGCATTCTTTTAGACTTGAGATGCATAAATGTTAAACTGTCAAAAATTTACTCGTGAGTTGCACAATATAAAAAAAACGAGTAAAACCAGGATCCGACGTTTTTTGAAGGAATATATATTACTTTAGGAACTGAGGATGCCAGCATAGTCGAAGTATATATTCCTTTAAAAATCCTTCATCCTGGTTTTACTCGGATTTTCTAACTTTGAGTTTTATTTTTTATATACGCGTCAGAGGAACAGTGATCGACAAGCAGAAACCTACCGCCATGGATTTGGATTCCATAAGCCCATAAAACTTATCATTTGTGTCCTTTGTGAGCTTACAGACTATAGCTCAGGGGTTGTTGAACTTTTTTTTTTTTGCTTCGCATAGACCAGTGTCGAAGGAGATTTTTAGAGATGGCGTCATACATTTACGTCACAATACAAATGGACTTTAAAAATCCGCTGTTTCTAATGCAAAAAAATGTGAAAGTGTAATGGAGTCTTGATGCATTCAGTGCGAAAAGGTTTTATTTTTAAATAAACTATGTTCGTTGACAATTTGATTAATTTTTAAATATATACTAATATTTTAACTAGGCCGTCATGGACCCTCTAAAACGAATTCACGCATGCCAAAGGGGTCCATGGACCCCAGTTTAAGAACCCCCTGCTATAGCGTATTGCTGGATCTCTGTATAGGCTTTACGCAAGTGTGTGTGACAACCACAGACACACCCTCTGTACCCTGTCGAGGAAATCGACCCAAAACGCCGTGGTTAAGCCGATTTATGCGCAAAGCCAAAATACCGGGCGGCCAAAATCCAAATTTCGCAAAAACGCAAAGCCACGATATATTGAACGTCGTGCGAGGAAACGCCGGGTCACAGGTCAAGGTCACGGTCACGTATGGCTGCTTCGGCGCCGGGTCGGCCTACTCGACACCGGGCGGATGCTAATTGAGTGGGTCGGGTTTCTTGGCCGCACAAAGCAACTTAGTGTATGGTGGCAACTATTGTGTACTTACTGTACTGTATAAGCGAGCGCAATGCCGTTTCAAGTGGAATGTGTGGTCCCGCAAACAACAGAACAACCGCGTGTCAGAGGCCGGGCGGAAGTGAAAAAAGGTACTTGGGTATGCAGCAAGCATAAAAAGTTATCCTTACCCCCACTAAACTAATTAAACATATTCGCCGAATATTAAGCTAAATTTTTAACCCGGTACGATTGTGGTTTTTAAAAACACATTACCCCTAACGATTTAACTCAGCTTGTGGATAAATGTCATCGTATACGTTGCAACACTTGGTACTTGAGTATGCAGTAAGCAGAATATAACCCTTATCCCACTAAAATGGTAGTCACCAAAAAATAAAGCAGCTTTTTTAATGTGGTACATTTGCGGTTTCGAAACCACACGACTGCGAATTACCTCAGTTAGCGGTTAAATGACATCGTATACGAATACTTAGCCGCAACTTTAAAATTAATTTACACAATGAAAGTAAATTATCAAAGATAAAACAGCAATTTATAATGAGTTTTAAAAAAACTAGGTCAATGCTTATAATCAGTGCCTTCTCTCTATGTTAAAAATGAATAAAGAGTTATTCGAAACGTTCAAAGTGACACCTACTTCTCTATGGGCTTTGATATTCTTTTACGTCTTACTACAACCTACAACCATTATGCTCCAAAGGTAAATTTGAATTACGAATAAACACAAAAATTATTACAGAGATATATATCACAACGTAATATCAAAATATGTTACGACAAAATAATTCCTACAATGCATGGGAATCCAACGCGTGGGATGTCTTACCGCGGCTAGAATCTAGGTCAGACGGCTGTTCAAAACGACAATGCCGGGAGTAGATCGCAAGATAGGAATAGCGACAGCGTGGGGGGCACACATTCGGGCGTTGAGCGGATTGCCTTCAAGAGACACAGTTGCCGCTTTTCACAAATAGGTCAGGGCGGAAATGCCATCGTGCGAGCAAGACAACAAACTGTCGCTTTCGCTTTTGGTGACGACCGCCGCCACTCATGTTGGTACAAGCGGCTTCGGCCTGTTGAAACTGCTCAATACATACCTTATTTTCAATTTAGCGCCAACCCAAATGGACAGCCGCGACCGGATAGGGTCGCGCTTGTAAAATCGGCGAAGAGGATTTTCGCGTAAAGCCATACGCGGCGCAGCCTGCCTGTATGAGTGTATGGTCAAGGGCTAGAGGTTGTTGTTTTTGCGGCAAGAAACAAGGTCAGCACCCTCTTGAAACGACAAGTTCGACACCATGTGTGTCTAAAAGCGGAATGCATAAGCTGAAACGGTTACAATTGTTCGGTGCTCTAGGTGGCACGCACACTAAAACGGATTTTCTCAAGTTGGTATTTTGTTGGCGTAGACAAGATGTCGGTGTCGGGTGTCAAACGCCAGTCGAAAGTAGAAAAAAAACGATCGTTTCTTAACGCCGGGCATTACGTAACTTCAAACCAGGGATGTCCAAAAATATCGGATCGAAAAAGAAAGCCTAAGCGGTGGTATCGGTATTCGTCCGAAACTATAGGATTGTGCTGAATATCTAATTGATTTGTGCATTTTAGGCATCGTTTGCAATTCTATATAACGTTTTAAACCCGAAAAAACATTTTTTTAACAACTAACTCGACTTTTATCGCGTACAGAAATTTTGGCTATGGACAACCTGAAAACATTATTTTGGCACGTTTGGTCATTTCATAAATTTTACTATTTATACACTAAAACGATATCATGTTATATCGGATTGCAAGACCGTACCTTTTGTAGAAAGTATCGGGTATCGGAATCAAATGCCAAGTATCGAACTTCCTAGCACAAGAGTGACTTTAGTAAAATAGCGAGAATTTTATTTTCAACTTGCGACGCAATTTTGTGCATTACATCACGGCCAACGGCAAGGTTTCGGCGCACGCCACTCGAAGAATACCTCGCGAGTTTGCCTGCCGCTACTTCAACTTAGATCCAATCTATCGCCAAAGCGCCCTCGTCTGATCCCAATATAGAAAAAGCCGTGCGCACGCGCGCCATTATAACTGCCTCGGACTCAGGCCAAGTTTTTTTTCTGGCGCACTTCCTGTGTCTGTCAAGCGCTCGGCCAACTGTGAAGTGTATATATAGCGCTGTGCAGAAAAAACTCATACGCGGAAATTCCCGCGCTGTCCTTTGAACAGGATCCGGCGCTTTCGCAATACGCCGAGGCCACGTAAACTCCGTTCCGTCAATGGGCCGCACCTAACTCGAACTAAATGAGGGCCCTCGGAAGCACCGCGTTCTGCGCAGACCCGGACGAAGGCCAGTCAAGCCCCCCCTAAACGCTTCTCGACTGTTTTTTGAAAGTGTTCAAGGGCCCACAGCAGGGTTTGGGTAGTTGCGATTGCGCTTTTGGCAGCGATCGAGCGGTTCTGCCTGAACGCCATACCCGCACACCCGGCGTTCGCGCGCCCTTGTGCGCCAAATTTCGATGTAATTATGAGCTAATCGCGCTAATATATACTGATAAATGACATCGCGCGCTAGCTCCTTAAACTTCGAAATAACCAAAAAGCGTAGATTGAAATATCCAAGCACCAATGCGAGCGGCTTTAAGTCGTTCAGTCGGGCCAATGAGCGGGATAATCCAGTCAAGAGCCCTTATTTCCGGACCTGTTCTGATTCCGCAGATTTAAATTAAATGCTCCCTTGTTGTTTAAATCCCATTTAGTTAAACTCGCGAAGCAAAAGGCTGCGCATTACAACCGAGCGATTTATTTCAAATATGAACTGATCATCTTTTTTTTAACTATGCCTTGTTTTCGTTTATTTAAGTAAAATTTGATCTTGATCTTGAAAAGTTTCAGTAGCAAAACTACACTCTGCATTTAACTTTTCCCTTCAAGGCCATAATGACTTGAGCTTACCATCGCCTTATGTATTTTTTTTACCAACACGCTAAAATTGCTTAAAAGAAAAAGTATTCTTTCGGCGATAATAAATTATTATCACTATTACAATATTAGCATATATACGACCACCATGCTCAATACACACCACCTAAAAGTTATTGCTTGTAAACAAATCCCAGCGATAAGTCATCTTCATATGTCTATATAACATCAGAATTTCGCACAAGTTCAAAATGACCGAAAATACTTGGCATACAACCCTAAACCTCGAACTGCATTGTCTGCTGACCAGCGCGAATTTGCCAACGGTATATAGTCGGCAGCTCGTCTGATTACATAATTATCGGCTTTGCGTTTTCGAGGGGGTCATTCCGGCGTAATTCAACAAAAGCGTGGCGGTCCTTGTGGATGTTCGATAAATCGCTAAGCCCATGATCCCCGAAAGTTTGTTTAGCACAAGTGGAACTTACGGGATTATGCCCGTTCCGTCCTTGTGTACAAGGCCACTCCAAACTTGGCCTGCCTGCTGGGCATTTTTTGGCAATTAATAACCGTGGCTTTCCTGCAATATTTCGCCGTATGGATCAGCTTTCTTAGGGAATTATGTCGCCCGAAAATAAATTTTTTGGACACATGTTGTTTTTGTCCAGATTGTTTTACTTTTATATACTTAAGGACCAAAAGGCGAATGGTGAAGGCCATGTAAATCAGCTAATTATGCGATTATACGTACCTTCTTCAGGGTATGACACATTTGTGTGTGTCTACGGCAAGAGTACGTGTGTGTTCATGTACATATATTTCATAGACGTGTGGTGCTTATGACCTACGGTATGTACGTTTATGTTTCTAGGACAGTTTATTTATAAAAATTAGGCAATTTATGGGCTGAACGCTAAAAGTGTAAAAGTGACACTCTTTTTTTTGAATTTCAAGCCTCCCTTAACCTTACCATTTCAAACATATCAGGGAAATTTTGATCGAAAGGGTTTCTCATTGCCTATACAGACTGCTACTGAAAACTTTACAAAAATGGAGAGAAAACGAGAAGAGAGAGGGAGGGTCCGGCGATCAACACGCGGCCGTCGTCCTTTTCTGTTTGCTTTGCGAAGGGCGACGATTGACGGCACGAGTCAACAGAGGGGTGACGGAAAAACGCGCGTCGTCGCGGGCGGTTTAACATCGCTACAACACAAAGAAGCTCAAACCTCTTCCAGATTTTTGGACGAGAGAGCGAGAGAGAAAAAGAGAGAGAGATCGAGAGAACTGAAAAAAAAGAAGAAAGGCGCAATACCCGAGAGTAGCCAATAGCCAGCAGCAGGGCGAACGACTGGAACTGTCTGAGGGTCAAGGTCGGGATGCAACGCAAGACTGCCCACAGCCCACGGCTGCTAGGTCTGGGCGCGCTTGGCTGGCTTGAAGGCTTGCTGACTGCTTGGCTGGCTGGCTGGCGACGCTGTCTACTCGCAGACCGCTACGTGATCTGGCCGACCGCCAACAAATAGACAAACGGGCTGCCACGACAAGCGTCGGCCTGAGGAGTCGCCGTTTCGGCAGCGGATACAGTTACCCAGACGTCCAGATCTGAACGGGAGTGCGGGTCGCAGTTCTGTTAGATGCCAATTACCACAGTTTAAAAGTTGAAACGCCGAAATGACGGAGGAGATTTTTTGTTCCTGTGGCATATTTGAAAAAATTTATCGTTTAAAACACCAGGTGCCGACCCATTGTTAACAGCAGGGTCCAAAACTAATGCAACAAGTTTCGCGGTTCGCCAATAGGCTCACATTTAATTTTCCCACGACGTAGTACAAACTTACATCTATAGAAATTGCACTTTTTCTTTCGATAGGCAAATTTAAAAACTAGTAAAACACGGTCCCAAGCTGAATTGCACATTAGGCTACCTTAACAACTGCGCGCAGCAAAGCAGTTAACTAAAATATTTTGATCATCACTGTCAAACATGAAAGTTTGCGAAAAGTTTTTTTGGAAAAATGACAAGGGGTCGCAGACTTGCAAGTTTGAAATTCCCCGGTTTAAATAAAACAAATTTGCGAGTTTGATTGCCAAAAAAGCAGCAATCGGGTCAACAGGGGTTGGGCGCCGCTCCAAGGTGCCGAGAAATGGCCGTAGAAGGCCACGGCCATAAAATATTGCGCGCTGCCGAATTAGCCAAGCAGAAACGGGCAAACAATCAAGGCGCTTTGAAACGCCAAGGGCAAGAAGGCACAGGCGCTTGCAGTAGCTGCTGCCGACGCTCGAAAATAGCACAGACGTCAAAAAATGCACGCGGCGTAAACAAAAAGCAAGAAAACGGAACGCGCGCCTCTCTCCTACCGCGTTTTGGGTGATCAGCAAATTTTCGAAGAAACGTTTTCGCCGCCGTCGAAAAACGTATCGGTATACATCTGACATTCGTCGTTTTTTATCGCTTTGCAAGACTTACCGATGCGTTTCAGATCTTGTGGTGATTATATAAAGCGGCACGGCCTATATAAATAAATAGGTATCGTTGTCAGGAGCGCGATACAGCCACCATGACATTTTCGATCAACAGAAACATATTCACTGAAAAGAATTTCGAACATATAGCCAAGTCATCAGTTCCAACTAAATTAAACAATAAGTTGAGTCTCCAGTTACGGAGTAAAGTCCTTTAGCCTAAATCACTCATAAAACAAGTCAAGCACAGCATATGAAGTTATTTCCATAAGAAAATTAATGCAAACCACCCAAGTAAGAAGATGCATACGATTACGAGTCAGATTAAAAATAAATTAAAAAAACCAAACCGTTTTATGTGTACAAAATTGAGATCTATAACCGAGTATAGCTAATTTAAAAAGTGAATTAATTTGAATTATTCACGCAGAAACTTACAAAAAGATGTACTTTATTTGCAATTATGAGTCAAGACGGGTCTTTTTTTTTGAAAAAAGTATTTTAGGTGCATTTCAGCCAAGTCGTTTACCTAAGTCGCAAAACACTAGTCGTTTTGACAAGCTTTTAGATCCACGGTTGTGTCTCAAGAGACGGCGGGGAGACATACGTTTCGAATGCGATTGGCTGGTTTACAGACCAGGTTTAAATTTCCAAACAGCATCACTTGACAGCTCGCCTGATTACAGGAATAACCTCGAGAGAGTTATTAATCGCCAGCAATGCATTCGCTGGAATACCGGCGACACGCGTCACATTCGATTTTGCGAAGGCGCCGGCAATTTTATTCTGAGCAGAAAACCGGTAAAACAAGCTGCGAAACCGAATTCAGGGCAGCGCCAGTTTAAGTCTTTGTCGAAACCGAAAAACAGCTTGCGAAACTTGAAATGAAAAAAAAAAGCATGTTGCCTGGTCTCTAGTCTAGAGCAGCCATTTTTAACCGGTGCGCCATGCAAGGCTGCCAGGCACAAGGAAAATGATTTTAAAATATAAAAAATTTCTCATTTATATAAGAGATAGATATTTTTTTCGTCTTAGGGCATTGAACCAACAGAATACTTTCTAGAACTGCAACTATGCAACCAATGAAAAACAAATTACAAGCAATTAAAGGGAAATACCGCAAAATATTCGCGCTCGCCAGATGCACCGCCACGAACTAAAAAGGTTAAGAAACGCAGCTGTAGAGACAAAGGATGCATTTTGCGAAATATATTTCCCGTTGTATTTTATAAAATGACTGTATTTTATTTTAAAAGAAAAACCCAAAGCTTCACTTGCAAGGGAGAGAAGACACCTTGTTTCTAAAAATTTAGCTTATCATTGCTTTTAACATTTCCCTTCTAAACCAGGACTCTTGGCTCCTGACAAAACTAAAGAGTATGCTTTCTTAACGCTTTGACCTTGCTCGCACAACGTCCCTCTCCAGCAACTCAGCTATTCCATGTTTACATCTACAAGTCCTAGTCTACCAGTCCACATGCACATACAAGTTTAAGGTTGGCAGCAATAAACAGCTGAAAGTAACCATGGCAAAAGCGAACTGTCGACGCAGCGACTCAGATATGCATTAGTTTTACCTCGACAAGACGCCGGCGACGCTATTTTTGTAAACGGCCCACCCTCTGCATTGCAGCCTTGCCGTGAAAGGGAGGTGACAATTTAAAATGCAAAATTGCCGAGCGTCGCAAGTCCACCACCGCGGCTTTGACGGCAAATTGGGCCAAATCATTCATGAAAATGCGGCGGCTAAAGCATGTGACGTTAAACTTGTTCACTTCTTCGCTTTGGACGCTACAAACTTGCGATGATATTCGCCGAAGCAAGAGGGCATTAAAGTGTAAAATCAATTAAAATAAACAAAAATACAGTTTGCTTGTAAGGTATTCTTAGTTATTTACGTAAAACAATGATCCGATAAGATTCTTCAATTAAAACTTGACTGTTTAATACCTATCATACAAAACAGTTAATATGGCAAAAAATCAGTTGGAAAAATAAAAGTAGCCTATACTTACTATAGGTTTAAAAGTTTCGTCAGTTTTTTAAATAAAATAAAATAAAATAAGATGAGTTGTTTTAATTGTAGCTCGGATGTTTACTACTAATCATACGAAGCAGCGTTTTACTCTGCAGTGTGTACGCTTGTCAAGAAAAACTTTACAAAACAAAAACAAGTAAAAAAACTATCCAAATATCGATTTAATTTTTAATGCCCCGCTAGCAGCAATAACACAGTGCGGTTGATTTTTTCTAGTTGCTTTTTGGGGCGCGTTGTCAAAACTAAGCAACGAGGCGAAACTGTACACCACTCTCCTTAGGCTTAGGGATAGGTTGGGTGACTGGGTGTATCCAGTATACGGGCGATTAGCCTACGCTACTGGTCTGATTACAATCAGCGTCGAACCGGCAAGTTTAATTTCACCAGCAGGGAGAGCGTACAACGGACGGACTCCCATGTAAAATTATATCCAGTTGCTGTACAGCTGGCTGGCGAGCGCTATAAAAAGCGAAATTGAAAAAGGTTTACCACGTGGTCGTTGTGGAACCGCGAAATTGCCTTTTTAGAGGCAGAACAAGCCCAACGTTTAGGTCAGGGTTCTTAAACTGTATGTGCACGCCAGAGTCCAGGGTAGCTTTACAAGATTGAAAAAAAAGAACTGAAAAGCGTACCGCGGAACTTTTTGTAAACTTGGAAAATAACCGTGTACCACAAGCTAGAAAAGTAAAAAATACATTTGTTTGGGTGATGCAACGGGGTTAAATCATATATTTGTTTATTTCCAGGATATTTTGGGATACAGGAGGTGAGATAAATAGAGTTTCGCCAATTTTCCGAGGATTAAGGTTGAATGATAGGATGACATTCTCAAGGTGTCCGAGATGTCCAAGCTAACTGACAAAACACACATAGATTAATAGCCGGTACCCTTGCTGAAAATATCACCAGCAAAAAAAGGTTTGTAAACAGAACAACCAGGCCCGTCGTCTGCTTGCGCTACCCTAGTCGGTCGCCGGCGGAAGAAAACCGCACGATATTTTATGCATGGAATTTATAATCCAAATTGGGCGTCCGCGCCGCTGCAGCAGGTGGGCGGGCAGACTGGCACAAAACAAGCGCAATTTAGTTCTCGCGCTAAACGAAAGAAACGCCTCGATATTCGTGTTCCTGCGCTTAATATTTTAGAAGGGTCTGAGGGGGAAGGGGGAAGGAGGCTGCTTACATGAGTGCGACGCCGTTACTGCATCGGAATTAAGCCGAACGGAAAAAGGTGGCGCAACTGTGTATTCACTTGAACCCTTGTTTGGTATTAGAAGAGTTTGTCAACCTTTCGTTGTAATTCTTTTTATGTATTGAGTTTACATGTTGAGGGCCAATTGGACGAGCAGTAAAAATCTAAATCTAAATCTAAATAATAAAAAGTGACTCATGATAAAGGTCCATACAGTTAGGTTTTAATCAATATTTTGATAAAATAAATTTAATAAGCGAAAAAAGGAAAAAATAAACAACCACGAAACAATATTAAAATGGATATGTTTTTGTATTTAGTATATAGCTTGAAACTTAAAATATCTACAAAGCTTCTACTTCACATAAACAGGTGAAATATTGAACTCGCTTTGGGCGTTTATTCCAATTCAGCGAGTGGAAAATGGAATTAAAAAAGATTCGTTTTGTAAAAATGTCCCAGAGTTGTGGTTACGTGTTAGTAAACTAAGGGCCACAATACAATATTGCTAAGCGAATAAAAACTCAAAGAGAACCACCGCTGAGTACTGTAAGAGCCAAACCGGTTTCCTGGCAAGCGCTGTGCAAAAGCTTGTTGAAACTACATAACATTGGTTAACGAGCGTTGCGCAAAATGCAGGCCGCTCAAAACAAAGCGAACGACACGCGGCTGTCCCGGTTGGGTGGCATACTTGACCGTCGTGGCCAAATGGCCCCAGGCGGCTAAGCGCGAATATGGCTAAGATGCAAAAAAACAAAAACGGCCTCCGCAGACTTAATGCAAGCCCGCCTGGAGTAAACTGCGGTCGACTTGCTGCAGCGATTTTCCGCCTCCCAATAGAACCGAGACGCTTGCAATTTTGGCGTATCGCCTTTTAAAATCTCGACTAACTTTCTTGAGAAATCTCGACCGCTTTCGCTCAATACCGAGAGTTGTAAAAGCTGTGACGACTTGGTCATTTTTGTACATTTGACTGAAGTAAAAAATTACAAGATGGCGTGGAAGCTCGAAGAAACCAATCTTGGGTTGTCATTTTAATGCTATGGAATGAAAAATGACTTACAGACTGCTTATAAATGGACTTTTTATGACAAATTTTATTTTACTTTTTTGAACTTTCATTACAGTTGGGTGTTTCAAAAATGCTATCATGAATTTTCGTATACCCTTGCAAAACCACAAGTTTGACAGAAGGTGCAAACTAAAGCAGTAAAGGCAAAACACAAAGTCCTATAGTGAAAACCCACTTTGAAAATAGGCCACGTTTATTATAAAATGTCTGTGAGAAAGTGCCAAGAGTTTAAGAATACTTCTTGACTTGTATTGTGTTATGTTTTTAGATACTGATGATGCTTTTAATAGCGAAACATATTTATCATATTATAAGATCCAAGCAAACTGATTTTCGCTTTACCAAGTTCTGTACTTAGTTTAATCTTTATAATTGATTTGCAACCAGAATCGTTTACCAATCGGATTCAGGCAGATTCCATTATTCGAAAGAAAATTCTAATTTTATGTCTGTGAGAATGCACTTAAAACCACCAAAAAAGTACTATCCAAGCAAAAGTAAATTATACGAACGAGAAATTAGGAGTACAACATTTTTAACGTGCGTTGACTCCCAACAGCAGCTGCTGTGTCAATTTATATCAAAATACCGGCGTAAGTGTTGTTAGCCACATGTTGTACCTTACATTCAGTGGTTGGCAGAGACAAAAAGCAAAATGGGGTTAAAAAACGGAGAAGCCGGTTACTGAAGAGGCGGCAAGGTTTGCTAGTTGGCTTCGCAAAGCACGTAACCTTTCAGCATGGTAAAAAACGTGACGCGCATTTCTGTGTTATTCGGTTTTCGATGTTTCGCGGCGACAGTAGTCACCCCACGGTGCTGCGATGACTGCGTTTCTTAATTTAAGTTTAGACGTGAAGTCTGCATCTAAACCAGAACTGCGATTTGTCATTCGGGGGCCGGCACATGAGGTTTCGGGGATTAGACAGCAAAAAACGCCCTCATTTGCAATTATGTTAATGCTGCATTCCTAGTGAGAAGTATAGGGATGTTATATGGGGAGCCAATCCCCGATCCTAAGAGCTATAGTTTCGATGCTAAATGGTGGTATCGGTGCTGGTGTAATACCAAGTTTGTGGTTTGCGACTCAACGCATTATTTTCTACCTCGACAAGGAAATTAATAGAAAATAGTCATTGGACAGGCAAAACCTAGATAAATTAGGTTTTTAACACTTAACCAAACAACCGAGAAACTTTGCTTTTACGCGTTTCAATTTTCATTAATTTGGTTATTTTTGATTTAGTACTGACGTCATTTGGTATCGAATTGGACGACCGTATTTTTCGACAAATGAGCGGGTGTCGGTATCGGATTAAAATACAAGTATACTGTATACATTTCTATCTTAAAAGGTTTTTCTACACACTTTTTGATTTTTCAGATTTATAATCAGAAAAGAAGGCGCATTAACAGCAGTCCGCTGACAGTCCGGCCATTCCTTTATCCATCATGTAAACGGAAGTATCTCGCGCTGACAATAAGACAAGCTCGCTGAAACATAATCGATAACCGTAGACAGACGCAAGTTGATTACAACACACGGTAAAAAAGTTGCCGCTGACGAGCGAAAATGCTTCCTTCAACACCAATAGTCGACCTAGAGAGGTACGTCGATCGCCTATCTCCCGGCCTTTGGACGTGAAAATTTAATTACGTTTGCTCCAAGCTGTACACATGTGCTTACAAGCCAGCGTTCAGGGTTTTGCTGCTAAGGATTCGAGATTCGAAGGCGATAGGCGGCGACCCCCTCTCAGCCTTCAATATATACGGGCAAAATAAAAGTCAAGTAGTTGGCAGGCGGGATAAAGTCCCGGTTTAATTTTCGCAAGGTTTGCGCGCCCGGCAGTCGATTGTATCGCCCGGGTCCCACTGCAGTCGCAGATAAGCGGCGAAATAAAATAGTTTTCCGGCCCATGCCCGTACGGGTGTGATTAGTTCCCGGCCGCCGCTCATCACTTATTGATGGCCCGGGAATCGCCGGTCCGCCCGCCCTGCCCTACGAGGAGCGCAGCCCCGGGCCACTTACGAAATTGCCCGCCGGAATTTGTTTACCAAAAGCCCGCGGAGATAAACCGAAAAAAATCGCTCTTTTTGCGCGTATAGTAACCGGCGCGACGGCTTTTCTTTCTAAATGCCTTATCTGTTTATGGGCATCTCGAGCGGCCTTTTCTGGGTACAATATTAATCAAGTCCCCGCTGTCCCGACAATAAACATCTATCCCGAGCCGCGGCGCCGCCATATGCGAAAGTAGATCGCTCTGAGCGCGTTTGTTGAACTTAATGCATAGCGCTCTTATCAGATGGAGTTTTCAATTAAGGAACGAGGGAAGCAGTGTCGACGGTAATTAAAATACCCGCGCACGACCGAACAACGAAAGGGCTGTTTTTCGGCGATTTTACAATGCCGCATTTAGAAACGAGGCAACATCACGAGCGCTGGTCGACGGGAAAAGGTTATTTGGGCAAATGATGGAAGCTCGTTTTTAGTCGGATGCGGTCACGAATTGCAGTTCAGCAGTCGAGGCGATCGCGGTGCGTTGTTAAACTTGGCACACGTCTATTTTTATTTTATATAAATAGTTCGACTGTTGCTTCGGCCAACACGCTAAACACCCGACCACGCAAGTCAGAATACGTGATTCATTTTTTGTTTTGTTCGTAGCATTGTGAATTTTCGCGATCGTATTTTTGTTTACACTGAAAGCTCTGAAAGCAAGTGACACTGTTATACAACTGTATTTTATTGTTAATAACCTTTCGCATGGTCGTGCTTCATCAAGTCAGCGAGATATTATAGAAAATGTGAAACAAAACAGTTATGGCGCAAGCGCACAGCCGATAAAATGCACCCTGTTATTTTTTCTACAGTTTTTATTTGGTTTTATTTTCATGGCAGCCCTTTTCAAATTAACGATCTTGCCGATATCGCGACTTCAGAGCAACAGTTTGTCCCTATATTGGACAAGGTCATGTGAAAGGTCAGGTCCGTCAGCTGCGACGCTCCTCGGTTCAAAGGTCAATCAATATATACATTACGACTCTTGTCTAGTTAAAAGTTAGATGTGCTTTAAATTAGATTTACCGATGTCGATGAGCTATTACAGCAAACGTAATCGAATTGAAACCAAGGTATAGGTCGGGTCAGCAGAAAGAAAGGCGGCATTTAATTGGCTAATATTGCAGATTTAATAAAATAAAATGTTTTACTTATTCCAGAGTAAAAATGTCTAAGGTCTGTCATCTTTTCCTCAAAATTTCGCAAAATTCATAACGCTTAGAGTTAGAGAAATGCAATGGGCGTATACATATTTAAATCGTACGGACAACAAATTTAGCCATCGTTTGACTGAAATAATATAAAGTAAGGACAAATACCTGAAAAGCGAATAAGTCACACGAGAAGTGTTGTTTCTAAACCGACCCTTTTAACGTAGATTAACATCCTGCACGCCAAATTATATGAATTATAAAATTAAAACACTCAGGCCTGCCGTATAAATGCCGCGTCATCCCCCGAACCCTACCTTGATTGCAGCAATCGACTAATCACAGTCCGGTCGCCGCAGGAAAAACCAACAGCAGTTTTACGGCGCGAAAATGAAAGGTTGTGACAGGAAACAACAAACGCCCGTCACACTTGTAATCCGCATATTAAGGCCGTGAACGCGTATACCCAAATCTGAGAAAACACGCCAAGAAACGCCCAGGCAACTTCACACCTTTTCGGACTCCAACCGAACTCGGCAATTACGCCCTGGTATGATTAAAGGGCGCGCGGCGGCTTAAATGTACGTTTCGCGGAGCTGCGTTTTGCTACGCGGCGGCAATAATTTGACGACACCTATTGCAATAAAAAAAACATAAAAATCCGGCGCCGCGGTCCGCAATTAATCCCAGCGAAGAAAGGCGTTGCGGGTTTGCAATCTGATGTTTTTCACCTTAATGTGAGCATGGCAATGACGTCAAATCGGATCGCGATTCTGCCTAAAATATCGGGTATCGCGATACAAAACGTGGCAAGAATAATCCAGAGGCATTTTGAAGGTTTTTTCGCATCTCATGTTTTTGAGAAAGCGCGAAAGCGAACTGAAACGAAATCGCTGTTATTTCGATCGGGCCCGGTGGCTTATAGTTGCAAGTGGCCGGAACTGGGCTACCCGACAATTAGAGGAAGCGCACACGGCCATAGAGGCGGTATGTCGAGTGGTGTATTGCGACAAGCAATTCCGAGACCTGGTTCGCGATGCATGTTATAAGTGTTCGACCAGCCCGGCGGCCTTTCGCCGTTAAACTCTTGACCCGGCCGAATTAAAAGGTTCGCGACATTTTTCAAGTGTCCTCTTACTCGAGACCACCTT
This sequence comes from Ascidiella aspersa, assembly GCF_963924565.1. Lineage (NCBI taxonomy): Eukaryota > Metazoa > Chordata > Ascidiacea > Phlebobranchia > Ascidiidae > Ascidiella > Ascidiella aspersa. The sequence goes on along the minus strand of NC_139448.1, from coordinate 29,876,958 downwards.
TCGCGCTTTGTATTGCAACGGAAACTGGGGAATTCCTGCTACAACTTCAAATGAATTTCAATAATCACAGCCTAAACCAATGGCAATCCAAACTATAGTCTGCAGTCATATTTTGCCTTTCGGTTGGATTTGTAAGCCTCAACAGTCATGCAGAAATCTGCCCCATGGGAGATGAAAATAAACAGGATTCTAATCAGCTACAATCCAAGGTAAAACAAAACGTTCTCGTGTTAATTACTTCTAAGAATCACTCACAATTGAAACCAACACATACATAGCTAAATAAGTAAACATCGCAGCTTACAACCCGACTAAAATACAACATAATAACGTTTTAGCACAACGTAAAAGAAAAAAGTGTATCTAAACATAGATCTTTTTACCTTAAAATACAATGACTTTTATAAGCCTTTCTCTACGCTGGTGGTACAGCCGTGTAAAAGCAAAAATCGAAATGATGAACTTAAGCCCGCCACGTACACTAGGAATGTTTCAGAAATCCGTCAAGTGGATGTAACAAATCCTTGGACAAACAAAAAGTCGAGGATCGTCTGGCTGCCCAACGTTGAGCAGACAGACGCAATCAGAAGACCGCAATCGATCGAAAAGAGACTCTTCTGTTTTAACTCATGTATTTTTTTCCTGCTGTTTCGGATATTGTAAGTGATCGCATTGGAAAGATGTTTTCTTGATGTTTCAGCACCTTTATGATGGTAAATACTATGTTGGAATTCATAAATGTCCGCGAAAACTGCTTACCAGGTGCTTTAGGGTTTATTTTTTTAATGTATTGGTGTGTACTTCATACGGCTTCTTAAAAATAATTTTTAAAACTATAATTAAACGCAAAATTACAAACAGAACAAACTGGCCTTTTCAGCCGTACTGAACCTTTCAAAATTACATTCCCAACATAAAACCTACGAAAATCCGTAAAATAAGAGTGGTTTAAAAAAACACGCGTTTAGTCGTTGCCGACTGCTATGCGTGAGAAGTCTGGCCGTTGAAGACGCGACAACAAAAGAAGCAGCGTTCAAATTAATTCGTCTTGATCAGTTTGCTTTAAACAGTTTTTGACTGACCGGTGGGGATTCAGCCTAAGGCTGAAAACTGTGTGTAAATACTGAACTGCGGGTTAAAACTGGCCACGCACAAAGGTTGAGGCGTCCGCCGCCGGCACGCGTCTAAAGTAAATAGGCACGGTAAGCCGAGTCCACTCGTCGCTCTCTCGCCGATGGCTGACCGCGGTTTTTCGGCCCGCTCATTGACGAAGCGAGCCGACCTAACTTGAAGGTGTCAAGTTGCGGTCAAACCGATTGCGCACGGGCCACTACAAGACAACGGGCCAAAGCTTGACCCTCTTGTTTAGTGTACGGTCGCGGGGCGAAATGAAGCGACGACCCTTGAAGCACGGCCGACGAGAGGTCATTTTTTGCTGTTGCTGCTGTTACTGTATAGCATAGTGCGTTAGGTCGCGGGTTCAAATCAAAACAAGCGCACGCGTACTGCTTCCGGTTCGCGTCACGTGACTTGCGGGTGGGCCAATCGGGTGTGAACAGAAGGAAGAAGTGCAACTTCAGCTGCTACAGTCGCTAATAAACCAAATCAGCTCCAAAAGAACACTTCAAATAGGTATGGCAATGCACTGTCCCGAAAGTGATAGCATATTCACAAAAAATTATGTTCGGTCAACTGGTTGATTTCTATATTTTAATACGAACGTGCCTTGCCCACTATTCGCCATTGCATTTCTACGCGATTCACCGACTGGCAAAATTTCAGTAATGCCAATTCTATATGTTTTGTTTGAATATTTGTGATCAAATAAAACAAATATTGTGGCCTAATTCGAGTTTAAGCCAGCAGCACTGTTTTTTTTTTATATTAATTTCGGCATTTCGAAATGGTTTTTAGGAATTTATGTTAGATCATTTCCCCTTCTACTATTATCCCCGCTTCCCAGACTTATTCTTGTATTGTGTTAAATTTTAGGATTACCAGTAATTATTATTGAAAGCGAATTTTAAGTTACAGAAGTTAATTTTCACCCTAAAAATAAAATACCGATGTGTGAGAAACGGCGTGTGTATAGGATTGCAGGTAATTGACAGTCAAAACCCGTTTTTTGTCGTTTTGGAGCAGTTACCTAAAAATCCGTGCAGCAGTCTGTGGCAGTACGTGGGCCAGAGACTCGCGAATCACGGCAGAAATCGAGTCGGAATTTAAAAGTGAGCTTTGTTGATGTGACCTTTCACGGAAGACGGCATCGTGTATCGGCAACCTATGTTTTGTCAACACTTGACCAAAAATAAAAATAAATAATCAAAACCCGCTGCAGGGCGCCGCGAATATTCTGACGCCCCTATATTGATGGTTTATTTGTGATTGGATTGCGTTTTGATGCTCTGCGAACCTTGCCCAATATACCTCAGGTACTTCAGTGCTGCAGGTTGAAGAGTGTTATGGGCTGACCACCCTAAATACACAGTTCTGCTCTGTGTGTAAACTGCGCATATGTAGTAGGCCTAGGCTAAAGCTTAACCTCACAAAACGACAACTATAGGTAGGCTACTATGCAGAATGTCAATATCCATTGTTGTGATAAACATGTTTCCTTACACTAATATTTTGCATAATGTAATAGATTTAAAACAATAAAAAAATTTGGAATAGAAAATTAATAAGTGTCTTGTCCTTCCACCACAAGTATGTATAAGTTACACATAAAATAGGCCTATCATATTCTATTGTAACAACAATTAATGTACGGTAACTAAAAACAAACAATTATAAAGCCAAGTATTTAAGTAGATTATTGTTGTAACAAAAATATACTATAAGTATTATAACAAATTTTCACAGCTGTTTTTGATTTTCCAAGACAATGTGAAAGTGTTTACAACACAGCACATAACTACACTTATTTAAATACATTACACGTCAGCAAAACGCGCATGTTGCTACATATATGGCTAGTAAAAAAAACAATAAGCAAAACTGCAACTCACAACTGTGGTAGACAGGTACTCGCCGCCGATTCCGTAGTCGATCGTGTTCATTGCAAGGGGCACAGAATGGGCTGGGTTGCCGTCGTTCTGGCACTGGTTGCGCATTAGGACGTGGTCCAGCATGAGCTTGCGCTGTGCCTGGTCGTTGTCCAGATAACGGTGTCCGGCCATGACGTCATAGGATTCGTTGTACGGTAGTTGACGTTGCAGCGACATCATAGTGATGCTTTCGGCCCAAGAGTCTTCACTTTATATGCCTTTTCAAGCGAACTGTTATTAAGTGAACCAAGGTGGCGACAATTGCAGCATTGTTGTTTTGACACTATTAACCTTGGGTAACAAAGTTAAAATATCGTTAAGGTTATAAAAACAAGTAGCAACAAAAAAACATGGAAACCTAGTTTAAAGACTTCAATATTTAGCAAATTAAGCTGTAAACGGTTCTTGCCAATATGTCGATAACATTATAACACTTACAGGGCGTTCTTATGTAGCCTATACCTCAAACATTACGTTCTTGGAAAATCCACCCGTTTAACCACTTCCTTAACAATTACATTAAATTGCAATAATTTTGATTTTAAAACAAAAACAAAAAAATTGCAACAGGTTAGCTAATTAAACAACTACTAATTTGTGACTGAACAACTACTAATTTTATAACTTGGAGCATGCCAGCAAAAACACCCGGCAGTAAACACAGCAACCAATAGCAAAAAAACAGAAGAAAACAGATTTCCCAAGCAAAACAAAAACAATAATTGACTTATCGTGGGTAACAGAGTGCGATTTCCAAGTGTGGGAGCAAACAACAAGTCGTGAAAAGTCGCGTTCTAGAATGCCTGATTAATGGCGCGCCCGTCAAGTACAATTCGAATGGCATTAGGCGCGGCGCCAAAATCCGTCTTGGCACGGGGTCGCTCTTTCTAGGAATATACTGTAAATAAACCTTCAAATATCTTCGCCGCCGGGTAGGCCCAGTCGGCCAGCGTTGGGCGGCGGCAAGTTCAAATGCACAAAGGGTTGAATTTTCCGGGCTGCGCGCAGTCGGGCTAACTTGGTTTTGCGCCGACTTAACTGGATAAGCAGATCCACCCTCCCCAAACGGTTTGCCTAGCCTGCGGTTAATCTGCTTAAAGCGGCGCGCGTACACGAAAATTGAGCAACGCTTTACGACGCTGGCTGGCCTTCTGCTGACTGAGCTTAAAACTGCAACCTGCTAAAAATCGACTTTTCCGAGGGGGGGCGGTTTTGGGCCCGGCGCAAAACAAGAAAACACTGTCAACATTTGCGGAAGTCGTTCGCCGCTTGTTGTTGCCAATTCCAAATGAAACGCTCCCGAAATAGAAATGCAGCTATCCCTTGCCGCAGCTATGTTTGCTTGTTCGAGAATTTGCGGGCGCCCTTTCAAAAATAGCAGCTCACCTCTGACTAGGAGCGGAGCAGCAATTGCCAAAAGCCATCGCTCGCGGGTCGACCTCAAATCGCGCGTCTTATCAGAACGTCGGGCCGCTTAGAGCAGCGAAAATCTCACGCGCCGATCAGTTGGCGCTTTTTTCCCTTTGCAGAGCACGAGGAACAAGCAAGGAAGGCCTCAAACTTCGTGCGAGACCTCAGCGCACGTAATCGCCACGACGGCCATCTTTCATTTCGCGATCGCTTAATTAATTTGCCAGACAGACATGGCATGACGTTTCCGGCAGCTCTACGTCACCAGAATGTTTGGGGGGCAGCGCTTCACGATTCACAAAATGCTGCTGGAGCCGGCTGCGTTCGCTCAGGCAAGTCTTGCACGATGTTTTTTGCTCCACTTGCAACCTTTATCCACCAAAAAACTGAAACGCGGTCAATCGCCAATGCCACGAATCAGCAATCTCGCGGTAACTAGATTAATATTTAACCTGGCAGCGGCGGCGATGCAATACCTTGCGGATTAAGGCAACCCGCAAACGACCATACACTTTGGCCGATATACAACTCAGCAGCAGTGCGTGTCGTCTTCACGCTCTGCTGACCTTGACCTGAGTGACTTAATCCGCCCAGCCAGCCAGCCGTCCGCCCGCACAGACGGACACTTTTGCTGGAAATGCGCCAAGCCGTGGCGACACCGGGCTTGCTTCGAGCAGCTCACAGTAGTAACCAGCAGGTAAGTACTTCTAACCTGACGGTGATAACTTGTCAACGAAACAGTAGCAGCAACAGAAACAGCACTGATGGCCTTGCCGTTCGCCCGGCAGTCAAACACCTCAGTGGCGAAAAGCCGATAGCAAACACACCGGCCCAAGTCGCCTCGCCTGCCGCGCGAGTGTGTTCCAACGCTCTCGTCTTGCGCGCGGCCATCTTCTTTGCAAACGCTCGTCCCGCCGCCCCGCCGCTCAAGTGCAACGCGCGTGTGCGGCGCGCGCAGCGTAGCGTATTGGAATGCGTGTGTGTGCGTGCACCTATGTCTTTTCGGGCGCTGGGCAAAGCTACGGCGGCGAAGTCGGTTTATCGCGGGCATCGGAGCGGAGAAATCGCTTGCCAGTGCCAATTGCAGACCGGCGGATTTGGTGGCGCTGCGGTGAAGCGAGAAAAAGCCGCCTTTTCTTCTCGCTGCGCTGTTTAAACGTTTTTCCGAAGATTGGTGGTTTAATTAAGCTATATGACCTTGATAGTGTTTTAAACAAACTGACTTGGATTAAAATAAAGTGTTTTGATTAAGCAATTGTCTTTTCAAAAATTGAGTTATTTATCTCAAGTTTTGCTTGTAAACATTTTGCTTGCAACATGTTCGGTTTTAGTTGTTTGATAGTAAATATTTTGCTCATTATTATCGGACTAATTAACCTATTTTACAAGGTTTAACGTTTGAATTTTAGGACAAGGATTTGACTTGGAATTGACTTGCGCCAATTATGACTTGACTTGTTATTTATTCAAAATGGCCTAACTTGGACTCGAGTTCTTTCAAAAATGACTTGACTTGGACTTCATTTTTTTCTACAAATGAGTTGGCTGGGGCCTAAGTCATTTAAAAGTGACTTATTCACAACATTAGAGCAAATGCAACCCCAAAAAGAATAAAATTAACGAGAACGCCTTTCAAAAAAAAATACAAACCGAAATATTTTTGTTGCAAAATGGCAATAATGTTTTTTACTTACACTATCCTTCCTTCGAGGTAGTACATTTATTTCATAGAATCCATGTTTTCGAACCTGACATGGATAAATGACGTCTTAGATGCATGTTTTGCCGCTAATTATTCCACGTCCGAGTCTAAAATGTAAATTCCGCGCCACGCGGCAAAATATTCATTAAAATCAGAGCCGCCTTTTTTATGTTTATTAGCATCATAAAGAAAATAAAAAGTAATATAACAGTAAAAGTCGCGCATTCGAGAAGTCAACGAAGAAAAAACTCGCTGTATCAATATTATACACACTAAAACCTGAATTACAAATTAAACCCAGTACCTTACAAGTAAATAAGTAGGGATAGTGGAAATGAAAGCCGCATATCAGTAGTATCGGCTTGAAACTGTACAGCAGAATAAACGGCTTATGTGAGTGGTTCCAATCCTGGGGGCGTTTCTAATTCTCCGTTGCCAAAATGTATTTTGGAATCTTTTAATTTTTTCTTTTTGCTATTTTACTAACACATTTGATTAAACTGGTTGTGTGTGATTAGATTGCATAACACCAGTGTCTTAACCTTGTTCACGATTTTTATATTACGGCACACCTTCATTAAACTTTATTATTAAATTTATTACTTTTACTGTTAATTATTTCACGGTGCACAATCAAGTGTGGCGACAAACAAGAAAAAACAAATTAAGCAATGTTATTTAAATCCTAATGCAAAACATCTGTAACATTAATGTGCTTCTTGCATGCAAAAATTGCTAAACAGATTATTATTCATACCAAATCTCTTATATAAACTTAAATTGTGAGTTTGTGCAAGTTGCAACCCCTGTCACATTAAATGGTACACAAGATGCGTTTGGAAAGGCTTGCTGAAATCAGTCAGCATAATTAGGATTAAAGTGCAGGAACTAGAAAAACAACTAGCCTGCGGTAAGCTTCGAACTCACGACCTGTACATACCTGGATCGGGGGTTAAACATAGCCTAGTAATATCTAACCAAACTTTACTAAAATAATTATTTGATATTCTACAATATTTCCCACATTGTGCACATTTTACGTCCCTTGTTTTAATTTTCGTGACATTACAGTTAACAACTATTTTTGGTGCGCCACGGGCTATTTAATAAAATTTCAGGTTTATCATGTAGTGTTGGCCGCGTAATAGCCATAAATTAGTTGCACTGTATTTGAAAAGTTGGTATGGCTAAGGGTTTTATTTTGGCCCATTGTTGCATCACAGGGCCACCAGGCCATGCCGCTCTAAACTATACTCTTTGTCGAGTTAAAGTAAATAAATTAATTTTGCTTCGCGCCATTCGTTTTATCGAAATCCATCATCCCTAAGACGCTCTGCGTATTTAGTTCGCCATGTTTTGCCGTGTGACTCGTTCAATAGTTCTTAAGTATTTTGGGCCGCAAAGAAAAACTTTGCCAAACAATGTTGTAGGCCATATCGCACACAAATATCGCCCGTCGGGGCATTTTCGCAATGTTTACAGCTCGCCCGGACAAAAAAGCGGCGGTGGCGGACCGCCTTCCGCGGGTCCCAGAGGGCGATCCGGCGCGGCGAATAAAAAATAGCCGGAGGGTCTGCGGCGGCCTGTCCCCAGCGACGGGCGCGCGGAGTTAGAGGCTTTGAAGTCGCTAAACCTTTTACACAGGGCTGACTCCCTCCCCTAAGCCGCCGTCGCCGTTTAAGTACACATTCCATTCAAGGCGACGGGCAAGGCCGACTTGATGTGATTCTTGGCTCGGTGGCGAGCGTCTGGCCCTGGCTCTAGCCCAGGGGCGGGCAACTTCTACGGTCGGTTACTTGGCGGGCCGGATTAAGTACTGCCATAGCCTGCATGTTTTGTCGCATAATGCCGGCTAATGTATTACTCTTTAAACACGGCAACACTTACATTGCACAGCAAATATATCACTTTCTTGCCGACGTGGAGTAAAAAAGTACTTTTTGAATTCGCGACACTCCTTCAACCTTAAGATTGTTGGCTAATCCATGGAAGAATTATATTATTATTATTGTAAATTCTAAATCTAATTTCAACCCAAAACAAAGAATCTAACAGCTAAAAGAAAACAAAAAATTAAATAATAACTAGTAATCACTATTATTTTAGGTAGATAGCAAGTAGTGGGAAGTTCCGGCCCGCGGGCTGTATGTTGCCCGCCCTGTTCTAGCCCCTAGACCGGCCAGGCCCGACCAAAGGCAGTCGGGCTTGACCGAGGCCAATAAATCGCTCGGCCCATTGCGAGGCAGGAATGCCGCGCCAATTCTAAATAAGCTTAACAGTGTTTCGCAACCTTTTTGGGCTTGCGGCACCCTTCAGAAATTATAAATAGTTCGCGGCACCCTTGCTCGTATTTTTGTTGAGTGGTTAAGTGTAACGTTACAATAGTCAATAAACGAGATTGAAACAGCACATTAACTGTGCAACCAAGTTGAAAAACACGTTTGTAAGTCGGCACTTTTATCGTACGCAAAAAAATTGTATCAAGAAGCTTACCAAAGGAGCAAAAATTTGAATCCCAAAGAATTTAAAACATCTCACGGCACCCTTGAGCGTTAAAAATAGCACCCTAAAGTGCCGCGGCACACCGGTTGAGAACCACCGCGCTAAGGCAGCTTAAACAATACGCGGCAAGTCTATCGGTGAACTAACAATCGATTGATAAAATGTTTTCCTACTGAAGCGTAAAACTCCTCGCAACAGCCAACTTTCGACAATTGGTGTTTCCGGCAATTTTTCCGAGTCGTACTTTGCGGTGACGTGATGGTTGAACGTGACAGCGTTTATTGCCTTTTGACCTAATGAGAACACCAGTTAATGGACGTCACCGTCACGTATAATACGGTAATACAAAATACATTCCTATTGTGCTCGCGCTCTCGGATTTAAGACAAATATACGATATTCAGCCGAATTTAGAGTAAATTTCAAAACATAATCGTAGAACTATTTTAATATACAGATACAGTATTCCGATATTTAATACTTTTTCCTACATTTGTTTTGATTAAATTTAAGTGTAGAAGCTTATTTTGGTACTGACATTTGGGCATTAATTTCCAGCCCGCAGCCTATGAGCCCCTGGGCGCATGAATGTTGATTTCCTCGGTAGTATGTTTATTAGGACCAATTTTACCAAACTCAATCACACACAACCGTCATTAAAACAGTAAGTTCACGACAAGAAATGGAATATGTGATTGTCAAATAAAGAGAACAGGAGGTAAAATAATTTTTAGTCAAACAAAAGAAACCAGATTTACCCCTAAATAACTTTGTAAGAGACCCATCGTCAATAGGTGGAAAACATAGATTAGGATATACGGGTTGATTAAGCTATAAAAATTAACCTATATAACGATTAGCGGTAGTAAGGGCTAAATACCTGCCGACGAAAAACTGAGCAGTGCACTAGTTGCTTTACTAACTTACGACAGGCAAGGTGACAGGACTGGTGTTTTAAGGGTTGAACTATTAAGATAGGCCTACCATCGACATAGTTATATAGAATTGGATTGTGCCTGATTTCAGGTACAAAACATAGGACGCAGAATTACTTAACCAAATGGTCTGTGGCATGATCCCTCAAAACTTGTTTATATGTAAATGCACGATTTGCGTATTGTCCGGTTGCCAAAGCAGCTTTTACTTCAGGTGCACATCTGGAAATTCCAAGTCAGGTATTTTAAATTTCTTTTGAAAGAAGTATCGCAGTTTGAGTTTTACGACGGGCGTCAACAGCTATTTATAAAAATACCATGGTATTTTATAAATTAGAATTAAGATGCTGATTTTTATTTTTGTGACATGTGTATCAGACATGCAGACTTGAAAACACTGTCTTGGGGCCCGCTTTAGACAATTTCTCATGATATTACTAGAACTAATTAACCTGCGGATAACCGTGTTGTAATCTTTTTAAATGAGAACAACCCAAATATGTTGTATAGCACTTACAACTTCAAAGACAAGGCCAATTTAACTGCTTTCATGGTGGTCGTTTCGAACAGAATAACGAAATTATGTTTGTTAAATATAGAAAGACTCGTGGGGCGAAATTTAATCCACTAATTTACAATGGTTTCCAGACTGGCGAAACAATACCTACTAAGTTGCAAATTCTCCCAGGATAGTAAAGTTATACCACATCGTGGTGCCCGAACAGTGTGAATATTATCTGTTTAGAATAGATTCCAGTGTGGCAAAAATCGTGCCCATTGTGGCATATACTCCTTTTACCTAATGTTTTTTTTAGTAGAACCCGATGAAAGAATAAATTTAGTTTGCATTTTTCTTTGAGACCAGACAACTGAGTGTTATGTTTTTGGTTTTATACGATGCACTCCTGCAGGGATGTTTTTCTGGGCATATACTTGATTTTAGGTACTTCACCTGACATAACAATGTTTTAGATAAATGCAGATATTGGTTTAGCCAATTGGGAAATTATCTGCTCTAAAAATTGACCTAACACCAATACAAAACGTAAACTGCTGGATGACTTTCCAGACATAATTTTCAGATCGTTACTTTTTAGCAGGGAGTCGAGAGTCGAACCGGAACCGAACCGGAACTTTATGAACCGGTTTTGGATCAATTTTTTTCGAACCGTAACCGAACCTGAACCGTTTTTTGAACGATTTTAAGGAGCCGAACCGGAACTGAACCGAATAATTTGAAAGAACATGAACCTTAACCGAACCCGAACCTGTTAATAAAAACGGTTCGCTCCAACGTGACGTCACAACTTGTATTTTAAAGACTCAAGTTATGCCATGTTTAAAATTTAATGAACAAATTTGAATATTGATTAAAAAACGTTTCCTTTTTATTTTTTGGATATTTCAATAATGATGGGGTTGCTGTTTTTTAATACATCACGTAACTTTAATTGAATGACTTACTATTCAAGATTATTCTCTACATTTATCGACCCACATTTTGAGATTTAACGCAAATTATATTGTATCTGAACCGGAACTTTATGAACCGGTTTTGAAACAACGATGGTCGAACCGGAGCTGAACCGGAACATTTGAATTGCTCCGAACCGAAACCGGAACTGAACCGTATTACGAAAAAATCCTTGAACCCGAACCGAACCTGAACCGGAAAAGTCAAACGGTTCGACTCCCTGCTTTTTAGCATAACAATGGCAAACTATTCTCTTTTCATTGGGTACAGTGTTGGTGAATTTTAGGCATTTTAGCTAAAGCTAGCAACGTGTGATCATTTTGTTTCTAGGGCGCAGGTGCGGTGCATTGGCCGTGGTATTGCTAAGGTTCGTTTCCACAAAAAGATATTGGTTTCTGTTTAACCGCAAATCAAACACCAGCACGTTAGTTAAACCACGCCAAAGCACTACAATGTCGCGTACGTTTTATTTCGATTGTAAAGTGACGCAGTTTCACAGCACTGTAGCCTACATAAACACAAGAATATATATATAGTGGTATACATTCTTACGATGATTATTATCTATACATCTATATAATGCCCTATTTGCTCTAAATGACAACGAAACATCTTAGATTTCCGGCAAATCTCCAAGCCCAGCTTGTTCAAGAATTTAACTTCTTAAAATCCCAGGCAGAAATAGTGGAGGCAATCTTGTTTGCAGAGGCGGTCCGCTGGCAAATGACAGGCAATGACCTTCCAAAACTTAATCACCCCTTCATAAAAAAGGTCGCTCTTTTCGCGAACTTCTTTTGTTATGTTTTTTGTTCCCACGAGTGTACTTTGCTAAAAGGAGCCATGCATAATAAATCACGTTGCGTCGATAGCATACTCCTGAATTCTTCAGAGTTAAATTAAAAAAAAACTTAAACTACTGTTTAAATGCCATTATGTTTAGAAATATGGAAATACAGTTGTGTTTTAATTTTTTTTCGCGATTTGACTGCAATTCACTTGTGTATAGGCAACTATAATTAGCGCACGAGTTCGCTGCAGAACAACAAGGTTTTAAGATTAGCTGATTTATGTCAGAACTTTGCGATATCATCTCTGATTTCCCCCAGACAACTATTAAGCAGTTGGTGAAACCTTATCAGCTTTGTGACTTTTGGCCAGACAAAGAAATAGGTGTCTTTGCAGCGGAAGCAGACATTTGGATGTTTGTAACTCGCCTCGTTAGTTTCCCCTAGGTCATTAGGCAACGCTCGTGTTTAAATGGAGTGATTCAATTTGAATTTTTGCGAATGCGCACGTTGTGACAAACTTGCAATTGGTTATCATTCACTGTCGATCCACCCATCAAAAGAGAGCAACAATCGTAATTTGAGATAATTTCCGGTAGGTCTATTATATTGTAGCGTACGTTCACCAAAAATTTTATACAACATCTGGATGCATATAAATGTGCAATTTAGCACCCTGAGCTGCTTTACATGCCATTAAAAAATATATATGCTACCTTAGATTGTCAGCGATAGCACCTTTTATCGATTATTATAAACGGTTTAGCTTAGACCTGTTACTAGAGCATTTTTCAATTCTTGGCTTCGGCGCCCCTTTAATCTAGCCTTTGCCACGAAGTGAGACTGGTGCAAAAATAATTTGTAGTACAACATTAGGCTACATCTTGGTGAACAAAATCAGGTATTATATAGTACCGGTATGTAATCTTTTAAGCCTAGTCAAAAATATCGGTATTTGAAAGAGTTGGAATTGAGTAGGCCAAACGTATTGGTCTATAGAAAGCATAAATAAAATATTGTCTATACAAGTTGGAAAATGACGTTATGGGCTAAGGCAGTGTTTCTTAACCTTTTCAACTTTGGGGCGCACCTAGGGACATTTGAAAACGTGGCGGCGCACTTTGCGAGCGAAGCGAGCGCGGAATTTTTGAGGTGTACCTGTATTTCTCTTAAATTGTTACCATTTTTTATTATATAGGCTTTACAGTTGCATATGTTTAAAGAGACCCCAGCCTTGAAACCAAAATAAAAACAACGTGAACTTCGGAATAAACGACAGTTGGGAATAAGGGGTAAAAATGACGAAATCGGAATCAGAACTAAATGGCAAAAATAAGGCCAATACAACCTTTTATCTAACCCCAAACAGCATCCATATCTATCACTAACTGCCCGAATATTTTTAACCCTAGCCCAATTGCTAACACCACCAACTACCGCCTATAAGCCAAAACAGAGGCGAAAAATCCGGGGCCTAAAACAGCGGCGCCCAAATGTCGACCGACAGCAAACGGCCAATTCCAAACAGGTGTCCCCCAATCATCCCATACCCTTTCGCTACAGTACTGGGCGTAATTTGTGTCTTATTTCGATTAGTTTGGGGCTTAATTCGAAATGTTCAGGTCTTATCTAGACTATTTTAGATCTTATTCTGACATTAATGCGAATTTGGCGTTATTATGTCGGTGGTCCTAGGAGTAATATGGTTTTATATGGATTACCTGACTTAGATATTGTTGCTTTGTAGGTATTCCTGTGTTTTCTACTTAAAGTAGGGCCTACTGTGGAATCAATGAGCTAAGCTTAATAGAAGAGTAAAAATACATGTTTTATATATTAAATGTTTTTTTTCTTTTGCTCGCGGCGCACCTGGCAGCCTTCCATGGCGCACCAGTGCGCCGCGGCGCACCGGTTGAGAAACGCTGGGCTAAGGCTATGCAGTAACCAAGACGCAGCCTTTGACAAGAATTATTTTGGCAAACAAAAATTCGGACATAATTATTATCGTTTGGTTTAATATTACACTTAACCATGAGCGGATCTAGGATTTTTGTTTGGAAGGTTGGCATGAAAATATTTTCAGCGATTACGACCGAAGTGCATCAAAACGTTACGTCAAAAAATAATTGATTTAAAAAAATTCTAAGCGCGAAAAATTGCTTGTATTTAGTTTAAGTTGACAAAACTTCCCATTTATGGGATACGTGACGCAATAGGCACATAAAAAAGGTTTGTATACTGCCCGATAAAAATGCATTTATCATCAGGGGTTCTTAACCTTTTTTGTATGTTTTACCCTTTTAATAAAGATGAATATCAGATTTACCCCCATTATATAAAATAGTTCTTATCTATCAGAAAAAGGAAAGTAACAAATTACATCAGGTTTAATCAATGCGACGGGTTACTTGCTTTTGGCAACGAGTTGTTGTCAAAACATTCCAGTTTGGTCTATTTTTTTCATTTCAGACTGGACCACTTTGACTAAAAAACGCCAGTTTTTGCTCATCATAATTGGATAAGAATTTGCTAGGTGCCTTTTTAAAGGAACCGGTTTCATGGTATTGTTTAAATATGTTTCCACGCACGAGACACACTGAGAAACTTAAAGGTATTCTCAATAAAATATGTAAATCTAAAATTAAAATAATTTTTCTTGTACTTTCTCTTCTTTTGGGACACGCCATTTTTAAGATTACATTTTTTGTTACTTTTACAGACTATAATAATCAGTCAATGAGTTGTTTGCTTTAATCATTGGACTAAAGAGATCAACAATAAACTAACTTGGCCAGTTAAGCCGTACCCAGTGACAAAATTAGGCAATCACATGTATAACCAGCACTGCAATTATAAAAAGTGCATCGGAACTTTCAAAACTGCTCGCAGACACTTTCTCCAGTGGTCTCCAATCTTTGAAATAAGCCACCCCAATTTAAATAAGATGTAATCAGAATTTACATTGCGACCCCATTTTGGACAAAATTATAGGCAATGGTAAAACAAGTGCTAGAATGCAGCAGAACGGGAACCTACTTTGCCGGTGAATGTATTCATAATGACAAGTAAAAAATGTTTTAAGCGTTAAGCCTCTTCGCCTGTTTGTGTTTTTAAGTAGATATGCTTTCTAATTTGGCCTGTGGAATGCAATCTCAGAAAAACGCGGATGTTTTACTATAGAAATCCACAGCATTTGTTATGATGCTACAAATGAGGGACAATTTTAAACATCTCCGTCTACTGTCTACGTTTGATACACTTGTACATGTAACTTGGTGTGGTTTTAGAAAAAGTGCGACATTTGCTGCGCTAAATCAAAAAACACAAATTTTGTCAAATGTACGTTAACTGATACAGCAGCTCTTTGAGAGCTAAAAACAGCAATTTTTATGTAGAAGATGCACTCAGTCACGTTATTAGTGGGACCTCATTGTAAAGAAGCTGAAACACTTTAGAAAAGTAAGGATCTCCCGCGGACAATAAAATATAAAAGAAAGATTCTTGTCTTTTTTTTTTTTTTTGCAGGCAAGAAACTCAGATTAAAATTAGATCTTAAGACTGTTTAATGTAAACAGTCCTAAGATCTCACTGTAAAGAAAACTAAATATATAAATCGTACTAAAACATTACGAATATGGTGAGTTATGGCGACCCCACAAAAATTTTAGGCGACCTCACTTGGGGTCGCGACCCACAGGTTGGAGACCACTGCCTTAATCTATGCCGTGACTGCCGAAGAACCTGATTTATTCAAACAGTAAATGACGTATTAATGAAGTAACTGAAAGATAAGGATATTGTCAAGAAACTAAAAAAATGATCAATTAGCGAAGCATAACGTTATCGATACAAGGCGATAAAAAATCAATAGGTACTAGGCTAACTTCAAAAAAGCAGCAGTTCTAGGAAACTATGCTACCAATACCTATAGCTGGCACTATTTTTCTGTCTCGTCAGCTGATGTTGGTATTTTGATTGATAGCTAATTTACCCCCGAAAGTGAGGAAATTTACCCCCAGGGGTAAATTTAACCCAGGTTAAGAAAGGCTGATCTGCATAATAAAAGAGAAAGTTTGTGAGATGTGTGTGTGTGTGTGGCAACATGTTCGCCCAGTCATTTTACAATGCATTTGTGTTAAATCACAATGGAAATGTTACGTCACACTCAATAAAAGATTTGTGTTTAAGCATGTATCCCAAGCCCCAGCGTTAGTTAATTTAATATAGGTATATTTCGATTTATTTGTGGACCCCCGGTTGAGAACCACTGTTATAAACTATGCTAACAAACGTGTGCAACGTTCCAAGTAAAGACTCAAGTTTAACAATGCCAAATTTAGGCAGAGTTCGCAAAATATCGCGTTTGTTGTCGCAGTAAGTAATAAAACATAGTCTAAGTTTAATTTACCTGCCGGGAAATAAAAAATAAAACTAAGTACATTTCCTTCATAAAGTAAAATTTTAATGTTTTCAACTAAGACTATTATGTTTAGGAACTTATTGATGCCTGTTTACACGTAACATTTAGGTAGAGTTCGCAAATTTACGAAGAATTGAATTTTTATTTTTAAGCCGTTTGTTAGCGATATTGATTGAGACCAAAGCCTAATGACTTCTTACAATGTGTTTACCCACGCAATACTTAATATTGCGTTTATTGCAGTAGTTCACAGTAAGCATTTGTTTTTTCAATGAGGATTTTTCTCACGTTTGACGCAGTTTAGCACCGGGATTACGTATTTGCTTAAACATGACGCTATCAAGTAAGTCTAAGCAATTGCTGCTGCAACCTAAAGTTTTACGTTTAAGAGTTATTGTCAATTGACAAATGTCACGGGTTTTCGTTACTTAAAGATGTATTGCATGTTTAGCCAAGTGTTGTGTGCTATAGTTAACCGACTTCACATCACATGATTTGAAATTTCTATTTAATGACACTCAGTTCAAACGTTTAGGCATAAGCAAATTTGTCATGACATTTAAAAAAATATGTTTGCATTATTTATGTCATTTACGAAGATCTTACGAATAACCGGTAAATATTCTTTTTAACCTGGGCAACGCCGGGTATTTCGTCTAGTACAGAGGTTTTCAACCTATGGGTCATGGCCCAGTAGTGGGCCATGACGCTGTTTTTAGTGCGCCACAGAGCTTGCATAAAGTGATGTCAAAAAGCATGTCATTATGAACACATAAGAGTCCGACAGATAAATAACAAAACGTCGACCTAATGTTATATTTGTAACATCATTTCTTTTTACAATGGCAAACCCCTTGCTTTCGTATTATTCTTTGTTACGTTTATAGTGCTGCGCAACCGGTGTGCCGCGACGTTCCCGTAGTTGTGTTTGGCCTACTTGTGTTTCAGGGTATCTTTCAATCAGTCGTATTGTAAGTATTTTGACCTTATGCAATATTTCAGGTATAAATTTATGAACTTAAGGGAATTAACTGACAAGGAATTTATATATCCGGCGAAGGTCGTTGGTTCGAATCTCACCGCGAATTTTTTTTTTTTTGATGATCTTTGATTGAAATTTTTAATAACCGACTAATTTCACCTTATTACACCCTGAGGTACACGGTGTACCGCTTAAAGTTGTCCGCTTTAAGTTTGCAGAAACTCTGCTTCTGCATAACCGTGATGCAAGTTAATGAAATTAAAGAGCCAGGATAGGATCATAAAGTCGTATTACGGACCTATACGGAAACACTTATTATTTAAATAATTACCAGCATTTTTTGCCTCTAAATTCACACCTTGCATTTGTTTAAATGTGCAAAAATATGTAAAGGTTAACTATTGTAAATGTGTTAAAGTTTGTTTACAGTAATTGCAAATAACGAATTTAAACTGGTGGAGTTTACGCTGGTGTTCGGGAAATATTATCCAAAAGTACATGCCGTTTCTCTTTCTCGATAAATTGTGTTTAGTAATGCGATTTGCCCTTGCTGGAATATTCTTCTACTATTTATTTTTTGCGTAAGGTGAAATGTTAACAAGTAAAACAATATCATCGGTTGGGAGATTAAATTGGAGTTATCTTTCTCAGCTACGATCAAGTTTATTGAGGTAAGCAGCTACTGTATTATTGTCAATTTTTTTGCATTTTTTTTGCATCCTGGCAACACAACCCCAATACAAAGTTAAAAAATTTAAAGTTGCTGTAAAATAATCTGCCACAGGATGCAGATGCATGGTACTAGCCTGTACTCAATGTTCAGTGGGTAGTACCAATTATTAATTCAAACTGGTTATAAATCATAAGGATAGTATTTGTGCACTGGCCAGATTGGAAACTTTGGATATTGCGCGGGGGAGATGTTTTGCAGCTGAAAAAATGCGCGGCTGAAAATAAAATTTTAACTTGAACTTGCGCGACTGAAAATAAACCATCAGGCTACCGAAAGTTGTAAATTGCGAATTTATATTAAACTTACAGCGTTAATAGAATACTTGAATCACTGCGCAATTTTTGGTTGGTGTGCGAGCGCAGTGCGTAGGTAAATATTTAAAAATCTGGATAGTGTAGCATTTAATATGCAATATAACTCGATATTGCCTAATTTGACGTCACTATGCACTTGACCGTTGTCCACTAATGCGTGACCAAAACGCTGGGCGCTGGTCTAGAATCCTACCACAACGTTGAAATGATTATTAAGCAATGCATAATATGTGGGTTAGGGTGTCGGTTAGTGTTTGGGTGTGGGTAGGTCAAGTAATATTGTTTAACACTATTACTGGACTCACCCAAACCCAAACGCTAACCGGCACCCTAACCCAAATAATGTTCGTTGTGGTAGGATTCTAGACGAGCGCCAAACGCTGAATTGTGCGTTTTTAGCGTTTCGCAGGGGATTCTATATGATGCATTATATTATATACGTCTTATAGACTAGCGTTAAAAAATGTTATGCAACTTCAGTATGCGGCCCGCCAATTTTTTTTGTGCTTGTTAAGTTTCATACAAGTTTACGCGGCTGAAGTTTTGCGCGTTTGCTCGAGCTAGATTTGCGCGGCTGGACACATTTTCTATAAAATGCGCGGCTGTGACCGCGGCTGAAAGTGCTACTGCGCAATAAATCCCCCGCCCACCCAAACTTTCCAACCTGGTGCACTGGTCTAGGATCCTACCACATTATTTATTATTTCGTATAAATAGTATTTAGAGTTTATAAACTATTTTTTTAACAGAAATGGAAGCCTAACGAACTTCTCCACTGATCCCAACCCAAGTGGCAAAGAAGATGAGAACAAAGCCGAGGAAATTCCAGCAGCACAAAAACAGCTGGAAGATGAAGTTAAAGAACTAAATGAAACAGTCGCTGAACTTACGGTGAATATTTAATTAGATTGTATATTAAATATAAATTGAATTGATAAAAAATAATTTAGAAGCATGTGAATAACATTGTGTTCATGTATTTGAGTCATATAACCCCACCTCATTCAATTTTAGTGTATTAAAACAAAGATAAAAGGTATAGCATGATATTGTTATGGTTGCAAATATTTCTTTAAACCAAAAAAATAATATAGGTGATTTTGGACTTGATGTTTTGCTATGATAATCGTATCACTCTTGAAATTAAAATATTTTTTGTTAGAAAACTGGTTTAATTATTTATTTAGCATAAAACGTTTACATTTGTATGGTGTTTAAACATGTCATATAAATTAGGTTTTGTATTACTGTACTGTAGTGAAAAATAACCCCGATTTTGTCATTAGGGAAAGTACCAACGCTCTCTGGCAGAAAATGAAAATGTGCGGAAACGCCTACGGAAAGAAATCTCAGATGCAAAACTCTTTGGAATACAGAGCTTTTGTAAGGACCTTCTTGATGTTGCCGACGTCCTAAAAATGGCTTTAAATAGTATTCCCGAAGAAAAAAGCATTAACGAAACTGATCCAACTTGGAAGGACTTCTACACCGGTGTTACACTCACCGACAAAGAGCTGCATAAAGTGTTTGAACGGCATGGCCTGCAAATTCTAAACCCGGAGAAGGGTGAAAAGTTTAACCCCCATGAACACGAGGCCTTGTTTGAAGCCCCAATCGAGGGAATTGCCCCCGGCTCTATTGCCCTCATTCAAAGGGCTGGATACAAACTCAAAGGGAGAACTATAAGACCTGCCCAAGTTGGCGTAACACCAAAGGCGAAATAATGATCTAATGGTTGTTAATTTGCAGGAATATAAGCCAGAAGGAGGATGGATGGGACAGTGTATGCTATCTGTTCAGTCTTGTAAAGTATTATAATAGCGAAATGTCTAACATAATTACATGTACTCTTCAGTGATCAGCAACGGATGTAGAATTATTCATGTCGGAAATCTAACTATTTCTAAAAAAGTCCACCAATATTTATTGTTTTATAGTGAAGTAGTGTATTTGGTATTCGTGATTTTTATTGAAAATAAACCACTGCTAAATGAACATTTTAAAGTAGTGCATTGATGCTTCATGTTGCTTTGTGCATGATTTAAACAACAATAACTTTGTTATGGACTTCCCTTAAAGTAACCTTGTCGTCTCAACACTGAATTTATCAAGAAAAAATTAGATCTGGATGTTTGCTTTATAATAACATAACAAGGCAGAAAATAAAACCATAGTCAATTTGTGTAAGCGTAAGCAATATAGGGATTTCAGAAACTTTATAGCTAATCCCAAATTTTTTGAAAAAACAGTTATGATCCGATACCAAATGACGTCATCCATATGCACGAACAAGTATTTGCATTACCTTGCGAGAATTTAACATGCAGTTCTTGTGTATTACAGATATTCCCTTATAAAACCAAGTCAATAAAAGAAACCAAACTTAAAATATTTCATTAGGTGATAAAAATGGTCCTGTGACATTGTAAGATCAGATATGCATTCTCGCTTGTAAGTGCCAGCTTAGCTTTTCCAACAGACTTAGCTGGCTCTTTGCTTTGTTAAGGTTTCTTTGTTTATTTTGTTCAATACCGCAATCTCTGCATTCTGCGAAAGCTTTCACAGATTGTTCAAAATCCAATTTGGCCTGTTGTGTATCTCCCAATTTCTTTTGAGCACTGCCCATTAAATATAGGGATTCACCATACAATTGAAAAAAGTGAGCTTCGCCGCCATGCATCCTCAGAATTATGTCACGAGCCTGTTGGGCATTGTCATGCGCAGTTTCATATTCCTCCAATGCAAGGAGGGCCTGTGAGCGGGAAACTAAATAATTTGCAGAATAAATTTCCTTTACTTCAGGTCGCAAGTCCTGTGTTTCCTTTAACTTTGAGTTTGCCAGTCGCATCATCGGCAAGACATTTTGCTTCACTTGGCCCGTTTTTCCACCTGCTACCATGGCAGTGGCTAGCTGGGCAAGGGTTGTGACTACGCTGTTTATACCCTCAGCTTTTGCTGGTGGTTCTTTGGCAAACAAAAAGAGTGTTAGGGCTGATTGGGCAAATGATAAAGCCTCATCTGAGCCTGAAGTATCTTTTAACAAATCTACCATTTCCAAACACCTACTCCCCATCATGGAAGCTTCACTTGTCGGCAAATTATTTTCGATTACTCTGGACAATTCTTTGCTGATAAGAAGTGCACGGTCTGTTTCATTGTTTAGCAGAAGCCTTTCAATGTCAACCATGTGAGAAATGTAAGACTCTAAACATGAAAATGCAATGGTTAGCATGAAATCTTTGGTTGATTTAGCTTGTAAAGAACAGTACTTACCAACAGTTGTGTCTATATCAAAAGTCACCACTTCTGGAAGTGAAACTGTAGCTTCTTTGTGGTTCGATAAATCTAAAACCGAAAATTTTTCACTTTTTAATGCCAGGTATGCAAGAAGAAATGGAACTAAAACAGCAGCAATAGCCCAAAGCAATAATTTTTTACAAAATAAGACCTTCATATCAGGCTCAATAGCTGCAAATAAAAAGGATTGTTGAAATTTACTCATAAAGAAAGGATGGACAATTGGGAATGTTATGCGCACTTGTTTACCTTTTGGTTGCTATAATACGAGAGGAGTAAAATCAGAATTAAATGGGTCCTATATAATTTAGGTAAAACGATTATGTATATATTATTTTCACATAAATTTGTTATTTTTTTTCGGGTTGTGTTAAACCATGTCACAAATTGATTGCTGATGATTCTATATTTGTTGATATTTGGTTTAATTATAGGGGTTGAAACTTCAAAGAGAACAAAATACACATTTATTTCCTACTAAAAGAGTTGCTTACAAAATCAAAAAAAAATAAGTACATACCTTCCAGGTGCATGCTCTCTACAAGTGTTTGTTTTCCAAAGTTAGAAGGGAAATCCGTTTCAATCCCTATAATGTAAAAAAAACAAATACTAATCGTGCTGTGTTAAACCTAACAGTGACAAATTGATTGCTGATGATTCTATTCTTGTGATGTATTTAGTTTAGTTGTAGGGCTTGAGAAATAAACATTTATTCTTTATTTAAAGTGTTGCTCACAAATAAAATGCTTTATATCTTTATGTGCATAGTTGCATACCCTCCAGGTGCACTCCAAAGTTTGAAAGGGCGTCTGTTCCAACCGCTATAATGAAAAAACAGCTGGTAAACAATTAGCTGGTAAAACCTAATTACTGAAAAATGTGTCAAACCTGATTGATGAAATCTTCTTTCTGAAAAGTCAAGACTTGTTGATGTACTTTGGTCATCAGGTAGGTTTGATTGTGGAAATGGAGCCTCCTTAAATGGATAGGTAAAGTTTTCCAAGCTGACCAAAACACCTTTAGTATTTGCGGCAGATGTTTCCAGATTTTGAGCCGCAATGAGCTGCTTTAAAACACAAAATTCTCTGTCCAAGTCTTCAGTTGTGGATATTTCCTGTGCCTTTACTGATAACTTCATCATAGCTGGAGAAAGTATGTACTATTTAAAAATTTATCTTTAAAGTGTGGCTTAACTTTTGCATAGGCAATTTTGTCTCCTGGAAACATACATAACTATCTCTTTTTATAGGTTTTTACCAGATTTGCTATCAGGTCGTTTGCTGCTGTCCCCATTCCAACATTCTACCATGAGAGGTTTCAGGATTTCACATATGCGACAGTCCTTGTCAGGCAAATTCCTTTGAACATTTTCTACCAAGATTTCATTGGGTCTTGTGCCGCGGGATATCAGAACCGACAAATAGGACAAATGTCGTGCTCCATCGTAGATTGGTGTTCGAGTAAGAATCTCGTAAATTATCATTCCAACACTGCAAACAAAGTAGTTTAATCAGCTTCCAACTAATAAAATACAAGCAAGTAGATAATGAATGTACATTGAAACTACACATAATTATATATGCAGATTACAGGTATATAAAAATAAAATATTATAGGCATAAAATACCTGTACATATCCATTGAAGGTTCTGGATCTTTTTCTTCTGAAAACTCAGGTGCACAGTAATAAAGTGTAAATTGGGTTGATGGTGTAACTTCAGTTTCTGTACTTAGGATGGAGCCGTGTCTTATCAAGTTTGCCGAACCAAAGTCTCCTATTTTAGCTTCAAATTTTTCATTAAGCAAAATGTTTTCAGACTTCAAATCTCCATGACAGTATGATTTGTGACTGAAGTTATGATGCAGGTAGGCAAGCCCTGAAAGAATACCCAGTGACACATTCATTCTTATGCTCCAGCCAATGTCAGCAACTTTTCCAAAGAGCAGTGAATCCAAGTTGTCATGTTGTGCAAACTCCATCACGATGCCTACACATGATGACCATGAAGTAACTCCGTATATTCTTACTATATTTGGATGATCAATCGAGACAAGAATATTGGCTTCTCTTTTTATGCTGCAACATATCCACAAAAAATACAGTTTGACTGACAAGCAGTAATACATACTTACATTTGTTTAACAGAGAGTTTTGACTGGGTAAATATTACACATTCAGCCAGCATGTCTAATACTGCTTTCTACTGCCTGTTAAGGTTATATAATGGTATTACCTTAGTAGAAAAATATAAATGTTTTAGAAATGGTTTATTTAATTTTTTTCAATTTAAAAAAGTTCAAATAAAATGCGTTTTGAAAAAATTTATAGCAATGCTAAGCGAAGATTGACCAAAAAAACACATCTTGAGACCAATACGATTCACTGATTTTTTATATACCTAAAATATAGTCAAAATTTGAATTAATTAAAATAATAATCCAACTAATATTTTAGTTTATCTACCTATATTTAATAAACTCTTATTTTACATGTTAACTTGACATGAAACACTTGACATTTTTTTTGTTTTTTTAGGAACCACTGTAGCATTATATTCATAGCAAAACATAGGCTGAAATATAGGTCTATTTCTAATACTAAGTTTCATAAAGGGTATGCTCACTCATTCGCTTTGCGCAGTTGTGCCTTGTCTGCTCCTGTGACCTGGAAGCACTTTACAACTATGGTGCCCTCGCTTTCGTGGTAACATCTCCGGGCAGAAGCAAAAGAACCACTTCCCAAGTAATCTTCTGTAGTGCAGGAAGACAGAAATTCACCCACTGGGTATTCAGTTATTCGCGAAGAAAATCCATCGACTTGCATCGATCACTTTGGGGGTTTATTTCTCATATCTGTGAATAACCAATTTTAATTAGCAAATTAGCATGGATTTGTAGACTTCCATGATTTTAGCATAAACTATTTTTTAGCTTCAAGTTTAAAATAAAAGTGTAAAATATGGCGCTATGGCAAGCAAAATAATTTTTATAAGTAGTTTTATGCATTCTGCAAGGTAATAAATAGATAAGGAGACAGTGACTCACTTAACGCTGTGCGAACGTATGGGAAGGGTAATATGAAAGTTAAGCCTACGCAAAACTTTAAAAAGCTGGCCATTTGAACTAACTAGAATTTTTGGAAAAATCGCTGTGAAATGTTTTTAACCGTAAAAAGTTAGTCAAACTTCCAAAACTACAGTCACCCTTGTGGTTTTCGGTAGTAATTACATTACTGTCATACAAGTTTGTTCAAATTGAACCTATTACGGTCCCACAAATTTCAGAATTCATTTTATTAAAGTCACGCAATTTTAGGCTGCATAAAAATGATATTAAACCTATATTTATTTCTGTTACTTTGAAAATTAGCAGGACAATCACTTTTTTCTTCTCAAGCCTGTGATTATAATCTGCCAATATGAATGAGGTACCTTTTTAAGTGTTTAGCTCATGGTGTAACTTTAATCATGAATTTTGATTTTGTATAAAAACGTTAAAAACGCCAGCATTGAACATACACACTGCAAAAACTAAACAAACTAAATAACATTGCTTTACGAACCGTGTTTGTCTATCTGAGTTAAGTTACTTCGTTGGTTCCTCTTCTTTAGAAACTTCACGGTAACTAAAGAAGACATTGTCTGTTAATCAAGCAAATCGTTGTTCTGCTTGCGCTTGACTGACGTTTACCCCAAGTACGCTTAATCATCGATATTTGTTTTTTTTCTTTTTATGAAAAACATATACGTAGTTAACTAGCAGAATCAATGCGAATCGCTTATAAATATAATTTGTCATTTTTGATAATTTCAATGGCATGGTCAATAGTAGCTACAACAGTTGCTATGGCACATTTGGGCAATCCCCTTAACCAATCCTAGTTTCGAGCAAAGGTCGGGTTACGTCACGTGAATTCACAAAGTTACTTAAAAATATGACTTCCAAAGTAACATCTAAACGTGACGTCATAAAAAGTAACCTGGAAAACATACAGTAAGTTTATTTTGTTAGGTTTTAGGCTGTAGTAGATGGTCAATTCGAAAGCTACATTACAAAAATGTTATTGATTCGCACAAAGCGGAAAACACCTTTATATTGTTTAAGCAAAAACTTTTATTTTCTAAGGTGGATTAGGACGCACGACGCCTTTGGCTAAAACGATACAATCAAAATGGGCTAAGACATTTTATAAAGCTAAGATTCGCGCGAAGCATTTTTTGCGTACATAACTATAGGCAATAAAAAATAGTTTGTTTCTCCACCTGCTTGAGAGTGATACTGGATGTGTTTTCATTATCTTGCGTTAAATGTGAATGTGATTGTTACATCACCATAAGTGTAGGCTAAAAAGTGCAGTGATGGTTTGATTGTCAGCACATCAGCTACATTCGCGCGAGAGTTCGACAGGCAACAACCAGTTTCATGTTTTGTGATGTTGCGCTATGACGCATTTTCGTGACGTCATACTTAAATGACCACAAATTTAGCTGAATTTTGTTACTGCATGGAAGCTACCCGGTTTTAGGCCAAAAATACGGCGGAACCCTACTTATACCTGGCAATAAATGAAATTTATCCACGTTTTAATAATAAAACGTTTAGGACGGCTATTGATCACACGGCATCTTTAGAGCGTTTAATTTTATCTTGCAGTCCCAACTTTAAAAATTCGTGGTACACAAGTTGGATGCAAGAAATTTTTTTTTTCAAAAGATGTTTTAAGTGCTTCACAATTGCCGACTTCTCTTAATTTGAAGTCCTGAAAACATACCACAGAAGCAAAATTATCTTGTGGTCCTACAACCTGTCGTAACAAGATTTGTTGGCTAGGCAATAAAATAGCGACACAATTAGACGTACTTCGACTGTATTACAACTGTAGTTTAGTAGAAAAGGGGGGGGAGAAAACGTCGTTTAGTAAATAGTAATCGGCGAACACAATACGAGCACAGAACGTTTTAGCGATACGATTCTGTATAAGCGAACGAATACACGGCCTACGGAAGCGACTTAAAACACAATAGTTTTAAAACAAAACCCCCTGGAAGTAAAAATAAAGTCGCGTAGATGAAAGCAAAAGCGTGAACAAAGAGCGTTTTTCGGCTTGCCTATACGTCGTGAACGAAAAACTGTGATGTAAAATGGAAGTACGAAAACCTGTCTAGTTTAGAATTAATCTTGCATGCTTACCGAATTCCCCCAAAAAATATTTTTAAAGTGATATAGCACCGCGAGAAACCGTGAAACTGCACCTGGACCTGATTTATTCGTTTTAAGGCTGATTTTGATACTCTAGTGACACCAAGAACCAAAACGAAAATAAAAAAGTGAAATGGAAAACAAAACGCGATAAAACGGTGGCAGAAATGTAAAGCACAAGATACAGCAAGATTTACATACTTAGATGCAGAGGGGAATTGCGAAACACCATTTGGCGTTTTACGGCACATCTGAGATTAGTATTTCCTAATACAGTGGTTCCCAACCGGGGTGCCGCTGCAGAAAGTTTCTTTATGAATCTTATTATTTGTGGTAATAATAAGCTTCTTTAAAAAATCTTGGGTCTGGAGTGAAATAATTAGACATATATTTTCTCACAGTAGATGTGAATTGTTTTTAATATTAAACTCATATATTGTGATATTAAGTAAACCACTGAGCGCTAACAACTTAGTATATGTATCTTTTCTTTAGGGTGCCGTAAGTAACGGGTTGGGAACCACTTCCGTAAAACAATGTATTTCGTCTTCGCTCGAAAGCCAAAGGAGGCAGAAAAAATCACCGAACAACCGGTAAGCGCATTAAGCGAAAATAAAAAGCAAATCGATACTTTTCGCAAAGAACATCCCGAATTTTGCCAGGACGACTCTGCCGTTTGGGCATGGATAAATAGCAAGAAATCCGTATATATTTTTTGTCATATTTCATCAAAAAACAGGGGTTAACGCATTGCAGAAAAGTAAACAAACATGTGGATAAAAAAGCTAGAAGGTCAACGCAATGATTTCGAGCGAATAATGCGGCGACGAAAATGACAAGAAAGCCTAAGAAAAATGCATTTCATTCAAACAGAGCCGAGATTTTCACGATAAAAGAATATTTAAAAAAACAAAAAATAGAGGACAATCGCGTCTCACAGAGAAGCGACAAAAAAGGAAGTCGATAAAATTTTTAACGCGCAAAATATTCCCGGGAAAATGTACGCTATTTTCATTAAAAGCAAACAAACAACATGATTTTGGGCCGAAAGCTCAGGGGCTCTTCGCAAAAACAAACCAAGAGCGATTTCGAAAATCGGGCGTTCAGCCGCTCGGAAGGGGATCGAACTCGCGACCCCCGGAATTTAGTGTTCGCCGGTATTTCGGCCATATCTTCTCTCGTGGTTACGTTAGTATTGCGTCACCGGGGGAAACGAAAGCTCATGCACAGTCTATTCTGGTCCCCGGGCGTCCCCGTCAGTTTGGGGTGAGGGTGTTCACCCCCAGATTTAGATGGGTGGGGGGTCTCTTTGCAGACCACGACTCTTGGCGTGGCAGGGTGGCGTGTAGAGTAGCGAGTTACTTGAAGTTGTAGTACTCGCTCATCGAGTCGATATACTCCTGCACGGCGCGGTAGCAGAACTCGTATTGTTCCTGAATGAGTAAAAAGTTAATATTGGTAAAGGTAAGTCACGAACTTCTCTTCGCAGTTGAGCGGTTATAATTTCGAGGTAAATAATATTAGTTCAATATGTGGCGCTGATAAACAACAAAATGTATAACACAACGAAAAATCGAAAGTTTTATATTTGCGAAGGCAAAAGAGTTGTATGACCTGCTGTTATAATAAAATTGAATTTTATTTCACATAAATTAGACGGGTGATCATAGCAAAACTAATACTGTTACGTTTTACATTTATCTTAAAAGTGTTAAGATTGGAGTTAAACTAGAATACGAGTGGCAAAAAAGCTTGAAAGGAAGACCACAGCAAAATTAGAAATGTTACATTGACTTCTTATAAAAATAAATTTTGGAAATAAACTATAATAAAAGGGCAAAAAAAAATTTAAAATTCACACAAGGAAATAAAATGTTGTCAAATTTACCAGGTTCTGGACCATGTGGGGCCGCTGCATTCGGAGACACTTGACGATCTGGAACATGTCGAGGATTCCTTCGGCCTTGACCTGTTCCAGGGCGGTGGAGAGGGCGCAGAAGGCCCCCGTTCGTCCGGCGCCCGCGCTACAACGAGAGGATTTCGTTTAAAATTTTATTTCATTTTATTGCGATTTTTTTCTACTATGGTTTGAAGGCACAGCTCCCTTTGAAAAAGGGAGTTTATTTTCAATCATAATTAAAAGCCGTATTTGTCCCATTCAAAAACTGAAAACAAGTGGCACTGTTGACAAATTGTATGTTACTGTTGTCAACAGTTTTTATTTCAAAGTAGGTGTATGTGTTTTTTTACAAATAAATACATGTGT
The DNA here is from genome assembly GCF_963924565.1 of Ascidiella aspersa. NCBI lineage: Eukaryota > Metazoa > Chordata > Ascidiacea > Phlebobranchia > Ascidiidae > Ascidiella > Ascidiella aspersa. Next base: position 29,847,892 of record NC_139448.1, on the reverse strand, counting down.
GTTTGGGTATGCGTGTGATTTCTTCTTTGTACATTTCGTTTAGACGCAGTGAAAATAAACATGACGAGGATCTAATTTTTTCATCAGCAATTAACAGTACACACTAAAATATATACGCACGCAACTGTCAAAAACAATTTTTTTACAAAAAAAGTAAATGGTTTCCACCGACCTGCAGTGGATGGTGATGGGGTGGTTTCCGGAGGTTTGCTGCTGCTTCTGGACTTGTTCGACCAGGGCAATCATGCTAAAGCCAGATACTGGTGGACCGGACTCCGGCCAGCCGTGGTAGTGGAACTGGGTTAAAATTAAAGGAGTCAGTCTTTTTTAAAAAATTAAACGGGTCAGCTGTTTGCGTCTCCAGGTAGTGAAAACGGATGGAGGAGCACAGCACGTTGGGAATTTTTTTACGCACGCAAAGCGGCAATTTTTATACGTTGGAATTAGATCGTTTGGTCACTTTGGTGTAGTATATAAAAGCTTATGAAAAATATTGTAAAATGTGCGAATTTTATGTGCTATTTGTTAAAAATATTTAAGGTCATAATAAAATGGGAAAATCTTCACCGAAATAAGGCGAAAAACGGCGCTTTGATACTAAAACACTATTATTTACCAGCACAGAGCGTCCAATTAGCGACCCCGAAAATATTTTTGTAATCCAAGAGCAAAAAAACATTATCTGCGCTTCGTGTTACAAGATTAAGCCTCACAATTCGAATATCAAGCTACATATGACATAAATTTTACTTTTTTGGCTTTATACTTTTTATAAACGCTTTACAAGGACTGCATGGGCTCATTCTAGCATGACAAAAGCCTAACACAAAGTTGACCACTTTTTAAAGCTTGCAGTTAAGACTCTCCTGTCTTAGTCAAAGTCAGTCGTTAAAGTTCTAGTAATTTTAAAAGAGAAATATATTTCGCCACAAAATTGGGCATCATCAGTCTCTAGAAAAAATAACAAAAACAAGATGCACTTGACGCGTCGGAGGAGATAAAAACGTAACGCACCTGTCGAACCGACTGTTTTCTGTCGTTGTGGTCGGCTGTACTGGTGATGACGAAATCACGGGTTGTGTAATGTTCGAACTCGTTTTCGGCTCGATTGTCGACACACAGTTCTCCGTACACCACAGCGCCCTCTGCTGGCCAGTACTGCTCGCACTTGGCCTGAAACAAATAAATAAAGTATTAAAATAAGTGTTGTTCAATCGGTTATATACTAGATATCCTGCGAAACCAAAATTTTAACATTATTGCAACGCTTGGATGCTGAAATGCATTGTTTGCGTGTGACAGTTGACATAAAAGTAAACTTTTGACCACGCCATTTGGTGCTAAAAAAACATTATTAAACGTAGAAAATCGTGCCTTGTAAAATCCTAACTAAATACTTTTTTCAAATAATTTTTTTTTGCTTTTTTTTTTCTTTTTTCAATTTTTTTTAATTCCATACTGCGCACATTAACATTTCGAGGCGGTCTACCAATTATTTGTCTAATGTTGATTGGCCGTTTTTTTTTTAGTCATCTGGGCAATCTTAGCATCTTTCCTACGTTGTTTCCTTATTGGATAAAACTTTATGGGAAGTAAAAGGTTGTGACTGTAACCTGAAACCAATGACATATCTTCGTCTGACGAACACTGGGCTACTGACACATAACGTGGGTTTTCTACTTCATAGTTTTACATGCCTATACAAAAATAGGTAGAAAATGTGGGTGGAACCTTTCAAACAAAACTCCACGTTTAGACAATTTTAACTGGGATATTACTAATATTAGTCTCTCTTTAAAAGATGGGTACTTATTCTACGTCCTTCTATGGCCTTAACCGTTATGCTAAAATTAATAAACCATCCAATTTGGTGGGAAAAACGCTAAATTATTGATGGAAACCGGAGGCGATGCTTGTCAACGACAAACTAAACATCATCCCTTTCCGTAAATAAACGATTGCCTATATACCTATGCAGAATACATGCCTTTCATAGGGAACTTGGCTTTTTATTTATGTAACTTGGTTAATTCTTTAGAGGGTTTTTGGTGCGATTCACAAAAATAATCCGGAGACTCTGCGTTCTGAACGATCCCTGAGCAAGCTTTTTAAATAAATTTTTAAGTTAAAATTTCGCACAAAGCTTCTGCATTGAAATGTATAATGAAATACATTTTGTTCAACTATTGCTAACCGGCAGTGCCAACTGCATTATAGCCTAGTTCAAAAATCAACATACTTTAAATTCATTCATAAATATTGGCCAAATCACACCCTCTTTTTGTTGAAATTATTGTACAGAAAATAGTTTGTGTAAGTAATTTTACGTGAGAGTATTTTTGTAAAATAGTTCGCTAAATTTTCGTTGTTTTACAAATTGATGGACGCCTTCATTTCTTCAAGAAAGCAAGAAAACAGCTTCATAATAAAAAAGATAAAAAATCAATTTCACTTTCCCTAAACATTTTGATTTTTTGCCTCTCAAGAATATCAACATCTTCTCACCTGTCCTCTTTCGACCAGTTCGGTTAGCATGACGATGGATGCGGACTTGGAGTCCCAGATCATTCTCCAAAAGTCCTCCACCGTGTGCGGAAGAGGACCCTGGGTGGCGATGTAGGCGTCCTTCTGGCGGTAACCCTGGCAACAGTGGGAGGGAAAGGGAATTTTATTGTAAGCTGTCTGTTTTGGCTACACTATGCACGGATCTCAATGTAGCTTGATAATGAATTTGCAAAGACAAAAAAAAAAAAAAAAAAAAAAAAAAAAAAATGTGAAGACACAATAATGAAAACAATAATACAAGCTAGTATCGAAACGTCTCAATCAAGATGATGTCGATCTACTCGACCTGTCTTTTTTTTGATTTGGACAATTTGCAAAGTCATGAAAAAGTATTAATGTAAATTTCTTGTCACGCTGTTTGTATTCTAGTTTTGCAAAAGCTTACTTAGAAGCACATTGATTAAAAACTGTCTGTTTTGATATTGACAATATTAGGCGAAGTTCATTGAAAATTGTATAAATGAAGTATGATTGTAGATTTCTTGTCACGCTGTTTGTATTACAGTTTTGCAAAAAAAGACACACGAGTCTTCTGTATTATGTAGGTATGTGTCGTGAAAAAAAAAGGGATTTGAAATCAACGATTTAAATAAAAACAAAACGAGGTTGAAGATTGATTCAAAGTTTTGAGTAATGTGCCGACACACTTTTTACCGCGTCATTTATGCGAAAATGGATATAAAGAAATGTCCCAAGGTATTTTTTTATTTATAAAAAACAAATAGTTACATCAGGCGCACGAAACTTACGTCGACGTATGACGCGTTGATGTAGTCGGAATTCTCGAGACCGTTCCTGATCGGGAGAATGACGCGATTCCAATCGTCTGTGACGAAACAAACGTTATTCGAAAACGCCTATTCAATAAAATTTGAAACGTATTTCACAGGCGAATGCCTGTTAACATCACAGATACAGCCTTAAAATATTATAGAAATGACCGTTAAAATAAAGAATACAACGATAATTTATTTATTTATTACTTACATGTCACTAAAACTATACTAAAATCATGTCATACAATACAACTAAAATCATGTCAGACAATCAACTTAAATCATGTCAGACAATCAACTTAAATCATTTCAGACAAGCAAATAAATTATTGTTGTCCAATTTGGCATATAACAACGAAAAGTAAAATAATCGGGGTTAAATATCACAACTTTAAGTAATTCAAGATCATAGCTTTTTGGCGCGAGAAAACAAGGGAATATTTTACTTACAAGGCAGAATAAGCACGACCCTGTTCTTGCGCATATTGGCGGGATGGTTGCCGAAGCGCATCTGCTCCTTCTGAATGCGAATCGTCGTCAGTTTCTGTAGCGAGAAAATAGCGCGTTGGAAAAAGCACGAAAAGACGTCACAAGTAAACAAATTGAGCAAATATGACACGACGGACTTCTGGCCAAATTCAAGCGAAAAAAAAAGAAAAAGTTCGTCAAATAGATGATGATAAAAAATAAAAAAACAATAAATATCAGACTTTCAGTCTACAAAAATTGGAAACCCTGTTTTTTCTCTAGTGCCCAACAAAACCGTTCCCAATAAATTCGCCTCCCTACAAAAAAAACAAAAACAGTCGAAGTGCAAACAGTTGAAATCCGCAAACAAAAACACTTGTTGTATCTTACCAGTTTTGGAATGACTTAAGTCAACGATCAATATTTATTTTACTTCGGGGTACTAAGTCAATGTTTTTTAAATGACATTACTAGACCAAATTATTTTAGGTAAAATGACTTGACTTGAGTCGTTATGACAAAAGATTGAAATTAGGTATTTTCATCAAGCATTTTTTTGTAAAATTAGGTTATTTATCTTAAATTTTGTACATAAAACAATTTACTTGCCAAATGTTGCATTTTGTGTTTTTTTTTTCTAGAAAATGGGGCGATTTAGCTAATTTTAATAGTTTAACATTTTGTTTGTGTGAAAGGATTGGACTTGGAGATGACTTGCTCAAATTATAACTTGACTGGGCCTTTTTATACAAACATTTCTGTTGGTGCCTAACAAAAACGTAAAATATTTCTAAGGTGGTTAAAATAAAGAATGCATTTAAAAGAGTTTATACACCGATGACAGCCAACCGATGACTTGGACTCGACTTAGTATTTTTCAAAAAGACTTGACTTGGACTTGATTCATTTCAGAATGACTTGTTTACTAAACTGCGTCTCACCCTAAACTCGTGTTCCATCCCGGTGACGTTGCCAGGCAATCGTTGGTTGAGCTCGTCGATGTGCGCGTTCACGTCACTCGCATCCACTTCTGTATCGCCGTACAAGTGATGCTCCAGCATTGCGTTGTAGATGAAGATGTACTGTTGCTGTGATCGAAAAAAAGACACTGCATTTTTTTTGAATATTTGTGAACCGTTGCTGCCAGGCATAATGTTAATAACCGGAAACAGCTCCTCTGGTAATTGTAATTGTTAACCAACGTTTTGGCAACCTATTGAAATCGCCTTTTCTCAGGGTGAATAACACTGAACACTCGGCATTTTTTTAAATCGCTAATTTTTTAATTTTTTTGTTTCGCGCCCAATTCACTAGCTTTCGTTTGCTTTAAGGCGATTTTAACCTATTTGATTTGGGCAAACAAAGCTACAATGCCATGTAATATAACACTAGCTGAAGATAAACAAACTGTGATTCTATTTGATTTGGGCAAACAAAGCTACAATGCCATGTAATATAACACTAGCTGAAGATAAACAAACTGTGATTCTGTAATCAATTAATGATAAAACAAAACAAGAATATCGTAGTAGTCACGTTAAATTGACCCTTGAAACGACTTCTATATGAGACTGACGTTACAACACAGAAAGACTAACGTAACAGTTGCATTAAAATATAACGAGAATAACGTAACAGCTACATAAAAATATAACTACGATAAAGTAATAGTTACATTAAAATATAACGAGAATAACGTAATAGTTACGTGAAAAAGCCTTTTAAAACGACTTCTATAAACGGAACACTACAAAACTTGCTACCTGTCTGTTACAGTTTTATAACATGTAAAAGTAACTTTCATAATCTTTCAAAATAAACATTATGCAAAGTTGATCTAAATCAAACATTATCAAGAACGTGGAAGGGTTGACGCCTCGCAGATGTGAAAAACCAAAGCTTTGTACCTAAGTCTAATGGTAGTCTCAAACCAAACGAAGACACTATAGGCGTTCTATCGTGCTTTACCTCGGTCTGAACCATCTCCGGCCTCTGACTTCTCATCTGTGAGACGAAGCCGTACACGTCAATCTTGCTTTCCCGTAGCATCATGTCCACCATGGCGTCGATGCATATAAAGGTGCCAGTGCGACCCACGCCAGCGCTAGTAGAGAAGTAAAGGGTTGTTAATAAAAAGTACATATATTTGCTAAGAATTAAAAAAACAAAATTATTGCGGATTAGAGTTTGAATGGCACAAAAAGTCTTTCTTAGGATATAACTTACGTTCGATAGCTTAGCGCTTTAGTGTTAAATAAAATGTTAAAGATTTTGTTTTAAGTTTGAGCTATTAATGTGTATAGAAAAATGTGTTAGAGTGTAAAAAGATGAACAAAAAATAGGATGTGGTTGGTGAAAAACGAAGGAAAATGTCGCTCGTAGATCAATGAATATGATATATGTGTCTTTACCAAAAGGCAATCTAAGAAAATCACCTTCAAAATCATTCAGAGACGACGCAAAAGGCGTTAGTTGTTTTAAACGCACGAAAACATTAGGTTATTCCGAAGCCAAATCAGTAACTAAAATAATGACATAACCTATAGCAACTATAGTATAGTTGTTTTCGAAAACCATCTGACGTTGTTAAATCCCACTGCAGGAATACTTAAACGAATCAAGTACATTTTAACAAAACTTAAACAAACAAAAAACCCTGACAAAAATAATCAAGCCACTTAGCAATTTAACTTTAGCAAAGACAAGTCAAGTCATTAAAAAAACAGCTAACGAGGTGCAGTAAATTAACGTCATCAAACGTCATCACGACCCGACACATCGTGACGTCATCATACCTGCAGTGTACGACGATGGCACCGTAACCGGTCGGGCTTCCGTGCTTGATCTTTCGCATGAAATTGAGCATTCCCGAGGGCGACTTGGGAACGCCGAAGTCCGGCCAGCTCGTGAAGTGGTAGTGCATCAAGTTACGTCGCATGCTCAGGGTGGCGTCGCCGCGCATCTGCGACCGGACGTCAGGTTTAGCGGGAGGTCGGCTCGGGAAATTTTATTTGGGTGGTTTGCGGAAATTTGCTAGCGTAAGCCCGGATTTGCGAAAAAGGAAAGTTTTATCTAAACGTCAAATCCCCGTAAACCCAACTGTTTTACGAGGAACCCTGGTTAAATCAGTTTACAGATATGACTGGAGGGGATTTTAAAGGTGTAGTTTTAAATAAGTTGTGTTAAAAAATTTGAGTTAATTAAATAATTAGTTTAATGCAATAGTTACATTTTACTCACATTTCGACATCTTTACAAAAAATGACTTTTAAATATGTTTTTTTTTATTGTGTTATTTAAAATATTTTAGTACTTAATTACAAAAGTTACATTTCAAGTAAGTTATTTTTTAAAACTTTGTGTTAATTAAAATAATACTTGTAACCACATTAAAATTTCAAACGCATTTCAAAAACTTAAAAAAAATCCATGTCAAAATATGAATGGCGACTTTCTGCATGAACTGCTGATGAGACATTATTAATTATAAAAAAATAAAATAACTAAACACTTGAACAGCCTAAACGAATGTTGTCTATTGTTACTTACGAAAAAATTAAATTATTAACAAAAATTAAATTTTTTTCACCGCATACCTGCTGAATGGTGAACTTGCGTATGGTGTAGTCGACCAGTCGATTCTCGCCGAGGAAGACAACGCTAAGGTCGTCATAAACATCTTTTCCGCTGCCTGGCCAGTACTGGGCACACTTGGTCTGCTGCGACACCGTAAAGAGGGTTAGGGGCCGTTTTGCTTTACAGGCTTAATCTAAACATTGCACGTAGGCAAGGTATTGTTGTTTGCATGCTGGACAATCGACAGTTCTTTAAAAGATGAAGCTTTTTTGTCGGAATAGTTCGATAAATTAGGGTTCAAGATTTTGAGTAATAAGCTGATAGACTTTTTGCTAAGTCATTAAAAAAATGACCGAAGTTAGATTCAAGTCATTTGCAACCAATGGCGAGTTAAGGCCCGTTTACAGCTATTGCCATCAAAAACCAAGTTTAGGGCATGTCATTTGAGTCAGGCTAAAGCAGGGGTACCCAACTTGTGGTTGTCGCGACCTCCTTTTCCATTTTTTAAAACCTATGCGACCCCCCAAATTATGTTTATTACACATAAACTCAGCAAAAAGTTCGCATTTCTTGACAGATTGTTTTAAAATTAGGCTAGAATGTGCGCATTCAAAGTAGAAACATTCAATTTTGTATAAATATCGAGTTTTGAAGTGTCATAAAAGGGGTCCTCTAAGTCTATTGTAGCCTATATAACCGTTCCTATTTATATTAGACAAAACTATTATACTGGAGCTATGTCATTGATTAAATTCAATTGCAATAGTGACGTCATAAGCACGACTGGTTCAATGAAATAAATGGAATTTACACAATTGTTAAAACTAGCGGTTGTTTCTTGCTCCTTGTGCTGCTAAGTTTTTGGTTACAACCCTCTTCTATAACGAGACTTCGACTTTAGTCGACTACATTAAGCAAACTGCTGCGCGACAAACATTCCACGACAAAGCCTTGGCAAATTGGCGACTTTTCCGCAAAAACATACACGACCGCACGCACTATCGGCCATGCAAAAATATCCCCGGGTTATGTTTCCATAACAGATCTCAAGTGGTGAAAAATATTGCTGTGTGTCGGGTTTTAAGCCCGTTTAAAGCGTTGCTGACGGTTGTTGTTTTTTCTCTATCAAAAATTCAAAAAAGACAGCAAATAAATAGTTAAAATGACCAAAAAACATGCCGATATTATGTATTTTATTCTTGGGATTATCTTGTACTTTTTGTTGTGAATAAAACAATGTTAAGTGGATTTTCAACCCTGTCGTTGGAATCATAAACAAATGCTATGTTGGTCAAAAATAGATTTATTAAATTTTATACTTTTAGCATAGCCTATTCTTTTCAAACTGTGAAAATCAAAAGTTACCAAAGAGTATTTGTTCAAGTTTTTGTTTCGGCTGAGAGACTAAAAATGTCGTTGGACAAAGTAACAAATTTTAGAAAAATTCGAATTAGATTAGAACTAGAATTAGAGCACACGATCAATTCACAATTTAGATAAGAATTGGAATTAGCGGCATTTGGCTTTTAATCAGGGGTTACCAACCCGGGGGCATTAATATTAATATTGTTAAATTTGATAAAATAATTTTATTATTCTAACTACCGGTTATTTTAAATTAATATGACGTTTCTTTATTTTTGAAGGCTGAAAAAATAGGGGGTCATTGATTTCTCAAAATTTTCAAAGGGGGCCACGGTGTAAAAAAGGTTGGGAACTCCTGCTCTAAATAATTGAATTAGAAAACTAGAATTGTTTATAGTTGTTCAAGTCTGCTTCCCACCTCCTTTCCCTCCTCCAGATTGGTGACCATGATGATGGTGGTGACGTTCTGATCCCAGATCATCCTCCAGAAGTCGTTGATCGTTCCATCCTTGGGACCTTGGGCCGCGATGAACTTGCCTTTGTGCTTGTAGCCCTGTTGGAGAGGAATGAAGTTTAAAGTTGGCGAAAAATTGTTTCGCCATTGTTGTTACTGATTAGTATTTGTTGCTACTGAAATTAAGTTCCTAAGTTCATTTTTAGGAATTTTCCGCAAAAATATTACACGTGATCAGAACCTAACTATAAAACAGGTAACGAAAAGGTAACAAAATTAAGAGAGGTCCAGCAAAATATGGGAGTTATGGTATGACAATTTCCTCTAAAAAAAATTTACTAACTTTAGCTCTATAGAAGGAAAAAAATGTTTAGACAATGCGGTAACTAATTAGTTAATTAAAAAAATTTACCACAACCGCGGAACATGTCTCATTTTGCAATGGTGTAAGTAAAAATGATAAAATTGTGGCAGCAAATCTAGGTATCAAGGCATGATAGTTTGCTTTAAAAAGAAAAGTTTTTTTTTTACATTTTTTTTGTTTTTATTTTGAAAAGTCAAACTCAATTGAGTAATCCAGCAAAAACCGTTCGATTATACCCGTCAAAAAAACATTGTAAAATAATCAAGTCTGGTGCGAATTCACTGTTCACTTGTTAGTGTTAAGCAAACGGCGAGCAACTCACGTCGACGAAGGAAGCGTTAATGTAGTCGTTGTCGTTCGGTTCCACTTTGGGCAGTTTGACTCGCGAGTGGTCATCTGGAAAAGAAACCGGGTTAAAATGAAAGCGAAAGTCACTCGTTGCATACTGAGGCACTGTTAATGTGCGACAAAATTACAACAACATTTTCTAGAACAAATTACATTTTGAAAACAGTATGTGACTCCCAATAGTCCAAGAAGAACTTATGAACTGATCAATGACGCTTTATCGATATATACGTTTTTAAAGGGACTGATTTCAAACTCAGTTTAGTAAAACACAAAATTTCTCAAAACAATACACAATCAGCAGCGAACAGTGGTCGGTCAACGTTTTTGAAATAAATATTCCCAATTTAATACGAATACCATATTTCCACACAGAGCCAGTTTTTTCACCAACAATCTCTTAGTAACTTACAAGGCAGTATGTTGGTGTATCTGTTCTTCTCCTTGTTCTGAATCTTTCCACCAGCCTCCTTAACCCCATTACCCTCGGGCAGGGCCTAAAAAGCACGTAAATTGCAAAATATTATTTAAAAAAGGTAATTACAATTGTTTAATTTAGTTTTTTCTTCATCCGACAAAACACAACCTGCCAAATAGATTTCGTTCTTTATAGAAAAGCTTTTAACTATTGCCTAATATCTTGCGGTTCCATCCGCAAAAATAAAGCAAAAAAAAAGATGAATCGCACAAAGCGAGGAAAAACATTTTTTTTTTTCGGCAAGAATGTAATAAAACCATAGTAAATACGGAAACACCTGCTGAGCAAAAAAATTAAACGAGCGAAAGTAGTAAAACATTAAATAAAATCGAAGTGTGACGTGATAAAGCAAAGGAGAAATAACCCATAAGGACCAATGACGTCATTTTATTCTGAATCGTTCAAAAGGCGTAAATCAACAATGAAATGACCATATGGTGTGAAAAATCTTCCAGTATTTACAATTGGTTATGTCCATATTGGTTTGACACTCATGTATTTTTATTATTTGTAAATATTGAATCATCTAACAAGATAACGCATTAAGGAAAGTTCTTCGTTGTACATATTTTTCTGACGTTTTCTTAATAAAAGTAGACATAAAGAAGCCACTAAGGTGTTATTATTTTTTTTATTAAATAAATAACAACAGCTGCCCATTTCGCCTGTACTACAAAACATTCTAAACAGTTTCCTATTCATTTGAACTACAGTTCAGGGTTATGAACAAAACGATTTTAAAGCAGCCGTTCAAAAACCTATTTCGCAATTTTTCCGCCAAACCTATTCAGCGCGTTAAGAGCAACAACAAACACAGGCTCAGTCTATAAGAAACAAGTTCCACTTTGGTTCTAAAATCTCAACCCACCGAGAACTCCTCCCTGAAAAGTTTGTCGTCATCAGCGTGACGTCGATTGAACTCGGACTCGAGTCGGTCGAGCGTGACGGGCGCGTACTTCCCCCGAGTGCTTCCGTTCGGGATGAGCTTCTTCAGTTCGCTGTCGTCATATCTCGCGCTGCTAAAGACGGGATAAAGTATTAGACGCAGGGAAAATGATGTCTATGTCTAAGTTCCTTGCGGTCGTAAGTGTATGTGTGTGGGTGAGTTAGAGATATGTTTACGTTTAGGTTTGCGCTGGCTAAGTCTGGGTGAGTTTTTGGTTAGTGTAAATGTGGATCTGAGTAAGGCCGTGTGTGCGTTTTAAGGTGGTGCGAGTCAAGCATCAAGAGTGACATTCATTCGGTGTTGGTGTGCGTCTGTGCGTCCGTATGTTGTGTATACTTACGTGAGGTGAGTCTCTGTGACCTTGGATCGGTGCAAGTGTGAATGTGAGTAGGTTTGTTTGTGTTTTTGAGTTGTGCCGTTTGAGTATCAAGAGTAACATTGTTTTGGTGTCGGTGTGTGTACACGTGCGTCCGCAGTTTCGTGTGTTTTGTATACTTGCGTGGGTTAGTCTGTGTGTTGAAAGTCTAAATGTCGCACTGTGTGTGTGTGTAAGTGTGAGAAAGGGTCGTGCATGTTTGGTTTAAGAGTCAAATTATTATTATAAGGTTAATATATTGTGAGTATGTATAAAGTTGTGTGATTGTGAGAGTGCGTTAGTTTGAGTGAGAGTGTCGGTGTACTTAAGCTTAATGTGTGTAAAATTGTATGATTAGCAGTGCCTCTGATGTTTTTTAGGGCGACGAACATGGGCATGTGTAAGTGAGGCTAATTTAAACCTAAACTGAATTTAATGAAGAATAAGATTGTGTGAGTGTGAACATTTCTTTTAGCCTTGCTATACCAACAGTGCATGGACCTTAAACCTTAAAATCCGACCCACACTAATCATACACGAAATTGAAGTTGCGAAAAAAGAGTTTTAACCAACGAATGAACGTGCTTCGTGGGCACGTGTAAGTGTGGTTGATTTAAAACTGAAGCGGAAGTTTGAATAAAAGTGTATGTTAGGTTATGCGCATTTTGCTTAGGACTAACGTTTTCTTAATACTATACCAAGTTAGTAACAGTCCATGGACGTCATACCCAAAAATACGACCCCCCTAATTTGTCCTCATACCCGAATTAAAGTTGCGAAAAAATGGGACCACGAGAGTTTCAACCAACGGATCCAACTCACTCGTACACGGGCGAGAAATCCTTGCTGAATCGAGTCGGTTTTCTGCTTCGCTTCCTCCAAAGTAGGAAGATCACGATACCGACCACGAGCAGCAAAACAACCCCGACCCCGATCGCTATCGGTACGATGGGGATTCCCCCGGTGGCGGGGTCGCTTGGCCCGGGGTCTTCGGTGTCGGTGGGGCCGGCCGGGGACTTGGGCACATCGGACGGTGGGGCTAAAAATATAACGTTTGAGATTAGTGTGGCAGTTGTACACTATATTGATATATGTGCAATCTATTTGTAAGAAAAGTTGACTTTTGAAAAATTTGACGCTAAACACTGTCAATTAAAACTTTCTTTAAAGTTTCAAAATAAATTTCTGATTACTCAACTGTGTTCTTGCCAAAGTAATGCCATTACGTTGACGTTTTGATGTTTTACCTGTAAGGGCATCATCAATATCTCGGAAAATAAAAGGAGGAGTAACTCGATTTTAGTCTTTTTTTTTCTCCAATTGTGTTTATTTTTTACAAATACTTATCATGTTTTTATAAAGCAAAACTTTTAACCATAATACCTGACTTTCAGTGTACACCTGTTTGCGAAAATTAACCTATTGTTTTACTACAAAAAAGGTTATTTTACGCGTATTTGAAAAGCAACTTAGAAAAAAGGCGGCCAAGTTTTATGCGGGAAAAGATTCCGAGTTAGTTCTGGGTGAGTGAAGTTAAGGTATCGGGTTCAGTGAAAATAATGTTGGCATTTCCTCGCCAAGCGTCGTCACATACTCCTGTAAGATGCGTGTGCTTTGAACAGTAAAAACGCAGTCATTTGTAGGCACTAGTAAGGGGAAAATGGCCCGGTCGAACTGCGAATATAGATTTTCGGAAAAGTAGAAAAGACTACTATTTTGTTAACGTACTAGACACGCATTTAAGTTTCGATCCTATCGCCATAAAATTGCCACGTTACTGTTGAAAGCCTTCAGCAGAGACACTTGCTTTCCACAAAAATAAAAGTACAGTTTCTGGCGGAAAAGTCACGCCTGTCTGTAATTCATCAACGCTGACGTGCATACAGTTTTGGGTGCAATGTGAACAATGATATGCGAAACTATACCATTTACTTTGCAAAAAAACTTTTCTCGTTAAATAGTGCCACCTGATTCTGAATAAGACAAATACGGTTATCAAACCACATTGCCAAAAAAGGGTTCGAAATCTACAAAAACAATATATCCTCAAAAAATAAAGCCGTCCCATAAAGCCTTGTTAGAGATGTTAAAACTTGGTTGATCAAAAGCGAAAAAATAATAAAATGACAAAACATTTCAAAAACCAGCAAAAAAAGTGTACGAAAAAATAAAAACAAACTTACTGGTGGGCAAAGGCGTCGCCGCAATCTTCTTAGTGACGTCACTCACAACGTTGATGGGGGGTCGCAGGGTGACGGCTTCTGTCGAGGCAGGGGTCGGTGACGTAGTAGTGGTGGGGGTAGTGGGGCTCGGTGAGGGGGTTGTGGGGGTCGTGGTTGGGGCTACGGTCGTGGTCATTTTGGTTGTTGTGGTCGAAGTCGTGGTTGGAATATATACTGTCAAAAATTACTTATGTTAGTTTTTAATTGATTTTTAGCTTAGTTCTGCCTCGTTTATTTTGAATTTTAAACAGAGGTATGCAGTTGGTTTAATGAAAATTTGTAAATAAAACTGTAGACAGAGCTTTTCAACATTGGAGTCGAGCAACTGTGTTTTAGTGTCTCGACTATACATCAATTCACACAAAGACACAACTCTTAAGTGAGTTTCACATTACTTGAAAAAAATTAGTGCAAGAGCAGATAGGAGTAATGTTCCGTTTATCACTGTCAAAATTAATAAGGGTTTAATTGTTTAAAAGGGATGTCAGATTAAGAATAAATTCGGCATCTGCCTTTTATAATCTTTTGCTATAAATGTTGTAAATCTATTTGGTGCTGTCGTCAATTTAAAATTTCGTACATTGGTTTATTTTTAATTTCGTTATGCGTTTGATGAAATTGTACGTAAAACTGTATCTTATTGCATAGCTTCCAAACATAGTGGAAGAGCAACTTGTTTTCGGAGTCGGGCTTATGGATATATCAATTCACAGAACACACAATTCTCCAGTGAGTTCAACATTACGTGAAAACAATTTAGGCTCCATATTGTTTGAAATTAAGAGCAAATAGCGAGTAATTTTTCGTTTATCACTGTCAAAAGTTAAGTAGTTGATAGTTTAATTAGTTGAAAGGTGTGTCAGATTAAGACAAATGTTTGCATCTGCCTTTTATCCTCTTCTGTTATAAATGCTGCAATTTAATTTAGTGCTGTTGATTATTTTAAATGTGTACAGTAGTTTTATCTTTAAATTTTGTGCAGTGGTTTAATGAAATTGTATGCAAAACTATTGCTTATAGCAGAGCTTTTCAAAGTTAGGGTCGAAAACCATGTTAAGAGTCGCGAGTATGGATACATCAACTCACACAAGACAAAAATATCAAGTGAGTTCAACACCACTTAAAAAATATTAGTGCAGAAGCAGACAACGAGTGACGTTAAGTTGTTGAGAGTTTATTTAATTAAATGTGGTAGATTAACAAATGCCATGTGCCGTTTATCATCTTATGTTACAAATGTTGCATTGTGCTGATGCTTTAATGAAATGCGTTGAAGCTGATAAATCCGTAAAACAGCAAAATTATACAACTTATTTATATTAAAATTGCTTTCTGCTTTGACTGAGACGTCTTGTCCTGAGTATTAAGATTTACTTTTCCTATAGTCACCCAAATTTAACTCACGCAGTATAAAATGCTAGGTCGTTCTAGTAATTGAATTGCTCGAGTCAACGAAACGTTCCACATAAGGAATAAACGTTGTGGCTTGCACAAAACATAGCAGGCGTGTCGTGCGTGTGAACACTTATCCAACGTATTTACATCCTTGTTATCAAAAAGTCGGGCAAGAGGCCACAGACTGATCCTATCCCGGGGCCATATTGGTCCAATGATGAAACAAGGTACTACAGAAGGACAAAGTACATGATAAGCATTTGTCGTGCCATTTTATAAAATGAGGCAGTTTACCTTTACCAAGGCTGGCTGAAGGGTTCCTTCCACTGTAGAAATTCAGACGTTTGTTTACCTAAGCAGTCCGGCGCATGTTTTAGACATTACAAAACTCTTACACTTTGAAAAAAGATGTTCTGTCACAGAAAATCAACATTTAAAGTTAAGAATCGATTCTTAACAAAATTCATTAAATGCCTGTGCAATTTTTACGAAATGTTTCGCAGCTGGCCTGATCTACCATTAATCTAGGTTTCCCAAAAACCATTCGGGCTAAACAAATACGGAAAACAAGAGTCATGATGTGTTTCGCAGTGCTAAGACTCGTTCTAGTTAAATAAACAAACCCCACCCTATATTCTAGAAAGTCAGCCTAGCGCAACGAATAACTAATCAATACCGCAATCCTAACAGCACGAAAATTTAAGTAGTAAGCTGGTACACAGGTCAACTTCATCCTTCAAGCCTCGAGATTTCGATTAAAGGTCACAAAATTTCTGTTTCTTTAGAATTCACAAAATGTTCTGTTTCTTTCACAAAATTTCTGTTTCTTTAGAAAAGGAAATACTTGTACACAACGCTAAACGAAGGACCTAAGTTTGTTTATCGTTTTTTATTTTTGTTTACCAACACCTAACACTCACTCAGCTAAACACTTAACTTGGGTTGAACATCGAAATAAGTTAAACACGAAAGTTGACTTAAAAGTACTAAACTTGAGATAAACAGACTGAACTTGGGTTAAACAGCAATTTTACGTCAAACAATGAAGTTGACTTCAAAAGAGTGAATTTGAGTGAAGCAGACTAAGTTAAATTAAACTGGCTTAAGTTGAGTCAAAAATACTGAACTTAAGTTAAAAAGCCTGAACTTGAGTTAAAACACATAATTTGAGTTAAAAATCGAAATTTAGTTAAACGCCAAACTTGAGTTAAAATCAGAACTCAATAATTCGATGGAAATCCCTAACTGCAAAGTTAGCAATATGCTGCTACAACCTTAGATTGAAAACTTTTAAACGGCGGTCAGTACGGTTAGCGACTGACGTAGCAAAGTCTTACGACGCCGCCATCATATGGCCAATTACAAAGACGCTTCCGTCAATTTCGAGAGGTGCTGGCTTTCTTTTCCTTTATTCGCCACTCAAGTGGTTTCGCGCCCGGGCGTTCAAATTGCGCCGCTCCCGCATTTAAACACAGCTTAGCACCCTGGGCGTCCTTCAGAGCTCAGCAAATTCACTTTCGCAACGGGCAGGGGCGGGAAAAGACAAAAACTACGAAATTTGTCAGTCAACAACCGTTTCTGTCCGCAAAGCGCAATCACTGAAGCGAAAAAGGTTCACATCTGGCGAATCGTTTTCGCATCTGGACTATTTCAATGTAAGACATTTTTATCTGGTTATATGGCTGTGTGAAAAACATCCTGTCCAGCATTTGAGCAGTTTTTTCAACCCTAGGTCGCTTTCTAGTAAGGCGGCTCCTTTTGATTCGCCAATCTGTTATAATTCAGAGTAGCCTCTTGTGAAATCGAGCCTGAAAACAACAGTATCGGCTGACTAATAGTTACCGCGCGTCGCGCGACATTCACTGCCCGTAAATGTACCGAACGGCGCTAAGGTTTCGTTTAGTAATGCCCTTGTCTAAAATTTACTATTTCTGGCTTCGCGTTGGGGTACTATAGCTAGCTGTGGAGGCTGGCCTAAACACGAAACACTAACGAAAACCAAAAAAATGGGAATCTTCATACAGTACAGACCAAAACTTAAGTAGTGTCTATCTCAAAACACGACAAACTTAGGTAATAGCTCTATTGACCAACCTAAACACCACAACTGAAATACCATTTGTATTGACCAACTTAAATGCGGCAAACTCAGGTACTATAGCTCTACTGACCAACCTAAATACGGAAAACTCAGGTACTAGCTACATTGACCAACCTAAATACGGAAAACTCAGGTACTAGCTACATTGACCAACCTAAATACGGAAACTCGGGTACTAGCTACATTGACCAACCTAAATACGGAAACTCGGGTACTAGCTATTTTGACTACCCGAAACATCGAAACTCAGGTACTAGCTATGCTGGACAGACTAAACACGACATACTCAGTTACCAACACCACATCAGTGTGATCCGTTCAGTCTGTCGTGACCCTTTTTGTTGTGGCTTCCCTCCATGTCGATGTGCTACAATCCACAACCTTGTCGCATAAACACAACCGCCACAAAATTAGCTGTACACCTTTTCCGGCTACATAGCAGTGGTCACAGATATCCGGAATTATTCTAAACTGTCACAACATACAAGAACCAAAACATATCGACTGAAAAGCACACCAGGCGAGTCTTCTGTCGTTTTTACCTAGAATATAGTCCAACACTGAACTTGGGTTAAACACCAAAATTGAGTTAAACTCCGAACTTGAAATAAACACAAAACTTAAAAAGACTGCACTGGAGTTACCAGACTGAACTTGAGTTAAACAGCTTTCCGTATGGCGCGCGAGTCGTGTAAGAGCAATGACATACACGCGCACGACCTTGATATTTCGCAGCTAAGTCGACGACCCTCTGGAGCACAATGAGGCACCACGACCGAACCTAAACCAACAGCCCTCTATACTAAAACAAGCACAGAATCATAGGGTAGAGGCTTCCAGACCGCAGTGATCTAGCCTTGCCTTGGCTGCTGATGCCAGTCAGTCAAGTGCAGCTTTATGCGACGCTCAAGCCTTTCTCCTTTTACGCTCTAGACATAGAAGCGTTTGCCCGCAAGATGGCCGCCTCTGACGCAATTCGAGAAGCTTGGCCGACGGAAAACCGCTCAGGGTCGTATTTCGCGTTATGAAATATTTAGACTGCGGAAACTAGGTGTGTACGTCGTTCTATCGGCGAATAAACGTGTAGGAACGTTACGGTTGAAGCTGCTTTCCGTTTTTTTACTTTCCTTTCGACTTGGTCTGTTTACTGTGTTCGTTAATGTTTAATTTCGTGATTACTGATTATACAGGTAGATTGCGAAAGGGCGTTTTGTATGCCGTTTTTAAAGGATATGGATTTTCCCTTTCGACTGCAAACACCGTTAAAGCTATACAACATAATGTGTAACCGAAAATACATGAAATAACTCGTCCTCAAACATAGTTTGCCAAAATGGACAATATTTGCAAGGTCGAATTTAAGCCAACTGCAACACGCTTAACTTTATTTGGTTTTACTAATTCAACTTTCGACAGTTTACTGAATAATAGTTAAAATATCGCACGAAAATCAGCATGACAGTAATGACCTATATGGAAATTGTGTGAAACCCATAGTGAAAACTAGTCGTTTAAACTTTTTGTGATTCCGACAAACATAAACACTACATAATAAAAACTTCATCTCTAAACAATGAACAAACAAAATCTAGTCGTATTAGGTGTGTTAAAACATCCATCATCGATAATTAAATTTCAATGCCAGACAAACACTGGAGGTAACCTTGCCAGCTAAGTCTGCGAAAAGAGAGCCTTACCTCAAGACGGCTAATTAATATTTAACTATTCAAAAATGTCAAGCAAACCGCTATCAACATAGGAAGAAGGTTATTGCAGGAGCCATACATATTCCAACACAAGTACAGTAAACAGCAGGGAAAAGCTCGATGATGAATTTTTATGACAGTGGAAAATGCCATTAAATCTCAATGCAATTTTAAGAATGCAGTCACCCAATTGCAAAGGAAATTAAATAATAAAATTTGTTATAAACAAAAAAATTCTAACGTAAAGCTTTAACGCAAAATTGATAGTTCCAAAGAGAAAATTAAACTTTTGAAGATAATTCGTAATTGATTTTATATTGTGCTTTGTGGTTTTAATTTCCAGCCTCTCTGCCTATATGAAACCACGATTGCCTAATTATTATTTTTAAGGTTGTAGGTTCAGAAGAACAGTAAAAAAATCTGTAGACAAAATGTAATGCGAGAAATGGCACTTACCTTCAGAATGGGAAACCCCATATCCAGACATCTCGTCTGACTTGGCAGGTAACCGCCAAGCAAAGTTGGACTTTTCAATACAGAAATACAACTAAGTTTTATTAACCTAACAAGTAAAAATAAAGCATTTGAACAATGTGGCAATCTAAGGGGCAATAAGCTATAACTTAATTCCATCATTAAATTAGGAAAAGGGTAATACCTCTGCTGATCTGACTAAAGAATGTATCAGATAAAATAAACTATTCCTTCGGCATACCTTAATAATACTTAATAAAACCTTTAAGTTAGTACATAACATTAAAATGTCCTTGTAAGGCATCGAATCTGTAGTGTATATGTTCATCTTAAGCGTACACAAAATAGGCTTACAGCAACCACACCCAATTAGAACTGGTTCTTAGCTAAATCAACCGATGCCATGAATGCTGACGTTATCAAAAAACAAGATTAGATCCAACTTTGGCTTTGAATGCATCCACACCGGTCTGATGGGATAGCGATTTTCGGCATACTGACCGCACTGCAGTCGTTTAACTACTGATCAAATCGTCGAGCGATGCAGAAGCCATAACTAGAGCAAATATCAGATCGGCATTAAAACATATTTCTAGTTTGCAGATGCCGTAAAGACGACTCGACCTGTGCTCTTAAAACGATCGTGGCTCGCGGTGATCAAACAACAAGTTTTCCGGCGTCTTTGAGGACAAACACACAACAATTCCCGAGGCCATTAATCAAGGCATTTTCTGGTTGGGAAAGGTGGTAAGCGGCTTACACCAGACCTTGACGCAATAAGCAAGGCGTGATTCACCTGCAATCGACGACTCTTTCTTAGTAAGCAAGGTGCCTTTCTCGTGTTTATAGGAATTTTAACAATGTAATTTTACTTTGAAATAACAAATGTAATTTCAATCAAGTGCAGATCGAATATCAATGGCAAATATTCATTTTTTTCGAAAAATCATATAATTTAGGCTTTAATATAATCACAAACAATGTTTTCTTTTTAGCTTACATAGCCATAAGAACAAAACGGCCTATAAAAATCTTAAAACACAATCTAAATAATAGCTAGACATTTCTTTCGAATAACAGATTCTGCCTGAATCCGAATGGTGTACAGAACTTAGTAAACCGAAAATCCGTATTTCGCTACTAAATATTTATCGTCTAACTCGATCAAAAACCTTAAATTGGTAATCTCTTTAGAAGAGAAAATCTCAAAAACAAAACAGGACATTCTTAGCGTTTTCAAAAATTCCTCCTTACGGCTGCATAAACGTGGCAAGTTCAATAAGCCGCAACTATTACCTACTCTATATCAAAACAACAGTGAGCAGTACAGATCCGTCTTTATAAAGGAACCAGACAACGTTAAACTTTCCAAGGGCGGAAAATTGCCCGTCGCAAGTGGCTCCTTTTCATGGCGGATCTGTATCGAATAACAGTTGATTTCACCGCCGGTTTCTTTTCACGCGCACGCCCCTTTGTAACCCTTCGAGCAATTAAATTAGGAGCGGCGTTTTGCCTTTTCGGAAGAAAAAGAAAGCAGCGCGCTTCCAGTCAATGGCCGGAGATGCTATCAAAGAAATATCGGAACTTAGCACCGGGGCTCGGGTGTTGCTGTGTGTGTGTGCGTGTAATTTTGGACTGCAAGCCACTAATAGCTTAATCTCGTAATCGCCACAATACGATTTCAAATAAAGCGCTAAACCACCGAAAGAATCCTTTTCCTGAAGTGATGTCGTATTGTGAATTCAACTAGTTTGTTAGGCTTTGCATTTCAGTTTGGCATTCTTAATGTCCAGACAGGCCAGTGGGTAAATTGGAGAATGTTTTACTTGGTTATACACATAGGCTTGATGCGAAAAAGGACGTACCCTATCACTTTCCTCGAAAACATACCGCACTCTCGAAGTTCACAAATTGTAAAAAAATCTGGGAATTTTTGATAACAGGCAAACTTTGTTAACAGGTAAAATTTAAAAACAAAACAGACCAATTTAGAAGTCGAAATTCAGCAGCAATATAATTTTAAAAACAGACAAATTTGCGAAACATACAATTTTTCAAAATAGCAAAATTTACCAAACCATTTTAAAAACGACACCTCAAAACCAAGCTTAAAGCCAAGTATAATTATAAAATCAAGCAAAACAATTTTGTTAGATAGAGGCGAAATTTCGCAGCGAATACTTCTTTATTTATTTTCATCGCAACCTTACCAAATCTGTCGATCAATGATGTAAGAAACCATGCTAGAAAACAACTAGCCTGCAGTGAGGTTCGAACTCACGACCTCTGGCCATACCGGGACCAGTGCTCTATACAAACTGAGCTACACAGGCTAAGAGGGGAGAGAGTCTAGAAACAACAATACGCCAACACCTACTACATTCTTTTAGTACAAGGAACTTCACATTTACAAGGTTCTAAAGCAAAACATAAATCAAAGAAAGATGCACACACATACGTGTACAACAATTGTGATCTATCCCCTCATCAAGTCAAAAATATAAAAAAAGAATTGAAATGCACGTAAAAGCACAAGCGCGAGTAAAAGGCGGTAAGAATAGTGACGTCTAACATTTCCAATATTTTAATATAACTCACCGCATTTTGGCGCCGGTCCTGACCATTTCTTGGTTTCGAGGCAAGTGACGGAACTGAAGCCAACTCGTTCGTATCCTTGAGCGCAGAGGAAGCCACACTGGTCGTCCACGTAGTGCGTAGTTTTCGACTCGCACAGCGTCTCTCCGTTGTTGATAGGCGCGATTGAAGGACACCTTATTTCTGCGAAAAAACAACAAGTTGTATAGGTTGTGGGTTCGACGCTGAATCAGTTTGAGTTGGTGCCGGCTGAAAGAAATGGTGTTTCGCTTTTGTTTGAAAGAATTTTTTTTAACTTTCTCGATTTCTGTGGTATTTATTGCATTTTGTGATGTGGGTACCCACATAGATAGCCCAAACGTTGGAGGAAATAAATAGGTGCCGGAAGACCTTCTTTTTTGATATCTCCGATGCCATGGTTCCTGTTAGCATCAACAGCATGTCCATTTTTTTTAACTTTACTGCACCCACTTTATTCTTAAGCTATAAATCATTGCTGCAATGAAAAATAATAACAATGAATTGCTTTTAGTTGAAGGGCGAAATAAGAATATAGAAGTGTTTTTTGTTGCTTAGAAATCGATACATTTCGTTTGTTTTCATTAACGTATAGTTCGGTAGGGTCACATGCCCATGATATAGACACAATGATTGGGCAAACAAAAAAACCTTACGCCGAGTTTCGTCTACAACGTAAAAGCGTCGTATTTTATCAGTTATTTGTCGTTCTTTTTAAGTGTTACTTTTTTAGCCTTGGCCTTACTTGTGCAGTTGGGCTTCTCGGCGGTCCAGGTCCCCTGGGCGGTGCAGGAACGCTGGGCCTCCCCGACCAGTTCGTAGGCCTGCTCACAGTGGAAAGTGCATTTTGAACGGTACTCGTTGGACCGGTCGCAACTCTCGGTTCCGTGCTTCAGATTGGCCGTGTTGTCCGGACACGTTATCTCTGAAAAACGAATACCCGTCAGTGACGTCACAAACGCGTTTGTTCGCCTTGCGAGTTTCGAACTGGCCTTGTTTACGTTTGAAGTTGTTCTGTCTCTTTGCGGTTGAGTTTGGGAAAAAAAACTACGCAGCGGGTTACTGTGGAAACTTTCGGGTTATTCGAAACTGATTGCAGCATACAGTAAAAAGTGAGATGCTTTGTTGCCGTGCATCATTGTTTCGAAAAAATAAAAATATAGCATAAACAGTAAAACCAGCATAAAAAAATAGTGCCTCCGCAATTTTTATAAAAGTTGAACAAAATAAATTCTAACAATATTTTATGGGAAAAAATCGTGCTCAGAGCGCAATCTCAATGAATCTAAACTATATAGTGCAATAGGTGCAAGTCGGTGCCCAACCAAATCATACGGCGCGACACAGGGTTTGGAAACAGTAATCGGTCTATCGATCGCCTTATCGTGTTCTATGGGCTATTTATTTTATTTTTTAGAAAGCGTACGTGTTTTTTGTTTTTTTTGTTATTCGGAGTAAGCTACAACAAAATAATCACAAATCGCTGGTGTTAAGGTTGGGGCTGCATAAGATGGCTTTGAAGTAATACCAGCAAAAAAAATCGTTAAAAAATAAAAAAAAATCAGCAAAAAATGAAAACAAAACTCAGCAAAAATGAAACTATACCTGCGAAAAAAGAAACTTACAAAAAAAAACTCAGAAAAAATGAAACCATACCAGTGAAAGAAAAAGAAAACTCAGCAAGAATGGAAGCCATACTAGGGCCCAAAAAATCAGCTAGAAATTGAAACCATACAAGCGTAAAAAACAACTTGCCAAAAAAAAAAAAAAAAAACTTAGCAAAAACAAAACCATACCGGCGGAAAAAGAAAACTCAGTAAAAAAGGAAAAACAAAAACTCAGCAAGGTAAAACCCACTTTTGCAGGTGGGAGCGGTGCGACTTGACCATCCGTCGGCGTTGCACCTGGTCTCAGACGTCCCCTTCAGACTGAAGCCCTCCAAACAACGGAAACTGCACACCGAACCGAAGTTGCTGTCGTCCAGGCAGTTCACGCGACCGTTGCTCGGGTTACTGAAGTCGGGAGAGCAAGTAATTCCTACACAAGTAACCGGTTTAGAACTGCTGTGGAACTACAACTTAACCATCAGGCACCAGTGAAATAAAAGCAGCAAAATATTAATTAGAATTTCACATAAAAAGTAAACACTAAAAATTGAACAAACCTAATATAAAATATAGACAAAAGTTTAAAAACACGAGTAAAACCAGGATCAAAAGGAATATATATATATATATTTTTATACTGGCATCGTCAGCTCGTATACGTAAAGTAAAATACATATACATAACAAAGTAATAATAAGTATAGGCGAATATATATATTCCTCTAAGTAATATCTGATCCTGATTTTACTCGGGTTTCAAACGTTTTATTGTTCATATACTTGTCAGCGGAACAGTGATTCGATTACCTGTTCAGGCAATCTTCTTCAGGGCAAATTAACTTGTAACCTTGCAGAAACGTATATATATATACACTTATACAGTGAAGAAAAACGACGAAAAACCAAGGTGGCAAAACGAAGCGTTTACTCTGACAAGTTGGTATAAACCGCGTCACAACAAAACGATATAATATAAAATAAGAGATAGCAGTCGGCGGCAAAATCAATAGCAAACTAAACACGCGCTTACTTTCGCAGTACGGGAGGTTTTGGCTGGTCCAGGTTCCGTCCACCTGGCACCGGGCGATGGAGGTTCCGATCAGGTTGAAGCCACGATTGCACGAGAAGCTGCAGTTGGACGAGTAGTAGAACTGCTTGCTGCACTTTACGCTGCCCTCCCCTAGGCTTAAGGCGGGACAGGAAATACCTTAGACAAGAAAGGAAAAGAGTTTTGTTTTTGTTTTCGCCAATATGACATTAAAAATTTTGTTTGAAACACTGATTCGGTGGGCTGCGATTTGTTATAATTTCGTAGCTGACCCGTTGCAATTGTTTTGGTATATCCACAGTCCCATACCAGCATAAGAGCTATAAAACTAAAAATACCACCAGAAATATCTAATAAAACAACTTTAAATTTAAGTTTAAGTTTAATTAGATGCACAGATTTTATATCTTTGATTAGTTTTCCGATTTCTTTAAAGATTAAAAAAGTGTTGTATTTGCCTAAAGCAGAAAAACTGGTCGGTTTAGAAAATCTTCAATCAAACGTAGAAGTCTAAGCTTCACTTACGATTGCACTTCTCTTTTGTTTTTTACCACCCCCAAAACAGTGTTGCAATGACTTAAGTCAGTTCCAATGTGACTTGACTTAAGTGGACTTATGTAAGTTTGTAAATTACTTGACTTAAGTCGTTTCGGTAAAATGACTTGCCTTGATTCAAGCCTTTTAATGACTTGACTTGGACTTAAGTTAGTCAGTCAAATGACTTTGGTTGAAATTAAGGGTTTTTGAAAACACATTTTTTGTTGGACATTAATAATAATAAGGCTTGAAGAACAGGCTCGGTGGTTTCTGATTTGTTTAAATAATTTCGTAGCTGACCCGTTGTAACTGATTTACTTTCCACAGTCCCATAAAACAGCAAAAGTACTATAAAATTAAAAAAAAATATGGCTAGAATTACTGGAGAAAACAACCGTGCATATAAGTTAGACGGAGATTTTCAATATTTCACTAGACGTTTGATTGACGTTTAACACTATTTTTACTACATATAAATAGTAGTAACATTAGGTATTACTACCCCCCAAACAACCAGTGTTACCCAGACCAAAAATGGCGGTTTACAACCCACAAACAAAGGTAGAAGAACCCTGTCATTTCAAGTACTTACGATTGCACTTTGGTGCTGGCAGGTCCCATGCCCCGGTCTCGGTGCAGGTTAGCTTGTTCTCGCCCTCCAAAAGGTAACCCTCGTCGCACGTGTAAATGCATTCGCTGCCGAACTGGTCCGCGGAGGTACAGCTCACCTTGCCGTTGGAGGGCGCTGTCGCCGAAGTGCTGCACCGGATTCCTGAAGAAAATCGAAATTATTTGTTAACTCTAATTGAGGCGATTGGCAAACTTGATTTTCGCCAATTTTTTTCCGACAGCTAAACTGGAAAAAAATATGATAAAAGCTTAATGAAAGTTTTTTAACGAAAAAATTAGAAAAAAATAAGATTATATTTGCAGCAACAAATCCAACCGAAGTAAATTAATTTCAAATAAGAATTACAAACAACTACAAAAAATAACTCACTCTGAAAAGCGGGTATAAACTGCGTCACAACAAAAACAAAACAAAAATTACTCATTCTAACAAGTTGGTGAATCGGAAAATGCTTTTAAAGAATATTCACAAAAATGACTCACTCTGACAAGTTGGTGTATCGGTGCTAGTCCAGGTTTCGTCTTTCTGGCAGTGGGTCTTGTCGGTTCCCAGCAGGTTGAAGCCCTCGTTACAGGAGTAGGTGCACGAGAGGCTTCCGCTCGACGTACAAGTGATCTTGCCGTTCACCGGACGGCTCGGGGTAGGAAAGCAAGACAATCCTGAGAAATAGTATAAGTTCAATTTATTTTGCATTTGAAAACAATATATTGCAGCAACAGCATATTCAACGAATAGTATAGTTAGCATTTTCCGCCTTTTTGTGTTTGTTAGGTCACGCCCTCTGGTTTTAAATAAAGTTGTTTAAGGTTTCGGGATACACTTTCTGCTACTTGAATTTTAATTATGGTTTTATATTCAGTAGGGGTGTACGATAATATCGGATCGGCGCGTATATAACCGGTGCTAAATGATAGTATATGTACTTGTCCGATACTTGGATGGTATCGGTGGCGCTACCCGATTCGTAGAGTAATTTTCGCCATGATTCGTCATCTAGCGCAGTAATCTTGGCTTGAAAGGTAAATTTATCAAAACACATTCGGTTTAGAACTTTGGGTACCGAAACTTTTTAAAGACCTAAAGCCCCTTTGTTGTGAAATTGTTACCACACAGAAACTCTGAGCAAAGAAATAAATTACAGTAATACATTTTCTGTATCTGATTCAGCAGCCCCACACCCCCCATTGGAACATCTCTCGCACCTATTGGGGGTGCGAGCAACCCTGGTTAAGAAACCCTGCTTTAGAGAAATATAACTTGTCATCCTATAAAATAAGAGATGTTGTGCAGACCACTTTAAACCAACTAAAAGACTCCCATGGATCGAGAACCACAGATCCAGATTTAGAACTTATATTCAAATTTTTCGCCACTTACTCTCGCAAGTCGGAGTCTGCTCGGTCCAGCCTTGGGCGCCGCAAGTGGTTTGCGTGGCGCCGTAGATGTTGGTGCCGTCGTTGCAGGTGAACGAGCAAACCGAGTTGTAGAGGTTGCTGTCGCTGCAGTTCACCTTGCCCCTTCGCAGGTTCATGTTGCGGCATTTTATTCCTGTTAAAGAGAACGAGCAGGAGTTTTTAACTTGTCTGTACTGTACCAATCGGCGTTCAAGTTGCAACCTTCGTGTTCCAAAAGCGAACAGTTTTGATTTTTAATTGGTACCAGACTTGGACAACTATAGATAGTTCTGTTTTTCTAATTGAATTAATTAAGGTAGAATGCTGCTAATTCTAATTCTAATCTAATTTGTGAATTGCTTGAGTGCTCTAATTCTAATCTAGTCTAAATTGGATTTTACAAAAAATGTTTTTTTTATCCAACGGCATTTTTGGTCTCTAAGTCGAAAAAAAGAGTTTGAATCAACGCTCGATTTTTACAGACTGAAAAGCACTGGCTGTGCCAAAACGATAAAAACTAGCGCACAAATATTTACCATTCACACTCCTATAAGAATAAATTGGGAATAAACTAATGTAATTTCTAGTTCATATATTAAGCCCGGCAAAAGAAGGACAGTAAATAGATTTTATTTTGATGCGAATAGCCACGTATTTAAGTGGACCATCTTATTGAAAGATTCTAAATTTAAAGCTGAAATAATTTTATTAAAGAGTATAACAGTTTTAGTTCATTACTTGTTTATATTCTATTTTTTGTTAAACTGTGTAGTCTTCTTTAGTTAATTTTTGGCACGTTTTATCTTTATTTATGTTTTGTAATATGAACTAATTGGCAAAAAAGAAAAAAAAACACGTATAGTACACAATAGGGAAACGAAAGCAACAAGAAACAGCTTCGGGCTTGTTACAAAATAATTATCTCTGCGAATTAAAATGAGTAAAATTTGACTCGACAATCAGAAAAAGTCAAAACGCCGACAATCCAAAGAAAAACAGAGCATCACATCACAAAAAACAACGACTGCTTACTTTTGCAGTCGAAGGGCTTTCGCGACCAGGTGCCGTTGGCCAGGCAGGATGTGGCTGTGACGTCAGAGGATCCGGACTTTTTGGGTCGGTAGCCCTCCAGGCAGTGGAAGATGCAGTGCGACTTGTAGTCGTTGCCCTCTGAACACTCGACACCGCCATTGCGACCGGCCCGAATCGCCGGGCATTGCGTCACTGAAAATGAAAAACAGAATTTTTTTTTTGTCACTGAAAATTAAAAACAGAAATGAGTATTTCACCTTTTTTATTCTCACACCAAGTTTAGTGACACTGACTAAAATGCCAAAGCCATGGGGTGAAACACTAAAAAAAGCGAAGGATCCAAGTCAATTTGATGAAATGTTTTTTTTTTTTTCGTGCTAATTTTACATAGAATCAAACAACGAGTAAAATACCCCTTTTTTGCAATAATAACTGTACATAGATATGTTGTAAGCATTGCGTCAAGAAATTGTCGATAAAGGAAAATTGAAAAACTGTATCTGACATGTCGCGAATCTCTTCTTTGCCTTTACAGCCTATGTATGCTATACTTTAATCATACACCAATATACCATGCATGGGTGTTTTTTTAACGTCCAATATCACTTAAGAAAGCCAAAATCAATTTCCACTTAACCAACCAAAATAACGGGACCTATTTTAAAAAAAAATTCAACGTATGGAAAGATTACGGCTACAAAACCATTAACTAGATTTATATGGCAGCTGCCGAAATGAACTCACACGAAGGACAGAAGCTTGACAAATAGGCGATTTAAGAACATCTGGAAAAGCTATTTTCAATCCAACCACAAAAACAAGTAAATATTAATCAATAGAAATCACTTAAAATAGATGAACAACAAAAAAAAAAAAAAAAAAATAGATCAACAAAAACCAGATTATTCAAACTGAGAGAAAAAATCGCTAGGTGGAGCGCTCGATCTAAGTAACGAGCCAAATCAGAGGAAGTAATATATTTCAACAACTTCCTGGATTGGATTCAATAGGCTAGAGAGGTTAACGACACGAGGAAAAAGAAGCCTTTTTAAAGATAAAACTATAAGATTGAAATTGTCAAGCTCGTTTGAGAGCAAATTCATTTTGTCATATTCTCTGTTGCAATAAAATTATCATCAAAGTGAAACAAGCAACAAAACTAAAATTCAAAAATACTAAAAAAAGAACAAAAACATGTAGAACGAAATAGGTTCACTTAATTTACGTTAAATATTTCGCAAATTTTGTGTTAGGTTTTATGGGACATAAGCATTGTCGGGACCAAATTTTGTTTGTCTAATTCGGTGTTGCAATAAAAATAGCATCTAAGAAAACAGGCCACAAAAATAAAAACAAAAACAAAATAAAAAGGGGCTCAGATCACCCTAAGCAGAAACTTGGATGCTTAGCTTCCCAACTAATTAATAAGAAAGTCCTGTTAATTACTGTATATTTCGTTTGATGCGTGCCATTTTGGAATTTGACAGTTGGTCAAAGAATTTGACAGTTGGTCATAGTAATTCAGCAAAAATATTTAATTTAGCAAAATATTTAACACGAACGTTTACAGTTATTACATAAAGAACGTTGTTTCGTCTAAACAACCGATTAGACCATTAAGGAGAAATTTGTTTTCGCAGTTATCAAGCAATGAAAGTATTAAATACCAAAGCCTACTCCACACAAAAACTCATATTTTCGGCGGGCATTTAGTGGCGTCATATTTAGCGGAAGATTTTGAGCACACTTAGTAAACAAAACGAAATAAAAGTCGGCGTCTATGACACCCTAGCGGTATATCGCTTAAATTAAGTGGATATCGTTGTATATTAATATTCATATTTATGAATATTTTTCGCTAAAAATGTTTGCTGGAAAGGTGTAGCCAATAAAAGACTGTGTAAAAAATTTTAACTCTGTAACGTCACAACTTTCGGAGATATTGCTCTATAAAAATCTCGACGCGCTCAGTTCGATCAAGTGTCTATGACTGGAATAAACAAACACGTTTCCAAACAACATTTTCAAGCTTACGTTGACAAGTTGGGGTCGCGGCGCTCCACCCGTTGGCCCCACAGGTCACGACCTTTGACCCCGTGACCTGGAATCCGGTGAAGCACGAGAAGTTGCATCGTGACGCGTAAAACGAGGAATCGCTGCAGGTCATTCGGCCGTTGGATGGCTCCCTTTGCGCGGGCGAGCACTCAATTCCTAAAAATAAAAATAAAATAGTTAATTAAAAAAAAAAATTAAAAAAAATAAAATAAAAACAATAAAACAAAATAATAGTAAGAAGCACATTTTTTTAAATACTATGTTGAAAATTAATAAATAGATATTCGAAATGTTTAAAATGTTGTCTACTTCTGCTGGTCTATGATATTTTTACTACGTCTTAGTACAACCTCCAGCCATTAGGCTCCCGATTTAAATTATTTTTATAATGTTTATTTTTCTTTAGTATATTTTTTAGAATATGTTTCTCAGATAAATAAAAAGAGATTTCAATTTTGAAGTTGGTAAAATACTTTAACTCAAACGTGTGCTCAACGATTCTACTATGTACAAATCAAATAATTAATTAATTAAGAGTTCTTCATGTTTTTACAATCTGCTGTCCGTGATTGCTGTATTTATTTGAGCTCTATTACCAAATTTACTGACAATAATTAATCGTGCTAGCTTTTTATGTTTTCAATATAGAAGATCCATTCAAACTTTAAGCGACAAACGGGTAAAAAAAGCAAAAAATGACACAAACGACACCCACAAAGTTATATTTTTAACTCACGAGTGCATTCTGGAGATCCATAGTTCCATCCCTGGCCCGTGCAAGTGAGCACGGCGTCGCCCTTGACACGGTAACCCTCCGCACAGTTGTAGGTGCACTCCGAACCGAAGTAGTTACCAGATGAGCAGGCCACAGTTCCGTGGCTGGGCGTGTTCAGGGCGCTACAGGTGATCGCTGAACCAAGAGTAAGACAGTGTTGTAATGACTTGAGTCTATGACTTGACAATGAAGTCAGTCAAAGACTTGACTTAAGTGCACTTAAGTCACTGTTTTCAAATGACTTGACTTAACTTAAGTTGTTTGGGTGAAGTTACTTGACTTGATTCAAGAATTTTAAATGAATGACTTGGGTTAAAATTGGGTGTTTTTATTATGCCATTGTTCAATAAAGTTAAGTTATTTTTCCTAATTTTTGCGCACAAAACAATTTTCTTGCTATGTGCTCCGTTTTTGTTACTTTTTATGTGAGATATTGATGGCTCCGGAGCTGAAGCCTTAGCACATGCTTTTTACTGTGGCTCCCAGCCCTTCTTAAAACCCTAAAAACGCAGGACTTACGCATGCAGGTGGGCGGCACACTGCTCCACGTGACGTCATACTGGCATGTGGTGGTGGCGCTGCCGTCCATCAGGTAACCAACGTTGCACCGGTAGCTGCAGTCCGAACCGTAGCTCCAACCTTCCGTGCACGAAACCGAACCGTTGCCGGGAGCGGTCAGGCGGGCACAAGAGATTTCTGCAACAAGGGTAGTTTATCGGTCACGTTAAGCCAGGGGTTCTTATACCGGGTTTCGTGGACCCTTGGGGGGTCTATGAAGACTAGTTTTACAGGGCATAAAGGCTTAATTGAAATCTTAACGTATTATTTAATAAGTGGAATGAGTTGTTTTTGAAGAAAATATGTTAATTGAAGAAACGCTTTGGCGCTTTCTCCTTAAATGTATGTATAGACTCCATTAAAATTTCACATATTTCGGACAGAAAACAAATAGTTTCTAAGTTTCTTTATATTATGACGTCATCTAAAATTTCATGCCGACCATGATTCACGCGAACCAAAGCATTTTTTCACAGGGTTCCAGTTAAAAAAGTTTAAGAAACCCTGCGCGGTAAGTTACCTAACGTCGGCCGCTTTTAAGGGCATTTTGTCAGGTTTACGGCAGAAACCCTATAAAATAGAAGCTTACTAAGGCAAGTGTTTGTATTCCTCAACCTTATTATAAGAACAACAAACGTTTACTAAGATGGATCCACTTAATAAACCATTAAAAATCTGAAAAATCTTGAATTTTAAACTTTCATTTAACTTTCAAATTTTAAACAATTTTTCCCAACTTTTCTGACCATTGACTACGACCAAACGCATGGATCGAAGTTGACGGCGTTGTAGTATTCGGTCGCACTCAAAAATTTCGCGCCCATTCTTCGAGCAAGCTCCAATCAAATGTAGCACAAATAGTAAGTAGGAGCACCCAAAATTCCCCAAAATAACCCCTGGTTATTCCTTTAACAAAATGTCTGATCATTAAATGAGTTATATTTGTTTATTTACGCGTCAGCGAAACAGTGATCGACAAGCGAAAACCTGCAGCCAATGGTTTTGGATGCCATAAAGAAACGCCCATTTTATAACCCCTGGTTTATAATGACGTAATCACTGACGTCATCAGCATCATCGACTTACTTTGACAAATGGGCTTGACGGCGCTCCACATCGTAGAGGCGAGGCAGAGGCGGGAGTCGGGTCCGACCAGTTCGTATCCCTTGTCGCACCTGTAGCTGCACCTGGAGTTGTAGAAGTCGCCCATCGAACAGTTCACCATGCCATTCGACACCGGTTCTTCGGCAGCAGCAGGCGTGCAAGATGTTCCTGTAACGGGAAATTGTCGTTAGGAAAAGTGTAGGTGTTATAATAGGTTTAAATCGTCCCTTTACTAATCTAATACATTGATCGGAAGGGGGTTTCGAAATGCAAACTTCGTACCATTCGTTGGACATTTTATGGTAAAAAACATGTTTTGGGGCATTTAATGGCCATTAGTTCAGAATGGAGAATTGAATCATAAGCTAAAATAATTTGAACTTTCTCAACATTGCGGAAGGTTAACGGGGAATTTTCGTTAAGAAAAGTATAGACCAGTGCTACTCAACTGCCGGACCGCGGCCCGAATGCGAACCTTTTCAGTGTTGAATCCGGACCTTATCTGTCTCAGTATTTACTTGGCAATGCGATTTGATGAATTTTTTCCTTGGCACACAATTGCTGCTGTTCATTGAAAACCCCTTTATATCAACGGACATTCAAGAATTCTCAGTTGAAGCGGAGAACAAAAGTAAATTATATACGGTATTACATTTTGTATGACTGTAAATTATTTCATGAGAGTTGTAACGAACCTAAACAAACTAATTTTAAACTTTTGTAACTGGACCTTTGCTAAAAATAGTTGAGTAGCCCTGGTATAGGTGTTAGAACA
The DNA here is from genome assembly GCF_963924565.1 of Ascidiella aspersa. Lineage (NCBI taxonomy): Eukaryota > Metazoa > Chordata > Ascidiacea > Phlebobranchia > Ascidiidae > Ascidiella > Ascidiella aspersa. The sequence continues at coordinate 29,814,171 of NC_139448.1, read as the reverse complement.
GGTTTAAACCATAACTCTACAAGTCTAATGCACTCTTCGGCAGGGGGTTGCGAAATGCTTTGTACCAATCCCAGGTCATTTTATGGTAAAAAACACATTTTAGACATATTTGAGGTCATTTGTTCACGACATGATATTGACGCATAGGCTAGAGTAATTAGAACTCTTTCTGTATTGCGGGGGGTTAAAAGGGTAATAAGCACTGTGCGACCTTTAAAGAAGTCATATCTGTTTTAAAGTATCTTGTTTAAATAAATCCAGTACTATAGGTGGCTTTAAAACACGAATTTGGAAGATATTAGCTTCAAAATATAGCAAATAAGACAGTTAGGCGGTACAGGATCATTCACACAGTTTTGCCAATCGCAAACCATATGGAAATTCGCGCATCAGTAACTCAATATGATAAGAGAAAACGTTTTATCGATTATTTCCATGTGTTTATGAGCTGGCTTGAAAATTTTCAAATTGGATTAGAGTCAGTGACACATTCCCACTAAAGGGTCGATCAATAAGCTCGGGTGTCAACGGGGTTCAGTAACACCAATAGACTAAAGAGTTTTGAGCTTTCGAGCTTAACCTCGGTTCTTGATTGGCGGGATGTTGTTCCCCAAGGGTTAATTGGTAAATTAAAATGGGACAACTTTAAAAATGCTACTACGTGCTATCTTTAGGCCTTTCATTTTTTATTCAATATCTGATTCCGAATCACACCTTTAAAAAGGAGGTATTTCAACAATATAAAATACGGAAGTTTGCAATATCAAAAGTACCACAAGCTAATTGCCTCAATTAATTTTAAGCATTATTAATTATTTTTTATTTGCCTGTAGATAACAACATTCTAAATTTTCCAATAAGGTTATCGAAATCCATTAGATTCTTCGAAAGGCAAATTGCAATTTATAAAACGTGAAACTTCATCTAGCCGGGCCTATCCTCAAAAGCGTGTTTTAAAAAAATCGAATTTTGGGAAATTCGAGCGTGCAACATCAAGTCCAAAAAAAGGTTTACGCGCAAAAATTTGCGCCGGTGTCAACAGTATGGCGTTGATCGTAGCAAAATCAAAACGGTGTAGTTCGGACTCATCGAGCAAAGCAGCCCTATCCACCTTAGACACTTGTGGGCGACACAAGTGGTGTTAGTGAATCACACCGGGTCTTTTTGACGAGCGCCGTCCTTTACCAGTCTGAATCGCTATAGCTCAGGATACAAAAAGCAAAACATCCACCCGACCAAAGGCCTGTTTCGACCGTAAGCAATGGACACAGTGGCCCATATAACGCCTCTTGTGATTAGCGCACATGCCGCGGGCCAGCCAGTGTGTAGATTCGGGTTACAAAAATAACAGAAAGTCTATTGCTGCTGGGTGTGCGATTTCAACGGGGGACATGCGCCGTTTTGTAAAAGGCTGGACTGCACGAAGAGGAACAAGGACCGTTTAAGCCAGTGCAAAACCGAATCTTCTTTATTTATACTGAAAACCTTTCAATGAATTTAAAATCAATCAAGGACAACGTACTTAAGAACCGAAAAGGGGTTGCGTATATTTTTAAATAAATATATTTTACCTAACGAGGGTATCACCAGTATTTCAAAAATAAAAGTGGCTTTATGTTTTGCTCTGCTTACAGTATTAGTTACTAATAACCCCCTCATTACATTGAAATACACATAACTTTTCCATAAACAAGCTGCACTTTGGTTTCATGGTATGTTTCATTTAGGTCGGAATCACTGGCTTTACAACCCGATCGTTTGCATGTACCAGTACCATTCACAAGGGTTGAATTTAATCGAAAGAAAATTTTTGGTTTTACTCTGCAGAAAAAACAAGTGTAGGGCACTGTTGTAATGACTCAAATCAATGACTTGACTAAGTCACTGCTTTTAAATTACTTAACTTAAATTAGTCTTTTAAGTAAAATGACGATTGACTTAAGTCTCCTGGACAAATGACTGGGGTTGAAATGAAGCGTTTTCATTAAGGATTATTTGTGTAAAATCGGGTGATTTATTTCAAGTTGTGCATGTAAAACAATAGGCGTGCGACATGTTGCGTTTTGTGATATTTTTGAGTTGAGTAATTGCTCATAATCGTACGAGTTTAAAAATGTTAATAGTTTAACGTTTAATTTCAGTTACAAGGACTTGACTTGGAATTGGCTTGCTCTAATTATGACTTGACGGGGACTTGACTTGTTATTTATTCAAAAATACTTGACTTGGACTTGAGTTATTTTACAAATGACTCGACGCGGAACTAAAGTCATTTCAAAATGACTTATTTATAACACTGGTGTAGAGTTTTTTGTTTGGTGCTTTGTGTAGAAAACTGGGCCGCCATGGTGCTCATCACGGTCCCGTCCTCAACACAGAGCTGTAAAAGTCGCACAGAACAAAGAAACCTGTTTGCTTTGGAGAAAGCGAGCCGGAGGCCTCCACGGATCACCCGCCCAACGCTAAGCAAACATCAGTAAAACTTGTTTACCATCTTTTTTTGGAAGTTCGGAACGAACAACCAACAGGTTCACAAAAAATGGAAAAAAATGATTCAGTGTCAATTCGCTGTTGCATTAATAGCAACAAAATAAAATTGGCGAAAAGTCGTTTTTAAGCGTTTTACCAGCCCTGAACAGGAATGTGGCAGCCATGCGTGCAAAATCACACTTTAAAGCAGCATTTTTCCGTCAGCATATAGCAGCGTTGCGCACAATTCATTTTGAAATAAGTCCCAGTACAAATAACTCAAGTCCATGTCAAGTCATTTTTTAACGAATAGCAAGCCAAGGACAAGTCTAAGTCATTTCCAAAGCAAGCCACGTTCATTTGCATTATATTTAAATGTTGTTATGCCTATGAAATACCAAATACGTACTCATCCGAGCAATATTTGGCAAATGAAACATCTATAGCAAGTCCACATCTTTTAAATTTAAACATTTAATTAAATAACTAAATTTAACTAAAATGTATTCAATTTGAAATGACTTAAGTTGAGTCATTTGAAACATTTTACCTCAAAGACCTAATTTGACTAAGTAAAGTGGTAGACTTAAGTCATTAAAACACTGGAATATACACAAAGCTTTTTCTTAAGTTAGCCCAGGTTCGTAAACAAGATCATCAACACTCAAAGCTTTGATTAATTTATACAAAAAAATCACCACTACTTTCTTGAACCTTTTTTCCATTAGTGACCGCGAGTCAACGCTATCGTTACTTAAGTGAGATTTTATATCGCCACTTTACGTGAAATTTAAGAGAAGTGGGCTCGCACTTTCGCCCACGCTTTTTTCCTTAACGCTATGGTCGTTTTTTCGAAGAAAGTAAAGAGATAGCTTAAAAGGGAGTTTACAAATAGGGAAATAGGTAGAATAAAATAGGGACAACTTCTTTGAAAAGATGGTCATGTAGCTTGTAAATCAAGCATCACAAGAACTCATATAATTCAATCGTCGCTGGCAAGGCAAGAGTTTACTCCTAACGCAAATTAAAGATCTATTTATCTATTTGCAGAAATAATATATTTTATTATCGTGCAAGCAGCTTAGAAAAAGGCTATGTTTTCAACGCGACATGTTGCAGTTTTGCGTAAAGTTCTATAATAGTGGTTCTTAACCTTTTTTTCTTGCTGCACCCCTTTCTAGAATTGCTTAAATAACAAACCATTGAAACTACATTTTCATTTGAGTAATTGATAATACAGTAACACAATACCAAAATGGGAGTTAGTTTTACGTTTAGCTGAGCAAAGAAATAAATGATAGTAAATAGTAATACATTTCCTGTGTATGATTCAGCAGCATCCCCGCACCCCCAAGGGGAAAAACCCTTAAAGTATTAGGAAACCCTGTTCTAGAAAGTAATAGAGATAGCGAGGACAAGTGCAAAATATCAACACTGCCTTTTTAAATCAGAGAACATTTTTGAAACAAGAACAAACCAAGACCACGCACGTTTGCATTCCGGCAGCGGGTAGTTGTCCCATCCGTCCTCCTGACAAATGCTCTGACGTTGGCTGCTGCTCAACTTGTGGCCTACGTCACAGGTGATGACGCAATTCGAGTCCTGGAAGTTGTCGTTGGAGCAGGCGATCGCGCCGTTCTCGATGGTGGTCAGCGCCGGACTACACACGACTCCTGTGAAACGGGAAAGAGTAAAACGGCAAATGTTACGCATAAGAGTGCAAAAAGTTGCGTTGAGTGTCATTTTTTAGTTGAGGTATTGCTCGTAACCGGAAGGGTTTACCAATTTTAATAGTTTAACGTTAAATTTTAATTACAAGGACTTGACTAGGAATGGACTTGCTCTTAATTTTGATTTGACTGGGGCCTGACTTGTTATTTATTCAGTAACGGCGAAAGTTAAAATCCATAATAAACAAATAATACAATGAAAGAAGCACACACATATGCGTTCAACAACTGTGATCTAGCCGTTCTGAAGCTGCTTTTTGACGTAAAAATAAGAAGTTGAAAAGCGTTAAAAATAATATTATGACGTTAATCATTAAAAGGGAAATAAAACTACAAATTGACACAATAAAATTTAAAAACCGAAGCAATTTGACATTCTAATAGGGCCAACCGAAATCTAAATTACACTTGTTTAACAAATGCCGGCGTTTCTGTTATTCGACCCAACGGCGACACATTTCCAATGTAATTCAAATTCTAAAAATACCCCTAGACCCTCTCCCATTAAAAGCCCCTCGCGAAAGCCACAGAGTTGCATTATTCATCGGTTCGTACGATTGGACAAGCCAGAAGCTTGGCACACAAATAACCTCTAAAATGGGTGCTCTCGTTTTAATAAACGTCGTATCGTTTGTCGTCGATTCGTGGTCAGGATAATGTCAGGCGGTGAGACTGTTTTAAATGCGAACCAAAAAATTAACGCAAGTGCGATATAACTGTGTGACGGCTTCGGGTGTCGAAACTTTAATCGGAATCTTATATTACGCCGTTCTTTCAAGAAATAGGAAAATAACATTAGTTGTTATTAACGATCTATCTTTAAGAGTAAAATAAAAATGTCCTGCTTCGTTCCAAACGATAACGAACCGATCCCACAAAAAAGCAAGCAGCGTTTTTAAGTTTCTCAAATCTGAAATGTGTAGTACTGTAGATATTAAAACGTACATATACACAATTTGTATTCTGCGGTCAAGCCCTTCTGGAGTCCTACCATATGGTTAGATTCGTTGAGATTGCTTGTAAGCAAATTTCTCCAAAAATTAAGAAAAAACGCGGAAGAAATAAGATCTACTGTTTTACGAACGCTTAATATTTGGGTCTCATCGAAAAAAAGGGTTAGAAACACTAAGTTAAATGCATCTTATTTCGACCTGTCTTTTGTCACAGGGTCCTGTACAAGCCCTCTACCCCCAAAGCCTCGCCTTGCGCAAAAAAGAGTCACCAAAGAAGACAGCAAGACTTACGTTCGCACGTCGTGGAGGTGGCGTTGAACTGTCCGTTGGTCATGCATACGGCCGGGTATTTTGCGTTGGCGGGAAGCCGGTAGCCGTAGTCACAAGAGAAAGAGCACTGCGATCCCTGGTACGTACCAAGTGGACAGTCGACAGATCCTTCAGCTGGAGCTGTGGGAGGCGTCTGACAAGGCATACCTGGAGAACAGCAAGAGGAAGCTTTAGTAGGGAGTTTTGAAGGCGGTCTGATCTGTGTTTGCGGTCTTACTTTCAAAAATAGGCAGTGAAAAAAGCATGTTGCTTTAAACGGGTTATAGTTACAACAAAGCGGAGGGTGGTCATTGGGTCGATTTTATACCCTTTGAGAGTGGTCAACACTGTTCTTTGTGGCTTCTGATTTCTACATTTAAAACTAAAGCTGAACAAGAAAAAAAAACCTGCTTGTCAAATAACTGTTGAATATTAGGTCATGCCGTTGGGTCATGACTATTTGAGAGCAGTGGATTCCATTTTTATCGGTCATAGATTTAAGAAAAAACAACCAAGGGAAATGGTTAAAACATAACAGTCTGTTTTTGAGGCGAGAAAAAACACTTTTAGATGAGCCAACGGTCGAAACCTTTGTTTGTATGCCTCTTTAAAAGCTACCGGGGTTAAATAACTTTCGTGACTTAAGATGACATCGTGGTAGTAAGGCTCCTCATAAAATAATAACGATGGGCAAATCGAACATTTAGTGGAAGCAAGATGTTGTGTGTCTCGCTGGTCAACAAGCCATGTTAAAGAAAAAAAATCCCAAGTACCAAAAAACAATTGTTTGCCCTTTTTCCAAAAAAAGTCCGTTTGCCCAGCATGCTATTATTTTCAAATAAGGAAGGGGTCTACAAACCCTACTAGACCCTTTTTCCTCCTCCTACGGAATTTGAACCATTTTATTTACGCTACTCGACAAAAGTGCGTGGGCATTGTTTGAATAATTCATTTCCTAGTCGGGAGTATGCGCCGTTTCGGCCAAAACCTCGACCGCCGCAAATTTCAACGCTAGAATATTCACTCGACAAAGCGGAGCATATTCGGCGAATTTGCATCAGGTCACAACACTCGGTCATAAGGGATGCCGAAATCGTATCAGAAGTGATACGAGCCACCGAGGAATTGTATCGGGTCCCGTCCGATACTCGGTCCAGGTTATATCGGTGCCGATCCGATAACAAACTAATATGAACACTTTAGCCTTGTTTACGAACCAACCTTGACTTTTTTTAGCTTGGACTTAATTTGCCTTCAAAGGTGAAAACAATTTATTTAAATATAATTTTACAAATCGAAGTTAAATTAGCTTGGTAAAGCAAAAGCAAATTTCGATTACCCTTGCACTTTTTTTTAATTCGATTAGGTTTGGTAATTTGTCCTTTAAAATGAAGTCATTAAAACAGGTGTACGTGTTTTCTTATGCACTTAACCCCCGGTACAACCTCAAACCTTGCAGCATTGCCAGCGTCTCGTCCAAAAAAAAACGCATAGTTTTTCCCGCCTCAAAAGCAGTAACCTCAAACGCATGCCACCACCACAACATACGCGACCTTTCGGTCCCCAACACAGCTCATTAAAATTGCATAAACACACAATCCAAAAAGCTAACCCAACCTTTCATGTAGGTCAGGTCCATGGAGCCGATCTCGACCAGCGCGTGCCAGTGGCTTCGTGAGGACGTGTCGGTAATGCGCCCATCGTCACGGCCCAAATAGGCCCCGGAACCGGCCAACGAGGTGGTCAGCTTGTCGTAGGTCCAGCGCTGGGCTGGCGAGGCAGCATCGCAATCGGCCGTTACAACCAGCGATCCCCTAGTGGTGCCATTGACTTGGACGCACTGTTGGGTTTTCTGGTTTTTTATCTGGTCACTGGACACCCAGCTCCAAATCTGGGACTCGTCTGTGGAGTCGCAAGTGGCCGCAAGAGACAGGCTGGGTGAGGCGGTGAGAGCGGGCGTCGGCGCTGCGGTCAGACAACGCTTGCTCGGCTGCGCTTCAATCTGGAATAGGGGACCTGCGTGAAAAAGAAGAGAATGCGTTAGGCTGTTGTTTGTATCGATTGTTGGATAATGTTGATACAAAGCCGAATCCCAGGTCGTTTACCCGTTGAATTCGCATTTTTTTAATTTTTAAATTTTTGGGAAGGGAGAATTAAACAATTTTTTGGTTGGTAGAAAAGAAAATTTTACAAAAGGACAGTTTTCTTTTTTGAAAAAGTAAAAAAAGCATAAATATATTTTGTCAGGTCGTGGTTTTTGAAATCCGTACAATTCTAGGGTGGTCGATATAGGTTACAATCCGAAACCGAATAAATTAGGTACTTTTAGCAATATTAGAACAACGCTGTAATAGAAACGGTTTTTATTTTTACAGCTACTGAAAGCAAACGGAATCTCCAAAGCTAGCAAAATATGCCTAAAATGCTAACATTGGCCTTTGCTTGACTTGAATAATTTTCTCCTTGTATTGACTCCGCTAATAAAATTGACATCGGCTGGGGCAGCCATAAACCCTTTTCAAAGCATCAAATAGTTCTTTTAAGTATCAAATAGTGAACATTTCTCGAATACGCCGTTACAATGCCCGCTTTGTTTAGCTAAGCTCAACTGCATAGTTAGGAATGGTGCAAAAACGAAGAGGCGGTGACCGTTTTTCGCTAACTCAGTAGTAAAATTTGTTGGACACTAATTGTTTCTTTCACTGTTAGCTAATAAAAGGAACACTTTAAACGCCTTTTCTCACATTAAAGGTGTGGCGTTTCGATGACCTAATGCATAGCAAAAGCACCTTCTCTAACAACCACAGCGGCACAGCTGCACAAATAAAACTTGGGCAACGTCAGATTTCAAGTACAGTGTCAACAGCAGTTTAAATGTACAGGGCTGGGATTAAAACACTGCCAGTGATCGTGCAAGTTATTTTTTTTGGAGAAAAGTTAAACCATTGTACGCAGGCTATATGCATTCTACTTTGATTATTGTTAACGATTTGGCAAACATTAAGAGGCATGAATAAACCGTAGTTGTGTGCGGTCCTAGACAAATGTTCAAATATCGCCTGAGTTAACACAAAATCCCGACAAAAAGACCACGTAAAACAGAGGAAAGAACGTAATTTGACAACCATGACCAGAATGGAACTAGAGTCAAAATCATGGTATTCGAAGAACCAATTCATTTTTTATTTCCTAGTATACTGAATACTGATGCATGTCCCTACATTTTGGGATCATATAACACCCTACGTCAAGGTATTAAAAGCCGAAAACTGATTTACACATCAGACCCACGGAACTGAAAGAGTGTAGCGCTCCGATTCTACCACAACAGCACAATCAATGCACCGCTGAAGCCTAATCCGCGATCTCTCTTTAATGTACGGTTTCTTAACCAGGGGTGCCACACCTCCAAGGGACGCGAGAACTGTTCCAATGGGGTGTGGGGATGCTGAATCAGACACAGATAATGTATTACTGTAATTTATTTATTTGCTCAATTAAGTGTACAACTAACTACTATTTAGAAGGGGGTGAGAGAATTGGTTGGTGATTTAAAAGGGAGCTGGAAAGAAAAGGGTTAAGAACCACTGCTTTAAAGTCTTTCAAGTGCGGCGACGAAGCGGCACAAACGTGAACGTTCGCTTACTGTGTGCGGCTCTATTCCAATTGCGCCAAAAAACTGGGTCACCTGCCATTCCAACGTCACACGGCGTCTATTTGCCAGCAGCCAGCGTGTTTGGCGACTTTTTATTTGCCCTGCGTGTCGGGTTTTTGCCCCACGCGCAGTATAGGGTGTCGGCGGCCTTCCGCTGGCAGTAACCCCGGCCCGTATACCCGACGGGTTAACGTGTGTCGCCCGAAAAGCGGTGATAAATTAGACGCAGGCTTCGAGCGAACGCGATAGTTTTCTAAAGGCTCGCCGCGAAAAGAGATACTGTCGCAAATTTGCGAAAAAACGACATCCAGGGAATTTTTTTACCAGTTTTCCGAGGCTGTGTAGTGTATCTGAATACGACGTGAGAGCTATTGCAAACCAACCGGCGTGTACTGCTAGTTTAGATTACAATATCCGCATTTGGGGTTTACAAACTTCTTTGCTTGCATATCTGCAGTCTTAGTCAATTAAACTTGGCTGGACTACCAGTCTACAACATGTTATGGAACAATCTTTAAGGCATTTAGCCTATTTTTTATGCTACAACTAATAATTGTTTGTATAATTTTAGAATTCACCCTGTTTACGCAGCATTATGTATATATTAAATAAATTACTTCTGTGTTTTACTGTTTTACATAAAAAAGGCATTAAGGTTATTCTGGTTTAAAACAACAATATTTATTTTTGCATTTTATTTCCGTACAAACAAGTGTTCAAACTAGATAAGGTCAGGTGTTAAAAAACGGGCCGTATTTTACTCCTAAAGGAAACATTTCCAGCTGAAATCCTCCTAAAGGTTGCGGCTTACAGTAGCAGCAGTAAGACGTGTACAGCGGTCAAATTAAACTTGGCGTTTCGACGTGCCATTCTCAAACGGCGTCATTCGCGGCGGGCAAATCAGGTTGCGAAAGGTGCAAGTGACACGGTCGAAAAAACGGGTTACGACTCAGAACCAGTCAGCAATCTCTTAGCGGAGCAAGCGCCTGGACAAATGTTTGCTCCGTGACAGGGCAAGGTGCGTGTAGGTGGGTGGGTTGGGACTGACGGCTGACTGAATGGAAAGGGTATGCGCCCGCGAACTGTGGGCTTTGAGAGCTGGTGTTGTTGATTCAGCGTAATTGCAACGTTAGGCTGATCGACCATGAAGGCTGGCCTGCAAAAGTGGCCAGCTCCATTTCTACATCGACTTCTCACAGTCATACAACTTTACATTTGTCCGCATTTAAAGTGGGCAACTGCATTTTGTCAACTCTGGTCAAGTCCCTTATACATCCTTCGAGGTGGTAAAGAATATTAAATCCCATACAGCTGTAATGCGCAATAAGTATAGAAAAGTCCAAACAGAAGTAAGTAGCATTCTAAACGTTTCAAATATCTGATTATTCGAAACGTTCGAAATGCTACCTACTTCTATATGGGCTTTATAATAACCTTACTACGTCTTACTACAACCTGCAACCATTATGCTCCAAACCTTGGGGTGAGGTTTAAACAATTGGAGAGGAAAACGAAAGACCGGTTACAGAGTGCCCTTTATTTCTTGTCAGGTGTGCCAGGAGTGGACGGCAAACATGACAGGGGCGGGCGATCCTTTTATGTGCAGATTTAAGAGCTTTGCGCTTAGGTCGTTTTTGTTTATTACGCGAAAGAGCTCTTTCTCTTTACGACTTTTTACGATTTGTTTTAAAGCGCCATTGAAACTTCCCTTCGACTGAAAATAGTTTTTAAATGCGATGGGGAAATTTCGTTCTTTAAACGAATAGAAATTAAAGACAAAAGTTAAAAAAAAATTTAAATTTTTCGATTTGGTATCGGGAAAAACTGCCTGGTTTTCCTGTTTGGCCTTGTTGTTTTGGATTTGGAAGATAGCAACTACAAGTCGAAGTTCTACATTACCTACAGGGAAACCTAGCAACCGTGCAGTTGGCAGAATCCAAACCCAAACTTCACCTGTACAGTTTTCATACGACGTGAGTTTGGCTCAGGCTGCAAATGAAGCTGTTTAGGTTGGTCTTGGGTGTATTTGTAAGTGGATTTTACGTGGCAAAAGCTAGGCGTCTCTTTTTTCGGTCACGGCCTTAACCTCAATTATTTTGTCAGGTTTCTTCGAGAAACAAAATAAACAAAAACTGGCTAAAATATGACCAAATAGTTTTAAAGCAGCAATTCTACATCGACCACCAAAAAAGCTTGCCGTAGTACACCTAAGATAAAAAAAATGATAGAAAAAACAAAAAATGAATATGCAACATTAGATATCAGAACAAAAGATTTGCACGGCCTAAAAACGCCAGGGCCTTATGCAAGAGCTATAGTCAATTTGCATAGCTCTTTTCTACAGCGTTACAGGCGCCTCCCGCGAACCACAGTCGAGTAAATTACCGTCGTTTCTCGTGTGAGCGGAAAACGCGCAATACACAATCACAGTTCACTTTTGCCTTTCGGTTAATAGCTGTGGGCAATATGAACGGGGCGAGGCGGCAATTAGGATGTATGGCTCCTTCACTCGTAACCTCCGACTCGCGTTAAGTCGGCTAATAGTCAATTAACACGGATTTTTTAAGTAGCTTTTACATTCTTTCGTTGACCAAACGCGAATGGAGTTTTCAAAGTCAATTTCGGCTATACGGAAATTTTAACATTCATTTCGAGTATTCAATAACCGTTTAAATTTTAAAAGATTAAGCTTAAAATTTCAGTGTGGTATCCCGACTTACATGTACTAGGTGTAAAATTGCAATGTGCTACAATTCTACTTCTTTAAAAGATTATGAAGCATCAGGGACGACATAACCCAAGAAACGTAAAACTTGCCCTGGCTGCACTTGATCAAACTGCCAGTTTCTTCCTACAGTGAGAAAGCAGTGTATTATCGCGGTGGGTGGTGATTAGCACTAAGATCGCGCAACTGATTGCGGTCTGAAGATGCTTGTCGATCTGTCATGTCGCCTGCAAGTTCCCAAAGAAGCGCATGAGGTTCTCAGACAGCGGCTACAGACGCTAAAGAAAGGCCAGTTTAAAGCCGAAAACGGAGCTTTGCGTGTAATTCGACCATCCTAACGGACAATCTAAGAAATGCACGCTACGCCCTGGACCATTCCGATTTAACACAGCTAACTGTAAGGAATGGCAAATGATTTTCACGCGAGGATGTTTGTACATTGTACAGAGATGTTTTTTTTTATTAGATAAAACATTTATTTATAGAAATCGAAATTGAGTTTAAGCGTGTACAGTAGGGGCCATTTTCAAAGTTGGATAGTTGAGTTTCGCTTATTGTACAGATATAGGACTTCAACCTATTTTATCCACGATTTCACTAGCTGGTCTTCATGCACATGGTTAAAACCAGCTAATCTGGATGGACTACTGGCAAATACGAATAAATTACTATCTGAATAGAAAATACCTAAAATCAGCTTGCGTTTACGTTAAAGATACATGTACCACCTTCCTATAATGGGTTTATAATAGGTGCTTCAATTTCAAATAAAATTATACATTGTTATCAGGAACGAATCAGTAGAGCCGCTGTAAAAATAAGCACGGCGTTGTGCCGCTGAATCAGTTTTGAATTTCCAACGTACAAAGAGACGAGGGGTGCGGTAAACTTCACCTTACAGTTCAAGTGCCATCCACCATTGTTCAGAGGGACGCATTTACGCATTACGTCATTTTTGGGAGGTTCTGCCAACCTCAGTCATACCGGGAAAGCGGCTGCTGTACTGTTTAAGATCATGGGAAAGTAAGGACGATAGGATACTCACGAGTCATGAACTTGCACAAATAATAAAGAAATAATAAACTTTCGTGTAAAGAACTATAAACTTGAAAGTTGAAGACCCGAACAATATTTTTTCTGGACCCGTTGTTCTGTCGAGGAATAAAGGCATGTTAAACGTATACTTGTTTATGTACGCGTTAGAGTAGCACTGTTTGACAGACAAAAACGTTCTGCTACTGGTTTCGCATTCTGAAAAACGATTGCAATTGGGTTTGGGTTTAAAATGGTATCGATGTCCACGAACGATTCATTAATTTACCTCGGGTTTCGCGTGGGAGTGGGAGAAATCATTTAACACGACTTAGAAAAGCAAATTTATCGGCAATTGTGAACAGACCGAATGCTTTATTGCCTAGTATCAGACGATGTCAATCAGTCGTTCGTTTTACTATGCTACATTCCAATTTAAAAAAGAAAAATACGAAGACAGTGGGCCGCCTAAACAAGGGTCTCTATTTTCGAACAGACAAAATCCCAAAACATTTATTACAATTTGGAGAAACATCTAAGCGGCACCAAAGTTGCCAAAGGACAATATTCCGCTTCCATTAATTAAAGACAAACAACCCTTTTCAATTTTTTCCACTCGTCTGGATTAATCAAGCTAAAAATTGCTCACGGATGCAAAGGGTTACGCCCAGAAAAATCCAGGCGCATAGAACACTAGCATAAACTCAAAAATTCGACTTTAGATGCGACAGGCATGGCATGCAAATGCAAAGAGTCAGTTATGTAAGCCGACTATGTAAAAATGCGCAGTGGCGGTGACACGCGTGAATGACAACCGTGCACCAGGTAGCAAATGACTGTGAGTGCTGACCGTACGTAGCTCGCTCGAGATACGAAAGAGTCGCGCTCGGCCGCGCGCGAAATCGCACAGACCAGCAGTGGATGGACTAAAAGAGTAAGACGACGCACAGGCCAAAGACAACAAAAGCGCAGTGTACCAAGTTTGATGTTAGACACACGATGCAGGCACGTAAAGTGGTGGTGGGTTTGCTCCTTTTAAATTTCTCGAGTATTTCACACGATTAAAGAAGAGCATTATGGATTTTAATTAACGCCTTGATGAATATTGTACTTTTAAATTTAAAATGGCGTATTTATTTGAATGGAGACGTCTATTGAAATTGAAAAGAAAATTTCAAGGCTGGCAAAAATACTTTTTTGGGCTTTAAAAGCGGTCAAACATAGTACCAATTGACATATTCAAAGTTACTACCGGCAAAAACGAAAACTTAACCCTTTTGGGTTGATTACCCATAACCAACAGATTAACAAACTCTAACACAGTGGTTCCCAAACTGTGGTACGCGTACCACCGGTGGTACGCGAGAGTCTTTCAGGTGGTACGCGACTAACTTCAGCATACGTATAAATTTCGAAAACGTTCAACTTTTTAAACTTTCAGATTGGGTAATTTGCCGTGCTGCGTTTTAGTTACCTTTAACTTGAGGTTTCGCACGTTTATGACGTAACACTTATCTTGTTCAAGATAATATAACGCTAATTGTTAGCTGGTTTAATATATATGTAGTAATAAACTAATAGTGAGCGGTGTAGTTGTAGTATGTATCGACCAGCTGGTGAAGAAAAAACAACTATCGCATTGAACCTTGGGTTTTGTTTAATTTATGGCTTCTTTGTCTTCCTGGTATGGCGTTTGGTAAAGTTTAATTCTGCTTACTTATTTTGTATAATATGCTAAAATAGTTAAAGCAGCGGTTCGCGGTTCTTAACCGGGTAGGGGTGCGCCAAGGAATTCTAAGGGGGGCGCGAGCTCGACTTTATATATTTTTAATTTTTGCAGTGATTTTAATGGTTTCGTTTGGGTTAGGCATAATTCCTACATACAAACTCTGTTTTTTGCCAACTTTAACATTAAAACTGCAAAAATTTTCGCGCTGCGCGCGAATCTTATAGTTCCCTTTTAGAAAATCCATGGTATCACCGTCCTATTAAATTAACTTATAGATAAACGATAAAAGCTATCGCCCTTTCGGACTATTTTTCATCCATATTTTATATATGATAACAGGCTATAGCAACAGGGGGAGTCGAACTTTTTTTGCGAGAAACTATATTGTTTTTGCAATATTGCCGTTGTATTGTGTGTCGTTACATCTTTTGAAACACGATAACGTAATGTTTAATATTTGCGCTTGACATTTTTTGCGCTCGACATAATAACTCTTACAACTGTGGAGTAAATGCCCTCGCAACACGTTTGTCAAAATCAGCTCGATAAAATCAATGTGTCGAGCTCGCGCAATTTGTTGCGTGCCCAATGCGAAACGCCTCTTCGGTTACAGTTTAGCCAATTCGACCAACTAAAACTCAAAATTTTTCGCGCTTCGCGCGACCAACAATCCCTTCCTTCACTATTTTCCTGTTTTCTCAGTGATATTTAATTGCAAAATGTCGAAATATTAGGGGGGCGCAAGGCATGACAAAATTACCAAAGGGGGGCGCGGCTGAAAAAAGGTTAAGAACCACTGAGTTAAAGTTTGAGATATTCTGGTAAGGTGTAACTTAGGTGGTACATCAACACTGTACAAAATCTCAAAATGGTTCGCGAGAAAAAAAGTTTGGGAATCACTGCTCTAACACGTTAAGCTACTGATAACCGCCGCTCGTCAAATTTTAAAGCGACCGATTTCGAACGAAATTCCAGCGCAATTACGTCATCGGGCGACCGGACAACGTTGGTTTACGACGCATAGCAAAATTTCAACAAGGCTCGGAATTGTTTCGTTGCGAGGAGATTCTCCCATGTCGCGAGTATGCGGGCAGTGATAAAGGCGCTTCGCCAATTCGCTGGGCCGGGAATGTTGTGTAATGTTTTACTTGGCTGGCTTTGATTTACCGCCATGAAGGAATCGAGCGGGTTAGGGAGACGCGGTTACGTATTTACTCATCCCGAAGGACAAAATAAACTGTATGTTGATAGTCGTCACTTGCTTTACTAACTGATTTCAAAAGCATAGGCTTTTAAGGAAGAGACCAAAGTTCTTTATACCTTGCATTATTGACTTGAATATGCTTACTGAATTACGATGTTTGTTGCGGAAAAAAAATCTTTGAAAAGTGTACACACATGCAAAATCGATGCATAACTAAGTAAAGAGTGGCGCGAACGTTTGGTCTACCACCAATGACTCGAGAATTATGCCAAGAACTGCAAAAAATTCAACAGAGAAGATATTTAACAAATTATTTAACCTCAGCGAAAGGTAATTTCGACATAACTGTTTTTTTTGTGCTTTGAAGCCTATGGAAAATCGATATAAAATCTGAGGGAAACTTGTGTTCAAAGTTACCGGACAAAGCGTTAAACACCAGTCCGAATTACGCTCGTTAAATTAACGCCTCACGCCGACTTGTGTGTATTTTTCCAGGTGATAGTTGCTGCAGCGGGATAAGGCGTGGGAAGAACAAGGCCCGGGCAGCCGCGATAAAAAGCGAACGCCGCCGCTCTACCGTATTTGCGATGCGAAAAAGTAGCAGTGGGGTCAGAAAGGGATTAGTGTCGGGGCGCACAATACACACGGAAGTTGCCTTTCTCGCTTGAAACAAAAGGCGACAGGTCTGGCAAGGAAACGACTGGTATTTGGCGTCGTTTCACACGCGTCAGGCAGCTTTAGTAAGTTCTGTAAACGGCAAGACGTACTGGCTTGTTTGTTTATTTACCGGTACAGGTGAATCACACTAGGGCCATATCGGTTAATCTTGAATAAGGTTTCAACCGTTCAGATGGCGCGACGGAAATATTTTAAGCGTTAAACGGGTTTTCTTGCCACGACTACCTATTTCGATTGTCGGATTTATGTTCAAGCTCATTTATTTATTACAAGATGTTTTTTTTTAATATACGTCCTGCTTTCAGCCCAAACGCATTCTGTTTCATTTTGGAAGCTTGGATGCACTCTTTATATTCCAGTAAAATCGACCTGTCGCAAATATTCAGATTTTACAACTGGTGAAAAGTTTAAGCGCGACAAAACACTTTACCCGAGTCCAATACGACCTGTCGCATTACATCATTTTGTTTTTTAACGTTCGTGAAACGTATTCTTGGAAAAAAACATAGCATTGACAAGGCATCGTAGGTCAAAAACAGTGTACCGCGAGATCAATTTATTTGCACCGGAAACTTTTGAACTAGTGTCTTTCTTTTTTTCATATAACGGTCAATTCATAATAAACAATGTTGAGTTACCAAAGCAATTTTAGTGTTCTGCTTGTTGTAAAATATAGTGCCGCGAAATAAGTGTTTCACAAGCTGAAAAAGGGGGTCGACAACAATTGCGCAAAACCTCAAACAACAAAAACATGTCATTTCGAAGGTTTCAAAGAAGCAGCAAGGGCGAAAAGGGAAGTTTGTCAGCGGGATTTGGCCGAGAAGTCTGTTTATCCGCCCGAGCACAGTTGGAAACGTGTTGTGTGTGATTCACAGACCGACTGCCGATGTTACGGATCGCTACGTGACTGTGGGCTTTTAATGGCATTGTTACAACAGCTAGGGGGTGGGGGTAATGTTGGGGCTGAGGAATAGGGGTAATGATATAGAGCGCAACGGCAGGAATGTCACGTTGTCTATTATGATCCCAGAAGCAAAAATTAAGATTTTCACCAAAACATCTACCTCATTACTTTTAAATTAACAAAAGCCGACGTATATAATATAACCATAGGGTGGGGTTAACAACACTATGGAACGACTTTATAATTCCTAATTCGCCTAATTTGAGTTGCGATTATTGTTTAGTTTGGTTTTCGTTGTAAAAAAGCCTCTTTCGAAAATAACAGCCAGCGACTTTTCGAAAATAACAGCCAGCGACTTTTCGAAAATAACAGCCAGCGACGGCAAAACGCAGTTTAAATCAAATCGAAAAATTCCACAAGGAAACGCGACCCTTATCTATCATTTCTGCAACATTACCCACCAGCGGTATGCGATATCCTCGGCGATCAGCGGCCTCAAAGCAAAAACGCCAATGAACACCTCTCCAAGGCAAACGAAAACCCAAGGTACACCAACAATCGGTGGAGCAACAACAAGCAAAACAGCTCCGAGTCAAGGCTAGCCTTACAGCGCATGACGTCATAGCGATCACGTGGTCTTTTGTCACCTGCGGCTCGGACGTCGGCTAATGTGCCTCGGTGAAAACAGAGCGACTGAGAGATTGGGTTTGGTTAAGGCGAAACACGGCCTAGGACTGGCGGCTTGGGTTTGGGTTTGGGTTTGGGGACCTTGGATAGCTCCTCGTGCGTGTCTTTGTCAATAAACTCTCTGGCTTTGTGCTGCCGGAACTTGTGGTGATTTTCTAAGCTGTGGCGATAAACGGTTTTTGCCGGGTTTTTGAGGATTCCAATGTCGGTTTTGGCGGAAAGCACAATTAATTGAAAACGCTAATCACAGTTAGACTTATTTTACGTATCTCTTTATCGTGTAAGTTTTTGTGACATGATTTTTTTGTTGTTATTGACCACTGCTAAAAAATTGAAGGCGCGGCAAATCTTGAGAAACATATTTTAATTTATTTTTTTGAAATTTTAATTACTACAATGCTTAGGTCAGGTTTAAATCATAATAAATTAGACATGGATATGCGAAACTTTTTTGTGAAAACTTATAGGTTGTACATTACGATGTTCGCAATAAAATAGTAAATCTATTTTTAGCAAATTTTGAAAGACGGTGTAAACTCGTTTTTTCAATAAAGCATATCTACAGTGAGCTTTTATCTATCTATGACCAAACGAGTTTAGTGGATACGTGATCTATTTAATATTTTTTCGATTAAGGTGTTTCTCAAAAGGGTATCGACACACATGGCTTGTTCGAGTAGGAGGTGACAAATAGGCATACGAATACCCACCAGGGTCTGAATATGGCATGATATACGATTCCGTGAATCAATGAATCAAGCCACTTTCTCTTCCGCGCACAAAAGCAAAGGGATAATTTGGACAGGCGTACGTAATGCTAGCGAGCGTGTGACTGCTAGTCACCCCTGGTGAATCATTCCCGGTAATGGCGGCGCTGTTTATGAAAATGTCATGTAAATCCGTTAGGTTGCGGTCGGTCTGACAAGTTATAATCATAACAAATTTATAATTAAGTAAAGCCGGTGCTTCGTAAAAGGGTGATTAAGTAAATCCGGGTATTGTAAAATAGCTATTTCTCCAACAACTGAAATTATATCGCAAAAAGACAGAGTTCAGAAACGTACAACTATAAGAAAAACTTTTAAAAACACTAGAAAACCCAGTTGGCTACATAAAACCAGGTAAATGTAAACTCAAAACTTTTAAATAGCACCTTTAGCGCGGCAGTACACATGACAAGAATAGTTTGTGCCTAATCTGTCGTCCTATACTCCATGCCAAGAGCAATATGCGATAATTAAGTTAAGAAGAGCGACATCGTAAAAAGCTACAAAAGCCCTAACGACCAAATTATATCGCACAAACGGAAAATTCTCAATATTGTATTTGAAACATCCGACGTTCAACAGCACCGAAAAATCATTTGTGTAAAACGTGTGAATCCCCAACAAATGTTGCACATTTACCGAGAGATTATACCCGTAACTAGTTTGCACCTGCTGTGCCTGTTAGTATACATCAATCCAATGTGCGAAAATTAAAAATTAAGTGTTGTCCAATAGCGAACATTTTGAAGCCACAGCTGTCGCGGTTTAAATTAAGCAGCGACAGATTTTAATAAGACAGACGGACTTTTTTATTAAAGCGCAATTTGTTGGAGGTTTGACCGCGTGGCACGGGAATACACATTAACGTGCATTGGCATTTGGCGGGATCGATGTAATTCGTCGCTTATTTGAATCGATTGCGAATTAGCCAGCAGTCAATCAAAATAACGAAAAGCAACTTCAGCCAAAACAAAATGCCGATTCCACCCTTTGGAAAGCATTAGAACCAAAAAAAGTTTCGTTTTAAAAGCAAAATGCAGGTCGTATTCTCATGCTAAGTTGGTGCAATGAAACGAGTTTCGGGGAATAAGGAATAAGCAGATCCTCTTCAAGAAACCCTTTTTTTACAATATGAAACCTTTTTGCAAAAGGGTGACAAAATGCAAAGAAACGAAATACCAATTGGGCATCCATATATCAAGACGCACAGGTTTTGTTTTTGAAACTGTTCGCTGGACAATCATCGTAAATTAAGCTCAAGGGAGATGACCGAGAAACACTATAAAAGCAGCGGCACTCATTAGGAAAGTAAAATGAGTCAAAGTCGGGCACTTAATTGTCGACCAAGCAAAAGAACTGCTTTCAACTTTCAAGTGCGCAGACTGCTGGCGAGCGCTCTCGACAATTTACTAATCCCAGAGTCGAACAGAGTCCGATCAGCGTACAATCCAATTTGCCAATTCGTGCACAAAGCGAAGGACGTGCGGCACAAGCTCAACACTAAGTTGCAGGTCGCTGAGAGCCTGAAACAAATCCGACATGAGGGACCCTCGGGCTAGCGAGGCGGGCGACCGTTGCGCTTTGCAAAACACTTTAAGGCGATTTGCTGGTTTGCTAGCGGCTTTAATTCGCTCTCTCCGGATCAAAAACAAAGCCGTTCGTTCGGCGTCGATTCCAAGTTGTCGCCTTCTTGCACGATTTCTTATCGTGACAGAACAACTCGCCAAAATCTCGAGCGCCAGTTTTTCTTCGACAAACGCTTGTACAATCATAAACAGTTTCTTTTGCTTAAAACTAAGGCCTGGTTACGCCAATGCTTTAAATCATCGGTAACTTTGTATTTGTTATTTAAAAAAATGCAAAAAAGCCTAAAAACTAGTGCGACTTTTTGTGGAATGTTTACAGGCTAAACTGAAACGGCATAAAGATGGTCAATGTTTCTTATTAACGCATGTCGCGCGACCAAAAATTTGGTCGCGGTTGAATTTGGTTGGGTTAACGGCTGCGGCCGTTCACATGGTTAGATGGATTGAGATTGCATACTAGCAAGATAGAAATGCGAAGAGCTCGATTAATCAATAATTTGAATTTAATATCGCTGTTGTCTTTATTTTGTATTTGTTTAATTTTTTCAGTGAAGAGTATCGTGCACCCAAAGCTTCGCTGTTTATACTTTTTACGCTAATAATTTAGATAACTGAGAAAAAGGGTTGACGAATACTGTGTTAAACGAAATATGCCTCTTAGACAGTCGCGATAAATTTACAAATACCAAAAGTTGACATACAAAACAAAAAACGGCGAAGTTGCCACATATCACCAGCAAATCAAAAATACCTACATGTTATCCCCACGCACGAAAATCGCCGGCGCTGTTTACACGGCTGGGCTAAAACGCGCAAAAAATCCGCGCCCGTGTTTGTTATCGGAAGTTGGCGCGATAAACAAGCGAAACACCATCCGAATTGAACTTTTTCTGAGTCTAGTCGCTCTTTACGACGATCTGCGGGCGCGCTACAGTTTGTTTGGGACGCTGCTACCTGGCGAAAAATCGAAGACTATGCGAGACAAATCGCTACACAACTAGCGGCCAGATGACGGAAACTCGCCGCGCATGCACAGTAATCAGCGGGCGACCTTGGCGTTTCCTTTTTGCCGAGGAAAGGTCACGGGCGCGCCGTTTTTCGAGTAGCGACTCGAGTGGTCTTTTTGCGCTGTTAAGAGCTACTTGCTGTAGTGCAGATCCAGCAAACGCACACCTCGACGTAGGCTAAAGGCGACCGACCGGAACAAGGCGATTCCGGGCGTTGGTTTGCGACTGTTTACAAAAAGAAATGCATTCAACATGGGCCTTGTACGGAAAAAATGCCAAATACGGAAAAATGCTGTATTTTGACTGACTAACTTGCATTGTACGATGAATATAAAGCCACGTTCGTATCAGAACACACCTTTCTCTCTTTTAGGTCGTTTCAGTTATGCCCGTACTTGTTTACACAGCCAGGCGGTAAAGGCACATAAATGTGACAAATAAAGGCAAATTTGATTTCAATTTTTTTTATAAACTGGCCGGATGCCCCAGAAAAAAGATCATCACCAAACCTTATAAAATACTACTACGACTTAAGTCCTAATTTGACAGGACAACGAATGATATACACACATGTGTGTTAAACAACTGTGCTCCAGCAGGACAAGTTAGGAAACGGTTCGAGGTCTAGGCCACTTCATACGAAGGACGTCAGGTCTAAAATGTATTCATACGAGCACTTTATTATTGGTCATGCCAAGTTCCCTGCAATTTTGCAGCAGTCACTGTTCCCTTTCAGGCTCGCCGCAGTGAGACAAAACAAAAAAACGCGCCTTGGGATCAGCAGACTTATAAGGCGGGCAAAGCAACCGAGCAAAACCAAGGTAACTCAACAGGCAAAATGAAAGGCTGGGCTCAAAACAAATGTGATTTTAGATAATTAAACAATCCTACTACACGCTGTAGAGATGTCCAAGGGTCGGAGCACTGAACTGATGTTCGATAACATACCGATGTCAAGTGGTCATATCGGTACAAGGGTGGTATATCGATGTTGATCCTATACCAAATTGACTTAAGTGTTGCAGTTATGGTTTGCGATCGAGATTAGCGTTTTTTTACTTGAATTTTGGAGTCTAACGATGAAGGTAAAGTTCTAGGTTGCCCAGAGAACAAGCAATTTTTGTCCAGAAAACACGTTTCAACGTTTCAAATTGATCGATTTTACTTATTTTGCAAAAGCAATGGCTTCATTTGGTTTCGGAACAGATTGCCGGTATTTTATGCCTAAAATATAGGATAGCGATATCGAAATACAGTACAAAGCTTTCGACAAATGAAATATAGTGTCTTCAATTAAGCATTTTTCATTAGAAAATTAGGTTATTTAAGATTTGCACGTAACATTTTGCTTGCTATATGGTGCGTTTTACGTTATTTTTTAGTTTAGTAACTTCTTATAATCGGACTAGTTCCAATTTTAACACTTTAACGATCAACTTTTATGACAAGGACTTGACTTGTGATTGGCTCGAATTATGAGTTGACTGGGGACTTGACTTGACTTGGACTTAAGTTCTTTCAAAAATGACTTTACTTGGACAAAAGTCTCTTTCAAATGACTCGACTGAGACTTAATGACTTGTTTACAACACTGGTACGAAGTATCGGACATTCATTTTTTCCCAGTGGCGAGCGCGTTGTACATAACGACCGTGGAACTGCACTACCCAAGACCATAATATTGCGCATTGAACAGCAAATATTGCCAAGTGAGGCGTGTACACAGTCCCACGCCAGTCGCGCCTCGACAAATCCCGTATCGATTGCGAGCAGCACAAAGCGTAGGGGTGGATATTGTCGCAATACGTCGGCGAGAATATAACGCCTTGTGCTTGTAGGTTGTAAAGTCGCCTTTTCACTATTCGATATATAAGGATAATTTGGTATAGCGGTTTAGGATAATTTGGTATAGCGGTTTTCCCAAATTTTATAAGGTTTAATAAAAGTGGCGAAAGAAAATATAACTTACGGCAGCCGTATTAATATAATAATTTAATAATACTTGCGTTTGATTTTCCCAAACCGGCATAAGAACAGTAAGATGCTGTTATACCAGCTGGTGAAAAGCCTTAACGTATCACTTGTGGTATACTACAGGTTTGAGAACCTATTTTGGGACACTTTTGTTTTTAGTCAGATCTTCGCAATGCCCCGTCATCGTCTGTGTATTCGGCCAGGCGGGTTAGCAATTCTCCAGTTGGGCTAGATGGCACGCAGCAAGTCAGCGGTGGTGCTAATAATCGCGGGGGCGAAACACACTAATTGCCCAGCAAAAGGCGACATTTTCGCGCAAATAGCACGTTTCCACTCAAATGGGCAATTCAGGGAATTCCTTGATAATTGTAATTAACTATGTGGGTACAAGGTCCTAAAAAGGTTAACGGTTGGACGAAATGAGGTACAAATATGGGTTGGACCTTGGACGTAGTTAAATAAATTGTTTGTTTATCATTAGTAGCCAACATTTTTAATTGGAAATATAAGGCAACATATAACCTCGAAATCAAGAATTTTTACGGTTTAATTTTACACACAGTTGGCGAGTTTGACTAACAGCTCTAGCAATTAACCGCAAAAAATAGATAAAATTGGGCGAAACTTGGAAACTTGCGCTGTGTGAAAATACAACCTTGAATCCGAGATAACCTATCAACAGCTCGTAGAAGGCGGGGAGTTTTTGTGAAAAGAATCAATCGCGGCTTTGCTGGGAAGTGTATTGACAGAAAGGGAGTTGGCGCCAAGGCTTTTGTTTCATTGACACCGAAGCGTCCATGGGCTGAGTTTCGAGTAAGGTTTATTTAACCTATAGCTGCTCTAGCCATTCTACGTTATACGTGGTCGGTAATACTTTGGTTAAACTAAAATCTTTATGATCGCTTTTATGTACATGTTTCTACTGATTAGCAGAGGTAATATTTACGCTAATAATAACTGGTAGAATCTCGAAGTACGACATTTGGCTAAAATAATTGTCTTTGTTTAATAAGTTTATAAACAGTGACAAACAACCAGGTGCCTATGTAAAGGCGTTTGTCGGTTAAAACACATTGGGACGATGTTATTGATACTTCAAAACAAAATGATGACTACAAAGTGCAGCTAAGTCACCACCAAAAAAACCTTGCATTGGAACCAATTCACATAGCCACCATAAACAATCACAGAAATAATAATGTCGAAAACAAGACGTCAACCCATTATACAAGTGCTCGTTAGTTCATTGCTGTATTCGAACAGCGTCATTCGATGCAAGCAACTGCAAGCGAGTTCGAAACAAAGCCAAGTCGCTTCCTAATCATCAAAGCATTAGCGAGATGCTGAGAACAAGAGGCGAAACGAATTGGCAGCGGAGCCGTGTCGACCGCAGAGGGATTGTTCTCTCGCGGCCAGAGGCGTCGGTTCTTTGGACCTTTGCACCCCCTGGGTCCCGCGGGGGCCCGAGGGGTGACAGCTGACGCTACGCTTGGCAGGAAGCCAGAGGGCGCTGTTAATCCGGTTGAATTTGCTTCTGAATTGCAATAGCGGCGATAATTGCGCGTTTAATTGCGCTGTCGTGTTACGAAGGGGCGAAACAGCAGATGAGGTCACCGCAAACTTGAGACGTACTCTTGTTCCGGGAAAAAAGACTATTTTCTAAAAGTACTGGTCTCGAATAACTGACACTTTTGGTGCAACAGAGGATGTTAAATTTTTGTAAGGTGTTATATAAAGTCTAACAAGGTACTTTTTTCATTTGAGCTAAACACAACAAATAATGTACAACTGTATCCATGTAAACGTCCTCGGTTGTAGTTCATTAGTAAGGTTAGGGTGGAATAGGTTTCAGATCAATTTGATGGTTAAATTGCACGCATAGGAACGAGGCAATTGGGCGTGTTTACCTTTATTTTTAAACGCTGGCGTTTATTTGTTGATTTAAAAGTTGGCACATAATACAAATTGGTTGGAATTGCCCTACGTGGGACTAATTAGGAAGAGAAGGTTATTTTTTCTGCACATATTATACCGTGTTAATACATATATATGCGTTGGTGACAGTTCAAAAAGAATCTTTATCAAAAAATAGGTTAAACCAGCCTATATTATTGCCCAACATGATTATTGTTCAGCAGCGCTGCAGATTCCACACAGCAGAAGCTGGGGAAACGCGCTTTGAGAGACTTTTAAGAGAATTACAGGTTACAGGTGAATGTTTCAGTCCTAGGAAACACCTTATAAAAAAGGTTAGTCCCTACATATCCCCCACAAACAAACACGATGTGATCACCTCGCAAAAAGTTAGCTTAAAGCTCGCTTCAATAGCCCGAGGGTTCTTGCGCGACCTGGCTACATTGCCACTGACAAGGCGGGCAGGTAAGAGGGTGTGGCGAAGCGTGAAAGTCGCTGGAGCGTGTAACGAGGCCTGCGGTCGGATTTGTCGGGAAGGCACAATGGGCAAGTTTGAGAAGTGCTGGGCCGGGCTGGCACATGTAGAAGCCTTGTATTACTTACAGCATCATGCTGTTTACATTCGTTTTTTTTTTCGGTTTGCACGATCTGTCCGTTCCATTTTTATACATGTCAAAAAATACCTGAATGTTGAGCTTAACTTGTGTAGGACTAGGAATACATTCTGCCGCATGGGTTATTGAATAAATCGAGATATTATTGTCTTTAACACCTGGTTTAAAATTCCGTTTAAAGTACTCGTCATTAGAACGTTTCTTCCATTGCGTTTTTAAATATTTCAGCCATTTATATGAAAATACAACTTGTCCATTTTTTTTAAACGTGTTGCGAAATAATAAGGAAAAGCAGGTTTTTGCTTACTTATTGCAACAGCAATTTAAAAGTACATCAAAACAATTTAAATCTTCCGAAAAGCATAAGAATGATCCAACGAAAGGCGTCTATCAATAGAAAGCAGCGCAAGTCATTTTCTATTCTTCACTTTTTTAAGCGCATTGACAAAGGCAGTCAGAAAAAGGAAAGGCAAAGAGGTGCAAAAAGTTTTTTTTTTTTTTTTTAAATACACAATGCGCTATTTAATATAAAATTTACATGCCAAAAATAAGTTTCGCTTGGCATTGCATACATTCCGAAACCGAAAGTCATATAAATAAAGATTACTTTTTTTAGCTTAAAATTTTGTTGCACTGTTTGCACTGTGTATTGTCTAAACAGAAAGGCCAACAAAAAGTCAAGAAGTTCGGCCTTTCATAATTGGGAGTATATGTATTATAGCCATTATAGTTGTAATTATGCGAGAAATGAAACAATAGGCCACACACAATCAGTCATTTTCACCCTTTGAAGTTATTCTTCACTAGCGAAGCATTCGCAACAGTCGATTGACTAATTAAGGCAATACACTTTCCATAGTGCAGCTCAACAAAACGTCCGACGGCCGAACGAGCAACAATGGCCAGAAAATAAACGGGCCCATAGGCCTCAAAAGGGAAAGAAACAAGGCGGTTTGTTGTCAACGCTCCAAGGCTAATCAAATGGCTCAGTAGCTGAAATCACAAAGACGCTTTTGTAACGCGGCTTAGTGTTCAAGTCCATGGGTTAAGACTGGGCGGTCGCGGCGTCGCTGTCTAAGCAAGTAACCAGTGCCTTTGCGTCACGTTGAAGGTCGTAACTCACTCGCAAGCCTTTTGTAAATTACTGCATGCGCTTAATAATAAACGCGTGTAAAGAAAAGCCGCGCGCACACATTGGCGTTTGTAGGCACGTTAACGGCAGTGAACTGCACATGTAGAAATAAGTTCTCTTTAACCGTTTATTTCCCGTACAATAAAAGCTGTTGATATTAACGGCGACAGGGAACGCTTGCTTTCAAATAAAAACATACACCTTGGTATAAAAATCAGAACCAGTCAACTTTAAATAGCCAGTCCACTTGACTTTATAAGGCACAAATATTGGCCGAGTTCGGTTCAGCTCAATGTAAATCGGAGCCTCGGTAAACAGAGGCGACGTTGTTTTCTTAATGGCTGATCGAGGTTGGCAAAAGCCGGTACACATTAGCTAATTTTGTTGCAAGTACAAGCACCGGGGACGCACGACGAAACAATTAAACAAAACCCAAGCCATTGAAATTGATATTAGTGAGTTATCGCCTTTTGGCATGAACAAACGCCGACAGTCACATTTTATATTTGGAAAACTACCTATATACCAAATTCAACCAAATTTGAGACAAAGGAGATGAATTTTTGGAAAGTATTGCTTTTTAGCGTAAATAGGCACCGACCTTAACCTTTTGTACGTGAACAACTACACATATGCCGATTTAATCCAAATTTAGGTCATTGAAGATGTATTTTAGGAAATAATTTTTACGTAATAAGGGCCGACCGAAAACGTATATGTTTGCGGGAAATCACATATCCAACAAAATAAACCAAACCTTGGTCAAATAAATTAATTTCATGGAAGCCAATGATACTTTGCATAGATTTCACACGGGACGGCAACCGTAGTCGTTTTGGAACCGGAAAATTGAAACAGATGCCGAAAATCACCCGAGTTAAAAAACGCCTACTCGGTCATTTTGCGGACAGGCGCCTGTATAATGCAAGCGCATCAGTCAGCTGGTCAATGACACCAGCAGCAGTTACACTTAACAAACGCTTGCCTTGCAGTGTGGCCTGTCAGTCGCCTTGCTGTTATGATCGATGGCCTTGTGGTAAAGGAGATTCGCAAGATTCTGGCAACAAAACCACCCATTAACATAAACAAGTATTTAAAAATGCATCGCGCCTGTCACGGAAGGTAAAGCGTGCCTTTAAACATAGGGTCAAAAAACTCAAGGTCAGTTTTAAAAATAATAACTGAAACGTCAGTTTTAAAGGTGGTAATTACAATCCTTCATTAGTCCCCAATCCAGCCCATTGCCTAGTTGTGAAGACGGCACGAAAACGGCCAAAATTGCCGTGAACGAATATAAATAAGGCCGCGAAGGGGTTGGGAAAAGCTGTTCTTTCATTGAAAGAAGTTTTCCAACTTTACCAATGCTGGATTGTGACATGAGGGCAACCACGAATCAAGCGTGAGTTTGCCTTTGAAAGCAGATATTTTTGTGTACTATTCGCGCCTTTCGGGACGGATCGCACAACTGTAACACCATCTCGTCACGTCAGTTTACTTTGCATTTAATTTCCAACAATAGTCGCAAAACATAGCGAAACAAAAAGTAACATAGCATTGAACAGAAAGCAACCAGGTTGAACAACGAAGGGTAAAAACAACGAAACGGGTCGATAATATTTAACATGAGACTGTCATCAACATGTGTCAGGCACACAGAGAACAAAAACATCGACCAGAAGCAAAGAAAAGCGCAAATTAGAAGAAACCCAGTTGTCAATCCTTAGACAATACGAACAGGGTTGCCATATTAAACAATGCATGCTCGTTGCCCGACGTTCACTCGATTGCGCCAATTACACTATTTGCTCTTCGGCTTGCAACGTACAAAGATGGCCAACTTTCAAGGCCATTCTATAAAACGGCCAACTCTATTTTGTCCAAATTTGTGCCAGTTTTTGGTGCAAAATAGCGCAGAAAAAAATGACCATGACTAGAGATGTTTAGAGTAGAATATCGGATCCTTGGATTCGCATTGCTGTTTATTTTGGGTAATTGGTATCGATATATTTTTTTGTTTTCTCACGAAAGGCTATTCTATAAAGCGGCCAGCTCCTTATTGTCCAACTTGTGGCCATTTTTGGTGCAAACTAGCGTAGAAAAAAGAAACATGTCTTGGGATATTCAAAGAACAACATGGGATCCTTAGTTTCGACTCCAAATTGGATTCATATCGCATTTTGCCATTTATTTCGGTTAATTGGAACAGATATCATTTCAGCTCCTTTTTTTTAATTTCAGCTCCTTTTTTTCTTGGAACAAAATAGGACCGCCATTAAAAAAAGGACCATGATTAATTTTGAATCGGTGTGTAAACTAGTCCAGGGGTGGACAAGAGATTACCGAAGTGCTTCAAAAGGGCCATGCAAACAGGCCTGAACGGTCGGCCGGTCGTAATCGGTGGCGGCAACCGGTGCGAAATCAGCTCGTTGTTGTGTTCCCGCGAAAGGGGACGGGGGATCAAGTACAAACAGGGACTCCAGCCGTTGCACAAACAAGCGAAACAAGGCCTTTCGCCTTTGGTGTTGGTAGGGAGGGGGTAAGGGGTCACCTTTGTTGGTCAATTGTCTGGAGCGGCGTCGGTCGCAGACAATAAACTATCGAACCGACGGGACGTGGCATTGGGTAGAACTTTCTAGTCCACCAAGTTGATCGTCGTAGTGCGAAAGTTTCACGTCTAAGACCAGCACGAAAACGCGCGACTGTTTTTGAGATCCAAAAAACACAAAAGTTCGAAAAGATCTAAAACACTTTTAAGCCTATTTAAATGTAGCATTTACCGAGCAATGTTACTCTGTATTGCCTAATTTGACGTCACTATGCACATGACCGGTGTTCACTGAGGCGTGAATACGTTTTTAGCAGAACCGATAATGCCGCTTTTTTGCGTAACTGCGGAATTCAGTCGTTTAATAAATTTGTTTTACGATCTTTTTAACCTTTGTGGTTGTTTTGTATGTTTGTATCCTACGACATGGATAAACAACTGGCAGTGTTTGGAACAGGCTTAAATCCGAATATAAACAATAAAAGCAAGCGCATTATTATTTTTCACCCGACCGTTTTAACTGCTGTTTCTGATCGAGAAAACTCGTCTATCTGCACTTTCCAGTTCAATCCGTTTTTGAATATGCAAAGCAATGCACTTCTAGTTTGTTTGGGTTTTGTAAGTTGCTTTAAATAACATTAAAAGCGTGTTTCGTCATTTTCAACCTTCGTAAGATAGCTTCACGAAATACACAAGTCCGTATACCGCGCACAGAGGCCGGAGACTGGATGCCAAAAAAAGACAAGTGTCAGACGACAACAAAGGCACCGGCATTTCAGAAGGGTGCTCGTCGCAGTATGACGTCACTCTCCAGTCGACAGGGCCCTTCAAAACAAGCCGATCACATTTTTCGGTCCACTAAAGTTTCGCGCCGTTTTTTGTTTTAAGAACGACACGAATGTTAAACGGCTTTATCTAAAAGCAAATGAGCAAAGGAAAAAAACGATACAAAACAGTGGCGCTTTCGAAAAATGGCCAGAGCATACGAAACCTGGTGTGAGTTGAATTGCATTCTGTTTGATTTTTGCGTGGGTTCTAATGCCAAACGGCAATTTTCTAAAAGCAAACGACCAAGAAAAAACGAAAAACAGTGACGATTTAGGATTTGGCCAGCACATACGTAGTCTGGTGGGAGTTGAATTGCATTTCTGTTTGGTTTTCGCATCAGTTCTAATGTCAAAGGGCAATTTTCTAAAAGCAAACGACCAAGAAAAAAACGAAAATAGTGACGCTTTCCGAATTGGCTAGCACATACGTAGCCTGGTGGGAGTTGAATTGCATTCCCGTTCGGTTTTGCATCGGTTTACCACCAACATACAGCAACTGGCAGCGCAACGCGAGTGCGTGTGATCGATATATCCGATTATGCCCAAGGCCGGCGTGGGGGTTCACACAACAGGAGCCCTGGCCTTATTCATAATCAATGGTCCCTCCAGGGAATATCATCGCTGGCTGCTTGTTTCGCCTTAACCGCTTGACAAACGAACGTCCGGTCAGGGAAAATTCCGACAGTTGGCCGTCTTTAGATGTTTAAGCCAAGGCGCCTCTGTTTAAGTAAGTGACCGGTGGGCAATGGAAAGTCCGAAGCCCGGGCGTCTTAAACGATAAACGATTTCGCGGCGAACTATTTTTAATGGAGGTCGTTAATGTTTCTGAACACAATTATAGGTGGGAAAATCCGCGACTGTCCCTACACTCTGGGGAAAAAGCTCTATGGATGTATTTTACGTTACTGTATTTTATTCAAGCATTTACCGACTAAAACGGCAAAACAAACGTCTTTCTTTGCTGCCATATTAAGTTTCACAAATAAAACGCTTTCAGTCAAGAAATATGCCTAATGAAACCACAAAGGCACCAACAGAAAACCCAAATAATAATAATGTAGGATTATTAGTATATCACATGTAGTCATGGCAAGTTAATTGGCCTTGGCTAAGCTTTAGAAAATAACTTTAATCACACTACAAAATATTTTTTATGGTCCAACAATACCATATTGGTAGTTTTGTAAAATGTTTTGCTGGCAATATTTTTATTAAATGTACCATATTGGTGACATTGACCAGTTGAAGATTTCCTGCAACGGTTATTAAAACGTTGTTATGTCTAGTAAAAAATATTTTGGAAGAAAAATTTTATAATTGCCTGGTAGCAACAGTATTTCTTTGTAACTTTGTTTGAACGTGTTAATCAAATTAACTATGTACAGTAATGGAATGTCAGAAAAATTCAGACAATAAATCCAACCACATAAGTTTCTCTTCTCACAAGGCAATAATCTGGACATGAATTCAAGGAATGCTTGTAGCCCTGGGGCGTATAAAACAAATGCTGGTCAAATTAAATGCTGTCTGGTATAAAATCTGTGGTAACTTTTCCTTTGTCCTGCATGTTGGCACAGTATGCACATGATGATATAAACTTTATCCAACAATAAGCATTTTTCTGCTGACATATCGGTATCTGAAAACATTGCCTGTTTCTGCATGACAATTTATAAGCTACAAAAAGTCAAATAAAGTAAAATATATTGGACATAAACTATGCTCTTTACATGCATATATATATACACTTATTTAAATCAATATTAAGATGTGCAGGTGGCATGTTTCGAAAAAAAAAATGTATATAAGGTTTTCCAGATGGTTGCTTATGTTTGCTGGATATTCACGTATAGAAAAATGCAATAATAAATTTTGAAGCAACGCAAACATTTGTCAACATCCTACCTATGGGTTTGGGTGGACAGTAGCAACAGGCCACTCTAATCTTGTAATCTTCGCAGAACAGATTGCACATGGCCCCAGTTTCCTTGTTGCAAGTCAGCAGTAGCGAGTTTTCAACCGGGATATTGGAAGTGATGCTAAAGCACTGGATGTCGACCGGCTTCTGGCAGAAGTGGTATCCCTTTTTGCGGAGGGTGGCGTAGGTCTCATCGTCCTGACCAGTTGTTTCAGCTGGATTGCTGGCACTCATCCAAGGGCTCCACTCGCAAACACAGTTCTCCTCACCTGTAAGAAAAGATTAGAAATTTTATTCGAAAATTTTACAAATTTTATTCGATGGTAATGATGGACGATTACTTATTAAACCAAGTTGTAGGAAAGTGGAATTTAATGTGCAGAAATAAATAGTGACAGACACCAATGTATATTTGCAACTTGGTGCTGCCAAAGATTTCCACTAAATTTGTTCTTGCTGAAAAACTCTTACACCAAATTTCAGTTTGCATTCTAATTGGTTTATTGAATATTCAATTCAGGTTCAGAGCCATGTTATGCCAAATACCCAAATATCAATGTTTTACCAAGCATCGATTTGCAAATTTTTGGAAGAATTGTTATTTCTCCTACTGCAAGCCAACAAGAAGTGTACAACAAGATTAAGTACTGAACTATTAGAACTAGGTATAGTGGTGGAAATCAGCTTCTTAACAATATTTTATATACAACTCATTGCTACGCATACTAAGTAGATAAAACGTATCTTTGCAGCAAAGAACGTCACTAGAATAGTTAGAGAACTCAAAAAAATACTTTAAATTTTGTAAACTTTAAATCGAACTAGATATTACCTGGAGGTGGAGTTATGGTGTCACTGTTTGCACTTGATATTGAACATAAGTAGCTAACTATAATCCAAAATGAAAGTGACAGGTACTTCTGAAGCAGTTGCATTGTTGTACTCTTGAGGTATGGTGGCAAAAATGGATAAAAAACTTTCAAAACAATGTCTTCTCCAAAAAAAATTGTCAAGTTTATATTTTAAACTTCCAAATGGTGCATACAAGACTATGTCATCTTCTTGTTCCTTACTTCTTAACTGTCCCCGAATTTAAATTTTCACTGTAATCCAATAGATTCCAAAATATTTTACAGAAAATTAGATAAAAACCAGCAAATGTTCCTATCCTGAAAATATTACTATGATTTTTCGGTTAAAACATTGCGTTTGGTGAAAACAAAAGGAGCTGGTCTAGAATCCTACCACATTTATTTTAACGTTAACAAAACGAGTTGTCAAAGTTCAAATTGCAGGGAAGACATATAAATATGTAAGAATAAATTTAATAATAATACTTGACCAACCCAAACGCTAACTCTCAGTCTCTCACCCTAACCCAAATATTGTTAGCAATATAAACCATGGACGAAACTGTGGTAGGATTCTAGACCAGCGCCAAATAAAATACTGATTCAAACCTAACAGCTGAAGGTTTAAAACGTTTTTAGGTATACAACTTAAGGGTCGTACTTTGAAGATCACACATTTCGTGCACTAATAACGTTACTGCTTAATTTCGAAATAGGAAAGCTTTATCACTTTTAAGCTTATAAACTGTGAAAATCAACAAATCTGCTCTGATGAAATTCACTGATAATTAACTTCGTTACAAGCATTTAAGCGGCCCGCGCCCCAAACTTCTGCACCTTACTGCGAGACCGTACTGCCCGCTTGAAACTAAACAGCAAGAAACCAACGCAGTATCTACTAATTTTTTCTCTGTCTGCGAATTTCCAAGGTTTTGATTGGATCGACAGTTTTTCGCTCCTTGTCTCCATCGTGCGGTTATAATAGGCAGTCCCGTCTTATTTTAAATTTCGTCATTGTGTTTTTTTGTTAAAAGAAATAACCTTTAAAAGCCCTCTTATCAATACTACATAAATGGCCGCAGAGGCTTTTGTCAATTGCTTACCATAATGAAACTTAACGTATTTAAATAGCGAGCAACAAGAACTATTTGTCCAGTGGAACAATTTTTATTTAGCCTACTTCTAAAATAAACCCGTTTTAAATCAGTTTTATGCGATATATAAGCTATTGCTACCAGGCATAATATCAGGTTTGTAGAGCTCTTCTGGCAAATGTAATTTTTATTCCGACGTTTCGACGTCCTATACAGGTCGTCTTCATCAGGGTAAATAACACGGAATGCGACTAGTACAGTGCACGATAAACAAAGGAAAAAAGGAAAGGAATTCCTTAAAATTCAAAGGGTCGAACCGGAACTAAGCCGAAAAAATTTTGAAAGAAGCTTAGCCTTTCAAAAAGGTGTGATTCTCAAACTGTGACACACCCGTGTGCCTTGAGATAGTCATCAAGATGTCGCAAAACTTTTTGTAATTTTGAATAAAATATTCGAATTACAAATAGGCAGGGACCATGTGAGACTTGTGAATGGCACAATATTTATAGGTAACTGATGATACTATAGATTTACCATTCGCCTTGTGTGTTGGACGCATTAAAATCAGAACAATTATTTTTTTTTAAAATAACCTAATGTAGAAAGTGTGGCGAATTTTTTTGTTGTTGTTTAGTGGGCCACAAGCCCACTGATTTAGAATCAAGTTATAGCATGTTCAAATTTAGAGCGCCGTTCGCGAAATATTTCGATTAATGTATGACGTAAAACATAAGATAGCATTTATTTGCTAACCTAATTTTTATCATGATGTTTAATTACAGAATAAATATCAAGCATTTGGAGTACTTTTTAGAAATAATATAAAAATGTTTAGGCCACCCAGGAGAGAAAAAGTGTAGGCTACATCTCCGGTAACTGTTAAAAAGTGATAACAGCGCAAAACATATGAAGAAATAATTCATAATTTTTAAACGAAATGTTGCTTTTTTATGTTTAGAGGTTTATATTGAACTGGATTTTATTACTTCTAAAACTTCAATCAAAAACGAGTTACAATTCTTCAATAATATTCTATGCATTGATTTACTCACATTTTTACGTTTAACGTAGCTTGTTTTAACCCTTACCGGAACTGAACCGAAAATGTCAAATCGACTCCCTGGTGCACTTGGTTTTGTAATTTGGTATAAATCATTTTTTCTTTATTACTCGCATACCAGAATCCCTTTTAATGCTAAAGGTGTAGGCCTACTTGTTTTACATGAGACTTTTAACTGCATTTCTTCTTATGTTAACAACTATTTACCACCATAATTAGATTGGACGCCAGATTAAGTGCTGTTATAGGTAGTGCTATCTTTTATTGCGTTTATTGTTTTTTGTTTTAAAACAACAGCAAAAAGTAAGTTAGGTTGAGTAAAGCACCGCTTGCCACGCATTCACACAGCCAACGGATTATTAAGTATATTGGGTCAATTTAAGCTATGTTTGCATTCATCACTCTTAAACACAACATACACCATGATGGCGAACGACTGTCCCGCCACAGATTTTTAATGACCCACTTGTCTCTCTCGAAATACCGAAATGTTTTTAATCATTTTCACGAAAGGATAAATGTAAAAAAACAGTTTGTTAGATAGCATTATACTGTTTAAATCAGGGCTGGAAAATCTGTGGGTCGTTCAAAAGTGTTTTACGGGTGACGAGTAGGCCTACATTCACTTCAACAACAAAAAAACTCCCGTAATTTCAAAAAAATGCTGCAGCATTTGTTAACTATTTGGCTTCTTACTATTTGTGGGAATCCGAATTTGGAAATCATTCAAAACCTTGAATTACCAACCCAGACAATAACACTTAAAACCATGCAGCAGCAAAGTTTCGCCTAGAATTAAGCAAATAATTAAATATATGACCCACTTGTGCATTTTATAAGGATTAAGGTCGTGTTTGTGACCCGCGCGACGAAAAGGTTCGCCATCCCTGACATACACAATCATTGCATTT
This sequence comes from Ascidiella aspersa, assembly GCF_963924565.1. Classification (NCBI taxonomy): domain Eukaryota; kingdom Metazoa; phylum Chordata; class Ascidiacea; order Phlebobranchia; family Ascidiidae; genus Ascidiella; species Ascidiella aspersa. The sequence goes on along the minus strand of NC_139448.1, from coordinate 29,777,896 downwards.
CTATGTTTTAAAATATGATTTATGACATGACAGACCTTTCTGTTTGCTTTGATGTTTTTGATAAGGACTTGAGTCAAAAAGAAGGACTTTCTTGGAATGAGGACAATATATTTTTCTAAGACATTACCTTTCAAAATAAGGACAAATCTTAGAAATAAGGACGGTATGGCAATCCTGATTATAAGTATTGGGCGATACATAGGTTACCCTAAAGAGTTAACTACTAAAGATTTGTCCTTACTTTGAAAAGAGTTAAATACTTAATACTATATGTACTTTGTCATCACATACTGGGCATCGTGAATTGTATACCTCTAACAATGAAGTCCAGAGTGGGTTTAGTAGTTAGCTTACGAAAGGGGCGCCAATGCTTCGTATATGAAAGTTCTTTGTTATAAAACACATGGGTAGGCTTACATAACCTATAAAACTGCCAAATTTGGTCCAAAAAGTTAAAAGGGAAAATCAATTGATTTGAACACACTTAAGCATAATTAGGATCGTTATTGAAGACGAAAAACTTCAGCTAATTTATTTTTTTATAGTATTAGTTCATTAAGGCTGGCCTTCTGTAAATTGCTCAGCATATTTCGCGAGTTCCCTGTGATAAAGTATTTTACCCATTGATATCTACGTACATCAACAAGAGCTGCAAACTTGTTAAATCAAAAACGCACAGTAAGTACAAACAGACAAACACTAAGACTTTTATGCAAAAGCGTCCAAAACCCAAAAGTGGTTATTTTCAAAAGCCTCAAACTACAAAAACGCCTCAAAAAAGCAAAATGTTTGATAACTTGGAACGTCCAAAATAAACAAAACGGGCCAAAAAATTGGTTCATTAAGCAGCCTCTTCTTCTTCTTGTTCGGTGCGTCGCATAGCAACCAACCGCGCCCCCTTCACAGTTGGGAGGACCTGACTCTCCACCCTCCATTTGCCGGAGCAAGGATCGAAGGACAGAAGCTTGTTCGAGCTAAAAAAGAAGACAGTGCAGTTACTCAAGTCAACGTCAAGTAATTTTCCAAATAGTTTAACAACACATTAATGGGGTGTTATTCATAGCTAAGTTCGTTTTTTATGCCTAGTGAAACTGCAAGTCGTCAGTTAACCTCAAAAGTGTGCCATTTCACCCTTTTTTCTTATTTTTATTAACTGTAACTACACATAGGAGGCACTTCTATTATAGGTATTCAATTCAAATTTAAAAAACTTAGACTCAAATAATTAGTGTTACCATGTATTTTTCTCATTTTTTTACTTTTCTACGGTTTTCAAATTCAACTAAACATTGTGGGGTATTGTTGTTAGCCATCAGCAATTTTAATAAAAAAATTACATTTCGGTCAATTTTATCACAAGGAAAAATTCCAAGATGAAGTCGTGACCTCACACCGGTGACATATTGTCTGTTTGTTTTTCATTTTATTTATACTTTTTTCTATTCACGCGCTATTTGTAAACATTTAATTCTATAGTTCAAAAAATACAAGTTCATCAGTTGATCTTACACAGGCTAGCTTTCCGTTTTTCTTTATTTATTTTTTTACTTTTCTCAATTTGCCTGGTTTTGAACACAAAGCTTAAACACTTTCCAATTAATGATCTATAAATCGCGTAGCCCACCTGCCCAACAGAGCAACCCTTCCGGCGACCAGACACGCAGAAGTGGCTCCGAGTTCTGCTGGAATCTGGGTGGTTAGGGTCGTCCAAACGTCGCTCTCCATGTCGAGAAACTCAACCGTAGAAAGCTGGACGTTATTGTTTCCCAAGCCGCCTGAAATACGCGTTACACATCTTTAAAGCAGACTTTTTTAACCTGGGGTAAATTTACCCCAGGGGTGAATTTTTTCGTGTTAGGGTAAATCCAAGGATATGTATTCAAGCTCTGAATATTCTGGTTCCGTCTTCTTCAACTAACCTATGTGAAGCGGCTTCTCTTCATTACCTACTATCTAAAGCACGAAACCGACTTAACATGTTGAATGTGATATTCGTTGCACATTATCTACTACTTTACCAGACATTGAACAACTCGTTGCCAAAAAGGGCAGCCGTCGCACTGTATCTAACTGATGTAATTTGTTAATTTCGTTTTTTAATAAATGAATCCACTTTATATATTAGGGGTAATTTTGATATTAAATTTTGTTAAGAGGTAAAACATACAAAAATGTTAAGAAACCCTGCTTTAAAATAACCGTTTTCTGTATTTTTTTGCGGTTGCGTTTTATTCTCATGGATCAGGCTTTTAAAATCTGTAAAAACGTCCCAGGATTCGTTTATGGTAGCTTACACAACGTAAAAAAACGTTGAAAACGTAAAAAAAACGAGAGCACAGTAAAAACATGCAAGGCTATTAGAGTTAGTTAGCCGATTGGAATAATATCGAATATCATTAACTTGTTGCAAAACTATTTAAAAAAAAATATTAAAAGGTTTTTCGTGCTCAAAACACGATTTTGGGGCAATTATCCCTTGGTGGTTTTATCGCAATGTAAGATGTTACTCTAGGACTATCCGAACTTTTAAGTCTTCAACCTTTTTTAAATTATCAAAACGTATCACGTCTTAAACTTAAACTGTTTAAACAAAATATTTCTCGTGGTTTGCATCGGCATGCATTTTTTGGAAGTTTTGGCATTCGCATGTCGAAACGAAGCCAAGTACACTAATACGTGAAACAATTTGTTATAAAATTGATGTAGGCTTCCTGACGACTTTTAAAACCAGTTACGTTAAGAAAAGTTAAGGAAGTCCTAAGACTGATGTCGCAAGCGCAAATAAAAACAAAATGCCGAACAGCGTAAAGAAAACAAAATCCAGTTTTCCTACCGAAGGCGTAAATCCTCCCGTTGAAATGCACTGCCCCGAAGTCAGCCCTCTCGGCGTTCATGTTCGAGCCGTGGGTCCAGGTCTTTTCGGCAACGGACAGCATCTCGACAATACAGCAAGCTGTGAGAATTTCCGCCGTTGTAGCGAATATACCAAACGCTGACTTTGCATTTTTTTAGACTTGCACCAGTTAAACCACTTATATTTTATTAGGAATCTAACCCATTTCGGTGTGTTTATAACGCTACATTGACACTAATGTGAATACGACAAATGTTGGCCACGTTACATAACTGAAAGGCTTTGCAAGGTAAAATGGGATTGATAAGAGGGACTTGGCTACAATAATAGAAAAAAAAAATTTGGAATTAAGTTGCAAAAGTAACTTATTTATTAAATAGGAACAAATAAAAAAGACGAATGTGCTGCAATTTTTGTTAAATGACCAAAAAAGCTAAATATAAATGACAAACCATTTTTATGCTCTTAAATCCATTTACCACAAACAGCCTTATATATATGAGCTACGGTATTAGAGTAATTATGACACACACTATAGCAGGGGTGGGTAACCCCTGGCACGCGAGCCACTTGTGGCACGCAAGATGATTTTGCATGGCACGCCAAATCGCACGTCATATAACCTTAAGAAAGTTCAACCATTACATCACTACCACATCATTAACATTACTATTACATCACTAACACTAGCGCTAACTAAATGGTTGCACACACTGCCAGTTCGTGTCACAAATAAGTGTCTTAACTGTGTTGTACTTAACATTATATTTTGTGGGCATTATACTTCTTGTTTACCAACCAATAACCGTTCGTATTAAGTCACAATGGCCCAAATTTGGCGTAACGTTTACTACGTTAAAGCAGGGCATTCTACATCAATGGTTCTCAACCGCCGGTTCGCGTCAACTTTCCCGCCGGTCCGCCAGATTTAGTACAAATTTATAACTCAATTGCAAAAAGCAAAATGTTGAAGGCTTGTCCATCAAATTTAGAACTTACATATAGTTCCGTAATTTGCAGCATTGTGACGTAACATAGAGTTAATGTTCTACTTTGGACTTTATCGTACGTCACAATGCTGCAAGTGTTGTGCCCAACTGCTTAAAAGTAAGCTACAACTTGTTTAAGTCTTAAACTACTTTAAGATCAGTTGTATGTGAAAAACTTCAATAGAACCACGTATAACACGTGTGATATCAATAAGACAGCTGCAAATTTCTCATTACATTAAAGTTTTCGTTATTTGCTTTTAAGTTGTATAGTTTTGTGATAATTACATTTTGGGTTGATTTTAATTTTTGAAGGTCCATCGGTCCGCAAAAATTGTTTTAATATTTTACCGATCCGCAAGCAAAAAGATTGAGGATCACTGCTCTATATTAAAAGTAAGCACGTGTGCTTTTGTGCGACTGAGAAAACAACTAAAAGCGAAACTTATAGCTAACATTTCTAGGTATCGGGCTATCGGCTTAAAAAGCATCGAAGTATATTTCAAAAAGATAGGTAAATTAGATGTCAGATCACAGCAGGGCTGCTGAGTCGAACTCGGGAGTCGAGTAAGACCAGGTAAAACTACCCGAGTCCGACGTGTGCGGCATATGCGCAGTACCAAATTTCGAAACTGATTTAGGCAGCAAACTGTACATTGTTAAGGTGGAATAGCATATGCTCGTGACATATTTTCCATGACCCTATGAGTGGATTGCGGAATATCCACCTTATTTTAGTTACGTAAATTGGTGAAATACAGAGGCTGAGTCGGACTCGGGACGCGATGAATTCTCATATTCGGCCAGAGTCGGACACGGATTGTTTTTAACCAACTCCGCAGCCCTGATTGCCAGTGCGAAACCAAACATAGAAAAATGTTGGGCACGCGAGTTGTTAACATTTTGACATTTTTTATAATCTGGCACACTGCGTACGAAAGGTTGCCGACCCCTGCACTATAGTGTAGCTAAAAGTAAGCGTGCCTTAACCCAAGGAGTATCTAAAGCTACCGGAAAACATTAACACACCCGTCAGCGTCTCTCGGTAAACTTTAGCATATACAATACCACTCGGTACCTTACCTGAGTTGCTGTTTGCGTATGCGGTGTACCCTCCAAGAACGTAAATCACATCTGCACAATTATGCATCAGCAATTTGTTATGCTAAACATTTGCATCTTGCATTATCGACACAATTTTTAAAACAAAACGAATGGCTGGCCGCATAACAATTTAAAGTTGTATTTTCAAACAAAACATCCAATAAACAAAATAGTTCTTACTGCCGAAAGCCACTACAGCTATTTGGGTTCTCGGAGTTCTCATCTTGCAGTGTTCCCTCCAAGCTTTTGTGTCAAAGTTGTATTGAAATACGTCATTTAACAGTGAGTTCGGATATCCCCCTCCGATCAAGTAGAAGTCCTCTGCACGGCAGTTAAAAAATTACCGACTTGTGTTTAACAGTTACAACTTAAAAGTGTTCCATTTTCTGGATCTTCCAAGGCTACAGAATGGTAAACGCATGCAGTCTGTCAGCAGCCTATTTCTAACAAGTTCGTATGTTTTTTGAGTGTTTTGCAATTTCTTTTCACCAAACTGCAAAATTCTTTATAAGAATATCCAAGCCCATACAGAAGTAGGTATCATTTTAAACGTTTCGAATAACTCTTTATTCATTTTTACCATAAAGAGAAGAATTCTTGTTTTGAATAAAGTTGTTTCTGACTCATTTAAACCTTTGTTGATATTTCTGCATCACGGGTTCACCTTATAGTCGTGAATTAGAAATTGAACAAAGATATTGATTCATAATACACGCGAAGAATACAATTGTTGTTATTGTATATTTTACGGTTCAATAATTAATTGTTGACAAATGTATTCAATCTTATAGTTGATTTTTTATGGATCTTACCGTCGACAAACGCAGCGCCGGCTCCACATCTTTGTCTAGGTAAATTGGTTTCATTTTTCCATTGGCCATTCGAAAACATTCTGGCAGTAAGCTGAGTAGTCGCAGAACAGACGAAAATATCACTATTTCTCACAGCTAGAGCGCTGAGGTTTGAAATACCTTGATTCCCCTATCACGCAAAACATTAAAACGAAGGTTAAGTTACCAAACGTTAGTGTTTCCCATTAGTTCTGTATATACCTTTAGAAAAAACTACAGCAAACGTACCGTAGAGACATAGGTCCATTGGCGAGAATCCAAATTGAGAATGTGGATGTCATTCGTGGCACTGAACAGTGCAATGCAGTTGGTATCTGTTAGTTTCAAATACCATTGTTAAGTATTACTAAATAACGTTTTAAACAGAAAGTAAAAATGGTGTCTTACGAAAATTTTCTCCTCTTCTTTGGCGTTTTGGTAGACTGCCCTTGTTCGGATTCAAGTGGAAACGAAAGGCTTCGTCAACCAAATCTCTACAGACTATGAATTCTCGCACCAACGGCTATGGAGGGAATGCATGTTACGCGGTAAAATATGCGACCAGAAAGGTGTAAAAAGTGTGCCTATTTTAAATAACCCTGGACGTAAACCCCTCATCATCCTCAAATATTTTGCTAGTGCTGTACATCCATAATACAAAAAGTAAGCAGTTTGTTTTGTTACTAACATAAATATGTCTTACTTTCAATGATAGATTCCTAATAGACGGCCATACTTAGACAGTGTAGAATGGGATCATGGTATAGGTACTTCTATGATATATAGTATAGGTTAATATTGCAATTTGAAATGCCGGCAATATCAGCAGGGCAATGTTTTTTACTTTTAGAAAGACCAAATATCTGAAAATACAGAAGTCACAACTGATTAACTTCAATTCCACAGTAAATTACGCCCTGCTCCACATAACCTTAGTTCCTAAAATAGTTCTGCATATATTATTAAAATGGAACACTGCCAGAACGGTAACTTAGACTTTTATTTTAAAATACCTCTCGTGACACAGTATCTGAGAGAAAATCGGCTTGAAGGAGTTGCAGACGAACGTGTTTGAATAAGCGCGGGAAGAAGTCGCGCCTTTCATTGGCTGAATGCTTAATCCACTTGACCAGAGCTTGGTACACAATGCTTTCGGAGGCTACCTATAAATTAAAAGGACCACCGTTAGCAATTTATTTTGTGATTGTCCCCGAAGTATCACCAAAAGAGAATTTACAACGCCGGTAGTGTGTAAACCTAATTTATACTTTATTGAGGAGTGACAGTTTAATCTTTTTGAATGCGTCTTTCGTTGCATTAAACAAGCCGACTGGTTTGTAAATCTGTGTTTATAATAAGACTGTTTTTAGATTTTGTCCAGGGCAAACCTTGGGGGGTTAGTAGCGTCAAGCACGGGCTAGCGAAATGTATTTTCATGCCTATACCTTCAGCTCGTCGGACCTCAACACGTCTTCCACGTCTTCGATCGACATCTCAGCGAACTCGGTTTGTTCGATCACCTTCTCGAAGTTGTCCATTACGCACTGCTGCGACTCGGCGGTGAGTTGCGGCAGCGAGTAGAAGCGGCCGAGTTCGCGCAAGCACAGGCAGTTCGGCGGCGACACGTTTTCCGTCAGAAACTCGTTGACGATCGCCATCAGGCCTGCAGGAAAAAAAAACTTTAAGCAAAAAAATAGAATTGCCTGACTATAATGCAGACCTGGGCAATATACGGCCCGCCAAGCAGTTCGATCAGGCCCGCGGTATATTTTCCTTAAAATACATAGGCTGAGCAAAAACAAAGGTTGACTGATCTAGTCAAGGCCCCACCAAATTCGATTTTTTGTTTTAAATAGTAAAACGGAAATTATTTTCGCGCTAATCTCTTATCTTTCTCGTATGTTCCACGCGATTTTTTGCGCGTCGAAAGTATTCCGTCTTTAAAATATGTACGAAATACCTACCGTTTTCTAAACTTTGAAATATAGCGATTCATATTTTGTCAACCTAATTTAGTTAATGTCCTGTTGTGTGTTTCTCCTGATTTATACCATCTTTGCAATATGGCCGTTGTACCGCAAGTAACAGATCGGTAATTAAAATGCTTTAAAAAGAACAGTTTTTTTTAAAGAACAGAACAGTTTTTTTGTACGAAATTTTTACGTATTTTATTCTTAACTTTTGGGTCAACGCGCCCCACAACTTAATAAACACCAGTATATCAAGCAATGTACATTTTTTCTGTCCTTAATGCTTCACGTCCCCCTCTAAATCTAAATTAAAATTTGCATTTTCAAACAAGCATAATCGCAATATTTTTGCACTTCGCACGGCGTTTTATAGGCTTCTTTGAATTCGACTTAAATTGTTCATTTACACACAACTCCAAACGTAATAAAAAATTAGTTAGCTTATTTTTTTATACCGTCAGAGTATGACGTCCTATTACGTGTGTTTCAGATTTTATTTTTGACCCGGCCAACCACAACATTTCAAGTTTCTCATGCGGCCTGCGGCACAAAATAATTGCCCATCCTGCTATAAAGTGTCATTTAGTGTTCGAAACTGACTTGACTCGACTTTGTTCAAATGAAAAAAGTAGGCTACCTTGACTATAGGAACAACGTGTTTTTGTTGAATGAAATGTTACCATTAAGTGCATAAACAATAGACTTTCAACAATAAAAAAAAAATAATTTAATTTAGGTTTACTTGTCTCAACAAATGGCTATAGGACCTAAAAAGGTTAGTAAAATTAGCATATTTTCTTTTAGTCAACATGTGTAAACAGTGTTCTTGCTATAAGTTTGTTTGTGAGTGTTTGAAATGCATCATATTAATTGTTTTTAAGAATTTAGCGTTACTTTTTGAGTACAATTACCTAAATGATACGACCATGACTAGACTGGGACTTGGATCGTCGCTTATCCCTTACCACACATACTTTATCCCGAAGTATAAGGTATTCGAATAAAATAACTCGACGAAAACTATTTAAATAAAACAAGTGTCGAGCATTGCAGCTAAAATGTTTCATAAAAGATTGCTTTACAATCCGTCACCTAGCCCTTCCATTTACATGATTTAATATACAGATCACGTAGTAATGCGACAAAAATATATTTTTTAATGTTTTGCTGCATTTACTTACTTAAATCCTGCAAACATACAGTCTTGTGAAGAATTATTTTTAAAGGTATGGTAATCTATTTTTTCTCAAAGTGCTTTTACTTGAAATCTGCATGACCGAGGTGGCGTGCAAAATGTCGTTGACGTTTTCGTTGGTGAGCTCGATTTGCTCGGTGTAGAAAAATTGGAAGATTTCCTCCACCGCACCAGGAGTGACGTCACGGAGCTCCACCACCCTGTCGTACTTCTCCTTCATCTGAATATTTTGACTGAATTTATCTTTGTAATAAAACGATATTCATTCAAGAAAAGGAAATGAATCAAGGTGAAGGATGCAGCTCAGTAATTTGATAAACTCAAGTCTCATTTTACTTGTTTTTTGACGTAACTGAGACGTCATAACCACTGACATCCTTCTTCATTTCACGATTACACCCCAAACTAAAAATCTCCATTAATGATTCTGATGTCTCTTGGAAGTTAGGAAATGCTTTCGAAAAAATTAAATATTTAGTGGTACTTTTATTCATCTTTACTATAACTAAATTAATATTTTTTTACTTACTCTACAAAAAAATACAAAACAAAAATACTTGACTAGGATTTATTCCACATATGACTAGACTGAAAATTAATAATTTCGAAATGACTTGTTGACAACATTGATTTTTATTGTTTACCTCCACGGTGAACATCTTCCTGAAGTAGTCACTAGATGCCGCCAGCACGTTGCGGTGAGCATTAAACTCGCGATTCTTCACCTTGATAGTGATGTCACAAAGCACGTTCGTTTCTCTCTGCCTGCGGAGTGCACACAAAGAACAATGAACGTTCACATGGTCATGTTGTTGTTATCAAAAAGCGCAAGAATTAGGCCAAAACCTTATGATGGATTTATAGCAAGTGATGCACGATAGCTTTAAGAATTTTGATTGGAGTTACTTAAAGTTCAATAACTTCAGTCTATTAAGCACGTCTTTCCTCAGTGCACACGTTATTATTTTAAGAATCTACCACATTGTTAAGCTTAGAGGTTGTTTAAAAAGCACAACAAATTATTATTTCATATTTGCCTAGTATTAATGCTAAGGTCAGTACTAGTGTAAATGCCTAGGTCACACAAAAGCTATGGTAATATTTTTGCCCAAGTCACCGTTCGGCACGACGTAACAGCAATTACGAATCACAGATTTGTTTTTTTATTTACTATGTGACATATTTATGTTTATATTTGTTGAAAAAATGTATTTATTGATAAAAATGCCCTATTTTTTGTATTTTTCTCAAAAACTTGAAAATGAGTAAGGCACGTTTGTTAAGAGCATGTCGATATAGCAAATAAAAAAAACAGCTTCTCTGGTAATTAAGACGTCGTGATTCACCCCAAACAAGGCGGCTTAAAAAGTCATGGAAACGATGAGAAGGAAATTAAATTTCCGGAGGAGCTGTTTTATTTTAATTTATATTATGCCTGGCAATAACAATTTTTACCTATACTAAAACGATAACAGCAGTCCTCCATATTTTATTTGTAAGCACATGTGTAGAAGCACTTGACAACAAAGTGTAGAACAGCGGTGCACAACCTGAGGCCGTTGACAGTAAGTTATACAGCCGTGTACGCTGCCTTTTACGCATTTAAACAAAATAAACACACTGTTTTCGCGTTTCTTTAACGTAACTTTGGTGCGCCACTTTGTTGCATAAAATTGCAAGAACGGCGCGCCTCCTAGATGATAATAATAAAAGGCTCAAAGGTGATCTTCCCGGTTATGAGGCACAAATTGCTCAGCGTTGTTAAGGTTATTTACCTACAGTTGCTAAGCTGATATATTTTTTTTTATAAATTTTTCTTTAAAATAGAAATTACTGCATTGCAACGCAACTCATTGCTTTAAAATAAAATACTATCAAGTTCCTAAAATGCAATATACCTTTAGACTTTCTTGTCTGAATCAAAATCAGTCATTTATAAGTTCTAGTTATTAATAGAGAAATATATTTCGCCCAAATGAGTAGGTACTCGCGTATTTCGTTGTGAGTAGGTAATCACGTAGTTCGTTGCTCTTGGTTCTATTATTTTCCTGTTACTTTTAATTTCTACCATCTGGTTTACGTGTTTGTATTGTTTTGTATTTTTTTCAGAGATGATGATGCCGGATTGGCGAAATATATTTCTCTATTAATAACTAGAACTTATAAATGACTGCGTTTGACTCAGACAAGGAAGTCTAAACTAAAGAATATTGCTACCATTTGAAGTCATTGTCGTCATTAACGTATATAAGGGCGAGTAGATATCTTCATTTTTAGATATTCAGTTTGCATTTCCTAAAATAATTTACAATTTGGTATCGGATCGGCACCGATGCTATCACCTGGCATCAGCCTATCAGGTTTAGCTTCCGAGGCGATATTATCGGTCATCCCTAATGGACGGTAATAAAACCACACTGTTACAGCTACAAGAAGTGTTAGAGGACAACCAGTTTGTTGAAATCCTTACTTTTTAAGTTCCTCCAAAAGGTTTCTGGAGTGTTCGGGTACTTTAACAACCTTTCTGAGATTCATTTTAAACAGAGTACAGATGTTTAATAAGCAGTAAGAACAACCTTTTTCCTAATTTCTCATACAATTATAAAATATTGTTATTGTGTTGAATGAGCTATTTACATTCCGCCTTACGTGCAAGCAAGCATGAGAAACTTGAATATACACCATTAGAAATCTGATAAAAGTGCATTTACCTATTGCCTTGCTATGTGGGCTATTAACAGCGATTGGCAAATTATGAAACTGTCGTTTAAGAAAAATGTGCCGCGAATATTATTAGACTTTTGCTCTTTAAGCTAAATGCCTTATACACATGCACAGTTGCACACGTACATCCGTGACAAAGTCAATAACTATAGGCTAGTAAGAGTTGTCAACTAATATTAAATAAATGCTACATAACCAGGAATTGACTGAATACGGCAACATAACCACGTATATGCTGCATATAAACTTTTGCTGTATAGGTTTGTCACTGTCATTTGAACTCAATTCAATATACAGTACAACGCGTTAATTCATTGTGTATTCTTGCCATACTATGTCCGCAATGACGTCAAATTTTTTTCTACCGCCACTCCGTCAGGCAACGCCGTACCCAATTTGGTTAATTTTTAACAGTTTAACTTGATTGATGCGCAGCATTGTTTTTACATTGCTAGAGTGTGCAATTAAACATAACTTTAAACATATACGAGCTTACAGTTGCTGACTTAAAAACTTTATTTTGTCAGAAATAATTCTGGTAAATCGGTTTGTGCCGTCTATCAACCACGCCATATTGCGGTTCTAAACTCTGATATTCCACCATTGCAATAAACATTACGATAAACGGCAAACTTTTGCACTTATGTTCCAAATGCAGTTGGTCTCCAGCGTGATTTGCTTTAAAGCTGCATAAACCTAAAATGAAGGCACTTATAAGTGCATATGGGTATGTCAGCCATCGAGAAACAACTTTTTCAAAGGGGGATTTCCATAGAGCCTGCTGTGCTATGCGACAGGACTACAATCATGAGACCGAATTCAAAACAATCCGACGTCACGTTAAAGCACAGTTCGGAATATAACCAAAATAGGACTAATCTCGTCGGAATAAGACCTAAATTGCCACAATAAGACCTTAACAACCTTTCACTTAACAACTCACTTCTTCCACATGCTCTATTCTCATACAAGAACTTACGAACAACAATTTACGCACGGTGCATCTAAACTAAGATCGCAAGGATCGCTAGGATCGCAAGGTACACAAGTATCGCAAGGTACACAAGTATCGCAAGGTACACAAGGATCGCAAGGTACACAATTTATCCGACCAACAGCCTCTTTAACAAACTAGACACAAGTCTATTTTTCATACTGTTTGACTATTTTAAATATATGTAAAACAATTTCGCGCTTTGCGTCAACGAGCTTTATACATCAGGTTTGTTTACGTTATGATGTTGTCATTTGAACTAGATTAGCGCTTCTTGCGCTGTGGAAGACTGACTGCCAAGCGCCAAAGTGCGTCGTGTACAAACGGAAAACGTACGGTATTCAAAAATATTGGACATACATTTTTAATTTTTATTTTTGAAATGTAATAAAAACTTACAAGAAATGCTGGTATAACCTCCAAAAAATCGCGCTCGCTTCGCTCGTCAGGTGCGCCCGGAGTTAAATAGGTTAACAAACACCGAACTAGATTAACCATTTAGGTTATCGCGTTTTCTCAAAGTGTTTTTTTACACTTTTCAATATGAATAACGACGTGTGGACTCGAATTTTAAACCAAATAAACCCTTTTTGTTCCGCTCTGCGCCAATACTTTACTGCCTCTTTAAAAGTAACTAAACACGTTTTTAAGTGCCAAAAATATCCAAGGCCCGCCTGATTTACAGTTGTTCTAACATTTTAATAACATAATTCTTAGTTAACATTTTGTGCGGCCCGCAGAGACCTTTCAGAGTTTGGTTTAAGCACGCGACTAGAAAATGGTTGCCGACCCCTGTTGTACAGTATATGTAGCCTTTCAAAGAAAATTGCCACAGTTATTCACAACTTATTGATTTCGAAACCAATTGTTTTCTGCCTTTCTATTTCTTAGCGTTTATTGTATGAAACTCATAACTTTATGTAGTGCTTGGCTGATTAACAATAATTAGCCCGTTGCACACCGTTCTATAACAATCACATCAACAGTATTCTTGTCAATTAATTTGCAATATAGTTTTCGTACAGTAAACGTGGTCGTGCCATGTCAGTAAAAAGCTAACACCAAAAAGTTAAGTTGACATAATAGCGTGTTGCTTTTAGAACCGTCCCAGTCCTGCTTTGGGATTGGCTGTTTAAGCCACACGTTTGTTAGCCTTTAACGCTTAATGCCACAATTACGCCTTAAATAGTAGGCCTAGACCAGGGATGGCGAACCACTGACCCGCGGGTCACGAAGTGATCCACCACACATTTTTAGTGATCCACTTGTCTGTCTAGAAATACCTAAATGTTACCATTCATTTTCAGCAAAGGCTAATGTAAAAAAAGAATTCTTAGTCAGATAGCGACGGCCTTATCTGTGGGTTGTGCAAAAGACTTTAACTACACTTCAACAAATGCGAGCAGAAAAGCAGACATCTAAAAGCATTTTCGCTGTAAAATGTAAAGGGTTTCGATCCTTTAGGAAAAATAAGGAGTTTGCAAATAAAAATTCTGAAAAATCTGGATGTACCATGCTGAAAAGCTTTCTGTTGAACTCCTGCAATCCTATAAAAAATACTGAAGCATTTGTTAACTATTTGGTTCTTGCTATTCGTGGGAATCCGAATTTGGAAATCGCTCAAAACCTTAAATTATTATTAGCCTTGACCAGTGGTTCCCAAACTGTGGGCAATGGCCCAGTAGTGGACCACAAAACCATGTTTAGTGGCCATAGAACTACTCAAACGAAAACGCTCAAGTTTAAACGAAACAAACGCATTTCGCCTTTACTGACTTCTTAAATATAATTAGAATCAAGTGGAAACAAAATTCTTATTGGTAAAACTGGTCTTATTCGATGTGCACTAGTCATCGCGTGTGTAGAGAAATATAGAAAAAGCTGAAAATATTTGTCACAAAATTACGAATGAAAGATACTAAATACATTGCCGCCTCGAAGAGTCAGTTGGCATCTCACTTATGTTTTTTTTGCTACGCAGTTAACACGGCAATTCACTTTTCAAATTCAGTCTATTGATAAAAGGTAAAAAGGATTATTCAGTTATTGTTAGAATTAATTTCCCTTTATATATTAACCAGGGCGATATTTCTTATTTGGAAAATGGGGTAAAGGTCGTACAAGAAAGGTTTACGACACATGGTGCTGGGCCGCGAACTGTTTTATAAACAAAATTTGGGCCACAGAATAAAAAAGTTTGGAAAACACTGGCCTAGACAATAACACTTAAAACGACGCAGCAGCAAAGTTTCGCGTAAAATTAGCATATAGTTATAAATATATGACCTGAGTGTAAATTATGAGCAAGTTCTAAAGACATGAACAACTATAGATTTTTTTGAATTAAATTAGAAGTTGGAATTATTAAAATAATGAAGACCTTAACATAAAATAAAATTTGATAATTCCAGGGATAAAGGCCAAAATACCTGCCTTAGTAAGATTTACATTTTTTAAAACTAGGCTACCCTTAAAAACGCAAGTAACACACCTCTGTGTACGTCGCGGCACACCTGACATGGTCTCGCGCAACACTAGTGTGCCGCGGTACACCAGCTGCGGAGCACTGCACTAAAGCATGTTGTATTTTAAAGCAGCGATTGTCAAAGTGCGATACACCGGTGTGCGTCGAGAAATTCCCTATATAGGATGTCGCGAAACTTTTTTGTAATTTTGGATATAATATTCGAATTACAAATAGAGAAACAACAACCATATAAGATTTGAATTGCACACTATTATAGGTAAATATTAATGTAACATTGCGGATTTACGTATTGTCTTGTCGTGTTGGAAACATTCTAATCAGTAGAAATTTTTTTTTACGTAACTTAATGTAGAAAGTGTGCCACAAACTTTTTTTGATTTTTGTTGATTGTGCCACAAGCGTAAAAGTTTGAGTACCACTGCTCTAAAGTCAAGTTTACTATGTTCAAATTTAGCGCCGTTTGAGAAAAATAAAAAAATCGTGTTTTTTTATTGTTTAGAGGTTTTAATAATGAGCTGTTTTTTATTACTATATGGAACTTAAAGTTACAATTTAATAATTAGCCTATTTAATGCATTTATTGTCCAAAGTTTCAGGTTTAATGTAACTTATATTGAACCCGAACCGGAAACCCATAAACCGGTTTTGAAATAATCATACTTTCAAACAATCATACCGAACCGAAACCGGAACTGAACCGGAAAAGTCAAACGGTTCGACTCCCTAAACTAACCATGTATTTGTTTCGTTTGCTGTCTATTTTCGAAAATTCGTATGTTTCTAGTAGCCTGTCTAAGCTTATTTTGTAAAGTGGTTTTAAAGCAACGGCGTCCTGCGTCTCATCGCATCCTCGAAAATTCACCTTTTGGCAACTCAGACGCTATAAAGGTATTTCGTCGTTTTATTCGAATCGAGAACATATTTATACTGTTGCTTGGTTTACGTTTTGATGCTGTCTTTTGAACTATAGATAACGGAAAACTTATTCAAAAATATTAGACATATATTTTTTAACATTTTTATTTTTGGCCATACAATAACAATTTGCAAAATAAATTTAAAAGAAATGCTGGTATACCCAAAAAAATCGCTTACACTTTTCATTAGTAGTATGGATGACGCGTGTGGACTCGAATTTTAAACCAAACAAACGCTTTATTTTCGCGCTTTGCGCCAACACTTCACTTCCTCCCTCGCTCCCAGAAACCTTTCCGAGTTTGGTTTTGGCCCGCGACTATAAAAAGGTTGCCGACCCCTGAAGAACCACAGTATGGTATGGTTGATAGACGACAGAAGCCGATTTACCAGGATTATTTCTGACAAAATAAACTATTCACAAACTATAAGCGCTCATGCGCTTAAAGTTATGCTTAATTGCACACTCTACCAACGTAAGAACAATTCTACATATCAATCAAACTAAACTGTTAAAAATTAACCGGATTGAGTGCTGGATGAGTAATTGGCCGACGGCAAAAGCAAACTTGCAGTCATTGTAGGCCTGTAGGCTTATCATGACAAGAATACAGAATCAATTAACGTGTTGCATATTGGATTAAGTTGAATTGACAAACTACAGAGCGACAGCTTTTAAGCAGCCTATACGTGAGAATTTAGTATAGGCATTGCCGCATTTAGTCATTTCCTTGTTGTGTAGCTTTTACTATTTATTATTGGGCAATTTTTACTAGCCTTGTTTGACCTTTGTAACAGATGTACGGTACGTGCGTATACGTCAGTAATTCGCAAACATTTTAACTTTCAGAGCAAAGTCAAACAATATTCGCGGCATATTTTCTTTAAAGAACAGTTTTATAACTTGCTAATCGACTTTAATACATGGCAAGGAAATAGATAAATGTACTTTTATCAGATTTTAATAGTGTACAACGTTACATTCAAGTCTCTCATACTTGCTTGCACGAACATTTTTTTTGTAATTCTATGACGAATTAGGAAAAAGGTTGTTCTTACTGCTTATTAAACATCTGTACTCTGTAATGTTCAAAATGAATCTCAGAAAGGTTGTTAAAGTACCCGAACACTCCAGAAACCTTTTGGAGGAACTTAAAAAGTGAGGCTTTAAAACAAAATCGTTGTCCTCTAAAACTTCTTGTAGCTCCTATTCAACACCAGGGGTACAAACCCTTTAGCTATTGACGGCCATGTAAACAGTCTGTGGGTTTATTACCGTCCATTAGGGATGACCGATAATATCGCCTCGGAGTCCATACCTAATAGGCTGATGCCAGGTGATAGCATCGGTGCCGATCCGATACCAAATTGATAAAGTATTTAAAGCCATGATTTGTGTTGCCATGCAGTGATTTCTACCTTGAAAGGCAAATTTATGAAAATATATTAGGTTAACAACTGCAGGTAACTAACCTTATCAACGTTAAAACAATTTGTGACTATTTACCTGGACAATTAACTATTTACCTAGACAATTAGACGAAAGATCTAAATCTTAGGAAAAGGATCTAAATCGTCTGAATAAGACAGAAACCTGTCGAAATAAGTCATCCATTTAGAATATGGTCTAGCTAAATGACGAAAATAACGCCTGAAGCTATAGAAAGAAGGTATGGGACAGTCGGGGGACATGGGTCTGGCATCAGTTGTCTTGGTGTCGGCGTTTGGGTTCCCTAGTTTGAACAGCGCTGTTAGGGCGCCGCTCCTTTGGCACCGGATTTTTTGGCCATGTTTTATGTTATTGGTGGGTAAAGGGGGGTATTAGAAAATGGGTTAGGGTTGAAATTATTATAATTATACCGGCCTGACACTATTTAAGTAACTTCTATAAAAATTCCTAAAGCTATCATGCATCACTTTCTATACATCATAAGGTTTTGGCCTAACTTTTGTGCTTTTCGATAACAACAATATGATCACGTGGCCGTTTACTGTTTTTGTATTACAGGCAGAGAGAAACGAACGTGCTTTGTGACATCACTATCAAGGTGAAGAATCGCGAGTTTAATGCTCACCGCAACGTGCTGGCGGCATCTAGTGACTACTTCAGGAAAATGTTCACGGTGGAGGTAACCACTAAAAACCAGTATTGTAAACGAGAAATGTTGTCATTTTTGAATTACTTGTTTTCAATTCAAAAAATGTGAAAAAACTAAAGTCCTGGTCCAAGTCTTTTACAAAACCAAAACAAGTGAAACCCTAGTTTAAGACATGAGAGCCAAATTTCAGTCAATCACTTATTCTGTTTTCTATTCGTTTCAAAATATATTTTGATTACAACAAAAATCTGTTTATATTAGTTATATGGAAGCTGAATAAAAATGCCACTCAATATTTTAATGTTTCGAAGCTATTTTTAAGTTAAAAAAAAATTAAAGAAAATCCAATCGAGACATTAATCAAGAGTTTCAGGTCAGGATAATCGTCAAAAAAAAAATAATGTCAGTGGTAGGACGTTTCAATTACGTCGAAACTCTTATGCCATTATGATCACATTTCTACCTAATATATTTCAACTAAAATGAGACTTGCGTTTATAAATTTACCAAGCTGTCTCCTTCACCCTGGTTAACTTCCTGTTTTAAATCAATATATAGTTTTATTACAAAGATTAGTTTATTTCACTGAATGATCTATCGTTTGTTGTGTGTTGTTTTTGCCTTATTTTCACTATTGCGTTCTCACTTACTTAAACTTTTATCGCCTCTTCAGTTCTGCACCTCATCTTTCACCTACCTTATCTAATCACGTTTGCTTTACACCTTTTTATCTTTCGTTACTGTAACACCATTCCAACAACTTTCTCTCATGGGCGGTGGTTATTGGAAGACTTTGTAATAGTCGACACTCGACAGTCAGGTTGGGATTACAACTAGTTTAGATCGTATTCGTTCACGCCTGGTTTTATTCGCTGGCCGCTTTATATCACTCCATTTTATTTTTTTTTATTTTATATGTCAGTTAGCCTGTAACGCCCTATATTACATACAACACTAATAAGTCTCGTGGAAAGTGCTCAGGCATCCGACAGGCCGTTAAGTAGAGAGTCCAGAAATTTTGATGTAACAAATCCAGTTATAAATATTCAGATGAAGGAGAAGTACGACAGGGTGGTGGAGCTTCGTGAGGTCACTCCTGGTGCGGTTGAGGAAATCTTCAAATTTTTCTACACAGAACAAATCGAGCTGTCCAACGAAAACGTCAACGACATTTTGCACGCCACCTCGGTCATGCAGATTTCAAGTAAAAACACTTTGAGAAAAAAAATATATTATAAGACCTTAAAAAAATATTCACGAGACTGCATGTCTGCACGATTTAAGTAAGTAAGTTCAGCAAAAGCTTTAAAAAAGATATTTTTGACGAATTAATACGTGGATTGTGTAAAACCATGTTGATTGAAGGGCTAGCTGACGCATTGTAAATCAAACTATTATAAAACATTTTAGAAGCAATGCTTGACCCTTGTTTTATTTACATAGTTTTTAGTCGAGTTATTTTATTTCAATTTCAATACCTAATTCTTCAGGATATGTGTGATAAGCGACTCTCCAACTCGTCAGTTATCTAAGTCCCATGCAGTCAAAAGTCATGGTAGTAGCATTCGAGTGATTTTCCTAAAAAAAACAACGATTAAATGCTGAAAATAGTTTACTCATTGCAGTTTAAACAGTCCACAATAAACTCATAGCAAGAGCACTCTTTACTTAAGTTGACGAGGAAGAAATATGCCAATTTACTCACATTTTTAAGTCCCATAATCAAATCATTTGTCCTTTATGACCTAAATCCATCTTAAGTCTCTTTTCCAACTTACCTATGTCTAGTGAAGTCATTTGAGACAAGTAAGTTGCACTTAAATTAAATTGTTTTTTTATCATTGTTGAATGTCCACTGTTTAGTTATTGTCAATGTTAACATTTCATTCAACAAAAAACACTTTATTTCTATAGTCAAAGGTGACTTTATACAAAAGTCAGGTCGATTTCCCACACACCAAACTCAACTCGTTTTAAAACACTTTGGCTAGTTATAGTTATTTACTTAAAGTTCGTGACATGACAATTTAACTACACACCCACAGGCCTGCTGGCGATCGTCAACGAGTTTTTAACGGAAAACGTGTCGCCGCCGAACTGCCTGTGCTTGCGCGAACTCGGCCGCTTCTACTCGCTGCCGCAACTCACCGCCGAGTCGCAGCAGTGCGTGATGGACAACTTCGAGAAGGTGATCGACCAAACCGAGTTCGCTGAGATGTCGATCGAAGACGTGGAAGACGTGTTGAGGTCCGACGAGCTGAAGGTATAGAGCAGTGCTCCGCAACCGGTGTGCACGGGTGTGCCGCGAGACCATGCCAGGTGCGCCGCGGCGTCCCCAGGGATCCACCTTTAATGATCAGTCGAATAAACGCGAAAAATATATATGTTATCAAGGCAGGTATTTGATCTTATGCAATAATCTAAGTGTAATTTTTTAAACTATCCATAATATTTTAAACTCTGCTACAACATATGTTACTTTCTATTTTTTTTTTTACTGACATAACTACCAGAAAGCACCAGGAATACATACATACAACGAATGTTTTCAAACTTTTCAAATTTAATGGGATAAAACATCGTTGTAAATATATTATTGACATTATGTGATCGTATTTATTCTTGGTAGCAAAAGCACTCTGTTATCAACTATTGCAAGGAGGCACAATTTTTGGGACGTTGACCGGCCAAAATAATTGACCGGGCTGGGCGTAATCCGGTTTGCGGGCCGTAGTTTGGTGACTTCTGGTATAGAGGCATGAAAGGTCGATTTGCAAAGAATCTTTATGTACTGTGTTCCCCATTCCTAGCCTATTGCTAAGTCAAAATTGCCACAAGCTGTGTAATTGGTGTTTTTATTAATGACTAGACCTATAGCGGGTTAGGTAAATTCAGTATAATCATCTCTAGAAACCTATTGATTACCTATTGATTACATATGCTTTTGGTTCTGATCTAGAATACATACCATTATCAAATGATGGTCGAGGCAAAGAAAAAGAAAAATACAGATATACCGACTATTTGATGTGCTTCGTGTAAAACGTCATGTAAATTTATTGGTTTAAGCTTTAATTAAGTCAAAATAGATATTCAAAATTATATACCAATATCGGCTTTTTTGAACCCAATTTTTTTGCTTTCTTCGAACCCGATTTTCGGACAAAGTGCGCCAAAAAAATACGAAGGTTATTTCTTTTAACTTGTAGGTAGCCTCTGAAAGTATCGTGTACAGCGCTTTGGTCAAGTGGATTAAGCATTCAGCCAATGAAAGGCGCGACTTTTTCCCGCGCTTATTCAAACACGTTCGTCTGCAACTCCTTCAAGCCGATTTTCTTTCGGATACTGTGTCACGAGAGGTATCTAAAAATGGAGATTTTAAAACATATTGTTACACAGCCAATGATTCATTTGATAGGAAACGCTGTAGCTGATGGTAATAAGTGACTGATTTGATAAAAAGCTTGACAAAGCTTAACCGGAAAAGTGGGATACGATGTAAAAAAATACTTTGCTTTTTTAAATTCAAAAATACGGTCATTGGTCAAGCAAATTTGTCACTTTATAAGAAATCTGTCTTGCATGATATGTCATTATCATGAATGCGTCTTGTATAGGACGTCAAAACGTCGATTGAGTATAATAAAACTGCTGGATGAGCAACACTCGGTTATACATTATGCCTGGCAGCAGCAGCAATAGCTTATTTTATTGGTCAAGTATGTTTTCGGGAAATTTTCTATTTGATTTATATTTGTTCAACACGATATCAGTATCGTTATTTAAGTACATGAAGTGTTCCTTCATTCTTGCAGCCTTTGGTGCGGGACTTTACGGTCTGCAGAGACTTAGTTGAAGAAGCTTTTCGTTTCCACTTGAACCCAAACAAGTCCTTTCTTCCGAAAAGGCAAAAACAAGCAGATAGCCTAGGTAAAACGTTTTACAATAATACGTCTAAGTATGCAGAAAAAAAGAATGTTTTTTTAACTGACAGACACCAACTGTATCGCCCTTATTAATGAAACCACTGAAATTCACATTTTCAACTTGGATTCTCGTCAATGGAATTTTGTCTCGACGGTAATTTACATTTGATAGGCCGTGTATTTTTAAATATATAATTACGTATATATATTACAAAACTTACTTAAGTTAAAGGAATTTACAGCATATTTCGGTTAAGATCTTAATATGTCCTTATCAAATAATTATCTGTCGATAAAAAATAGTTCAGGTCGAACAGTCGACTTTTATTTAAACATCGTCCGGTGAAATTACACTGCCTATTTATTTTTTGTTTGTGACGTGTTCGGCCACATTTCCAACTTTCACGCAGATCAAAAATTGATACACTAGTTGCAGTATCGTATAGTTGCATCTCTATAAGTTCCTGAGAGATATTAAATGTGAGGGAGCAATTAAACGTTAAACCGTAGAAGCGAAAATATTGAACTGCTTGACTTTTGAGTTTTTCCCGGCGGTAGAAGCTTCGATAAGGAATATTATTTCAACCACCAACTGAATACTTTTAAGTGAAGTAATCACGAAACATTTTAAAAACCATAACCGTACAGCCCAAAGTGGCAGAGTATATACGGACGGTAGCTGGCAAGTAAGGTATACGTGTATGCTTTAACAGATCTCTTTCGAACTTTTCTGGTTGTAGCCTATAGGCCGAAGCCCATTTAGTGTTTGAAGGCACGCACTTAAATCAACAAACGAAGATAAGAGTAGATTTAATCCAACAAAATCACGTATATTCACAGTGCAATGGCAGCCTAATCTTAAATTAGTTTGTGTACAGTAGCTGCCAAGAAAAGGATTTACCTGTTCATTCAACGGTTTAAAATTACTTTTTTATTTTTTTTACGCTGTTTTATTCACAAAATACAGTATTTTAACGCTCAAATATCAGGTTTTCCTTATCTAACGTTTCAAATATTTGCGCTGTGAGTAGGGAAATCAAACTATATCCCGCCTCAGCGCCATTGCATCTAGAGGTGATGACACTTTCGTTTGCGCTGCCGACGGCTACCTTACTGTCAAGATGTTTTCAAACGGCCAGTGGAAAGAGGAAACAAGTTTACCCGAATATAGGTCTGGAGCGGGGGCTGCTTTCGTAGACGGTGAGCTAAGTGTTCCAATCAGGGCTGCTGAGTCGGTTAAATACAACTCGAGGCAGACTCCGACAGACAAAATAAAGTTGAGTCCGACTCCCGAGTCCCGAGTCTGACTCCTGTTAGTATGCCGATTCTGTTGAGTCTCGCGCCGACTTTATAGCCTGTATTCCTACTATTTACGCAACTAAGATAGGGTGGTATGCAGCAATACACGCATAGGGGCGTACATCGATATTTCATTCAATTTGATCACTAAAAAGTCTATCCTTTTTGCTTTAACGCTTTTCAAGCAGACTATATCTTTATTCCATAAATGACATGTCTAATGTAAAATTTCAAACGTCACTTTTGTTGTGCTGTAGAATCCTAAATGGCTTTCAGCAGATCAGCTTTTCCCCAAGCGTTTATGTTTTTGCTCTACCCATGAATAATTATTTGAGTCTTAAATCAAAAACTATTGTTTTTAGACAGCCCAAATAGAATAAGAATAAACGTACACAAATTAATTCCGTCTTTAATTTCTAAATGACAATTTTTTAACATGATAAAAGACAAATTAAATGTATTTTATCCACTTTTGATTTAAAATACGAAAGCAAAACATGTTTTGCAGGTCAATTTTACTTAATTGGAGGAGAATATTCGTCGCTTTTGAACAGCGTGTTTACCTACGACTTCGAAACCAAAACTTGGAAGGAATACTGCAAGATGCGAACAGCAAGAAGTAAAGCGGCAGTGGTTGCTTACGGCAACAGTGAGTCTCTTGTAGTTTTCTCCTGGTTACACAAAGAAATGTCAACAGGACTATAAAAATTCATTTTTTTTAAACACTAAAAGATTGGCTAAATTTATGTCTTATCTTGTTCATAAACAACAAAGGAAAATATATCAATTAATCCTCAAGGCCACAAGTTCAATTAGCGCTATTGTCGAAATCAGTTAGCCGACGAAGATTTATGCACCAGCATCACTTAAACATTGGTTATTTAATGTTCTAATAATATGGAGCCTTTATCGCTATAGCCATGGCGACTTAAGGAGCGGTAAACATTAGATACACATGTGTTATAACTGTTATGTGTACATCTGTTTTGTTTTTCCGTAAAGTTTTAATATATTTAAAAGCTTTTATATGTAGAGATTTTTGTGCAGATGAGGTTTATGTTCTTGGCGGATACAACGCCCTCGCCAGCACAAAATCAGGTAATAAAAAAGTGGTTTTGTCTAAGTTAACTTGTGTAAAACGACCTACTTCTCTCCCTCTGCCGAAACGCGATTGTTGCATTATAAGGCACAGTATATTTTTTTATTCGACACATGCATAAAATGTGTTCTATTTGTTATTGCATTTGTTTAACGGTAATAAAAAACGAAGACCATTTTATTTGGAAGACAATTTTCTTTAGGCTGATACGCAATTTCTAAATGTTTTAAACTGTGTAGAATGTTGTCGTATTTTCCAAAATAAGTTAGAATGTTGTATTTTTCTAAAAGAGACCCAACAAACGATGCCCTATGGCCTATAGTAATTTAAGCGCAGAAAAATAACACGTCAGCTGTTAACGTTCGCACAGCCTGCTGTACAGTTGAGAGGCTGTCCGTTGCCGAAAAGACGTGGACACAAGGATCGAACATGAACGCCGAGAGGGCTGACTTCGGAGCCGTTCATTTCAATGAAAAGATTTACGCATTCGGTAGGACGACTGTTTATTAAAACAGCAAATTGTGTCGAACCGAACTATGAAGGAGTCACTGAAACCGAATATTTGGAAATAATTTTTTGCAGTAAGCTTATCTTAACCTAACCCGAACTTGTCAAAATGTGGCGAACTTCAGGACAGGCGCTACAGCTTGCATTTTGGTCAAGTTATGCAACGTTCAAACTAAGCGCCGAAATATTTAATACAAATTAAATTTGGCCGTTAACGTATTACGACTTGTACAGGGTAAAGTAGATTTCTTTATGAGAGATAATCTTGCTGCAATAGTCAAGGATTCCCAAACTGGGGTCATGACCATGTAGGGGTCGCGAGTCAGGCTACTCAATTTTACACAAAAGCTTAACCTACATATGAATTGTACTCCTGCTAACTTGTGATATGGAAATGACAAAATTAATAAAGCACAAACCTAACCAGAGTTGCGCATTAATATTAAAAAAACTGCGCGCATAAGAAGCAAACGATCTTTTGCTTTTCACTGTCAATATCAGCATTTCCTAATAATTTAACAATTAAAATACAAGAATCGTAGGGTTCCGCGGACTCCAGTTTGAGAACCACTGGACTGTTAGATAGTGCTGGATTAAATTAGGGATACGATTCCCCAGGGTTTTTTTTAGACTGGTGAATGGTTCACCCCAGGGTGAATCAAACTATTGCGGGGGTGAACCAACCAAAGGGGGTGAATATGGGTTAACCATCGGAAATCAATGATAGCTCTGAAGTAAATCGACTACTGGACTGTTGTTTTTTGGTATGTTTTTTCTTGTTGTGATAGTGAAGCTGGTTTGCACTGAGTTTATAAGTACAAAATTTTGGTGACTGTGTTTTGTGCTTTTGCAGCATTGTATTTCGAAACTCTAGAATGGTAGATATACAAAGGTAGAACTAAGCTTAAGTTGATCTTAACAAAAATCGAAACAACGCAAGCCATTTTGTGCTGATATATATAGAAGAGATAGTTTTATCATATCATGAGACAAGGGTGAATGAAATCTTGAAATAGTTGCTAGGGGTTAACGAAACTAAAAAAGTTTAAGAAGCACTGCGATACCCAATGGCGACTGTCTAAATTTAACAGCTCGGCTATATTCTGGTGGTGTCCATTGAGACATTGTAAGCTCGTCCATTTGAGAAATCTCGTCCATTAACGCATCGTAAGTCTATGAGGATTATATACCCATAAAGTAAACTACAATAAATGAATCTTGCGGCATTGACTCAAATATAGATAAAATGCCTTATCTATCTGAGTTGAAAAAACAAAACAAAGCCGCCTCGAGCACTGATTTCGATGCTCAGCCTGTCAAAGAAAAAACTAAACCTTTTTGAGGATGTAGAACGCGATTTTTAGGCGGCTTGGGAAACAATAACGTCCAGCTTTCTACGGTTGAGTTTCTCGACATGGAGAGCGGCGTTTGGACAACCCTGGCCACCCAGATTCCAGCTGAACTCGGAGCCACTTCTGCGTGTCTGGTCGCCGGAAGGGTTGCTCTGTTGGGCAGGTGGGCTACGCGATTTATAGATCATTAATTGGAAAGTGTTTTAGCTTTGCAAAACTTGGCGAATTAAAAAAAAAAGAAAAAATTATGCTGTAAGCTATGGCCTGTGTAAAATTAACTGATGACGACTAGAACTTAAATTAAATAGCACTAAAGTTGTTTTCATTTTAGAAATTTAATTATTTTATAAATGATTTTAAAATAACCTATTGGCGACTTGAAGTTATCGTTTTTACTTGGTTTAAAAATAACAGAAGAAATTGAGTTGTTTAAATTAGAATTTAATACCTATAATAAAAGTGCCCCATAATTTGTAGTTAGGTTAATAAAAATAAGAAAAAAGCAGAAAAAACCTAGAACTTAGCTATAAATAGTACTCCCATAGTCGTGTTTTGTAGAGTTTATTGTTTATAAGTGTAATATGTATTACTTATGAAGGGTATCGAATAATATTGATTTGTATATAAATTTCTACTGATATCAAATCGTATGTACATATTAATATCATAGGTACTGAAGTTAAATTAGGTGAAAAGATCCATATTGCCTTCCTGGAAGCTTTCTGCGCACGCCTCTGAGGACCCCTTAACGTGATATTTGGAAAATGACTTGACGTTGACTTGAGTAATTACACTGTGTTCTTTTTTAGCTCGAACAAGCTTCTGTCCTTCGATCCTTGCTCCGGCAAATGGAGGGTGGAGAGTCAGGTCTTCCCAACTGTGAAAGCGGCACGACTGGTTGCTATGCGACGCACCGGACAAGAAGAAGAAGGGGCTGCCTAATGAATCAGTTGTTTTTGGACCGTTTTGTTTACTTCAGACGTTCCATGTTATCGACGCTTTTGCATGAAAGTTTTAGTGTTTTCCTGTTTGTACTTTGTGTGCGGTTTTCATTTCAATTTACAGCTCTCGATGCTGTACGTAGACATCTTTCGTGGTTAGAATATGTTATGTAAAGAAATGAAAAATGTTTGCCAGAAACCTAATAGAAAGCACAAACGCGCAAAAATATGCCCAGCAATTTGCAGACTTGCCATTGAGCTGAGAACGCCAGACTTCAATGGGATAATGCTATATGAAATATAAATTAGATAAAGTTTTTTCGTCTTTAATAACGATAGGTGTGCTTAGGTATATTCAAATTGATTGATTTTCACTTTTGAGTTTGTGGTTCTACTTTAGCATTTTTATAGGTTACGTATACTCATGTATTTTTTAACGACAAAGTCGTTTCTTATAAAAAAGCATTGGCGCCCCTTTAGTACGCTAACTGCTAAACTCACTCTGTACTTCGTTGTTGGAGTTATGCAGTTCATGTAGCCCATGTATGTGGTGACAAAGTATATATAGTATTTAGTATTTAACTCTTTTAGGGTAGCCTATGGGTTGCCCAATACTTTAAGGCTAACTATTTATCTGCCAATGCTTTCAGGGTATTATTTTCCTAATTATAGAAGGAAATTTTAACTTCTCTTATTTTTTTCACGTTTATAGGTGAAGCTTGCATATTATTTTAAAGGTGCCCTATTCCCACAACAGGGGACGTGGCGTTATTTTGCACAATGTGCGCAAAAATGTCCACGCCAAAATGTGCAAAAAATATGCGCGTTAGAGTTAGAGTTAGAGTTAGAGTTAGAGTTAGAGTTAGAGTTAGAGTTAGAGTTAGAGTTAGAGTTAGAGTTAGAGTTAGAGTTAGAGTTAGAGTTAGAGTTAGAGTTAGAGTTAGAGTTAGAGTTAGAGTTAGAGTTAGAGTTAGAGTTAGAGTTAGAGTTAGAGTTAGAGTTAGAGTTAGAGTTAGAGTTAGAGTTAGAGTTAGAGTTAGAGTTAGAAAAAAATGTGCACAATTGCGAAAAAGACATTGTGAAAAAAAGTGCGCACTATTTTGAAGCTATTTTAAAATGTGCGCACATTTTTTGCACATTTTGGGTGCTCACTTTTGCGCACATTGTGCAAAAAATGTTCGCATCCCCGTCTCTATTCCCAAAACGGACATTTATTCGCATACGCAGACAGTTTTTTTTACAAATTTAACACAGTACCGCTGATTGTTGTGCTTAGCATTCGCTGATAATGAACAACTGAATTCAGTTCGGTGGGGAATAAACCTTTATTATTAGACTCTTAAACAATTTACACATTGCATTTATTAATTATCTCCTTCCATTAGTTTATAAAATATTTGAGGGGATGACTAAAAAAAATGTTACATCATATTGCTATTAATTCTAAAACACTTCACGTTCTTGAGCGAACTCGTGGGCAAATGGAATCCAATCTAATGGCGCGCAGCACGAAAAAATTGCCTTTGTTGAATAAAAATTGGCCAAGGGTTACGCGATGCTTTAGGCACATAAAAGAGATTCGCGTTTTGCTCAAAACAAAGGCATTTATAGTTTAAGAAAAAAATGCATGGCGTCTTTGGATAGAT
The DNA here is from genome assembly GCF_963924565.1 of Ascidiella aspersa. Lineage (NCBI taxonomy): Eukaryota > Metazoa > Chordata > Ascidiacea > Phlebobranchia > Ascidiidae > Ascidiella > Ascidiella aspersa. The sequence goes on along the minus strand of NC_139448.1, from coordinate 29,748,964 downwards.
GTCCTTAAAACGGAGAAATTAATAGAAGTTCGCGCGAGACGCAAAGGTGACAGAACAATCTGTTTCTTCTTAAATACTTTAAAAGCAGAGCGCGTGTGAAATGCCCAAGGCTGCAACAAGAAGTTGTTTTAAAATTTAATGAGTTCCATGTCACAAAACATCTGGTGAAGTCATTATTTCAAGAGGGTACTGGCTTTAGAGGTCATGGCGCAAAACAAGAGAATATAATAATCAAACCATCGTAAACCAATATAAATAATCCCATGACAACAATAAAATAGTGAACACAATAACAGAAAACCCACAACAAACCTGAATGCACTACATTGCGCCCGATCGTAAAAAGCCACGTGTTGGGGCAAGCTGTTGCTCGCCCCACGCTACGAGTTTTGGAATTCACGTTACGTTTATAAAGAAGTTTCAATTGAAGATTTTTTTCAATCGGAATCAAAGGTTTTGTCGATGTTAGTTCGCACTGAGTTGTTGGCCATTCGGCGCCACATACGTAATTAGTTGCACCTGAAAATTCGAGCTTTGTTTCTTATCTTCAAGCAAGACATTTATTGACTAATGCTGCAAACCAAATTAAACAAAAAGTAACCATAAAAAATAAGATCAAATTTGAAATCAAATTTAAAGTCTCTGTCTGCCAATTTGGTTTCGTAATTTACGAACTACCCCCAAAAACAGTCAATCTTCCAGTGAATATGAAACAAGAAAACGCAGGGATCGTCAATTCTACTGAGACTGAGTTGCTGGCGTTATGATAATATTATACCGGTGACCGCAAACGCCAGTTTCAGTCTCTTCATTGGAGCAACGCTCGCCTGATTTGGCCCCTTATCAAAGAACGAAAACAAACACAATCCATAGCGCTGTGGGAAAACAAAACATGGTACAAAAGACGTTTGAAAGAGCTAAAGGCGTGTGTATCGATCGCATGGGGTTCCCCTTTTGCAAAATCGCTGTATTGTGTTGACCCGATTAGCCCGTGCCAACCAACACGAGAAAGTTTCCTCTCGCCGAGAAGCCTGAGTTTGCTCGATTGAAGTTGCTATGGACCTTGAACAATGGCGGTTTACTAATGAGATGCGAGGCGACTTTAAAGGCCAGCAACAATAAATACAGAGGTTGTTATTTTGGCTTTATCAAAACAAAGCACGTTTACAGGTCCGCGGTGAGAACTCAAAAATACACAACAACTAATACCGATGTGATGAACTCTTACTCCCCAAGGCATTTTTGCACCCTCTCAGTTTTAAATTTTACTGTTTTTTTTTATACCTGGACCAAATAAGATAGGCTTTTGCGGGACCAAAGGATGTTCGGAAACCACCAGTTCCCATAACACTTGGGTAATAAACATATACTTTCTATCGAAGTATATACGAGCCAGTATTGCAGACTGAAAAATTCTTAAAACAGAAGAGGTTCCGAAAGCATTGTTGTAATGACTTAATCCGATGACTTGACTTAAAGTCCCCTTTTTTCAAATGACTTGAATTTGATTTAAGCCTTAATTCGTTTCAAAATGACTTGTTTACAACACTGGGTTTGGTATAGGAAGCATTGTCTGTTACACGACATACTTTGGCACCAAGGTATGATCGTTTAGTCCGAATAATAATTTTATTTATAAGGTAGAACAAACCAAATGTCGACTAAACTGAAAAATACCAATTCCATGTTTAGCACGGTATTTACCCCGAATAGGCCTTAACGTTGGGAATTGAGTTGCTGTCAGTTGTAAACTTATTCTATATTTCCAATGATATGTTTTCAGAAATGCCTAGCCTTAGTTGATATCGGGCACCGATCACAATCATGGTATCGGACAGGTAGCCTCAATACGACAACGTGACATCAGGTATCGGCCTGTGATCTCTTAATATCGAACATAGATTATAATATAGAGACAAAAAAAACATCAGTAAAGCGGTGTCTCTGGTGCGATCGCTTCCCTGTTTCAAATTGTCCTTTGAAAGAAGCACCAGCTTCCGTAAAGACGAGATTTATCATGGCGCACGTTTAATGTGCGTTTTGAATAGCTTGATAGATAGATTTTGGGTACACTATGTATGCATCGGTAATGTAGCTTGATAATAAATTGCAAACCTAAAAAGGTCACTACAAGCTCGTATCGAAACGTATTAATAAAGACGATGTCGATCTACCCGGCCTTTTTTGGCTTTACGATTCATTTAAGATAGATTTTTGTTTTTGAAACCGCGACAACCAGCACACAAACAATATGAAGTTTACATGGAAAAGTGTATTTATTTGTTCCAGGGTGAAGCGAATAGTAAAGCACGTTGTTCCTTTGAGTCATCAGTCTGACGACGCTTTTGCGTTGTTTGGTATTGTGACGTAGTCAGTGTGGGCATTGTTTCGCCCACCAGAGCCAGGCCCCACGCCAAAGCTAGAGCGCGATTAATTCATGACACTTTACGGTGGCCGTTGTTCAGGACGCGGTGTGAAGTTAAAAGAACTACACAAAATAGCGGGCGATCGAGCGTGCCAACTACAAGCGGCATTTTAAAGCAAAATAAGCAGTATAAGTTAATCATTAAATGAATAGCGCGTGTAATAACAATCACTTATTAATGCCGACCGTATAGTGCAGTGGCAGGTATCAGCTCAAAGTGAAATATTATGGAGGTTAAGACTAGGGATGTCCAATAATATCGGATCTGAGCCGATACCCGATACCAGGTGGTATAGAGTGGGTACTTGTCCGATACTAGGCTATTATCGGTGCCGATCCGATATAACATAAAAGGAAAATATTGTGGAAGTTTTAACCATGATTTGCAATCTAATGAAGTGATAAATTCATTAAAACGTGGTAGGTTAATAACTGTGGGTAACTAAACTTATTACCACTAAAGCAATTTTGGCTAAACAACCTTGTAGAAAAATCTGTTAAACGTTTTTATTTTATTTGTTTTTGCTTGTTTAAACACAGTAATGACGTCATTTGGTACCAGATCGGATTGTTAAATTTTAGTCCAAAATATCGGTTATCGGTATCGGAAAAAATGCCAAGAACATTACAGCATTTATTGCAGGATAACAGGCTGTTTAATTCGCACATGGAATAATAAAAATCTAGACAGGTTTAAATTTGTGGCATCAACAATGAACCTGAATTGCGCGTTTTCGAAAACGCAATTTTTTTCGTTGTTGATTTCACTTAAGTAACCAAACATTTGCTTTCGAGTAAATATTCACCTAAGATTGAAACCTGGTTTATTTTACTTATCAATGAAACTATTTACAAGCTGTTTCAAAGTTTTAGCCCCGGCAGGGCCACTCATCTAGTTTTAGCAATAAAATTAAACAATGTTTTTCATTTTTACCCGATTCGGAAAAATATCTGAATGCCTTGGGTGTGCAAGACGATTTATTGCTCTGCTATATAACTATGGTTGAAAAAATTCGTCTCTTTTACAGTTCCCTCGATAATACCCTCGATGTCCCGCAAAGTAGTTTGTCTTTTTTCAGTAATCTGGAAATTTGTTGAGGCCGTAATTTGCCGCTCAAAAGTCCGGATACGGAGGGCTGTCCACCAGTTGGGTAATCCCGGTCTATGTCATATATTGTTTTATAGGTAAAAAAAATAGGAAAGCTGTAGAACTGAAAGTTGTACAATAATATTGAAGCAGCTTGAAAGCATCTGCGAAATGAACGGCAACGGAGGTCGAGTAGTGCACGTTCCCGAACACCCAAACAAGCTGCTATGTTTGCTGAACGAGTAAGTAAAAACCGAAAATGTTATCGCCTTTCATTTAATTGGTGCATATAAAATTTAGCGAAAAATATACTTTTCATATAAATTTAGCGAAAAATATACAGAGTGGGCTAAAAGTAGGCTTACAGTTTTTTCACAGCGTTGTATTTGAAGAAAAGATAGCATTGAATGGCCACCACGCTCACCTGACCTGACACCAATGGATTTTATTTGGGGGTGTTGTAAAGAACAAGGTGTATGGGAAGAACCCCAAAACAATAAATTTACTTTTTCACCCAAACCATACTTTTTACAACTGTAAGCCTACTTTTGGCCCACTCTGTATATATATATGAAAAACACGAAATGATGAGACGATAAAAACAAAACAAGTCCCGAGAACTATAGTTATAAAATTATAAAAAACAGTTTAATTTCGTTTGTGGAAAAACAAGAGCTTGCCTTCAAAGCAATTATTTTAGTGTTTGAGGGCAAGTGAGTTTATTGCGTTGCAACTTGCAACGTGAACGATGTCGCGGGTTTGCCGTAGGGGCGTTGATTTTACAGCCATAAGCGTAATGTTTCTTTACAATGCGAGCTACAACTAGTCTTTGTTAATATTTACCAAATACCTGTGCTTGTACGTTTGCTTTTCGCACCTATATAATTCAACAATATGGGCCGCTAAGTATATTAGTTGGAAGCAATACTAAACATTGTTATTAACAAACGCGTTACACTGAATGTGTGATATTACAAATCACCTTGACCCCTGTAATACAAATGTCGACTTCAGAAAGTTCTAGCAAGCTAGTATGACTTTTAACCGTAAAGTTGTCTGGTGGAACTTGACAAGATAATTAGTAATGTGTATTGCTTATACTAGCATTGTAGACCATTCTGTTATACATAAGCAATTTTATGCCCGAGCCCGAGGTCGACTGTTAAGAAGTAGCTTTCAAAGCTTTGAAATGACATAAATGTTGGGTAATATTTTATGTGTAGTTCTATTGCGACGTATTTGCATAAGTTTTTAATATTGGGGTCCAGTGATAAAGTAACGGTATTTCCATTGACACAATCTCAAATGACTGCAAAATATGTAACACACTTTAAATTTATGTATCATTTTTCATGCGAAAGGTATAGTGCCAGTACTTGTCCGATACCAGGGTGGTATCGTTGTCAATCCTGAACCAAACTGATATCACCATTCCAGTCCAGGTTAATCAACGCCTTTCTATCTTTCAAGGTTAATGTCTCAGAAAATTGCGACTTTTGGACATTAATGAACACACATGTACGCATGTTTTGTGCCCGAAGCATCGGGTATTGGAATAAAATACTAATCTTCGGAAAAACTGTAATAAAGATCTGAAGAATTAACGGTCAAAAGGTGACAACTGATCATGGGAAAATGCGACCGGGGCGTCCTTTCTTTTGATTTCCTTGTGCGCATTTAAACGTTTTGCTAGTCGAAACCCGATAGAGGAAAATCTGTTGCCCGTGTATTCGCTTCCCGAACGCTACATACTCGTCGACAATAAAATACTGATTTAAATTCCAGGCAGCGCGAGACCGACCAGCACTGTGACATCACAATCAAGGTGAACGACACGGAATTCACGGCACACCGGACGGTGCTGGCAGCATGCAGCAACTACTTCAAGCGGATTCTGGTGCCACAGGTAATAAACCAACGAGTTTTTACTTATATTTAGAGAAGCAAAATACTTCGTATTGGGCTAATGGCAGGTGGTGTTATAGGAAATCGTCCGATATTGGGGTGGCATCGGTACCGAAACGATAACAAATTGACTTTGGCATTTTATCCATATGTTTTCCACTTTAATTGGTAATTGTTTTAAAGAATAACATTTTAACACAAACATAATTAAGTTGCCCAGCGCTACAGCATTTTTTTCGTTCTTTTGACAAAAAAGAACAATTTTACAGTTCACAATCGCCGATAAAATAATTTTACAATAAATTACAAAGTATCGAGCATTCCTACTTATCCGATAATAAACGCTATTCCAGATAACGAAATGTATTGCCGATCAAATCGAATGCCACATGACGTCATTACAATGTCCAAATGAGCGTAATCAATAAATACAAACACAGAGAAAGCTTTTGTTAACACTTTTTCATACCAACTAAATTCCTGTAAGTTCACTTCAATTTGCGTTCGCAGCTCGCAATATTAGGAATCCCTAGCGAACGGCGCCGCTTTCATAAGTTCTGCGTACAAGAGCGTTGTTTATGCCATTTCTTGTGCTTGATGGTCTTATTATGTTTATTTCAAGTGGGGCAAAAAAATAAATAAGTGTATGTAAGATTAACCTGAGTACAGAACTTGTAGTTAACCGAAGATCAGTTTATTTGGATGTTATATATTTCGCTCCTCAAAGCATCATCAGTAATGAGTGTTGCAAACAAGTCATTTTGAAATAACTTAAGTCCCAGTCAAGTCATTTGAAAAATAACTTAAGTCCAAGTCAAGTCTTTAGCGAAAATAACAAGTCAAGTCCCAGTCCAAGTCATCGGTTGCCCAAGTCAAGTCCCAGTCAAGTCATTATGAGAGCAAGTCAATTTCAAGGCATGTCATTGACATAAAAGTAAATCGTTAAACTATTGAAATTGGTAAAATTGTCCGATCATAAGCAACAATTTAACTAAAAAACAAGTGTTTAATGTGCAAAACTTGAAATAAATTTTAATGAAAAACATTTAATTTAATCCCTAGTTATTTGACATAATGACTTAAGTCCAAGTCAAGTCATTTGTCCAAAATACTTAAGTCAAGTCAAGTCATTTTGGTCAAAAGAGTGAAGTCAAGTGAAGTCATTTGAAAACAGTGACTTAAGTGCACTTAAGTCAAGTCAAGTCAATGACTTAAGTCATTACAACACTGTCAGTAATATCTTAAAACATAACATAATATAAATCAAGATTACATCTTGCGAACATCTTGATTTATATTGTGTTATGTTTTTAGATACTGGTGATGCTTTTAGGAGCGAAGTATATTTATTATATAACATCCAAACAAACCTGATTTAGGTTTACTAAGTTCTGTACTTAGTTTAATCTTTATCATTGATGTGCAACCAGAATCGTTTATTTTCACCATTCGGATTCAGGCAGATTCTGGTATATAGAATGTATACCATGACTTCCATGTAATAGAATCTAACCCAATTAGCTGCTGAAGGTAAGATACCAGTCTTGACGCAATGTTGGTCATAATATAACCGCCTGGACCAACATGACGTTGTAATTACTCAAATTTCTATCGCAAGTAGCTTGTATACCAGCACTTTACACTTTATTATTATAGACAGCCACTCACGCCATGATTAACGTACTATAAACCCAATTAGCTTCCTTAGGTAAGACACCGGTCGTGACGCAATGTTGGTCATAACACAACCAGCCTGACCCAACATGACGTTGTAATTACTCACATTTCTCTCGCAAATAGATTGTTTACCAGCACTTCACACTTCATTATCAGACAGCCACTCGTTAATCACTCAGGCGATGATTAAAGGCGATGATTAACGTATTTGCGTAAAAGGAATGTAATCGCCTCCATATTTCCGATAAAATTGTGTTCGACGCCTCTTAACAAAAAGCGGTGGGCTTCGATTCTATCTGAAGCTTAACTGTTGCAGACATAATATAGCCAGTTTCGGAGAACTGTGGCTAATCGACATGTGTTTTGTGGCTCACTCAGTTGAAGAATATTATATAAATTTTAGTGATGCATCATTCTAAATGGCATAATGTTTTTCCATAGCCCCGTAATAACTTGGTTTACCAACGAAGATGCAATACTGCACTGTTACTGCTTCAAAAAACTAAACCACGGTTGTTTAACTGATTTTAAAGAGCACTTTTTGTGAGAAATCTGTAATAACCACTTTTTGTAAACATGTTTTAAAAAATTATCTGTGATGTAGCACTGGCAACAGCCTATACTTCCGTGTACTATGGCGTGGTTGCACTAAAGTTCACCACACGTTATGCCACCCTATGTGACTGTTTATTAAACTACTAAATTTGAAATGCGACTCGCGACATAAACAGTTTGTCCACCCCTGGATTATAGTATTGATATACAGGCGCGGATCTAGAAAATTTGTTTGGGGGCATGACACAAAGTTACGTCATAAGATGACGTCATAAGGTTACCTAAAAATGTAACGCTACAAAGTTACACCTAAACGTGACGTCACAAAAAGTAACTTTTTCAACACCACATAGTTTGTTTATTTGGTTAAAGTTTTAGATTGCACAGGTATTACTCTCATTACAAAAGCTATAACGATTGTAATCGATTCGCGCAAAGCGTAAAACGCTTTTATACTGTTTAAGTTGCCCAGAAATAAACACAGATGCCATGGGACTCTCAGAAAACCGCCAAAAGCCCCCTAAAAAACTATACACAACCACTTAAGGGAATAGTCTACAAGCAGTCCTATCTGAATTGATAGCATAATTAAATTTGTGACAACAACCCTGCCAGCTTTAGCGCAACGCCGTGATTTTCTTTCCTCCTGTTCAGATGGCCGACAAGGTGATCAACATGAACAACACACTGACGCCGTATGCGGTGGAACAAGTCCTCCAATACATTTACTCCGGCCAAGTCCAGATGTCGCCCAGCACGGTCATAGACGTTCTGCACGCCGCTTCCACGATGCAAGTTTCAGGTTAGCGTAAATTTACCATTTTGTAGGTAGTAAAATGACATAAAAGATATTTTCGTTACCTCATGTTCTAAAGCAAATTGTCGATTTGACCAACCGCTTCAATGCTTTTAGTGTTATAACAAGCCATTTCAATGCTCTCTGCCCAAGTCAATTTGTTTCAAGCCCCAGTCAAAAACAATGTCATTCCAAGTCAACCATTGACTCAAAATAAAATGGTAAACTAATAAAATAAGTATACACTCACCCGTTCGATCTTAGCAATAATTTGATACACAAACAACATAAATAAAACTAATAGCAAGTAAAACGTTTTCGACCCAAAATTTTAGGTAAATAACCTATTTTTTAATATACAATGAGAACGTTTAAGTCTAAATGTGTTAACTAAAAAATTGTCAAAAGACTCAAGTTAAACCAAGTCAATTGACTGGAAGATTTAAGTTAAGTTATGTCATGTAAAAATAGTAATCGGCTTCAGTCAATACAACACTACGTACTTTGTAACCTATATATCTATATGATTCAAAGTAAATTTTAGTGTTGGATATGGGAATATTAAAAGTTGAATTTAAAATAGTGCGACCCCCATATAAACATGCACAGGCCGTGGGTATATGGTACACTCTCCTACTCTTCTAATATATTCTCGTAAGAAACAAAAATAAAACCGTTTAATGAGAAATACATCACAAAGACTGTCATTTATAGACTTGCAAGTTCGCCGTAACTGCTGGCTTTTATTTAGGTCACAACATTTAAAAAAAATTTTAACATAGCTAACAGGTTAAGAATTGGTGAGTTTTAGTCCCATATTACGTGGGTGTCTTGGTTCAATGTAAGGGGTTTAAAATGTCTTTCTTTTCCTTTTACTAATACCAGGCTTTTTAACAGATCTGCTACAAGTAATCGAGGCGTTTCTTTGCGAAATCCTTATCCCGAAGAACTGCCTTAAAATGAGGCGCTTAGGAAGGCACTACAATCTGGACAAGGTTGCCTCCAGCGCCTACGCCTGCTTGGTGGAAAACTTCGAAGAGGTTTCCGACCAAGAAGACTTCAGGGATATTCAGCCGCAGGATCTGCAAGAACTTATGGAGTCAGACGAACTCGTGGTGAGTCGGAATACTGACTGACAGGCGGTGTTGTAAACAAGTTATTTTAAAATAAATTCCCAGTCAAGTCTTTTTGAATTAATAACCAGTTAAATCGCAGTTCAAGTCATCAGTTGGGCAAGTCAAGTCCCAGTCAAGTCATAATTAGAGCAAGTCAACTTCAAGTCATGTCCTTGACATAAAAATAAAATGCTAAACTATTAGAATTTTTAAACTCGTACGATTATGAACAATAACTAAACTAAACATTAAGAAAAACATATATCATGCAATTTGTTTGATGTCCAAAAATTTGGATAAATAGCCCAATTTTATAAAACAAATACCTAAAGAAAACACTTCATTTCAACCCAAGTCATTTGTCAAAAAAAAAAACAAGTCAAGTCAAGTCATTTGAAAACAGTGACCTAAGTGCACTTTAGTCAAGTCATTGACTTAAGTCATTACAACACTGCTCACAGGGTATAGGTAAAAAGGCAATGTATTTGCTAACAAAGTGTATAGCATAACGGAGGAACTAGTCAAACATGTGTGTAAAGTTGATTTGTTTAACGTTTGTGTACCCGAGCACAGCATATACCTTTCTAATCAATGCTCACGAAAATTTTTTGTCTGATCACAGAGGTTAATTACACGCTCTAACAGAATAAGGGTCCATAAACGTGACAGTTTACTACTCCATAAGCACCAAACTTGAACAACATTGTGTAAGGACATGGGTGCTTTAAAATGTACGCCAGTTACAACTGCGTTAACTGGGGAGTTATTTTTAATTCTTTTTAAGTGTATCAATGGTTGAGTGTATCAATGAAACACATTTTCGGTAAAATTGTCTAATTAAATTGCTTGAAATGGAATCAGATTTTAAATTTGAATAGTTATAAACTTAATTTTCCATGGCAATAATTTGACTTAGACTTCATAATGTTTGGTAATATGGACTTGTACTGACGCGACTTAACTGAGATTTAAGTTTAAAAACGTAATTTGTGTCATTTAAAAAAAACTTCTTTACAACACTCCCGAAATTAGAGTTTTGTAGTAATTTCTGTTACAAATATACACATGCTTATATTAGATCACTATATTCCTAACGGGTCTGTGCCTATTAAAATGCAAAAATAAGTATTGAAAGCATTGAGTTAAAAACGGGTTCAGGTAAAGACTAAAGATTGGAACCACAATAGTTGTAACCGACTTGTCACTTCAGATTCAGTCCGAGTATGTTGTTTACAACGCTTTGTTGAGATGGGTGAAGAAGGACGTTGTTCAGCGCAAACAGTACTTTCCCTACTTCTTCAAATACGTTCGTCTGCAGCTTGTTGAGCCTGACTGTTTGTCGGAATACATAAGAAAAGAGGTAAAACGCAACTAAGCAAATGGTCCAAGTGTAGGTTTGGCCAACAAGCGTTTAATAGAGCTTGATGGCATCATTATAAGCTTGTGGTTCGTAACAGGTATATTTCCATCATGTCTTTAAAAAAATATAAAATTATGAAGTGAAATCAATTAACACATAAACGACACGCGAGATAACCGACTAGAGAGAATTTGAACAAACTCTAAAAATTTAGACATCTAAAAAAACTTTAGACAATATCATGTAATAAAGGTTGATACTAGTTTGTGATATTAAGTACTTTAAATTCACTAATTCCTATTGCATTGTCTATATTAATCCCTAAATTCCTACAGTTTAGGACAGCAGTCGCATATTCCATGTTTACATGTAGATTAACTGGGGTTGTTTGCGCAATACCTAGGGGTTACACCAACCCGATATGACAAGTACTTTGTAAGGCGTTTAACCTGTATATTTATAAATTAAAATAAATTACCGGTTGGGTTGGTAAAGGAGTACGATACAAATATTTTATTTGCCTAACACATGGTTCTTAAAGAGAGCCACTTGGCTCTCCTATGGAGGAATTTTTTAATTTAACAAAAGAAATTTGATCCAGGGCGACTTAGGGAACTGGATTTAAAAAGTTGTTTTAACGGTTTTCTATTAAACGCTTTTATACCTGTAATGATTGGTATTTTAAAAGATAAAATTTTTACATAGGTTTAAAACTAATAACCACGTCATACGTTCATACAAACTGAACTTTGAGACAATTAGCGCAACAAGTCTTGGCTTTTGGCGCAGGTGTGTCTCTGGCAGTTTTACAATTTTTTTTAATTTAGTCGCCTCTTTTCCTGTAGGTTTGATTTTCTACCAGCAGGGTACATCGATCGAAGTAATAAATAAAAAAGGTAGAATACTTCATGGTTTGTTCTGGGGAATAATTGACAGTGTTTGGGCTTGCGAGAGAGGAACATGAACGAAACGTTGACAACCACTGGCCTAACATAATCTTTAGGTTCTGGTGAAAGAGTTCAGCACTTGCCGAGACGATCTTGAAGACGCATTGTGCTTTCACCTCAACCATGACGCTGAGCACGTTCAAACACCGAGAGGCAAAAACCCAGGTAAATTTGGGCCATGACGTTAAATTTGAAATCCAGTTGATTAAGTTCAGTGTTTCTTAAACGATGGGTCGGGACCCAAACTTTGATCGCCGTTATATTTGGTTGGACGGCCTACTGCAGTAGTTCAAATAATTAGATTTATTGAGATAGGTCCATAGGAAGATTTCTACAATATTTGTTGGTGAAATACGAAAGCATGGCTCAGAATAATTATGGTGGAAATTTATTTATGCTATTTGTCTTATGTTTTGTTTATTTATAAAAAAAATACAATTAAGAGAATTTACGCTTAGTATTTGGGCCGCCGCGAAAAAAGGTTGCGATACACTGATTTAGGTAAACAGCAGAAGTGATTTAGATATACAGCAGAATTTTTTAAGATTTTTTTTAGTCAATACGACTTGCTTTTATCGGGCCGTACATTCATTCACTATTATCCTTGTTAAGAAAATACAAGGGTTGTTACGCTAAAATAAACTTTATGACAAGAGATTTGTGAGGTATTTTATGGCGTCTTTGTCATTTAGAATTTTTTTTTATTCTCCATTTGCAGACCAAAACGCGGTGGCCATTTTTAGCTTGGCGCCCGACGTGCACCTCTATGACTGCAGAAGAGAACGCTGGACATACAAGAAGGTATTTCTTAAAAGAGCTTAATGTGCATTCCGATATGTATTTTCGATAATTTTAGATCGGTGCCGACACTCAATGATAGGTGGTGTTGTCGATACACGTCCGATTACCAAACTGGCATACATATTTCAGCCATTGGTTGTGATTCAAAGCACCGATTTTTACCTTGAACGTTTAATTTATTTTTAAATAGTTAATAAATAACTGAAGATGACAACTATTATCAAATGAACTATGCTTTCTACCGCTAACGTGTTGAGAAAAGGGGCCTTACAACATCAAAAAAATACGAACTTTTTTAAAACGTTTGCCTATTTAACCATCACATTCATTAGGCTATATCGGACGGCCGAAATATTGTCTAAATCTTGTTCACATTTCACAAAGCTGTTCGGTAATAAACTCAGGAAAATCGTCTCTCAGCGTGTAGCTGGTTAATTTTCAGTAAACCTTTTATTTAAGCACACTCAATTATGTTGGGTAACTGTTCAACTGTTTTTTTTTTTTTTATAGAACCAGTGCCCTGGCAACAACGTGGCCGTCACTATGCGTGGTGATGACGTCATCGTGTGTCAGAACGACTGCGTGTGCCAGGTTAACATCTACCGTGACGGGCAGTGGGCCAAGGAGACGGCCATGAACCGACACAGATCGGGATTTCAGATCTTCATCTATAAAGGTTGGAGTGATTTTGGGACCAGGATTCAAGCAATGTTGTGTTGACTTAGGTCAATAATCTTGACTTGACTTGACTTAAGTGCTAATAAGTCACTTTTTTAAAATTACTTGACTTAGGTATTTTGAACAACAACTTGACTGTGCACGTAAAACAATTTGCTTTCTACCTGTCGAGTTTTGTTATTTTTTAGTTGACATATTGCTCACACACGGACGAGTGTTCAATTTTAAGGTTTAAGGTTTTAGTTAATGTCAATCGCTTGACTTGAAGTTTACTTGCTCGAAATCACTTAACTGTAATTACTTAACTTGACTTTTGCAAATTGCATTAAGACAACTTACACATACTTCAAAGCCAGGAAGAAGTCGGCCAAAGCACCTTAAAAAACTCGTCTGACCTAACAAGATGGTAATCCATGCATAAAATCCTTTTCACTTTTCGGCCCCAACATTTTATGCACAAAAATGTAGGTTTATCAACGCAAAATCCTTAGATTTGACCATTATATTGTAAGGCAATTTCTCCCAAAACAAGTTTTTAAAGGTGTTGATTGTAGGATATATTCTTTTTTTGTCCCACATTGAACATCCCAAGGCATTCTCTTTTTGAAAGTTATCTATCTAAAATCTATCTATCTATTGGGTTTTGCGAGAATGGCGGTTTTAAAAGTTAGTAAAATACCAGGTTGCACTTCCTTAACTAAATACATGTTACCCTTTGTAATATTTCTCGATTTCAGACGAATTGTACGTGATCGGAGGTGTCTACACAACTGAGACTGAGCAAGAAGGCAAAAAGGACATGGTCGTCGCATTTGATCCAACAATGGAATGCTACAACTTCGAAAGCAAAAAATGGAGAACTGTGGGAAGACTACAGACGCCGCGAACGGATTTGGCTTTGGCGATTCATAAAGGTTCGCCAAAACTGTACTGCTCAAAAAAAAATAGAAAAAAAACTTCCCAAAATGTTTGAAAAATATTTTTGGGGATCTTAATTTATCAAGAAAGATCAATAACTGACAGTGTCGGGGCAGGTATAGGTTTTTGCTAGCGTTAGTTTCACTAACTATCAATTTGTGTAATGTGTCAGCGGTTGTTCAAGTTTGCAAAACGGGTAAATAATATACTAATGCCGTTTCGGTTGTTTTTACAGACAGCATGTTTCTACTTGGCGGTACTACGCATGTCGCGTCGCAAAATGGAGGTGAGTTTTTTGACCTAAGAATTTAGTATTGGTGTTTAACTAATAACATTCCACAGCGTTGTTATGACCTAAGTTAATGACTTAAGTGACTTGACTTGATTTTTACAATTACTCTGGTTTTTGTAATTGAGCAAAAACCCATTTGCTAACTGTTGTATTTAATGTACAGTTTGTTGCTTGGTGGAGTCCTACAATATGGTGACCAAGAAGTGGACTACCGGGCCTAACATGAACTCTGGAAGAGCTCTTTGCGACGCTGTGTGCTTTAATTCTTCCATATACGTGTTTGGTAAGCAACATATACATTGCAGTTATCCTGGCATGCAACCAGAAATGCGAAGTCGGTTACAAATAACCCGAGTTTGACTCCGGCCAATAAAATAAACCCCAGTTGGACTCCCGAGTCCCGAGTTCGACTCAGGTAAATGTGCGTCATCGAGTCCCGAGTCCGGCCCTGACTCTACAGCCTGCGTATTTCATCCATTTACGTAACTAATTTAAGGTGGATATTCAGAAAACAATTCATATAGAAGTGTCATATAACCCATCCATCCGCAATAAAAATATCCACCATATGTTATTCGACGTTTACAATTTGCAGTTTGCAACAATATCAGCTTTTGAATTTGGGACTGCGTATGTGCACGTCGGACTCGGGACTCGGGTAGTTTTACGTGGTCTAATTCGAGTCCAGAGTAACGAGTCCGACTCCAGCTAAACAAACCGACTCCGTCGAGTTCTGAGTCCGGCTCCAATTCCGACTCCGCAGCCATATAGAACCACAAAAAATATACACTAGAGATATTCACATATATATATAAGACGCAATATTTTGGTCAAAAAGTCAATCATCCCAAATTTAAAGAACGTGTTGTACTTCATTTTACTGATGTATGCTGGTTTTAATGGTTTTTTTTTTTTATTTTTTAATAGTGCATCACGAAACCTGTTTTACTGTTCATAAAACGGTTGGATGTCAGACAAACAGAAAAACGTTAACCTTATATAAACCCAATTATTTTTGTCTTTTAATAATGCCGCCTAACTTAAAGCTATTAGACACCTTAGAACAGGGGTTCCCAACCTTTTTTGCTGCTCGTACCTCTTTGTCATGTCAGAGCATTCTTCGTACCTCCCCAAAAAAATATTATGGATTTTTTCAGATATATATTGCTAAATTACATTGCTTTTGTACCTCTATTAAACGTTAAATCGGTATTTCGCACACAAATCGCAAAAAGAAATTAAACATCGATTATTTTGTTTGTCACTTCTCAGTGAGATATTTGTTGCGACTTCATTGATAAAATTCGCTCAAACGATGGTCGATTTTACTCAAGTAAAATTAAGATATCATATTTGAGATTTTTTGTATTCTAGGCTTCATGTCTATACTTGTTTCGTAAATTGTTCGGTCAATACCTCCGAAGGCACAGCCGATTTCTGTGCCCCTAAATACTGTATTTTACACTCTAGTTCTAGAGGTGAATAGTATAGAGTTTGTATTTTGTAGCAGATTTACAGCAACAGTATATTGAATGCCTTTATCTGTACATTTTATTCCTGACTTTGTGCTTGGTTGTTAATTGCTGACAGCAAGTAAATTTCTCAATATTTTGGAAGTCAGACGTTGCAGTTAAAAAAGCGCATTGCGATATGCCCGGTTGGGAACCCCTGCCTTAGAAGAAATACGCTCTGTCATAATATAGAAATAAGAAAAATCGAACAATACGGCTACATCAGTAAAGGCACACGTCTATAACTACAGCAAATTTTGATAAAAAATAAAAATAAAATTCCTATTTTAGCTGTAAAACATATAGAAAAGCTATTTTTTTTACTTTTAAAACATAATTCGTTAAAGGGTTAGAAACAGAATCGCTTATCAATTTTCACTTCTTTTTTTGGCTAAAAACTGGGATTTTCAAGGCTTAAATAAGCTATTTTTTCGCTCTCCTAGGTGGGATCGGAGTGGACCAACAACGCACGCCCAGCTGCGGTGAAGTTCTGGACATCGCCACCAACGTGTGGTCAAACTTGACCAGTCCAGTTCCGATGGCTCTGGGCAACACAAGCGCCTGTCTGCTCAACAACATGCTGGTTGTGCTTGGCGGGTAATTGGAAATAATAGTGTTGTAGTAACTTAAGTCAGTGTCTTAAAGTGCACATAAGTCACTGTCTTTAATGACTTGACTCGACTTAAATATTTTTTACAAATCACTTGACTTGGAGTTAACTTATTGTGTCAAAAGACATGGATTAAAATTAAGTTACTTCAAATAATAAAAAATGATTCATTAGTCACAACTTTTGCACGGAAGACATAATATGTTATGTTTTTGCTAGATGTAAGGCTTACTGTTGGCTTGACTGGAACTTGACTTGGGCAACTGGTTGCTTGGACTGGGCATCGACTTCGTGCACCATAATCAATCGTTGTGATGTTGCAAGGAAACGATTCGGTTTTTCAGGGCTCACAACGATTTAAGGCAGGGGGTTGATTTAGAAAATTTTCAACGGTACTTTTGAGATTTTATGGATTGCTTTTACAGTCGTTGCAATGCCATTTTTGACCGTTTAGTGACTGATTGCTAGTCACTACATAACAATATTTTTGGTGTCAGCTAACTGAGGGTTTTGGTTTGATTTTCTTAACTCCTAATGGGAAATAGTTTAAGAGTCCGAATACCTAATAGAAATGAGTTTGTCGACAAATCGTTTTGCTTTTAGGTCCCATCTGCTTACTTACGACCCGTACACATCGACATGGCGGGTGGCATGCCAGGTTCTGCCAGCGGTCAGAGGCGGGAAATTGGCCGCTCTAAAGTGGCCACATGAGGACGTGCTATAGCTGCAAGGAGCATGGCGCTGTAAAGCTTTTACAACGATTGTTAAGTATTACATGCTAGCTGTTGTATATTAGCATTTCCATATATATGTGTATGAATATGTACAAACTTTATCTTTTATTTTTTTACACAAAGTTTAAACAAGTGACTTCATTTCATTTTATGCAATACATTTGCATACAGAGACCCATATTAAGAGGCGCGTAAAACGTTTTTTTAATAGGATATGTCTATTTAATAGGATATGTCTATGTTAAGTTCGTAACTTTAAAGTAAATGTAGATAAGATCTCATTATGTGTTCCTCACTGCGTGAAGTATGGTGATTTTTACCCTAACAAATCAAGTTTAGCCCCCCAACGCTTAAATCGCGTAGATCAGGGGTGGGCAACCTTTTTAACACAAGGGCTAGTTAGGAAATGTAATGCTACAGAAGGGCCACACATCAAATAAACACTAATTCATATTTTCAGTTTAACTAGAAAAACTAATGAGCTACTAGGCTGCAACTACGGCAGTTTTGTCAGCTGTCAACTTATGGATTCAGAAATAACTTTTCCTACAATTGAAGCCTTTCTCGTACGGATCGGCTCAGTACAATTTAATTAACAGCGTTAATTCAAAACCAGCTGTTAAACATACCATCTCAGTCAATATGCGTGGCAAAAGTCTGTTAAACCTTGATCGTACCAGCCAAGAGTAATTGTTGCAAAACAATTCTTTATCATAGCAACGTGAGACAAGTAAAACTTGAATGAAGATTGTTTTGTAATAGATGCTTCCCATTCGAGTTCAACAGCAGTAGTGTAGCGGTGTAGCCTATGGGTTATATCGCATTTCAAACAGGAAACTGATAGAGCAAAATCCCAACATAGTGCACACTCATAGCCTTATTTAGGGAAAAATAGCTGGAAGAAGGTGAAGGGCCGCACGTTGCCCACCCCTGGCGTTGATGCAACTATGTAACCTACTGCTATTTGCTTATAGGGTAATGTTCAACACTCTTTGACTTATATATTAACGTATATATAAAAATGTAGCATTCATTTCTTAACCTTTAATAATTTGATTCATTTTTTGATATAGATTTTTATTTAGGCCACTGTAAAGGTAATCAGCTAACTTCCTGTATATTTTAATCGACAAAATATAATCGCGCAATGCTTTAGCGACAAATTATGCAACATGAATACCGTTCGCTTGTGTGTAACAAACGAGGTAACAAGAGCATCTAATGTGGGAAAAACGTATTTTTTATTCGAGCGTCTTCAGGAAAACATTAAATTATCCAAGACAAACTGAAGAGTGAATCGAAAATTTGTTGAAGTATAACCAGTCTAAACTCTATTTTGTTGAAAACAGGTAAACTTAATTAAAAGAAAAAGGCGTTTCACTTCATTAAAGAATTTAGCTTAAGTCAAATCATCGCTGCTTTATGCTTCAACTCGACATTATTATCACGGAAACGACTTGAATAAAACAGAAAATCGAAGACTTAAATTTATTTTGTGATTTATTTTATAACCTTTCGATCTTTTTACCGTAGTTAATTTCATACTCATGGACTCAATGTGCTTATAAATACTTTATTAATATCGCTGTTTATGGTTTATTGTGGTAAGTAAAAAAAAAATATACTCAAAATATAACACTAAAATTGTAATGTGTTTGTTTTGTTGCACAATCTTTAGCAAAAAGCACTAAAGACTTACGTCGAGGAAAGTACAGTGTTGTAAACAAGTCGTTTTAAAATGACTTAAGTCCCAGTCAAGTTATTTGTAAAATAACTTAAGTCCAAGTCAAGTCTTTTCGAATAAATAACAAGTCAAGTCCCAGTCCAAGTCATCAGTTGCGCAAGTCAAGTCCCAGTCAAGTCATAATTAGAGCAAGTCAACTTCAAGTCATGTCCTTGTCATAAAAATAAAACGTTAAACTATCAGAATTTTTAAATTCGCATGATTATGAACAATAACTGAACTAAAAACTAACGAAAACGGAACATATAGCAAGTAATTTGGTTTTTGTGCAAAAATTTGGACAAATAGCTCAATTTTATAAAAAAAAAATAGAAATTCTTTATTTCAACCAAAGTCATTCGTTCAAATTACTTCAGTCAAGTCAAGTCATTGGTCCGAAAGACTTAAGTCAAGTCAAGTCATTTTGCCCAAAAAACTTAAGTCAAGTCAAGTCATTTAAAATCAGTGACTTAAGTGCACTTAAGTCAAGTCGTTGACTTAAGTCATTACAACACTGGGAAAGTAATTTGAAAACCGTGACTTAAGTGCACCTAAGTCAAGTCATTTAATCAAGTCTCCGCGCCCAGCCAAGTCAAGTCATTTACTTAAGTCGTTACATAACTGGTTATTTGTCTCGATGACTGAAGTCTCAGTTATGTAACTTTGCCCGAAAGGATAAAGTCAAGTCAAATAAATTTAACCTAGATTTAATTTCGGTAAGTTATGGACTTATTTTGGCTCCAGTGTTTTAACTGTCATTTCTTTCTAAATCGCCTAACGCTAGGAGTATAGTACTCGTGTTGGTCTTGGCCACACGCGAATTAAGAATCATTTTCATGTGAGGGGCTATGATTTTTTTCTCGAAATGACGTCAAAAAGTTACGCCATATAAAAGCTACATTACAAAGAAGTTATCGATTTGCGCAAAACAATACAATGCCTTGTGTCTTTTTTTTTCAGCTCTAAGTTTTAATGTCTTCATTTTGGATATTTTCTGCGGACGTACTGGCGATGCCACTCGGCAAATTGCATCAGTAAAATAATCAACCTTGCTTATAGGTCACATCACTAATTATTTTGCATGGTCTCTGTCTAATACAGCGCTTCTTAACCCGTGCGCCATGAAAGGTTGCAGGTGCGCCGCGAGCAAAAGGAAAATATTTTATTTTTTTATTTCTCTATTCGAAAAAAATATATATATATATTTTTTTTTACTTCTCTATTCGGCTTAGCTTATTGATTCCACAGTACTTTCCAGATATGCAACTATGAAGCCTTAGTAGTATAAATAACCCTGTAATTCATAAGAAATATAGGTATACCTAAAAAATTCGCGCTCGCTTCGCTCGACAGGTGCGCGTACGCCGTCACCTTTTTAAATGTCTTAAGTTCGCCCTAACGCAAGAAAGGTTAAGAAAAACTGGCCTAATAATATATTATTTTACCAATAAACGGACTACGTAACGCCAGAATGGTAAATATGGATTAGGTTTTACTAACACCAAAAGTCGACAACAAAAAAGCATACTGCATTAACAAGACCACAGCGACACGATAGACAATATAATAATAATATACGTAATCGCATTACGAACAGGTAAACTTAGCTCAACCGTACATTAACACCAGTTTTGAGTTAAATAAAATACACATGAATGGCCTACATTAACGCTGCAAGTAATTAGCTGTATAGTTTACAGTTATATAAAAATGTTATTTAGCAAAGACAACTAAGTTGCTTTCCAAAGTTTAAAACATGGTTGGGTAAAAACTAGAAATTAAATCAATTCTGATTACAAGCCGCTCAAGTGAAAATAAGACGAGCATCTAATGTAAATTTAATACTACACAATTAACATACTGTTAAATACGGACGCTTTTAAATTAACGCAAAAGCATGATGGTTTTCATATCGAATCGAAAAGTCAATCCGTAGCTGCTAACTGAAGACATTCGGCAAACACACATAAATCAAGCAAGAATTACGCTGCTGAATTTAAATGGCAATAGAAATTATTTTCAATTCTTTCTTATCAGTTTTCCACTGTGTACATAGAGAGTTGTGAACAATTTAGCAAGGATCTGGGTAACGCTAGCAAACACCCAAGTGTTATATTGGTTTTCATAATGCCAAAACGCAGATAAGTTCATGTGAAGTGCTGAGTTGGTAATAAAGAATGGGAAAATAAATACGAAAGCACAAGAAAAAAAAGAAACTTCCAACCAAGAATTTTTATGGAATGTGATATTAGCCTGCGACTAAAAAAGTTTGCCGTATCTTAGACTACACAGGACTTTATCTGAAGAGTGAATAAAACCAGCAGGATGAACTATGGCCCCAGGTTGCCTTTCGGACGAGTTCGATTTTCACTACAGGCCTTTTTTGGCTTATACAGTATACACAGTATACAGCAGTGGTTCCCAAACTTTTTGGCGCGCGGCACACTAAACAAATTTTAACTTTTCGCGGCACACTTTTGACAGAACAATAGAGAAATTTTACAGTCGCCCTTAACGCCCGACAAACTATATTTGAATGTCTCTAAATTGAAAATTCGTAATGAATAATGCGTAATTAGTTAGAAAATGCTTGTGTGTATGCCTATTGGGAATACAAACACTATCTTTTCCAAAATTACAAAAAAAATTTCGCGGCACACTTGACAATCTCTCGTGGCACACTAGTGTTTGGGAATCACTGGTATACAGGCTTATTTAACTGGTTTTAAGGCCACAGTTAGTATACACACGTTTATATCATTTAACTAATAATTAAAAAACATAAACATTAATTTTCACCAAAAAACAAAAATTACTCAAATAGTGCGCCGATTAATAGCAATTCACAAAGCGGCTTAGGAACAGAAAGCGTTTTTTTTAGCTCCCGCAACACTTCAAAACGGCGTTTAAGTAAAAGCTGTGGGTTGGCTCGACCACCCCTTTAGAACAGCTGGAAACGTCAACCACAAAGCACCCTTGTCTGTTACGCCTGTGGGTTGAAGCATCAGTATCGCAATAAAATGTCAAGTATCGGAAATACTTATTTAGGACTCAAGTTGCTAGCGCTAACAGGAGTTTGCTAAGCTCGAATATACTGGAACGATGAACTAAGACTTATTTTAAGGTCCCACTTGGGCTTAAAAACAACCTATCGTATAGGCGGCGGCAGATGCAAAACTCAGCTTCCCGAATCTAGAAGCGTCCGACTTTCTTCGCTGTCGTTGCTAGGGATGCGCACAAGCCCACTGCGCAACGTTTCCTCGGCTTTGTGACGCTTGTACTTGGTCGAGACGAAAGCCGACGTGATAAGTGCAAGAAGCAGGCCGCCGCAAAGCGTCACTCCTAGGGTCTTGTCGCCGCCGTATTTGCGCAGCACGAGCCGGTCAAGAAGAGTCATGGGCGCCACTATTAAACCAAGAAGAGAGAGCGTAACACAAACAACGTAGTCCTCGGAAGCAGGGTAAGCGAGTTGGGCCAAGGCGTCGCCGCCGACTAGCAGCGCCGCGCCCGCGAATAGTCCTAACGCGAAGTTGGCGGCGCACATGCCGGGTACGTTCACGTAGAAGAAGGTAACAAAGACGAAGACCGACGCCATGAAGGAGCCTACGCAGGCGAGGCGTGCTAGCAGCAAGTAGCGGCGCACGCAGTCCATCACCAGCCCGCACACATAGCTTCCCAGCATCGCGCCTAGGCAGTACAGCGTTGTGAGAAGGCCACCGGTCCTCACCGGGTCCATTTCCGCGCCGAAGCGGCTCCGCTCCGAACGGAAGATTCCGGCCATCAGGAGCAGTTCGATTCCGATGGTTTGCGCGTGTAAGGATAGGAAGAGAATCCACAGAAGGAAGCTCTTGTCCTTGCAGAGGGCGTAGAGCCCGGCGAAACAGTCGCACAGGCCGGTTCTAGTGCAGCAGTCCGTCGACGCGGCGCTTGCGTGCTCGATTCGGCGCCTAAGCTGGACGCGCGACGGCGGGGAAGGCGGAAGGTCGGCGCATAAGAAGACTCCTGCCGCCATGCTGAGGAAAGAAACCGAAAGCAGCGCGACCCTGCTGTCCAGCAGCTTGTAGCTATTTGTGCGCGCCGCCAACGCTTCGCCACAGTCGCTGCAATCGGCCGGGAAGAGCGACTCGAGGTAGAGTCGCGGCACAGAGCTGCCCAACGCCGCGCCCAGCCAGAAACCGGCATGCTGTGCGCCCATTGAGATACCAACCTGGGCGTCGCTGAACCACGCATATGTGATCAGCGCCTGCGTGGCAAACAGCAGTGCACCGGAGACGCCCAGCATAGCCTGGCCTACGTAGGTAACGGAGGCCAGTTGACGGTTTCCCATCGCTAAAGACAAGGCGAAAAACGCGGCTACCTGAAAAGCAGCGGCCAGGGTGATAGTGCCGCGCAGCCGGAGCGTTTTTGAGGCGGCCAGCCAAGCCAACACCGGCATAATGGCAGCAAAGGCAAAAGCAACAACGTCCTCCAGCCAGAAGATCTCGTAGCCCCCAAGCTCGAATACTAACTCGATGGTTCGAGTTGACTGGTGCAGGTCGAGCGTCCCATAGGCCCACAGCGACTGAAGAAGGCAGCACAGCAAGAGGTTCTGCCACCTTTCTGGGTAAGTTTTTAGCTCCATCGCCGCGAACGGTTCGTCCATTATTTCTGCTCTATGTCGACTTGAAGTTAACGCGCGTTTCCCTTTCAATGACAAACTGACTGTGAAGCAAATCGGAGCTTCTAATTTGTCACGGAGAGTTCGCGGTGCTGTGGTGAGCTTTTACTGTGAGGCCCATTACCAGCAACAGTAACACGGAAGTCTACAGAAGCTAGAGTAGTTTCTCGTTAGCTTGTTTGTCATGCCACAATCGTCTCCCATTAATACAGCTTTAAAAAAAACAGTAGATTACGCTTCAGTTTTTGTTGCATCAATGATTAACGCTGGTATTTGATGGTATGTGTATTTTACCTTTACTATATGCCTAAAGTCTTGCACGTCTGGAGAATGAGGAAAACATTTAGTGGTTAATTAGAACAGTCTAGGTTTAGTACAGTTGGTATAAAATCGAATTTAAAGGCAACCTCAAACTACACATTTTTACAACCTTAGAAAATGCTGCATTTAACAAGAAAATGATTTCATGCTAAAGCCATTAAGAACATCGGCATGTCCATGCCAGGATACGCAAACGACTCAACATTAAGGATGTGTTATTTTATGTGTTATTTTAAGGCTCTTTGTTTTTGAAGACAATAGTTCGTAACAAAAACATATATTTGTAAACTTAATATCTAGTTCCAATTACATACAAAAGCAAATAGAAACTTTGGTAAATTAACAAAATTAAAAGTTCGGAACCAGTAGATTGTTCCAGTGTTTGGCCTTTTCTGACGAGATTTTTGCGGACTTTTTTGCCACGTAATCCTCGGTCAAATCGTTGCGTAACAACGAACAAGTGCCCCAAACTGCAACACACAACTGGGACAAATTGGCAAACATAAATCGCGGATGAAACCTGTCTTGGTAATTGCTGCACAGTAATACTCAGGCTGCCTATTAAAATAGCTGGTTTAGGGCGTGCGCGCAAATCTATTTGGAATCAAACCGGTTTGGACTCCCTAAAACAGCATGGCCGCATCAGTCATTTTCAAAACTCGAAAAATCGACCCCTGGCATCAGAACAGACAAATGCGCAGCGGCAGCAAACCCGTTTTAACGACAGCAATCGGAAAAAGAAGAGGGCGCTGTAGTAGTGACAAATCGCTTTTCTGACAAGCGCTTAGCTCATGGCTTCCGGCGCAAACGTGTGAACTGACTTTGCTTGCGCCAAAACGAGGCAAAGCGTGAAAAGTACCCTGCGTCCTTGGTACATACAGCAGTTAACACAAGCTTTTTTTATCACAGAGTACCATGAATGCCAATCGAAACAAAACAGGTAATAAGAGCAGTTTAAATGTTTATTGGCCTTTTCAGTTTACGGTTTTATTTTACCCCATTACCTTATTGTTACCTTCCTGTGTTCACACCACATTTGAGCCTTCCTCTGAGCAACAAAGGATGTCTGTTAAAGTTGCAGGTCTCATCAAAACAAGGTTGTGACAACATTAAATTACCAAGTCAAGCGTGAAACCATGCAAGTTAATAATAACACAGACAAACACAAATCCCGCATTATCCTGGAAACCGTATTTTTAACACGAAAAGCTACATTTCCTACGTATTTTGACTGGCATTCTAGAAAACAACGTCTTTATCGCCGCTTACAAATAAAATCGAAAACATTTCTCCATTGTATTCGACTGGAAACCACATATACAGGACTTTTTGCTCTTAAAACGTAGCTCGTTTTAACTTAGCCCTTGCTATACATGCAAAAAACTAAACAAGTTTATGGATAAACTTATAAAAACTATTTAGCCTTATTGAGGATTTTTGATCCTGCCTGCCTTTGCACGCCTAAAGCGCCATCAGCTGACAACACAATAGCTGAATATTCACAGTGTATGAACGCTGTATGGCAAGCTTCGCCCTTTAATAAACGTTATGTCGTGCAGTGCAGCAAATGGCGCCGTTACTGCCAAACTGAAAGCAGTTTTTCACAGAAAGAGGGAAATCTATGTGTCCTTGAAAAATCCGGCTTTGGGCTTATAACGGCGACGACAAACAGTTTGGTTTGTAGTAAATTCAACGGACTTGTCAATTGTCATGTGAAGGAATGGCCGAAGGTTGTGAGTTCGAACTTCATCGCAGGTAGTTGTTTTCTAGCCTGCCTTGCTTGCATCTTGATCGACTGATTTCTTGATCTGTCGAAGGCTTGCGGTGTGTACTTGTCATATGTTAGTATAATGTTAGTAAAAATTAAGGGACCGATAATATAGGATATTAGCCGATACCCGATGCCGAGTGGTAGATCGGTAGTTGTTCGATACTAGAGTGGTATCGGTGCCGATTCGATCCACTGCCAAATTAAAAAAGGTATTTTAGCCATGGTTTGCCATGCAATATAGTAATTTGTACCTTGTAATGTAAATTTATAAAAAAAAAATAGTAAACTACATAACGTTAAAGCAAATTTTGGCCTATCCGCTTTCTCAAAATGTTAGCAGTGAACTAAGCTTGTTTAGGCGTAACATCGGCCAAAACAAAGACATATAACTGAAAAAATCATTAAATCCTAGTTAGATCTAGATTCTAGAACTGCGGTTCTCAACCAGTGGGCCATGGCTCACTGGTGGGCCCTAAGAACATTTGAGGTGGGCCACAGATCAATTTAAAAAGCTAGATTTAGGTTCATTTGTGTATACAAAATTAATGGCTTGGGGGGGAATTAAAAAGGAAAGCTGCAAGTATCTCACTAATGCACGGTTGAATAAATAATCTGTTGTGAAATATGTTCTGCTGTGTTTTGTTCTAAACCTATTTTACAGTTTTTTCTTTCATAAAAATTTATTGGGCCACAGATTTTTTTGGCAACGTAAATGGACCACGAAAGAAAAAAGGTTGAAAACCACTGTTCTAGAATATATGATACTAGACGAGATACCCGGCGTTGCCCAGGTTAAATAGAATATTTACCATCATAATGTGCGAAGTCTACCTGAATTTATCTGGTTAAACAAAATGAAACAATCCATCATACTGTGGCTCTTTATTACTACTGCACATTACGTTGTAACATGTTAAACCAGGGGTCGGCAACCTTTTTGTAGTCGCGGGCCAAAACCAACCTCAGAAAGGTCTCTGCGGGCCGCACAAAATGTTAACTAAGAATTATGTTATTAAAATGTTAAAACTACCGTGAATCAGGCGGACCTCGGATCTTTTTTGCGCCTGAAAACGTGTTTAATTACATTTAAGGTGGCAGTAATAAAGTATGGCGCAAAGCGCGAATAAAAAGCGTTTGTTTGGTTTAAAATCCGAGTCCACACATCGTCATCCATACTCCTAATGAAAAAAGTGTAATAAAATTACTTTGAAGAAACGCAATAACATTAGTTAATCTAGTTGAGTGTTTGTCAACCTTTTGAAGTCCGGGCACACCTGGCGAGCGAAGCGAGCGCGATTTTATTTTGATATAACGCCATTTCTTGCAAGTTTTCATTAACCTACATTGCCAACAATAAAAAATAAAAAAATGCTAAAAAATATATGTCCAATATTTGTGTCCGGGACGCACTTGTCAGCCTTCCACGGCACAACGGTAAAGAAGCGCTGATCTATATTTCAAAAGACAGCGTCAAAACGTAAACAAACCCAATGGAGAAGGATCATTCGTGCGAAGCGCGAAAATTGTTCGCACTTTCGTAGATAAAATAGTTAAAAAGTATTTGAAATGGAATCGTGCCTAGTTTGTCAAAGAGGCGGCGGGCCGGATGAATTTCATCGGCGGGCCTGATCCGGCCCGCGGGCCATAGGTTGCCGACCCCTGTGTTAAACTAATAGCCTCATGTTATAGCCCATAATTATGGAAGCTAAGTTGGGTAATCAGCATATAACCCGAAAGTAATGTTACGGATAGCGTTAGATCTTCGTAAGTGGCATAAATATCGTAAAAATATTTTTTTAAATGTCATAACAAATTTGCTTATGCCTAAACGTTTCTACTGTGTGTCACTAAATAAAAATATCAAATTATGTCATATCGTGGGTCTAAAATCGGTTAACTTATGCTTCCCCACAATCAGAGTAACACTCACAGCCTGTGGGAAAGCGGTATTAATGTGAAAGCGGTATTAATGTAAAAGTGGAATGACGTGTTTGATTTTTTGACTTATCTGTGTGGCTCTAAAGATTTAATTATTTGTCTCCGTAATTTCCCAGTACTTTTTTCATTTGGTTAAACCAATCTAAAGATAAAAAATTAACGTATAACCAAAGCAGTTTTATGTCTGAAACAGGTCACTAAAGGAAAGACGCGAACGCGCTGTGACCATTTAATTACTAATTCACGTGCTACCAGCATTGTATAAGCTCGCTGAAGCCGCATGATATAGCCGATGATTTTAATAAAACAAGGGGTATTTAACATCAAATCGAATTGCAACGTTGTGTGCTTTTTTAAAATGGAGCAACTAAACACATAAGCTTGGCTAAAGACATCTCACATAATTTACGTAACGTAAACCCGTGACATATGTCGATCAAAAATTACTAACAAACATAAAAAAGTCGTAGCAGCAATTGTTCAAATTCCGCGAAATTCGAGCAAATAAGTCATCACGGTAAGAAAAAAAATCCCGTTTGAAAAGTAAATTTGCTTAGTGTTAAAACCGCTGCAATAAACGAGATGTTTTGTTAACTCAGTCCAAACGTTGCGTTTTAAACTCGTTAGGGTTGTTGTAAGTTGTTTGTGTAAGTGTCTTAATGCCTCATAAAAGAATGTTAAGGAAAACGCTCCAATTAACGCAATATTTTGCGAACTTATACTATCTTTTACGTGGTTAAACAAACTGCAAAAAGCTATGAAACATAAAAGTATAAACTTTGCCACAGGAAACTTTATTTTTACCAAGGCAACGCACTTTACGCAGGTTATTGGCTTATAAATGTGTGAAAACGCTTTACGCTTTTCGTCAAGAGGTTTTGCGAGAAGTCGCACGCCCGCCCTTTCGAGTTAACATGCAACCACTGTTGTGTGATGTTTTTGAATGGTACGACTAAATAATCGACTATAGCACACAACACTTGGCTAAGCATGTCATCTTTTAAGTAACGAAAACCCTTGACATTTGTCAATTGACAAAAACTCTCAAACGTAAACCTTCAGGTTGTAGCAGCAATTTGTTTAGACTTGCTTCATAGCGTGATATTTAAGCAAATACGTAATCCCGGTGCTAAACTGCGTCAAACGTAAGAAATCCTCATTGAAAAAAACTAATGCTTTCTGTTAAACTGCTGCAATGAACGCAATATTTCGCGACCTCTGCCAAGTATTGCGTGGTTAAACCCATTGTAAAAAGTCATTAGACTTTGGCCTCAATCACCATCACAACATTGCTGGAAGGCTGTTTTTTTTTAAAGTATGTTTAGTATACGACCCGTGTGGTAGCAGTATTTGACGTCCAACGAAAGAAAACCTTGTTTGAAAAGTAAATCTCCTTAGTGTTCAAAGTGCGACAACAAATTCGATGTTTTACGAACTCTGTCTAAATTTTGCGTGGTTAAATATAGCCTGCTAAAAGTTTTAAACTCAAGTCTTTACTTGGAACGTTGCACACGTTCGGTTACAATAAATTTCATAACATGTTATGTTTTTTTGCCTTGGGCCTATTGTGTAGACCAAAGCGCTGGTCGTCCCTTGACTTATAAGGATTGAAATTAATTTACTCTTTTCACACGATTTTTTATACACAGCAACAAAATATGTAGCGACATTTATCGTTCCAGAATTGCTAACAAACGCCTTAAAAATTAAAGTTGCTCACCCGTGACCGGTTTGCGACGGCGCTCGCTTGAGATGCGAGACTTTCTCTTATAGAAAGAAACAAGTTTTTTTCTGTCTGGGAGCACACGAGTTTCTTTCTATTTCTCCCACTTGCTCGGCGACTCGCTTAAAAGGGAGCAGAATGAGCGACGTTGCTCTGTCTGTGTCTCCCAAAAAAAGCGAACACGCAGCCGACTGTCGACTCACAAACTTTCCTTTTTATTATGTTAAATTTACATCGTCAGCCTATATATAATTTTACGCCAAACCAAGAAGGTAATATATTTTTTTAATTATTATCTACTTATTACTTGTAACAAATAAGGATGTCAAATGATATCGGATCTGGTCGCCACTTGCCCTATACTATACGGTGGTAGCGGTAACCATCTGATACCAATTTAATTCAGGAATTTTACCCATGTTTTGCCACCTAATGAAAAAATTTTAAAACTTTTCCAATATTTTACGTTTCAAAATTAGTAGGTTAACAACTTAATAACTAAACTTCTTAACGCGAAAGTAAATATTGGCTGGATAACCTTTCAACATTTCAGGCACATCTATTCTGCATATTTGAAGATATGTAATGCGGTAGTCTAGCGATACTTTTTGTCCAAAATCGTGTGTCAGAATACAAAGTCAATCATCGTAGAACCCTACATGCAAATTTAAAATAAATATATAACTTAAATAATTATGCATAGCTAGGGAAACACCGTTCCAAACTGTATTGCTATTGTATCGTGACCTTTTGCAAAACGCGTTTAACACAGATTTAAATACTGGCGGCCAAAATACATTTTAACAAAAAGAGAACACACAACACTTTGCACCGTAAAACCAAGTTTTTATTTCCCAACGAAACATCGCCGCGCTCGCGCGCACGCACAGGTTTAGAAGAAACGCATAAAAACCGACCTAAATTGTGTAGAAAAACGACCGCGACTTGAAAGGAGTGAACCCGGAGAGGCAGCAACCACGCAATACTGCTACCGCACTGCCAACTTCCGTTAAGTTTACTTCGTTTCCGACGCATAGCTGTGCAACGCACCGGGCCCGCTTAGATTATCAAAGATTTTCTCCAAGGCTTGATGTACCTGGTTGTTTCACCTGTCGCAGGAAACTAAAGACACCAACAACTTGTAGCACTGCGGTTAGACCGCATGATTGGGCCTGGTATATTGCCCCACAGAGGTGTCGTGCGAAGGCAATCTTGCTTTTTTGCCAATGCTGTTTCCATACCAACTCTCCACCAACCAGCGGAAAACGGCGAGGAAAAGTAAAAGAATCACTGCAAGGAGCAGATAAGAGAACGTTTTGATAATGAATTACGCCATGCCAAAGTTAGGTCCTTCTTTACTGGCAAAAAAAGTCTTGACTGGCAAATTCTCGTTTCGAGGTCGGAATAGACAATTTATAATTTTATCAATTGGCGGGCTCTGGCGCCGTTATTACATGTACCACCTTTGAAAATGGTGATTAAAATTAAATTGGGTACTGCGTATCCGTTTATTAAGGGACCGCAAAAATTGACGCGCACTCGTTGTCGCGAAACGTAAAAACTAAAATCCGGCCAGCAAAAAGCGGACGTAAAAATTAAAATCCGTTTCGTTAAAAAAGCAGGGCTGGGCAAGAAAAAAAGGGAAGTTTTTTAATCACGTCGAGCGCGTTTTCGACAGCTTCAACGAACAGGTTTCGCGTTTGCACTTGTTTTTACTTTTGCACGGGTATTTAACTTTTTACCTACCTACGCTTATTACGCTACGGATAAAGCAAGCTGACGGACAAAAACGTGGCGACTCGTCTATCTATCCCGCTGTCTAAAGGACCTTTGTCTGTTTTGCGCCTGAATTTAGCGGACGTGAGACAGACTTGTCAACATACGACGAAAAGCAGAATAAAATTTTGATGAAAACGCAGCCAAATGGTCCATCGCGTTATTTCGTTGGCGTTTCCGCTAAAAAAAGGTTAATTTCCGGGTAAAAAAGAAGCGGTACTATCGAGCGGGCCAAAATAACGAACGTTAAAACCGCAAACAATCACTATTTAGAGTCCCCCACCCCCTGTTGACAGCAAACGTTGCGTCAACTACGCGTTTTCGTGATAGAAGGGACTCGGGCCAAGGTAACGAACTTTAAAACCGCCAACAATCAGAATGCAATGACCCCCCTCCCCCCTTTGGACAGCGAACGTTGCCTCAACTACGCGTTTCCGTGGTAGAAGGCACTCCACTGCGTGTTTCGCGGACTCTGCTGATGTCCGTAGCCGAGCGGGAAATGAATAGACGAGTGCTGCTGCGGGGAACCCCCGTCGGGACTACGGCCGTACGGAAAAGGGGGAACCAGCCCGGGTGAGAACGGGGACGGCGGCGTGTGCTGACTGTGGTGGGGGTGATGATGGGGGTAACTGGGGCCACCGGCGGCCGGAATACGCAGCCCCAGGCCTAGGATTGGGGCGGCGGGGACCACGGCGATGGAGGGTGAGTGTTGTGGGCCGAAGTGGCTGCGCGGCGAAGGCGGCTCCGAGTTGCTGCCGCTCTCTGTGAAAATATATTTAAAAATAAAGAATTGATGCAGCTTACCATGAAAAACAAAATATTTCTGTTGAAAAATAACTATGTTAAAGTTGACGTGGCAAAAAATAAGAAAAAAACTTGCAGATTTATAAAAAAAAAATAATTGATGCAGCCTTCCATAGAAAAATTAAAAAAAATGTTGCGGCTTTCTACAGAAAAATTAAAATAATTGTTTCCAAAAAATATTAAAAAAAAATTGTTGCGGCTTACCGTAAAAAAAATGTTGAAGCTTGCTGTTAAAAAAAATATTGACGCGGCTTTCTGTTGAAAAATATTAAAAACTGTTTTGTCAGAAAAAAACGACAAAAACTTTGCAGCTTTCTGCGAAAAAATACTGGAGGAAAAATTTTTGCTGTTACAATCTGTGGAAAAGTTTTGTGAAAATCAGTGTTCCCGACAAGCTCTTTTTTTCACGGAAGTACGCAAGCAAAAAAAAATATTAAAAGTTTTTTTTTGCTTGAATTCGACCTCTAGTCGTCTCCTGAAGCCCAGTTTGTACCTATTTTGCAAAGATTAGCACATATAATACCTTATGTACCCCATTTTTGCTTAATGAAAGTTTCAAAAAAGTGCCCAAATTAGTTTTTTTCGAGCTACGTGCGGACAAAAAAGTGCCCAAATTAGTTTTTTTTAAGCTACGTACGACCAAAAGTGCCTAAATTAGTTTTTTTTGAGCTACGTACGACCAAAAGTGCCCAAATTAGTTTTATTTGAGATACGTACGGACAAAAAAGTGCCCAAATTAGTTTTTTTTGAGATACGTACGACCAAAAAGTGCCCAAATTAGTTTTATTCGGCTACGTACGGACAAAAAATTGGCCAAATTTATTTTATTTGAGCTATACACGGCTAAAAAAAGTGCCCAAAATAGTTTTATATGAGCTACGTACGACCAAAAAAGTGCCCAAATTAGTTTTATCCGAGCTACGTACGGACAAAAAAGTGCCCAAATTAGTTTTATCCGAGCTACGTACGGACAAAAAAGTGCCCAAATTAGTTTTATCCGAGCTACGTACGGACAAAAAAGTGCCCAAATTAGTTTTATCCGAGCTACGTACGGACAAAAAAGTGCCCAAATTAGTTTTATCCGAGCTACGTACGGACAAAAAAGTGCCCAAATTAGTTTTATCCGAGCTACGTACGGACAAAAAAGTACCCAAATTAGTTTTATCCGAGCTACGTACGGACAAAAAAGTACCCAAATTAGTTTTATCCGAGCTACGTACGGACAAAAAGTGCCCAAATTAGTTTTATCCGAGCTACGTACGGACAAAAAAGTGCCCAAATTAGTTTTATCCGAGCTACGTACGGACAAAAAAGTGCCCAAATTAGTTTTATCCGAGCTACGTACGGACAAAAAAGTGCCCAAATTAGTTTTATCCGAGCTACGTACGGACAAAAAAGTGCCCAAATTAGTTTTATCCGAGCTACGTACGGACAAAAAAGTGCCCAAATTAGTTTTATCCGAGCTACGTACGGACAAAAAAGTGCCCAAATTAGTTTTATCCGAGCTACGTACGGACAAAAAAGTACCCAAATTAGTTTTATCCGAGCTACGTACGGACAAAAAAGTACCCAAATTAGTTTTATCCGAGCTACGTACGGACAAAAAAGTGCCCAAATTAGTTTTATCCGAGCTACGTACGGACAAAAAAGTACCCAAATTAGTTTTATCCGAGCTACGTACAAGCAAAAAACTGTTCTAATTAGTTTGCTTTAAAAAGTTGTTCCTAACTAGGGGAGGCGCTCCCCCTAAACAGAGCGCCGGCAATTTCTCAGGGCGTCGCAAGTACTGCTATAAATATTTTATTTTATGTGCAGTAATGTTAATGGTTATATGTTACGTCTGGTGTGATTTCTGCCTATATTGGTGTCTTGTGTTTTACTTTGAAATTACACGCATGTGCAGTTTCACCCGATCCGTCAGGAATTATTGCAGTTATAAGCTGTTTTTAACGCTTAAATGCTGTTTTTAACGCTTAAAAGAGGTCGACAACCTACGGCCCGCGGGACAGATCCGCCAATATAATTCATCAGGCCAGCCGCCTCTTTGACAAACTATTCACGAGTCCATTTCATATACTTTTCGACTATTTTAACTATACGTGAATGCAAAAATTTGATCTTTGTACTTCCGATTCGTGGAAGGCTGCCAAGTGCGTCGAGGACAAACGGAAAACGTATTAACAAATATTGGACATATCTTTTTTAACATTTTTTTTTATTTTCAGCAAAGTAATAAAAACTTGAAATTTAAAAGAAATGCCAGTATACCAAAAAAATAGCGCTCGCTTCGCTCGCCTTCTACTTCAAGGTTAATACACACTCAACTAGATAAATTATTAAGGTTATCGCGTTTCTTTAAAGTAGTTTTATTACACTTTTCATTAGTAGTATGGACGACGACATGTGGACTCGAATAAAAACCAAACAAGCGCTATTTTTTCGCGCTTTGCGCCAACACTTTGCTGCCTCCTTGAATGTAATTAAACACTTTTTTTTAAGTGCCAAAAAAGATCCAAGGCCCGTCTGATTCACAGTGTTGTTCTAACATTTTAATAACACGTTTTCTCATTTTGTGTGGCCCGCATAGACCTTGCTGGGTTTGGGTTTGGCCCGCGACTTGAAAAAGGTTGCCGACCCCTGGCTTAAAAAGGTTAGGACTTCCTGAAGATAAAACTTTTAGGCTCATTGTTTTCGTAAAACAGTGTACAATGCAAATTATAATATATCCCCAAAAAGCAAAGTTGCGTGTTGTGTCAACTAAAGGAGTAGGTTAAATTTATGTCAATATAAACAGGAAAGACGCGAAGGCGAATTTTTTTTTAAATTAAAGTTATCAACTTTAGAAAAATGCGTAACCCGTTTAAAACTTAAAAATGCTTACTGATAAAACCGCTGCACCAGGCGCGATAATTAACTTGGCCATTAGGCGGTCACACCGCGCTACGCTTGACTAAGTCCAAGCGAAATCACGTCAAGCGAGCGCAGTTCTCCAAATAAAGCGATATGTGTGGGAGAAATTAATTAGGATGATTGCGACGCCTCTCGTGCTCTCCCGCGCATATTGCTGCTCTCCATTTCAACGAAAACATCCGTCCGATGGACAAAGCAAGTAAAAAATAATTAATTCAAGAGCTAATAAAAAACGCAGTTGCGCGGATATTAACAGACTAAAAATAGTAAAGACCAAAAAAAAAAGGTCTATCGCGTATCCAATTTGGGCACTTTTTTTGTTGGAAATTTTGGGCACTTATTTTCGGTTTGTGCCGAGAATTTTGGGCACCTGCGCACATGGTAAAAAAATAGAGGGAACACTGGTGAAAATCATGCTGGCAAGTTTAAAAAAAAACTACAAAAGTTGCTGCTACATTCTTAGAAAGATATAAAAAGTTGCTGCCACGGTTTGTAAAAAAGCTGATAAATAAAGTTGCTGTAGAACTGTTAACAACAACAAAAAAAAGTCAAACGTCACCGCCTGTAGAAAGGGTGATAATAAAGTCGGCGCCCCTTCGTGTATTAAGAGTATATAGCGGTTCTGCCTCTGCAGCTGACCGGCGTCGCGAAAAGGTGAGAACTATGCTTTATCGCAAATGCAGCTGCCTGGTTCTACAAGTAGCACTATAGTCATTGGTGGTCATACTAGCTAGCAACATATGGGGTCTGGAGAAAATCAACAGTGACGTTGATAGGCGTACTGGAAGGCAGACGGACTCAGAAGCCGAACAGGCGAAGATAAAATGAGTGTATATTTAAAGTTCAGATAAAGATAAGTGGTGGAGATGTTATAGGCAAGTTTAATTTGATTGTTGTCTACAAATATCGCTATATGCAAGAATGCTATATGGCAAGAGGAGCCCTGGAATTTGTTCGAAAATATTAAATAATAAGTTTAAAACCCTTTGAAGCTTTGAAATTGACATTTGCAGTACAGTTCACTACACTGTTTTAAAAGCATGAAAAGCAAACCTGTGCCTGTCTAATGAACCCATTTTTTTTACAGAAACGTAAAAACCGCAGCAAGATTAGCACAAAATGTTGCGAGGCGACCAAAAAACTATTGATAATAACACTAGCAACATTCCTTCCAACATCCTACAATACATCGACAGCTTTGACCTTACTGATTCGACCTTCAGCTCGAACGTCCTGACCAACCAGGCCGAGATCCGGGTCACCCTGGTCTGGAAGCATCCCGAGCGCTGGGGTGGCGCGGGGCAGCCCCCAAATAGAGAAGCTCAAACAAGGCTACTTGAGCGAAGACCTCGGTTGAGGTTAGCGCGCGGAATACCTAGGAATGATTTTCTAAACATGGCAACAGCGCCGGGTGGCGGCGAAACTGCAAGAATACGTTGCCCGCTGTCGGGCGATCAAGAGCTGGCTTTTTTTGAAGGCGGGGGAGCGGAAATACGCGGGCAAAGGACGGACGGATGCGGCGACTACGATTGCCCGACGGAAATGGAAAGCCACAGCGGCGACGAGTCGACCGTGTCGGTTTCATCGCTCGACAGCGCCGCTGGAGCTCAACGAGCAACACGCGAAAGCGCGATTCCAGAGAAAAGCGACCGAAGCGACGCCGCCGTCGTTGAGGAAACGTCGGGCGACAAAATCGACCAAGTTATGCGATCTTTGAGTCCCATTCAAGAGGCGATCACTTCCAACGCCGAGACGGAATACAGCTCCGACACGACCTACGAGAACGCCTACGACGTCGCCCCACGTGACCCGCCTGACTTTGTGGATGACGTCACGCCTCCTGCGAAGGTTACGTCACGGGCTGACGTCACAGCGGGGTCGCCGAGTAACGAGCGGCGGGTGTCGACCGGTTTCGTGATGCTGAAGCCGAAAAAGACCGAAAAGGAAGATTTGCCTTCTTCAATTACAGGTAAAAGTAAAAAAAAAGTAAAAAGTATTGCAAGTTATTAAATAAGGAGTGGAGTAATTTTGGGTAAAAGTAAAAAAAATATGAAAAGCATTGGAAAGTTATAAGAATTTTAAAGTATATATAAAATGTAGCATTTTAAACATTTCAAATATATCTTTATTCATTTTTAACATTGGAGTAATCAAATAATCAAGAAGTGACGTAAGCTTTAAAAACCTAAATATTCACAAGATATTCAACTTTGATCCAAGTAAAGCAGGCATGAGATTCCCACATGCCAGAAAAAAATGATTGACAAACAGATTTTTGTTCAAAATAATAACGCGCGAGGTTTGAACATTTTTTCAGTGGCCAAACGTTGCTCCGACATCCTAAACTCCGGCAGGTCAAGTGTGATGTCACAAAGCCAAGGGGGAGAGTTCACGTTTGATCGAGCGAACGAAAAACAACTGGTGGAATTGTACGAGGTCGGTTTGGATATGTAAAGAAATCTAAATATTTATTTTACTTTAATACAAACATTGGGCCTTTTGAGCGGCAAATTCTAGTTTGGCGACTTTGTATCAAAAAATGCGAAAAAGAGAAATTGTGCTTGGATTTAGTACATCTTTGAAACACATAGGATTATTCATGAAAAACTCGAAGACTTTAAACTAATTTAAAAAAGTGGCAATATTTCGAAATTATACAGCCTCGGTCATAAATCGAACTTCTCTTATTTTGTCCAGAACCACATGGATCGTCTCGTGGTGGTGCGAGCCTCAAAGTTCAGAATGTCGCAAGGAAAGCTGCAAGAAGCATTATTCAAATCTGGGACAATCGACCTTTGTGACGTAACGGACGTGTTTTATGACGAAGTGGTCATGACCAGACCGGCCTACGTCATTCAGGTAAATTAAATTCCAGAAGGTCTTAGATTTTGTTTAGTTTCGCATTTATAAGTTTGTACTAAATATAAGGTTGAAGAACAAAAGATTTATAAATTGCAGTATATGAAAACGAAAGCTAACTTCTTACGAAAAAATATAATGCAATTTTGGTCCTTTTCAATTTACCATAGTTATCTTACTTTTCTCAGTAATCAACCAAAACTAGCATCTCCTAAAAATGGCGATCCTCAGGTGTTATTTAATTAGAAATCAAACACTTCCCTGAAATACCGAAAAAAACTCTTGAAACAGCTTAACTCAGTTTCAGGCAGAATCTGTTATTCGAAAGAAAATCCTGATCAATAGCCCAAGTATTGCGCAATACGTTCAACTTTAGCAAACTTTATGGAAAAAAAATTGAATCCTGCAATTTAATATTTTGCATCTGGTGAGTTTCAAACCACCTCGTAAACGTTCGCCCCTCTAATGCAACTTTCACCTCGCAGTTCAAAGCAGGGCGAGAAGAAACGGTTGCAAAACTCACGTCGACCGATACGGCGGGCGGATATCGAAGCCTGAACCCGGGTGACAATAAAGAAGATGACGTCAAGATGTCGCGGCCCCAAGTGAAGATGATGGAAGTAAAGTGGAGAAAGCAATTCGTGTTTCAATGAAATCACAAGAGTAGCGCAAAGCGGGATTTGAAGATGAAGTTAGAGGTCGGACAGTGAAATGAAGCCGGCTCGGAGTTTGATTAGGCGAACGAGGTTTAAGTGTTGATTTTATCGCCTGCTCGTGTTGTCTGGTGTATATTCGCACACCCTGTCCTCTTGAGATTTGCAGTCATAGTTTGAACATATAACTTTACGTACGTCTGTTTTAGTTTATCACAGTCGGCCAGGTTAGCTCGTAAACTCGTGTCGTATGTTGAGATTGTATGCTAATTTCTTGCGCTATCCATAATGAAGTTTAACAAAGCAAGATAAATAGGTAATGGATATTTTTGCTATTGTCAGTATGTAACTGTGTTTCCGCTGTTTATAACTTCTTCAGTTTGCATCAAATAATAGTTTAGTGCGTAATTCGTAAACAGGTCAAATGATTTGATGTTTTTTAACGATCGAATAACAAAACTTGGAAATCTAGGGCAAGACAAAATGAATGCAAACCTGAGCGGATAAATAAGGAGTATTTAAAATATTAACTGAAACATCCTAAGAAAAATACGATAATAAAAATATTTCGCCTGATAAACCGACGAAACTACAATTTGAGAGGAGAAATGAAACTGAAAATAAAGCTGAAGGATGTCTTTAAAATAAATTCCGACTATTCAAATATTAAAAACAAACATAGGGTTTTTCAAAGACTTTTCAATAACGTAAATCAAATCAAATACCTTCAAAGACTCAAAGACTTTGTGGCAGATCTGAAACTAGGCAGAACAATCAACATTTAAACCGCGTTTCTCCTTACCGGACAATTTGCGCGCCCTTTCCTGTGCCGAGTTGTGGAAAATCTGAGACTCGACCTGCGACAGGGTGCTTATCTTTTGGGGGGAACTCCCAACGGCGGGGTAGCGCTGGGGCCTCGCTTGGTTCCTCATATGGGGGCCAGGGGGTCCGTTAAGGCGCATCGGCTGGGGCGAGAAGGGAGACCATTGGCCGGCAGACACGGGCCTGAAGTTTAAATATAACAATCTTTTTTAAAAATGCTTAGAAGTACTATGGCGTTATTACGTCACAATACCCAACTCCTAACTGAGCTGACAAATATATTTAACACGAGGATAGCCAACAGAATGTTAAAAAACCAATATATGCAGGGCCCAGTCAGAACAGGAAACTTGTGTACTTTATTGAATTTTACATTCCAGAAAGATTGTTCACTGTTGTAATGTCGATGGTTATAATATAATGAATGAGACCTACTATATATTTTGACGTATATACTGTTTCATTCGTTTGTTTTTAGTTAAAATGTATGCCAAAACTGTACATGTGTGTCCAAATCAAAATTCAAAATTCATTACTGTAAACAAAATCAGACTTATTTAGATTTATTTGTAACACTAGTTTGGTATGTGGTATGTAACTTGCTACTTATAAAAAAAGTAAGTTTAATGGTAGATATTAACATGCTTCAGGAATTAGATTGAAATTGGAATCACAAGGATGCCGCCGGAAAAAACAGGATTAGACCAAAAAGATTCAAAACAAAGACATATAATAAGACATATATCAGAATAAGGCCTATACCCCTTAGTGCCATGAAACGATTTAAACGTCACTTACTCCACCCTTGAAATCGCATGTATATATTGCTGCTTAAAGGTGATTTCCAACATTACCAACCTCGATTGCACGTTATTTCTGGGCGGAGTTGCAATGTTCGAGTCTGGCGATTCCGGCACGCGAAAACCTATACTGGGCGACGGCTGCTTCTGTTGGTTGGGCGTCGAAGGTCCGCTGGAATTTTTGCGGGACCTCGACTTTCTGGCGGCGTCTTCGCGGGCTTGAGAGTCCTGAATTCCGGCGGCCGAAGACTGATTCGGCTCGAGTCTATATGGATGAGAAAAGACAAGCAGTGTTGTAGTGACTTTTGACTTAATTGACTGGTTTCGATGACTGGACTCGATTTTACTTCAGCGCACTTTAAAAACTGCTTTTAAATGAATTGAATTGAATTGACGGGTATTTTAGGTAAAATGACTTTTATTGAATTGACTTGACGGGTATTTTAGGTAAAATGACTACTTGACTTGACTTGACTCGAGTATTTTAGGGAAAATGATTTTACTTGAATTGAATTGATTTGAGTATTTGACGTAAAATGACTTTACTTTGACATAAGTATTTTGGATAAATGACTTTACTTTCACTCAAGTCATTTCGATAAATTACTTGTATTAATCTTAAGTGTTTTAATTTGAAAACATTTTTCGTGAATAATTACAGTTTATTTACCACAAATTTTAGAAGTAAAAGTTACGTGCAATTAATTTCGTTTGATGTGTTTACCCCAAAAAATATTGCTTGGAATGGATTTATTTTTTCTTACTAAACTAAAATGTTAAAGTTTAACATTTCTTTAAATTGCTAACGACTTAAAACTGCTATGACAACAACTTTGAATTTGGATTTGGACTAGGACTTGACTTGGTAATTGTTGCAACTGACATAAATATCGCTAAGGCGCACACTTATTGGAGAGACAAAAGAGATAGATGAGATCTAAAATCTAATTGGAAAATTTTAAAACTGTGTGATATCAGTGCAAAATTATACAAATCGAGGTTTAACTTAACTCAACGATTTAACTTCACTGGACGCTGATTTAAAAAAAAAGATTTTTTCGTTAAGAAAATTTGGAGGGTGAAAAAAGAACAGCATACCGTAAAACTAGCAAGCTGCAAAAAGTACTGCTTCTTACTACTGAAAATATAGGTTTGTTAAAGGCATTTTGTATCGCAACATTGAACTCACACAAGACGTTTGTTGACTCTTCCGTTCTTATGCTCCGCTGGACTCTGCGAAAAACAGAAGAAAAAAACAGTCAAAAACTGCGGCAGAAGTACAAAGATAATCAAGATTTTCGATGAAACATAGCCGTGATAGCCCACTGCACAAACCCACAAGAGCAACGTAATGGCAAAGGGCCGAAAGAGGCAAACTGTGTGAGATGACGGCCACCTCACACCTAAAATTCCGTTTCCACACGAACTGCCCAAAATTAGGTTGACTCGTTATAATATTTGAGGGACAGTCAGAGGTTTAGTTCGTGAACGTAAAAAAGTAAAAATAAAATAATAACACTGCTTATCAGGATCAGGTAGATTTAACTCGCCAATTGTACAATTTGCCATAAGACGGCAGACGGATTTTTAAACCCAAATTAATATTTTTAAACCTAATTTATAACTTCCAGTGCGGTCTTAGTCAAAATGTTTAGCATTGAAATACCCACTTCAAGTAAATAATGTTAAGCAAAATGCTGTACTAACCTGTGCAGTTGATTGATCCGAAGACCCGTTTCGTCTGTTTTCCATTCTGCAACCAACAAATAACATTATAATAAATTGTTATAGATGATAAAAACAAAGATTTTTTCCTAAAAGCGCAAACTGCATTATCGCCCGTTTCTAATGCAATTTCCGTGGGGAAAAGGTTAAAAGCTAAAAAAGGGTGGAGAAAAAAACTGTAACTTGCAAACGTTACGATAACAGTTTCGTTTTTAAGCCTTTCGTATTTCAATCAACTTTCAATTCACTAACTTTGGTTTATAGAGCTATCTCTTACCTCCCAGGAGTGTGTTGTTGCCTTCTCGGCATCGGGGAATTCCGGTTGTTGCCACCGCGCATTCCCATTTGGGGGGAGTCCGAATTCATGTTCATGTGACGGCGGTTCGGAGTTCTCTGGTTATTACCTGCCAGGATGGACGGAGCTTTTTTTTTAGTGCAGTCCTTAGCATTTAATTGTATAACAGCTATATAACTTTTCGTCGTCGTGATAAACGTCAAGTTTGGGTGTTCAAGGGCATTAAGACGCTAGAAAAACTAAATCGCGTGTATAGTGTTAAAATTCAGCAGATACTTCTTGTAGTTAAGCGTAAAATTCTGACAATATATCAGAACCAAAACTGTGCCAAGCAAGAATAACCGAGCACTAAATAAGATTATTTATCGGCGATCAACTGCAGGCAATAATCAGCAAACAGACAAAACATCTAGGTTACTCACCGCCGCTGAGCACCGGACAGTCCTTCTTGATGTGGCCCCTTTCTCCACAGTAAAAGCAAGTTACGTCGTTCATCGGGTCTTCTGCAAATTTCAATTAATTAATATTATTAAAATAAGTGAAAAAAAACTTTAGTAAATCAAAGACGGATTTTGATCGCAGTAAGAATGGAAAATCACGCCATTTACCGGGCATGAAACTGTTTTTTGGTAAATCTTTAACAAATTATTACCTTCATCGAAATTAGTAAAAACACAGACAAGTTACACTGGA
This sequence comes from Ascidiella aspersa, assembly GCF_963924565.1. Lineage (NCBI taxonomy): Eukaryota > Metazoa > Chordata > Ascidiacea > Phlebobranchia > Ascidiidae > Ascidiella > Ascidiella aspersa. The sequence continues at coordinate 29,706,083 of NC_139448.1, read as the reverse complement.
TGACTTCGAAAAAGCTTACCAAAAACAGTTAGTTGTTTCAGGACAAAAGTGGAAGCAAGGCTAGGCTAGAAAAACAATTCTAGCTTGTGGTGAGGGTCGAACTCACGGCCTCCGGCCAAGCGGGACCGTCGCTCTATAAACTAAGCTACGCAGGCTACGTGGTATCTGGTAGAAAAACGATCTTAGCGCCGTTGTCTGCTGCAGCCTGTTCGTAGATAAAACCTCAATTGAAGGAAGGGTATCAACAGCCCGTGTTCAGTACTGGTATGGCCGGAGTTCGTGAGTTCGAAAAAGTTAATTCCAGACAGACATTGCTTGAACTTTATTCCGATCAAGCCGACTGATTTCGATCTTTCCGAAGGCCTACCGGTGTACTATATGTGTGCCTTTATAGTGACCAGTTAGACTCAAGGGCTTGGTCACATACTACAAGTTGTGAATATAGACGTTTTGCAATAAAACATGAACACCCATATGTGCATGTTAACCACTGAGATCTAGTCCTTCTGAAGCTGCTTTTTGACCAACGATTATGGCTTACGTATCATTAGTACACCGAAAGCCATTGTAGACTCACCGAGTCTGTCGATCAATGATGCAAGAAGGGCAGACTAGAAAAACAACTAGCCTGCAGTGAGGTTCGAACTCACGACCTCCGGTCAAGCCGGGACCGTCGCTCTACCAACTGAGTTATGCAGGCATAGATTCGGTGAGTCTGCAATGGCTTTCGGTGTACTGTAGACGTTTTGGTCACATACAACTAGGTCTTTACATAAAACCTATATAAAACGAAAATAGCATCTTTCTCCCACCATCATTGTCTGGATCGCGTCTTCTTCTCCTGCTCTTCGGACAGGTCCTCACAAAGTGTCCGATCTTACCGCAGATCCGACAGCATCGGTCGTTGGGCGCCTCCTCGCCGTCCATCAGAACCTCCGCGTCGAAGAAGTAGTTCTGCGAGGAAAACGAGCAGGATTAAAGCGCGGAACAAATATTAAAGACGAAGTAAAAATATCAAAGCCTATAAAACAGAAGTAGGTAGCATTTTTAACGTATTTTCAAAACGTATACATACTTCTGTATAAGCTTTGATTCTTACTACGTTACTACAACGTCCACCAATATATTCTAAAATATCAAAGAAAAAAGTAGAAGGTCACAAGGAGACTTGCTTCTGGAAATTATCGGCTACTTTTGAGCATTTGCAAGTAGGTGTCCAGTCTATCACCGAAGCATTTGCATGATAAAAACAGCATATCGGTATTTTTTTTGAATATTGAGAGGTATTGGAGTCAAATACAAATAAATGTAAAACTATGACGCAATATATCGGTAATAAAAAATAGACGCGGGGGAGAACACTTGTGAAAATTAACTCGAGAAAAATCGACTCTTGAACGGTATCTCGGCCATTTAAAAATGTTATCACAATACTTAGATTAAAATACAGGCTTATTAAACAACACTACAATCAACCCAATGCCTCACCACTTCGTTCAGCCGGTTGAGTTGCGCTTTGGGGGCGGTCCCGAAGTGCTGTCGCGCCTTGACGAAGACTCGCATGATGAAGTTGGTCATTTTACGCGACACGCCAGCGCCCAGGTTGTGGTTCAGGTCGAACGGGTCCTCGATCGAAATGAACTTGGAAGTCCATTCCTAAGCAATATTAAAAAATGAACTTGGAAGTCCATTCCTAGGCAATATTAAAAAAGTGGTATTTGATTTTAATCTAAAAAGAAAGTTTGGGCGGTAGATGTAATACTGTTGATGTTTGGGGGAAATGGCGCAAATAATAGAAGACCAAAATGGCTTTACTAATGTCTAGTGCAGAGTAGATATATTTGGGATCCAAACCAGTCGAAAATATACTTGGCGTCCACGTCTGGATAAAAAGTAATAGAAGTCACATTTTTATGGATTCAATTCATACAACTATGTGAATTTAGTTTATATACGGCTGTCGGTGATGCAATTATTGTTGAAGAGGCACACCAACTACAAACATAATAATAATCAGTCACTACCTAATATACGCAAATATTTTTATGCGGTAATGCTATATTTTTCAAAAACCGTTAAAGAAAATTACAAAAATTTAAGACAAACACAAAATAGCAGTTTTGAAACGTTCTAATGTAAAATCAACAAAACTGTTAATGAATTGGGAATTTCATTCAAAACAAAAATACAATAAAGATAGTACAAACTCGCGCTCATTCACTATTTTCTGCAAAAAAGCGGTCGGTATATTGTGGACTGACGAGATTAAACCTTTCAAAATCCAGTTCGCTTTAAAAATTATTATATTTTTTTTATTATTTTTTTCATCAAACGACCCTGGTAACACAACACTGTCAGCAATTTTCTAATTTTCAAAATAACGTGAACATCGAACCTTCTCGAAGGTGGTGAGCGGCTTCTTCTGACGAATGCTGATCACGTGCTTCTTGAAGTCGAACTCCTCGGTGTAGAAGCGCAGCATTCCGTGCCACAGTTCTCCCACAGTTTCGCTGTTGCCTCCCAACTCCGGCCAAACCTCTTCCTTTAAATGGAAAAATTGGTATCGCGTTAGCTGGCGTCTCTCGGGGTGCAAGTGATCAATAGGTTTTCGAACTACGACTAAAGTATACCAATTGAAAAATCTTAAGTTTGCAAACTCCAGTAAAGTGCAGGATTAGGCTTTTTTTTCTTCTAAAAGCAGTGGTAATCGCGCACCACATAGTGCTTTTATCTAACGGTGCGCGTACCACCTGAATGTGTTTTTATAAAACTATAATATAAGAATACCCGATAACAGATCTTGTCCGATACTCGATAACATATCTTAAAATTAATATGAGAACTTCAGCCCTGATTTGCGAAAAAACGCAGCGATTTTACTTAAAGGTGAACCTATACAGTAGGTTAAAAACTAGAGGTAATTATACATCAACGCTAAAGCAAATTTTGGACCTAATAACCTGAAAAAAAAAAGTACTTTTAAACGATTCAATTTAATCTATTTGCAGGTTTAGGAAAAGTAATGACGTCATTGGGTATCGGATCGGATCCCGATACTTGTGTTCAAAATATATGTTATCGGAATAAAATGTCAATTATCTGATGGTTGCAGTTAAAAAAATAGGAAAGGTCACAATCTCGTGAAAATACAGAAACAAGTGTATAATATAATGACCTGCTCCATGAGTCACGCCATACTTTTAGAAAGCATTTTACTTTGCTTTTTAAACTTTGAGCTTTATTGTTTTTATATACGCGTCAGCGGAACAGTAATCGCCAAGCAGAAACCTGCTGCCATTGCTTTTGAATTCCATAAAGATACACCTTTCTTTAGAAAACATATCACGAACAAACTTTAAGTGAAGGTCCTTACCAGTTTGTTGATGTCGCCGTAGAACCAGGAGTTCCAACCGTCGACAATTTCCTCTTGATTGGGATTGGGCCCGAGCTTAAGAAAACGAAAAATGTTACGTCACAATCGCTGCTTTTCAAATAATGCTAAACTGCGAAGGGTTAACTTTACGATGTTAGTTGAATCACGACATGAAACTTTTTTTATTGTCTGCAGGAAATTAGAGTAGCAAGAGGCATTTGGAAAGGAAGTATGAGTTCAAAGATTTTTGTTCTCGACAATCACTCCAAATTTAAAGCAATCTTTATTCTTTTAAAAGGGTATTTATTCTTCTAAAAGGGTATTTATTCTTTTTATCCTTGTTCCATTTACTCGAAATAAGAGGATAATAAAAATATTGAGGTAAACCGAGATATCGGTTTATGTTGGGACCGATATATTTTTTGTCACAAGAGACATCATAAAACACGCTATATGATTAAATAATAAAGCACACACCTAAAGACAATAATGATGACAGATAATGTTGAAAAAATTCACTAAAGCCTAATGTTGAAAAACCAAAAGACTTATTCTACTTGCGGACCCTCTGAAACTGCTGTACGGATCCCAGTTTTGGAACCACTGCTCTAAATTGAAGTGACGTTTAATAAAACCGATTATACACTATAACAACCACCCACCTGTTGTAGCACTGGAAGCACGGGTCGCTCTTTTTGCTGCAGGTAAAAAATCACCATGAGTGTGTAGGCGTACGAGGACAGTGAACCGCGCGACGCGTCTCCGATGTGACAGCGCTTGACAAAGGCCTTTGTGACGTAGCCGAGTATGCGACAGCGCTCGTCGACGTCGGCGTATGCGGACAGCATTAGTGTGTTGCGCTGTGCCTGAAAAGAAACGTTTTTTTAGGACAAAAACAAAAACTTTTGAAACTCCAGTGCAGTGATAAAGTCGGGGTTTTTTTGTAGTTTGTTTACGCCACGAAATTTAAAAAAATATTTTTTTTTCGTGGCGTAATATTTAAAATCGGCTGGTTTCAAAAAATGAAATAAGATTTTTTTCTAAATCATAGAATTTCAGACTCCTGACGATATTTTATAGTAAAACCATACTAGAAAAAAACGACTTAAGTCTGGGCGATACTTACGGATCGTTTTTTTTTAGGTTTTACGGATTTATCACTTTTTGGATATTCCTGCCCAATAATTATTATTGATATTAATGTGTTATATTGGAAATTTTGTTGAAGAATCAAAACTGTTTGTAAACCGTAATTACTTGCTGCCAACTTGTGTACGTTGATGTTTAAAAAACACTTAGTGGGTTAATGTTTAAAACACCCAGCGATGTGGCCCAACCATTTAATCTAAACCATCGAAATCTAAAACAACATTAAATAAAAACACTTACCAGCAGGTTGTAGAGGCTGATGTCGCCCTCGAGTCTTGTGTCGAGGTGCTCGAACTTGACGATGGGCACCTTGGCAGTGGTGATGGGGAGAATGGCGCGGAGGTCCTGGCAACGACGCAAGTATCGCGTCACCTCCTCGATGATCGACACAAAGTCCAGGCCCTGTGTGACATTGAACATTATTTTTGGCATTCTCTAGGGTGTCGTTTGATTTTGCGACTGTAAGACAAATAGTAAAACAGTTCGCTTTTAACTAAAGTGCGCCACGGATTCTTACTTCTTGCGCAGTTTTCTTAAATTTTGCACGCACGGAAATTATGATGGTCGCATAATAAACCGTTATTTTGTCTGGTTGAGTCAGAAGTCAGAAACACCGTAATAATATTTTAATAGACTTAAACTAAAAGCGGTGTTGAACAAGCATGAATAGGTTAACAGAAACTCAGTGAGTGCACTGGCAAATTACAGATTTTTAAATGTTAATTGTTGAATGTTTGGGCCATTTTTGAAGTACACTCGACTACAATATGTCGTGCAAGTTCACCAGTATGTATAAAAATGAGCATAGTTTTAAAAAAGTATGAGTTTGGGACAGTTTTAAAAAGCAAGGGTCCGTATGCTAACTATAATTTTTAAAAAATGGTTGGTGACTAAAATGACAACTCATTAGCGTCCCTAAAAAGCCACAAGAAGGAGCGAAATAATATACGAGTTTATCGATTTTAGCTTTGTCCCGCTTGTTATGTCTACAACCCAAAGTGGCAAACCAAATAGCAGGCGCAAGTTATAGTTTGTTTTTGTTGGCGAGTGTTTCAAAAAGTCTATATTTCTTATGAAACAGAACCCACTTATTTTTTACAGACTTTGGAACAGACCTTGCACAACTATCAAGCATTACGACAACTGCACAAAGCGAAACACAGGTTGTAATTTTTCGCGACTGAACTGTAAACATTGCCAACCAAACAACAATTTCCGCACCTGGCCGTCGCGGTTATCATCGAACGTGAGGCAAATATCGAGGTCGCTTCCCTTGAAGCCGAATCCGTTGCGCGAGGACCCGAAGAGCTGCATGACGCAGTGGCTGTTGAAGGTGCGCTGAAGGTAGCGGCTCAGGTTGGTGCAAATCTGCTGGCGTCGCTTCACCTCGTCGGCGGTGGGACGATACATGCCTGACGGAAAGCAAACATAAGAGAGGTGTTTTTTAGGTAATGAGAAAGCAATCGGGGCTGGAACAACGGTCAGATTTGCCTTTTTCTTCAGGAGTTAAAGTTAGCGTTATATACCAGTAATGATCAATAAGCAGGAAAATATTGTATTTAAGTTACGAGTTAAACGCCATTATTTTTGTTGGCAGCTTTGATTGAAATTGGAGCCATCATTTTAACAATGTAAGATTGCGAGACTTAGGGTTTCTCTGTGATGGTTGCTTTATTACTAGACGCGTTTAGTCCAAATTAATTACCTACCAATATTTTGTTGTAAAACAGTAACCCTAATTAATTAAAGAATTTAAAAGCCGGAAATACAGATAACAAACTTATTTTGCAAAATGTAAATGGAAAAGAAAAACCCATAATTCGACAAAGAATCGATCACAGTAACATTAACAGTATAGCTAAACAGAATACAAGTGATTTACCTTAAAAAACGCGCTTTACGCAAAACACGGTCCGCGACTTACCCATAATGGCGCGGCAGACCCGGTCGAGCATTTCCCGTAGCTGGGGGGTCATGGGGGCCAGGGGTTCCAGGTGATGCTGCTCGATCTCGTCGGGGCACTTCTCCCGGGGATGTCCCTCCTTCTTGCAGAGGCCGCACACCACAACGGGACGATCTCCACCTGTCAGTGTCTCGCGCGTGAACCGGTACTCACCCCTGAAGGGCAAAGCGAGAATGTAATTTTTTTTTAATTTTTTTGGTTTCACCAAAAACAGCAATACGGACAATACATTAATGAAAGTAGAAACAGTTTTTTTTAGTTCGGGGAAAGACGATCAAGTCGTGAATCACATGCGAGTATTTCTAGGTTCTTAAACTGGGGTCCATGGACCCCCTGGGGGTCCGTGAACTAGTTTTAGGGGGTCCATGAAGGCCTAGTTAAAAAAACTAGTGTATATTTAAAGCACTTTAATTTAAAATTAAACGGTTTTGGAATGAACGTATAGTTAGACTCCATTTAACTTTCACATTTTTCGGACCGAAATAACAGAGTCATGAAGTCTATTTGTTTTGTGACGTCAATTTATGACGTCATTTTGGAGCATTTCCTGTCTACCGGGGTCCATGCAAAGCAAAAAAAAATTTTAAGGGTCCGCGGTAAAAAAAGTTTAACCCCTGTTCTAGACGCTGACCCCTGTCTGATTTTTACACAGTTGCTATTCAAGAACTCAAATTTTAAATGAACTAAACATTATTTTTTACACCAATTGTTTTGATTCACTGTTATACTGTTAACCGATTAGCAAATTCAACATAAAATGGCGGGAACTGCGTTTTTACTACTAGTGAGCAAATCGCCTATTATATGCAGGCCGTTTACATTTGCTCGGTTTGCAAAATGAGATATTTCTTTAAAAAAATAAACCTTTTACAGCTAGCATAAAAAGAAACGTTACACTTTATAAGGCGAGAAAAATACAGTTTTTGAAGTTTAAAAATTTGTAAGACAAATAGAAAAAACATTTTTTCCTTCACAAAACATATTAAAGCAGATTGTTCAAGAGTCTGTAAGACTTACAACAACGCGCAGCCATCAGCTTGTGTTGTCGAACTGTCGGTGTTCGCTTGAGTAACCTGAATAATTGAACAAAAAATAATAATAAACCATTTAGCTATACATGGGAATATGGGACAACCTCTAATATACCTGGTCGTTATTACTTTCACTGCAATCGGTCGAATGTACATCGTCATTTTGGGGTGAAGAACTCTTGTCCGCAGCTTAACACAAAACAAACGACAATGTAACGCAAGATAGCTTTCTATCCTATCCTAATTGTACTAAAAAAGTTAAATTCTGTTTCAAAAAAACAAAATTATAATTAATAAATTATAAGGTCGAGTAACAAGATTTAAACAGTTTTCTGACATAATCAGTTAAAACAAACTGTGATCAATTTGTTTTGAGAAAAATTGATTCAAAGCAATTTGTTTTTTGGCATGTTTAATTTAGCCATCAAGCTGAAACTTTTGTATGGTAAAATTAATCAAAGCGCGATTCTTAGGTATGTAATTGTTGTGTTATGTCTAAGGGCGTGACATTGTCAACTTCTTCTTTTCTAATATATTTCATAAAATTTCGTGGTTTTATAATAACAAGTGGGTCTCTGAAAATCTGTAATTGGTCACTTTTTGACCAGCGGGTTAGTGGTTCGCTAACCCTTCTAAATAACATCGGAATGTAATTCAACAAAGCAATACAGCACAAGTTTAAGGTACCTATTTCCTCCAGGGACATTTTTACAACGTCGGCCACCAGACTGACCAGCACCGCTTCGACGTCATCGCAAGCACCGGGTGACGTCACTGTCGGCGACGGCGACTTTTCTGTGACGTCACTTTTCTTTTGAGCAGCTTTCGCCTTAGCGGCGGCTTCGCTCGGGTCGGCATGGAAGTAGATGAGGGCAGCCTTGAGTCGAGCCACCATATATGAGAACACGTTCTGGGAAATAAAAAATAAGTTATAACTCCGTCAGTAGTGTTGTTCTAATGCAGAGGTTCTTAACATTATGAAGCATCAATTTAATTCTGCAAGCTTTCGACAACCCCAAATTTTCGTAATTTCGTTAGTAGTAGTGTTCTAAAGCAGTGGTCACCAAACTACGGCCCGCGGGTCTAATAATCCGGCCCGCAGCACATTTACTTAATGAAGATAAAATATACAGATGAAATGTCAGAAATGCAAATTCAAAACCAAATTTTGGTGAAATTTTAATTTAAACGACATTTTATTAAGGTTTTCTACAACATTTCTTTGGGATAGTGAATCTTTATAGGAGAGGTTCTTGACATTTTAAAACCCCTATGTTATTCTGCAAGCTCATGTTGAAGTCGAAGCCCAAAGTTTTGCTCTTTTTCCTATGTTTTCGGCACCAAAACGGGGCGGATCCAGGATTCTTGTTTACGGGGAACATGAAGGTACACCCAGGGATGACGTCAGAAAGTTACGGCAAACATAACGTCATTGAACAAGCAACCGAACCAATGCTCTAAAATTTAGTCTTTTAAAACCGCCTTTGGCTTTACCTACCAATGTTGACCTTAACCCTAAAGGATGGTTTAAACTTTAAACTTAAACTGGGGTTTAGCGCGAGATTATTCTACTTACATCCGGTAATATCTCGCTGTAAGGGATAACACATCGGTAAAAAATGAAGGTAAAGGGTAGCTCGAAACCGTAACTATGTTCGAGTATTTATTAAAATTTTCCTAAACAGTAATAATTCAGAGAGTTGTACAGAAAGATATATTTCTATTCTGTTCCTCAGTCTAAATTTTTTTTTAAATAAAATGTTAACAACTAAATAAAAAATAGCCTTTTGAATGCGAGAATTACTTATAGATTGCACAAGAAACTAAACCGGCAGAAAGAAAACTATTTTACTTGTATACAATAAGAGAAAACTATCCAGGTTTGCTTCAGTAAGAACACAACTTAAATCCAAGTCATATCAAGTAAAGTAGCTTCGCACGAATACTCAAGAAGATTAAATCATTTAAAACAGAAATATAACATTAGTAAAGTCAATAATGTTAACATGTACCTGGGAGCTCATGGACCTACAGAGGTTCCTCTTGGTGGAGAAGGGATCGAGGACAGCAACCCTCTTCTTTCCCCAGCTGCGCTCCTCCCGCCGGATGTCACCCGAGTGCCGGATCGAGATTATCTGCAATAAAAATAACAAAAAAATTTGGACAACTTTTTTCCTACTTTACGTGAACGTTTTTTTGCCATTATTACCGTTTGAAAAACTTAGTTGTCTAATAAATACCTTAAAAAAAAATTTGATTCCTTTCACGTTACTTGGACTTACCATTTCCTCGACCGGATATTCAAGCGCGTAGAACTTTAGCATGTCAAGCCACAGGCGGGCCAGGGGGATTTCCCTGCCCCTGCACCGACCCATCAGCTCCACGGGCTTGAGTTGGGCGAGCTGGGGCGCGGGGTCCCGGGTTTTTCCCTTCGACGGAGAAGTGCCGCTTTCGTTGCGAGACACGATGACCGAATCCGGGTCGGTATCGGAGTCTGCAAACAAATCAAAAAGGAGAATAGAAAAATAACCTAATATAGTTAAAAACCATTATTACGGAAGTAGTGCTTCTCAATTGTTATTCGTCCGAGTACCACCACAGGGTTGCCAAACACTTTTATGAAAAAATAACATTTAAAAGACTGTTGCGTATTTTTATAATTGTTGTTTTACCACGCAATTTACGCTTCACTGATTGCGTGTTGTCGCACCATTGATCGTGATGTTGTAATCGTGGCGCTACTGTAAAACGTCCTCGCATTAGGTAGTTTGTTTGTACTCGTATAGTAGACATAATTAGCAAATCTGAGTACACAAGAAAGACTTTCAAAATAAAATTAACAGGTTTCCAAAAAAATCTTGCCTTTGCGACCGCACTTAACATACAACTTAATCTGCACACAAAACAAATTTTAACGCATTTTTCACAGATTCGAAGAGTTGGCAACCCTGCACCATGCCTATTTAGATAACACTATGCACCCCACTATCCCAGCATGTAGCTACCCTTGTAGCTACATCTTAAACGTGAAAAGCATACCGGTTTCTAAATGCTATTTTGTTACATTGATAAGCAACGAAGAGGATTTAGGGCAGCAGTTCCCAAACTTTTCTAAAAATTCTGCCCGGTGGACCCGTTGTAATTATTTTAATATTTCGCGGCCCTATAAAATATCAAGGGTCAATCTTGCAGTACATTAGTGCAGTCACAATTCTTTCTAATGTAACAACTTTCTAAATAATGCAAACGACTCGCTGATAGTAGGTAGTACAGCATAATAGATACTTTATGATGTCACAATAGACATCATAAAACAAGCTATATGATCGAATAATAAAGCATAACTAAAGACAATAATGATGACAAATAATGTTTAAAAACAATCGCTAGTGACTAATGTTGAAAAACTAAAAGCCTAATTCTTCTTGCGGACCCTCTGAAACTGCTGTACGGACCCCAGTTGGTCCGCGGACCCTAGTTTGGGAACAGGTCCAGATCCACCTTAAATAACTCCGAAGCACTGGACTAGTGATTAGCGTTACCCATTTGTGGTAATTGTGCTATAAGAAAATGAATTTCAATCAAATTGGCAACTTAAAAATTGCAAGGCCCCATCGCATTATAAAACAAGAGAAGAATAAAATTATTATTTGCAAGCAAATATTCAATTGGAATTGAACAGACTGTGCTACACCGTTAATTCCCACATCTGTTTCTATAAATTATCTTGAGTATATGAATATGAACTTAACACGCAAAATTCATTTGCCGCCTAAACCCAGAGTATATTAGAAAAGCTAGCTTGAAAAATGAACTAACTTACCACTGTCCTCGGTAACGTCATTTGAGCTGATCGTAGGGCGCCCTCCAGCGGCTGGCGGATGTGTGGGAAGGTACCACAAGCTGTCGCCCTTGCGCACCAACTGTGAGCAGTTCATTGACTTGTCGAAAATCTCATTCATGTCGTGGTCGGAAATCACCTGGAAGAAAAGGCGGATTAATGTAGGAAAACGAGGCTGGACAGACGTTAAAAAAGGCGCTTTGACATATTACTATTTAATTAATTATTATTCGCGGTTGCCAAAACATCAAACCCCACTGTTTATCAACGGAGTTCAAATAAACCCTTAATCAGCACTTGGAAGAAATATGTTTCGCTAATAATGTCTAGAAATTTTGACCGACTACATCCTCATTTTTCAGTTACATTATAGCTTCTAATAGAGTGCTTCCCGAACTTTTTACAGTGTGGCCCAAATGTTAGTTTTCTGAACAGCCCGCGACAAAAGCAAGGAATGCTAGTAGGAGTACAAAACATGTTAGTTTTAAGTGAAACTGGGCATTTCTTAGCAAACAGTTTAAAATGTTGGGAGTTATACTCCACTGACCTAAACAATAACCTATTCAGCTTCAATATTTTTCCATAATAAATTGAACTAGACTTGCGTTGTTATACATGATTTACTAAAAAAGTGACCATAATACCGCCAAAACTGTTTATGATGTAATAATTTACTTCAATAAGACGAAACCAAAGAAATGTATTTGATGCCACAATTCAGTCTATGCTGGGATGAAACGAACTGTTGTTCATAGATAAACTTACAACGGTCAATTTTGGAAAGATTTCAATGGAACCTGCGCGATCCATATTTTTACCCTATGCGATCCATGTTTTGATCGCGATAACTACCGATACTTTGGGAAGCACTGTTTTAATAAAACAAAATAATAGTTCGACTGATTCACCTCGCGCAGTACAGGCAAGTATTCGTGCTTTTGCATGAAGAAGATTGCCATAATGACGAAGGCGTGCTGGGGCATCGAACCTTCGTGCTGGCGATCCAAGCGACAGATCTGAGCCCAGCTTCGAAACACCATCGACAGCTGTTGGTTGAAAAATATTTATATTTATTATTATTCAGCCGTAGGTTTGCCGATAAGTGGACACAACATTTTCACGTTTTTTTTTAACTTTTGGCCTATGATTTTTTTTTAATTTTCAGCGAAAATTACATTGTCCACATATAACATGCAGAAAGTGGAACATATCCCCCGCACCTAAATAGTAAGAACAGCTATTGGTTGAAAAAATTTAATGAGACTTATATTTAGCCGTAGGTTTGCCGATAAATGGATTCAAGGCATACAACGCAGCATTTTCACGTTGTTTTTTCAACTTTTGGCCTCCGATTTTTTTTATTTGTGTTTAATTTTCAGCGAAACATTGTCGACATTACATCAAGAAAGTGGAACAAATCCCGCACCTAAATAGTAAGGTTATTTAACCAATATGTTTTTAAGGGTAAATTATGGCCCTTTTGCGTATTTTCCAAAATTTAAGTTTTCAAAAGTTTGAAAAATGGATAAAAAATATTAATCCAATATATATATATATAGTAATACAATTTGGTCTAAATGTTCTACAAAGAAATATAGAATTTTTTAACAAACAAACCTCTATATTAAATTTATATACAATACATATATAAAAGTTATTTTAAAGACGGGCACACTCAATATCGAGAACGTGCAACAAATCCCGCATCTAAATATTAAAGTTATTAAGACAATGTGTTTTTTAAGGGTAAATCGGAATTTAAGTTTGCAAAAGTTTATAAAAGGGCAAAAAACTATTAATCCAAAATAATTTCGCCTTACAAACAAGTAAGACAAATACCGAAAATGATTTTTTAACAAACAAAACTCAACGTCAAATAAATAGTTCAAAAAAAGATTTTTTAAAGACGCGTACACCATTTAAAAAATACAAAAACGAGTTAAAAAATACCAGGCACAAAACATTAAAAATAGGCCCAGGCCAAACCAAAGACAAAACACTCCCCATTTTTGTATTTGATATTTTTCAACAACATTTTTTTCACTAACCTGGGCGACTCTCGGGTCAAGAGCGGCGTAGAAGCGCAAGAGTCGGGTCGTGTTCACCGCGAACTCATTCCCGGTGCTGAGTCGGATTTGGAGTCGAGTAGTCGAGTCGGTGAACTCGATGCGGGGGATCTTGGCGCGAAAATCCGGGTTCACGTCACAATAAACACCTGGGAAGGAAAAAAAACGAGTTATAACTGGAAAACGTCATAAGCCGCTCGTCAATTTATCTGGTTAGGCTTTGAAAAAGTAGCAATGACCGCAAAACTGTTTTCACAGTGATTTACTTCAGTTTATTTCAACCTGTTCTCATAGTTATTAGGGACGTCCGATTATATAGGATCGGAGCCAATGCCCGATACCAAGCAGTAGTATCGGTACTCGTCTGATACTAGTGCGGTATGGGTGTCTATTCGATAATTACAGCCATGATATGCAATCCAAGTAATCCAACATAAAGATTCTACCTTTAAAGGTGAATTTATAAAAAAAAACAAAAAAAACAATACAGGTTTAAAAGGTTAAAACGTGGGGGTAACTAAACTAAAGGAATATTTTCCTTAATAACCCGGGAATATTACATTTGAACCTTTAAATTCATCTATTTTGCTTTTTTAAAGAAAGTAATAATGTCATTTGGTTTCGGATCAGTCGCTATACTTTTTGTTTAAATTATCGGGTAACGCCGACGGTATCGGATTAAAATGTATCGGGCATTCTTTTTTTAAATAACAAATTCTGCCGGCAATTAACCGATATAAAAACATAAAAAATACGGAATAACTTAAAAATGTATCCTGGAAGTTGGGAATTATATCGGATCCGTTCTGTTTCATACGATACAATAATAATAATATTGCCGAGTTGAAAATGACCTAGTTAGAAAAAAAACAGCTTGTTTGATTTGATTTGAACTTAATAATGAAAGGACTGGTTCAAAGGATTCGCACAAATGGTAACGGTATGGAAACAAAATATCGCACAATCCCAACCATCTCCTCCTTACCTCCAGAATGCTCGAGGATGTCGAGGACACGGAGGAGGGCGTTGGGAGCTCGGACGCTGGAGGGATACTGGAGGTCCACGTTGATGTTGCTCGTCTTGAAGCCGAGACCGCTCAGGGAAGAGCCGTACATGACAACCTGTGAACCTGAATGGAAAGGTACAGAAGAGTGAGAAGGGTGTATTAAAATGACACTGGTTTAAAGGAGTACAATGAAGGATGCACACACATATGTGTGTAACCCATTGTCATCTAGCCCTTCTGAAGCTGCTTTTTGACCAACGATTACGGTTCACGTATCATTAGTTCTCTGAGCCTATGGAGCTCAGTTGATAGAGCGACGGTCCCGGTATGACCGGAGGTCATGAGTTCGAACCTCACTGCAGGCTAGTTAGCCTGCCTTGCTTGCATCATTGATCGACAGATTTAGTGAGTCTGCGATGGCTTTCTGTGGTTTAAAGGAGTTTGCCACATGGGTGTTTCTAAATCCAACTCAGGCAAAATTTGCTGACTCCTTCGAGTCCAAAGTCCAGGTCTGACTATACAGCCCAGTACTTACCTCAACACCTTACTAAAATGCACTGAACACACAGCAACTCAATCATAGGGATGTCAAACATTCTCCCGCCCACAATACTAGGGTGGAAAAAAGTCCACCCTGTGCTGTTCCATCTTTACGATTGACAAAAGTGCTGAATCGGCTTCGCACTTGCTACTGTGCATGCGCACGTCAGTTACTCGTGTCCACAGTCCCGAGTGTCGAGCTGTTTTTCTTAGGGGGGAAGTGAAAATCGGTTCCACGGGATGCAACAGGTTACGAACCACTGGCTTATAGTGTTTATTAGAACGTACATTTCTAACAGAGCATCCCCACAACCAGTGTACTTCGCCGAGCCTATTCACCAGAGATAGTTAATCTCTTGCTTGCCGCAGGCAAAAACCAACCTCGCAAAGGTCTCTGTGGGTCGTGACGAATTTTAACTGACAAATCTGTATTCGTTTACGGCGCTTTTGCGAAACTTCCATTGTTAACAATTGCATTCTTCGGCAGGCATACGCCTTTAGGCTAAAAAATCTCCAAGTTTACCAAGTTGGAAAAGGCAAAAATATGACAAATGGCCTCTTACACATTTCGTAAAGAAGGTCGGATAATATTCATTTATTGGCTGTAGGTTGCCCACCACTGCTCTATACAATTCAACTTCCGTTTTATAACGGAAAGCTGAGTCACAACATGCACGTGTACGTAACAACTAACAACAGCAACATACAAAGGCGCGCGCGTTTTGTTAACCTTTAAATTTCTTTTGAATCAGCTGATCGAGGTTCTGCACGATTAAACGCCGCACTTTAAGGTCGTCATCGGTGAGCACCGAGCCGTGAAGCACTTGGTCCACCAGGAGTCGCTGCAGCGCGTCGATGGCGCTTTGAGGAGGAATCGTGATCTGACGCAGCATTTCGTCCTGTGTGAGTCAGCAAAAATGAGATTTAGGTAAACCTGACCAAAGACGGTTAAATGAACGTTATAAATGTCCGATAGTAAGGAATTTAGTCCGATAACATTTAACCCTATAAGACAGTGGTACTCAACCTTTTTTTCACCGCGCACCACCTCGAGGTTCTATGATCTTGTTGCGTACCAACAAAATGTCGAAAAACTCAACTTTACTCAAAATGTATATAGGATTATTAACAGGGGTGGATTAGCTAATTAGCTAGCCGGGAAATTTCAAAACAAATGCGGCCCACCTCAATAAAGTTTCTCTTTTTCAACTTGCAAAATACTGGTAGTCAAATTTTGTAATTCTTTGTTGTTTTGCTATGATGTCATAAAAGAAATTTGCATAGATGTTCCGGAAAGATAATAATAGTTCCTATCGTTAAAGAAGCATAAAAAATTCAACTGTACAATCATTACGATGAATGTATAGTTTACAATAAAAAAAATGCTTAACCCTTTAGTAAAACTGTAATTTTACTTCAAAACATACTGCGTACAGCGTACCACCCAAAATGACTTCGCGTACCACTAATGGTACGCGTACCACAGGTTGAGAACCACTGCTATAAGAGGTTGGCCAAGGTGTCGTCCTGGGGTCGGCGTGTAGTATTTAATAAAGAAAAACTTAATAAGAAAAAGGTACTATAAACTAAAGTTTAGCAGTTTAGACGAGCAAAAGCAACCTCCAGTCTTACAGTGGCGTTTATGCGGCTTTTGCTGCAGTGGACCTGTGGTGTTTATGACGTCACCATTACACTTTTCACTTAAAGAATAAACGTAGCTTCAGTTGAATAATATCTAATAAAAAAGTAATGGAGGCTCAAACCGTAACTTTAGCTTGTTGTGCATACTTAAATCCGGACACTTAAGCCAAATTTTGATATAATCTGTCTAGATTTTTTCCCAATTTTAATTTTGCCGATTTTAAAATGTGGTTTGACTCTGATTTATGTATGATACACTATAATTGGGGGGTCGCGCAAGTTATCGAAAATTTAAAAGGGACAAAAGGTTGAGAAACAAAGCTTTAGCATGAAGAAGCCTAATAACCTTCAGTTGTAATTTTTATTTTTAAGAGAAATTCGCGTTATTTAATTAAAGGCAGAAATCGCCCCGTTGATCACGAACCGAGGGTGACATGCTTGATTGCCTGTATTAATTTGAATTCGCATCTAGTATAGAACGAGTACCGATGCTACCACTTAGTAATGGGGTGTTGGTTGCGAACCGATATTACACGGCATACCTAGCAGATACTAAAGCCTCGATTATGTCAAGAGCAGCACTCGAACCGTTTTTCATATTCTGTCGAGGACAATTTGAAAAGTTTGATGATTTCCTGTTTCTTTACGAGTCTTAAATGTTTAACTTAACTGCTATGGTGTCAGGACTGGTGACAGGACAATATCGCTCATATGCATGATTAAAGGGAACTTTAAAACAAATATATTACCTACTGAACGGTTGATATTTACCATCAATAAAACGAAACAAGTTCGAGACGTAGGGAAAAAAACAATAAAGTAGGTAGCATTGTAAACGGTTTAAATATCTCTTTATAATGTTAATTAGTGCCTTTTCACCATGTGGAAAATCAATAAAGTGATATTCGAAACGTTCAAAAGCCACCTACTTCTATATTTGGCTTTATATTCTTATTACGTTAAAACCCACAACCATTATGCTCCACAATTAGGTTTAAAACAGTGGTTCTCAACCGGGGGTCCGCAAAACGTTTTCAGGGGGTCCACGAAAACTTATAATATACCATTTTTAATTTAATTCACGCTATGAAATAACTAACGCTTGATAACATGCCTAATCACAACCTTGGTAAGTGCTAAAATCACAGTGTAACATGTTGTAAATCGCATGGCGTGTGACAGAACACTTTCATTGTGATGTAACACAATAGATTGTAAAATGGAAGGCAGAGGAATTACAACAGTTCATATGTACTGGATTTTGATTTATGCTATCATTCTCAAAGATGACGTCTAGCATTGTCAAAAGCACAGGCATACATTTTAAGACTGGCTTCGGCGATTCAGCAGCAGAAATCGCTTAAACATATCATAAAATAACTTGGTGTTGTGTGTTACTTTACTCAACACAAGGTGCACTAGCCAGACATACTGATTTACTAAAAAAAATTAAACGCAGATATGACACTAGAAATATGTTAGGGGTCCGCGACCATTTGAACTCATCAAAAAGGGGTCACCAGTACATAAAGGTTGAGAACCACTGATTTAAAAGAAGGATGTATAGTTGTATACCCCATCAACGGATTTACAGTGATGATTTTTTGCGGTTTAAGTTTTATATACATTAAAGTTAGAAAACGTAGGATCAAATCATATGAAACGGATTGCTGTTTTTTTGTGGCGACTTTAAAGTTGTAAAAATATACGGTGTGGAGAGATTTGTAAACGCACAGGTGTGCAGTAAGGGTGCATTAGCGTTCGTATGTTTGCGTAATATACCTATGCGGTAACATTAAAAAAAATCGCTAAAACTATCCCTATTTAACAATTAAATTATCAGTAAACAAAAAAGATCGATTCGTGCCATTCTCAACCATCACCTTACCCTCTTGTCCTGATTTTTTCGCAGTAAAAGACGGACATGGGTAAACTAATAAACGCGGCTATAGGGCCATTAAGTCGGGCTCAACTCCTCTGGTCACACAATTTTAGCCAGTGGTGTTTGTTTAGGGCAGTACTTCCCAACAGGTGGATCGCAAAGCATTTCTAAGTGTTACAGCTTTCTACTTAATCGGGAAATTGTTGCATTATCATAACGTAAGATTTAAGATAACAATTTAACAAATACGTAACAATTAGATGTGTTGTGTCGCATTAACTCATTTTTTAGTACGTACGCCACTAGCAAAGATGCAGGTTTTATGTAACTGTTAATCTTATTTACGAGTAGTTGAATTTTAAAGTAATTTATTTGAACTCTCTAATTTTGTTTGATTCGTTTTATAGTCACAAAATGAATAGTTTTGAGTTTTCCCATGGATTTGTTTTTCATTCGTTTGGTCCAATATCTCATTGTGGGTTGCACAATAAAACTTGCATTAAAAGTGGGTCGCGAACTGAAATACGTTAGAAGGCACTGGTATAGAGGCCGCACCTGCTTTCTTTCTTTCCAGAGTTTCTTGTGTCGCTTCTCCTTGATGTGACGGTGCGCCAGAATGACGCTGTCCAGGTGGTAGTTGCACAACTTGCACAGGAACTTGGCCGCCGGAAACTGAGACGACCTCTGCAAAAAATCAAGACGTTGTCGTACGGTACGTAAACTGTGTATGTGGCGGCAGCAAGCGCAAATCACATTAGGAACACATGCGGGATAACAAACCTTATTCGGTTAAATCAGGCAAATCAACGAATCAATCTGAAAAGTATAGGAGTGAAAAATTCTCAAACGTACAACTCGCACCTTTATGAATAAGTTATGCGTTAAAAAAACGTTTAAGTTTAACAAAAGCCAATTAAGCTTCAACAGGACTTTCATGAAAGCGGTTATTAGCAAAATATTTCCGGCACACTTTAGTTTTATATTTTAGTTTATATAAAGAAAGTCTAAATAATTGGCTAGATGTAGTAGCTAGTGCATTTGTAAGATCAAACATAAACTTGGCGAGTGGAGTCACAAGCAAGTCTGCAGAGTCAGAGCCGGAACCAGGATTCCAGTAAGACTACCAGAATCCCGAGTCCGAAGTGCGCAGAACCAAATTTGAAACTGATAAGCTGCAAACTGTAAATTGGATATGGTGTTTTTCAATCACGATATGTGAGTAGAAGAGTTTTATGCTACCCTTATGAATGGATTGCTGCATGTCAATCTTATTTTAGATACGTAAATAGGTGGCATACACGCTGTGGATACATGGTCAGAATCGTAACTCAAATTCTTTGGCAAATTTTGTCAGAGGACTTGACTTTATTTTTGCGACCGAAATCGGAATCTGATTGTTTTGTAACCGAGTTCGCCCTGGTCAAACTAAACTGTAAAATACCTTTTCCAGCGTAAAGACATAGTCCTTGACAAGTCTGGTTTCGGCTTGTTGCATTCCCATTTCTTCCAGCTTGGCTTTGTCCTCCACTTTGACCGGCTTTTCTGGTTCGCTTTCAGCAGCTAAATAACATTCGTAATTTGTGATTACTGCATGATACTGTAATTAAAAATTGCCAAGATTCAGAATTGAACTTGGAATCGGACAGATTTAGTTTTACCTGGACAGACATGACTAGAGATCGACCGATATACCTTTTTTGACCGATACCGATTTAGTTTTATATATCTGGAAAATGTTTAAAACTTGAATTAATTGAAAATAAAATCCAAATAACGTCTCAGTTAAACCTTTATTAATTATTAAACTATTATTTTGAATATTAACTTGGCGGATGCTAACACTCAAATTTTTTTGATCAAAAAATGGGTAATTTGTTTGTTTTACAGTTAAAATTAGATCATATTTTCATACTAAAATATCGGTCAAAGTATCGACCGACATTTACCGATACCATTATATCGGCAGAATCCAAATATCGGCCGATATTTTCGGTAAACCGATATATCGGTCTATCTCTAGACATGACTATAACTTTTCCCTATAGTAAGAGTAGTCCCGCCGAAAGTTGGTTTACAGTACAAATTGTGGCCTCAACGACAATTGGAACAATGAAAAGATGTCAGTATCATGTTTATGCAAGGTACAAACAACGCAGCATTAATCTAAGTTGGTTGTACATCTAGTTAGCTTTGGTCAATCTTGCTTAACTAAAAGTCTTTTGGGGGAAGAGGGCATTTCAGAGGTTTGAGCGTGTGCCAAAAGGAATTAGAAAATTTTAGTTCGAAAATGCGTGAATAGGTTTAAAAATGTGGGCTAAACAGGTTATATATTCTGTGTGGTCATATGGGAAGCACAATAGGTCACTACATCTGTGTGTTCTGCTAATTGCGGGATGACGTTTGATTGTGTTTAACACGAACTCCGTTGGGAATTGTGAGATTGGTAACAAAGGATTTACTCGACATTTGACATACATATCGTAAAATCTTTGTACGATAGTCGTACCAGCTGCGCAACTATATGAAGCGTTATTTATTTAAGTAATGGTAACATAAAAAGAAGTACAAGACAGGAGGGGAAAATTTCTTACTTTTGAATTATAAACAGTCACATTTGTTTTTTTATATTTTACACAAAAACAATAACTATATTTCCCTCAATAGCCAAATTAGTACCAGAATCGTTTGTTCTTTACCATTCGGATTTCAGATAGAGCATTTTATTCAAAAGAAATAAATACAAATAGCCTAAATACATTTCAGTATACTTTATATGTTTTTTTTCACACTAAATGCAACTTGATAGCCGCTATATACCAGTGGCCACAAGTCAACAAAAAACAACATGGAGACATTGCAAATTACAATTTAAGTAAGGATATAAACGTCCGGACTTTCCGAATATGAGTGGTGAATCACTAATTGCAACACTCGTGACATTTATAGGATAAACTGCACCACTAAATGAATACCAAACCGGTAATTATTACAGTCTCAATTTAATCGGGACTAACCAAATTTTGCAAAAAAATTGAAGACGGCATAATACCAGGTTGGTTAGGGTCTGATTAGAAATGTACAACAATGTGCAGTGTTTGACATCGATTATACCTTTATCCTTAACGTCCGAGTCGGTGGCATCAGTCTGTCCTGGTTCACTGGACGTTTTATTTGCGGCCACCGCTGCTACAATTTCGTTTCCAGCGGCTGATTTCGGTGTCGTTCCTGTGTTGGAAGAAGTGCCCGAAGTCTGCGCACTTTGAATTGGCGGAGATTTTGTTTCTGCAGCCGACGGGGTTTTGGTACTAGCTGAAGATTTACAAGAATAGTATATTTTAGGTAAAATGAGCTAAGTATCGCTGCAGCCTTGGGAACATTACAGGGTTGCCGAAGAAATTCATGAAAAATATTCAACGACATTCAAAGACAATTTACAGCTTTTTAAAGACCTAAAAAGCTCTACGTTTTTTTTTTAAATAATTTATGATTTTTGAAAAAAATAAAAGGTTTTACTACGACACTTTCTAAACATATAACTTGCACGTAAAATAATTTCAAAAAAGGCTATTCATGGACTTTTGGAAAAACAAAAAATATGTGGCAACCCTGACATAAAGTTGTCCGAGCAGAACCGGGTTGGATTTGAATAGGTTCTTTAAAGCAAGCGTCCGCAAATATTTTTTGTTGTGACTAAAATATAGTAGTCCTTACGGCAGGTAACCTAAATATTTCGCCAATTGTCTTTAATCCAAACGTTTTGCAACGTTAATAGGCCATAACAAAGTAGATCACGTTTGGTTTTTATCGTGAAATAACAAATATTTAATTTGTTACCTTGCGAAGGGGAGTTCGCCAGCTTTGCATTTTTGTTGACAAGACTTAAAATGGTTTGGCCGGGTGTATTCGATTGCTTGTTATTCGCATTCAATTGGGTTCCAGAATTACCTGTAGTAAAAATAAAAATGTTGTCTACTATAAAAGCTTTTTTTTTGATTCCTGTTTGGATTGCAAAGTAAAATACTTCATTTTAAATCAAGATGTTGTCTGTGAAAGTAAAAACCTTGCTTACAACCAAGGCAAATAAATAAATGATTTGTCAACAAATTATATACTTTTACGGTTATAAGATTTGTGTTAGAAGTTGAATTGTAAAATAATAAAACTCATTGAAGGTGAATCTTAATGGTCTATGCAGGCAGAACAGGGGGCATTAACCTGCAGGTTGTGTGAGTCATTACATTATCAGTAAAAGTATACAAAACAGGCATATTCAATCTGAATTCGGTTGGTTAGTTAGTTAGTTACTAACAAGTAACTCATGTGGTAAACATTTTGTATTGGCTGACACTAATAAACCAAAAAAAAATACTATCTGTAGTCTACGAAAGGCACCCCTATAACCTATAGAACAACACACATTGTTCCTAGTTTAATAAATGCTATTCAAAAAAAACAAAATTACCTAGCCATGTTTACATTAGTGACACAACAATACACAAAGCGTGAAACCAAAGTTTCACCATGTTAAATTACCATAACAACTATGGCATTAAAATATGGTTAAACAGATTTGAACTTTGTACTATGTAACAAAAACTGTCTTTAGCAGGTTTAACTGCATGAGCAGGTGAAAATGAATAAAGGAAAATGTGTCAACAGTTTTATTTTAAATCATTGTCTGTTTACAGTAAATACCTTGTGGATTTGACTTGTTTTTCTTTCCTCTCTTTTTCTTTGGCTTGTTTCTTGATGTTTGCTCTAGAAGTTAAGAAATGTAAAATATTAGTAGGCTAAACTACATGTATAAAATTTGCAATTATTGGCACAAAGTTTAAGTTAAAAATACCTTCACCTTGTGGATTTTCTGGAGAGTTATTGACCATTGCTCCTGCTGTATCTTTGGCTAAGTTTAAAACAAAGTTTTCAAAAAAGCGATGCATTTACGCCTTTCTTTTTATATATGGCACTACTCACCCAGACACTTAATAGTGACCACCAATGTTTGTTTCTTAATTACCCAATTTTCTATTTTTCTATGAATGCTTGACCTCTAGGTTTAACTTAAAAACCTGGGTAAGTTAAACTTCAAAAATATGTTTGTGAGATCACAAAGGGGTCTTTTGGGTTAAAGATTTACTTATTGTTCCTTTAGGAGACAAAACGATTTAGGACAAAATCCATGTTTTCATAATGCTGAAATTAAACGTTAAATTGCTTGTGGAATATTTTAATACAATTGGTGGACTTTGATTCAGGCATCTTTTAATCTACTGCAAAATAGGAAGGTATTTTGCTTTTTGGCTGTCAATTAATCAGGTTGGTTGTACTTTTCTAGAAGATATGAACTGAAAACTTGCCATTGTTTGAGAAGCTTTTACATTTCTAGCATACACCTTTATCACTGAACTTGTAAAACAAAAACACAAACCTTTTGAATCATTTCCATTCTTGGGTTTATTCCCTGAATTGGTTTTACCCCTGACAAAAAAAAACAACTGTATTAAGCAAAAAAATTGTAAAAATAAAAAAAAAGTTTGTCTTGGTGATTTTTTTACATGGCAGAATCATATGAGATGGTACATATATGAAATAAATTATGTTATACCAACTCATTTTATTGCAAAATTAAGATTTACCTGTAAATATTTTCAAGTGAATGAGTTGATTTGGTTGCAGGTGAAGGTGTACCATCTTAAATCCAAAATAAAAAGCTATTAGAAATATAAAATTGATGAATAAAGTCAATAAATGAATATATAAATAAGCAACCAAATTGATACTTTATATCACGAGTCGGGAACCTAAGACCCGCAAACTGGGCAAGAGGCCATTTGCCATATTTTTGTCTATTTTAACTAACTAAAAGTAAAAAAAATGCTCTTTCGCACATCTTGTTTACATGTCATGTATGTTTGCATTTTTGAGGAAATCCTTTCAGCCTAAGGTAGTGTAAATAACCATAAACTAGATTAATGATTGAATTTCTCCCATTCCCCTAAAGTATTTTTGGTAACACTGTTTATTGGGACCATGGATGACACTGTGCTGGCTTGAATTTTTACATAAATGCATGTTATTGTTTTCAATGTAGGCTATTGGATTCATTTTCAAATTCAATATACCATAGTTTCTGCCCCTGTTTAACAGTTGCAATATTAAATGCTTAACTACACAATTTTATGAGTTAAAATGTATTACAGGCCTCCGACAAATGTTGCTGTCCCCCTGCTTTATGTGAATTTAATATACACCTCAATTTTAGGAATAAAAGCCTAAACCAATGTTTAGCTAATTGATTTTCCAAGAAATAACCTGATTTCATAGAGCGATCATGGCTTACGCCGTTCGGCAACCCATTATATACTGTATCCTGATAAGAATTGCTTGAAGTCTGCCTTTTTCCACCATTGCCCTGATGCCAGTCGTGTTTCTTTTGATGGCGTTCAGGAGGGCCATTGTAACCTGGGCCACCAGACTGGGAAAATCTTGGGTTTGGTCGAGCACCGATTGGATGGTTTACAATTCCTAGATGCAATATATATATAAGAAATCAACGTTTCAGCTTTATTAGTAGAATTTAAAAAAATGTAGTTTTGTTGTAAAATGCATTTGACTACATATTTTGTACCCAACAGGCTTTCGCAAATGTATTGAGTCAAGATAAATATATATACATATAATATTGGAGGCAGTCAAAAAAATAAAAAAATAAATATAGCGAGCACAAGCAATGAGCAACTTTTTAGTAAACCCAATGCATCATGTTTCCAAAATAAAAGTTTAGCTGTTTCAATCGTTAACAACCTTTAAGAACCTCTGATGTCATGTAAGAAAAGCACATTAATAGATAAGCAAAGGTAAACTTACATGCCAAAGAAAAAGTTCACCAATGTCTTTTACTGTGAAAAGCATACCATTTTTTGATTGATGATGCATTCTGGTAGGGTCAGGTGGGGTGCTGAATCTTTGTTGATTGAAACTGTTGATACCTCCACGGCCTGAATGGTTTCTTGCATTTCCTTCGTTATTGGAGAACCTAGTACAACACAAGCTTTGATATGTTACTATAATGTAAAGTTTAATGCATAAATACAAACATAAAAGAAACAATTCATACATTAAGGCTAACCTTTTAAAGCAATTGTGAACACCTAATATTCTATGTAAATAAACAAAACACAGCGCCGAAATACTAAAAATCTTGACTTTAGTTTTTAAGTGACAGAATACATATTTTTTTTTAATTTTTACTTAAATGTACCTACTTTGCATTTGACTTTGGCTTTTTTCCACTTGACTGGGGTCTCCCATCACTAGCAGTGTTGGTTGAAGATATTTTTCCAATTTCGCCAGCCAATCGTCCTGCTGTTGTACATTGAATAATGCTGGGGTCATCATGCTTTAAATTGGAGTGGCTTGACATCGTACAGCAAAGCTAGCATTCAGTAATATGTAAGCTAGATTGTCACCATGGTTATTTGGCTACTGGAGAATATTTTACCAGTACATTAAATGGGGCACGGTGCCCAGCAAAGATGTTAATTGCAAACAGACAAAGTTAACCTGAAATTGTACAAACATATTTAAAAAAAAGTAAACTTAGCTAGTAAAAATCAAGACAAACATATTAAGTTGAGCAGGGGGATAGTATGAATATCATGGTAGATATCTCAGTTTTGCAGCACACATGAGGTTCGAATTGTAGCACACGTCAACCTTTACTGAAATTAGATGCGCAATTAACTTATTCAAATATATATACACACAAATTTATTACGGTTTCCACCTGCCACAGAACCTGATTGCAATTGAGTTCCTTTCCGCTTAAAATTTTTGGCACTGAATACTTACCACATTGGGCATTTGAATTTACAGGAAAAAAATATCGCTTTCTGGAGTAAAAATGATAGAATTTTGGGGTTTAATTTCAGCAAAATGTTTTTTGTGGGAAATTTGGCAGTCACAAATATTTAATGCACTTGGGCAATAGAATGTAGACTTGACAGGAAGCCTTTATGATGAACCTTATTAAAACAGGTAAGTATAACAGGTAAGGCAAGACAAAAACATATAAAATATTTGCATTATATAACCTAAACACAGCATCTGCCTTTAAAAGACAAATTAAGTTTTTTAATGATTTGGATAAATTAATTACTATACCAAATAAAATTTTGTCGCTGGTCGCCATTTTTTCATCCTACCTAAGAATTCACCACATTTTCATCCATTTCTATTGCCATCATTGTTTGGCTTGGGTTGCGATAGAGTTTGGGTAGGTTAAGTATATCATTATTAATTTCTTCCCAGCAAATTCATGTTTGACAACTTGTTTCGTTACTGTAAAAAAAAGTAGTAGGATTCCAGCCAACGCCAAATTTCATGGCATTTTTATGAAATATTGACTCCTGTTAAGTGTTTAACGCCAAGTTTTTTACTCTGACAATGCTTTTAACAAAACACTTGTTTTAGGTTATAGTATAACTAAATGTAGGGTTTACACTGAGGTGTGACCAGCACCCAGAGTGTTTTTGGCGCATCATGGTGAATTCTACTTAACACATCTTTTATAATACGGCTTAAATTACTGTATTCTTATCTTGTGTTTTAAGATTTGTGAATACATACTCAACAAGACATGTTGACTGAGTGAAATAGGAAAGGTATTTTAGCTTCCTGCTCTTTGGGATCAGTCGAGACAAGAAACGTGTAGAAGACTTATAGGCCGCCGCAGACTCTCATTAAACGCTAGTTACATCTCTCAATTAAGGTAGGTTCACACAGGACCCGTTTTGCTTCTGGCATTAGCGTCCGGCGCAAAGCACTAGTGTCGTCCAGAGCACTAGTGTCGTCTAACTGAAAGTGTTGAAGTTTAAATATTTCAACTTTCGGCGCTCGTCTAGAATCCTACCACAACGAACATTATTTTGGTTAGGGTGCCGGTTAGCGTTTGGGTTTGGGTGAGTCCAGTAATAGTGTTAAACAATATTACTTGACCTACCCACACCCAAACACTAACCGACACCCTAACCCACATATTATGCATTGCTTAATAATCATTTCAACGTTGTGGTAGGATTCTAGACCAGCGCCCAACTTTCTGCAACAGAAAGTGTTGTTTAAAAACCTTTTACAGTAATGCAAGACGCATCTGGTGTGACCCAACCGTTACAATTTCTGTAAGACATTTTATATGATCATTAGAAATGTAGGCGCTCTTTCACTATTGTACATGAAAAGTTATGCAAAAAAAAATAATAATAATACCACATACCACAACGCATATTGTTTGGGTTAGGGTTAGCGTTTGGGTAAGGGTGGGTCAAGTAATATTTTGTTTATTATTAATAATATCTTGACCCACCCTCAACCAAACGCTAACCCGCACCCTAACCAAAACAATATGCGTTGTGGTAAGCGGCATTTGAAGAAAATTTTTTTTATTAATTTTTACGTACAATAGTGAAAGAGCGCCAAAATGTAATTGGTTAAATTGTTTCACTACTAAACAATAAAAACTATATTCAACACACAAAACGTAAAGTTTCCGACAATGCAGGTAGCAGGGGCGTGGTGTCAGATTAGATTTCACTATGAAAGTAAAAACTAAAAGTTCTACTTTGTCAAATCAAGTTTTGGGCGCTGGTTTAGAATCCTACCATAGCGTCCACTTTTTTAATAAGTGTTTTTTTAAGTTGCCTAGTCTACCCAAACCCAAATGCTTACTCACATTCTAACCAAAATAATGTTTGCAGTGCAAGGATTCCGGACCAGTGCCCAGTTTTGTTTTACATGCAATCACAACTTGGTTTATATATAAAGGTTCCAGAATCTATGGTTTTACAAAAATAATATTGAAGAGGCTATTCATCCGGACACCAAAGTAGTGGAAATCGACATATAATCACGTATTGGTGCAACTTTTGAAGAGCCATCCGGTTAAATAGCCACTCACAAAAAATATATTCTTCATATTTTTCAATAAAACATTTCACTGCATTCAACCGCCCGACGTTATCTTGCACTTAACTAGTTGAATATTTTTTTAAATACAATGACGGAGAGTTAACAGTGCACTTTAAAGGTTTAACTTCCCTATTTTAGTTTTATGATTCTTGGCAAAGCCGTAAATTGCAAATCGCAAATGCGCAATTTTGCTTCACTTTTTGTTTAAGTTTACTTTAAAGCAGATGAGTGGGGCGATATTCGTCTTCATTCCTATGAGACATCTGTTTTCCCGAGCCTTTATGAATTTATATTCCGTTTATGCTATTGACTTCAGGAGTACTGCTTTATGGATAATTTTCAGGGAGTCGAACCGGAACCGAACCGGAACTTTATGAACCGGTTTTGAAATAGCGATGGTCGAACCGGAGCTGAACCGGAACTTTTAAATTCCTCCAAACCGAAACCGGAACTGAACCGGATTTCGAAAAAAACCTTGAACCCGAACCGAACCTGAACCGGAAAAGTCAAACGGTTCGAGTCCCTGTTGTAAATTGTCTTATGTACGTCACTATATTTACGCAAAGTTAACTGCTTTGTGACCCGACTTATATTTGGGAATCTCGCTTTTTCGGTGTGACCATATGGCTGTTAGTCTTTTCGGACTGAACCCCGGCTACAGCATTTGCACACAGAATCCTGTTGAATATCACGTGCGGTTATTTGTATTGAATCTACTCATGGTGATGTTATAAGGAATTTTTACAATCCAATTCTTTGTTCGTAGGTTTAGGCAAAAAACTTAAGTAAAACTTAGAGTACCGGTACCAATAATTGTTTAACATAACTTAATAGATTTGTACTCAAAATGTATCCTAAAATTCAATAAGTTCATCAATGTTTCTATAGAACAACATTTGTTCATTTTATGCCTAAGAAAATCGACCTAAATTTATATGGTTTTAATTTGGATAGCTTTCCGTGGGGTAGCCCAACTAAACTTTGGTTCAACACGTCGTGTTAACAAATATTGCTGTAATACGGCCCGCTGTACTGTACATATTCAGTTCACATATGTTGAGGAAATGCTGAATACCGTTTGTATTGTTTTCCGTGTAACCAGCATACTAAGCTGTTCTCATGAAAACCGGAAAGTGAGATTTTATATAGTTTTAGAACAAATCGTTGTTATTTGAGTTTAGAATACCTACACAAACCTATTCTGACGCTGTTCAAAAGCAACTTCAGATTGAAACAATATGAAGGTGATTTTTGTATTGTGGTGCTTGTCAGTCGTTACAGGTTAGTTAAAGAAATTAAGGCATTTAACATAATAAAAAGTATAACTTTTTTGCAAGGAATATACGGTACCGGTACGAATAATAAATAATAAACAACAACGCTTTAATTTTTTAATTTTGTTTTTGTTTGAGAAGCCCTACATCTTAATCAATCAGGTTTTCGGACTGAACAAAACATATCCAACATAGTCGTTGTTTAAGTTTATGCCTTAAAAATCTACGGCGCAGGGGTAAATCAAAGACAGACATATAGTACCGTATGTCTGGCCTTCCTTTATTTAGGTGCTATATATAGTATAAAATTATTTGATATATTATATAACTATATAGCAAAATAGATAGCAATCGCTCTTCTGGTGTAAAAGAAGTATAAACCGACGTTTCGGCAGCAGATACCAGCTAACCTCATCAGTGTTAGGTATCTACCCATTGATATGTTGCTTGTTGAGGATAACTCTCTATATATATGTTTGTAGCAGTTCTTTCTATTTATTTTGTTTTTTCTTATTCAGTGAGTCTGGCTGACGCAAAAACACCAAACTGCTTGCTCCCGCGCTGCGCCTCAAGCGGATTGTTTGAAGGGGATATTGTGGTGGGCAGTAAGTGCTGTAGCTTCAGGGTTATCACAGCAGCTGATATACCGCTAGGTAGCACCCTGGTATAGCGTTGTAATGTCTTAAAGTGACCTCTGCTCTTTCGTAATAACTTGACGCGACTTAAGACTTTTGGGTAAACCAATTGACTTGACTAAACAGCTTTTAAAACAAATATTTTGACTTTAGACTCAATTAATTTATAGCGTTGTAGTAATGTCTTCACGTGCCCTTAAATTGCTCTTTTTTTAATGACCCTGGCGCAACTTTAGACTGTTGGGTTAACCAATTGACTTGACTATACAGCTTTTAAAACAATTATTTTGACTTTAGACTCAATTAATTTGTAGCGTTGTAGTAATGTCTTCACGTGCCCTTAAATTGCTCTTTTTTTAATGACCCTGGTGCGACTTTAGACTGTTGGGTCAACCAATTGACTTGACTATACAGCTTTTGAGACAAATTTTTTTGTACTCAAATCAATCGGAATAGAATTATGTCAAAAACTAAAAAGGTTTAAAGCATTTTTTATGCGACTTGAAATTAAATGTGTTATGGCAATTAGCCTACTTGGTTTGGGTTTTATTAGTAATGTATTTTTGATTTGACTTGCTTACCGCGAAATCACTTAAAAATAATTTGTTTACAACAGTGATCTGGTGTTCATATAATTGAGTCTAAAGATAAATAAATGCAATTTCCTGCAATCTTTGCAGAGGGTAACATCGCCGAGATATCGGCTTTGTACGGAATTGGAAAAGCACCAAACGCTGCGGCTCCCAGAAACTACCGTCCCTGGCCTAAGAAGGGAAACTTTGTTCGGATTCCATACAAGTTCACCAAAGGCATGAGTGAGTTGCTATAAACAACAATCACTATTTGCCATAGACAAACCGACGTTTAGAATCGCCCTAGTTGCTTATTACTGAGGCGAATATTTATTGACCTAAAAATGAGAAATTTTGACCTAAAAAATTAAAATTTTGACCTAAAAAATTAAAATTTTGACAACATTTGACCTAAAAATATATTTTTTTGACAAAATCTTGACCTTTTATAAAATACATTGATTAAAACAGCATATTTTTGTGTTAAAGTACTGCATTAGTGTCTTGGCGTTGTCAACCACACGTTTTTGATGTTTTACTGACGTACGAACAAAACAAATCAGATATTTTTTCGAGTTTATTCAAAACTCATGAAAATGCTTATTGTTATGTTTGTCATTTAAAAAAAGGATTTTAGAAAATTGTTGTGTAAACAGTTGAAATAAGCCTACAACTTAAAGATAATTTCAAAATTTTAGCAAAAATCTAGTTATCGAAAAGACAGCCAATACTGTTCAATACATTTGTTTTCAAAGATAAACAACTATAATGTAAAATCAAAGTTCTAGCTGAGCATAAAAAGTTCTAGCTGAGCAATGTGATAAAGGCCTGGATGTTTAATTCTGCAAGCTCGCGTATACCATATTTATTTTGCTCTATTGAAGACATAATACAGTAAATATGTCGTTAAATACAACTCAAAACTAAATTTTCTCAATAAAATTTTAACTAAACAATAGTTGACTATATAGTGTTTTTTAATTTTGTAAACTAATTCTGTGTATTTTTAATCGATTTTAAATTGCAATAATTTTGGCAAATTTTGACCTAACATGTAAATTTTGACAAAATTTTGACTTTTTGACAACAAGTCAAAAAATATTTGCCCTACTTATTACTTTCTGTTTTTCAAAAGCTCGGTATTGACCTACGGTACATGCGATTTGAGCTTAATACGACTGTGAAATAAGGATGCCGCCAAAGCGCAGCTTCTCATTATTGGTGTGACATGAATATTGGCGTTTTCAACAAATTAAAATCGACTATACGTATAGAAAGGTCAAACTTTTCGTTTTTTGGCTACTGTTTAACACATTCACCTTTTTGGAGCGTTCCAACAAAAAATGGCGCTGATCCATAAAACACAACACGAAAAGAGAAAAAATGCTGGCGAAAACGCTTTCGGTCACGATAATCCGTGCTCTATCATCTGAATTTAAGGTCCCTTGAAAAAAAGAGCGATCCGAGCGGGTATTAAACGTTTCAGAGAAGAAACCTGCGTGAAGTTTATCCGCAGAAGGAAGAACGAAGAAGATTACATCAAGTTCATCGAAACGAGTGGCTGTTCGTCTGAAGTTGGAAGACAGAGAGGTGTGCAGAAGGTAAAAATCAACGCCTTTATCGCATACATTTAAGCTGTCGCTAATAAGTACGAGTTGTTTGCGGCGTAAAGTTGGTAATTGATAGTGCTTGATGCTTAGCATGCAAGCACATGCTTAACCGTCGATTTATAATTTCTCTGTTTTAAAGTTATTCTGAAAGTTACAGCCAGCTTATACCTGTTCACTTAACATGTTGTATGGGTGTTTATTAAGTTACAGTGTATTGTATAACCTAGTAATGCTATGACTTAACTGCAGGTAAATACCTTGACTTGATTAAGGTCATTTGCCAAAATTACTCGACTTGAACTTCAGTGACTTTATGCAAATGACGTTTATTAATAAAAAATAAATAAAATGTTGTTATTTTTTTAACTTTGCGTCAAAAAATCGCTTGCTACTAATTTCGTTTATAGTTTTTGTGATGTGAAATGTTGCTTGGAATGAAATATATTTAGTACTAATTTTCAAAGTTTAACATTTAATTTCGATATCAATGTTTAGGAATAGACTTGCGTAACTAATGACGTGGACTGGGGCTTAATTTGGGTGGCTTGGACTTGGTCCGTAACTTAAGTTATTAAAAAAGGTTTTTTTATAACAATGTCATAAACTGTATATAGTGCGAAGTTTTTGTTTTGGGTTAGAAAAAAAATCGAAACATTTTGCAGGAAAATATAATCAACTATTTGGTTAAGGTGTCAGTAGCTAACGGATGTGAGAGGCTCGGCACAGTTGTTCACGAGCTTATGCACGCAATTGGATTCTGGCACGAACAGTCACGTGATGACAGAGACAATCACGTGATAATCGTTTGGAAGAACATTCCGAAAAGTAAGTGTATTAATCTTTTTTAACAATTTGTTTTGACAAAGATTTATAAAAACTCCCTAAATTGCGGATATTCCAAGTTGAATGACTTGGTGTTTACTGTCTTAAAAAGCCTCTCTACATGAGCGTGTTAGCTGACCCGTGTCAGAAAGCGCGCGAATGCCTACAAAAGCGCGGGAAAACGAATTGGTCTACATCAGTGGTTCTCCGAGTTTTGTTCATATTCCTCCCTTAAAGACTCAAAGACTGGTATCCTTAGTGTACAGTAAAACTTTATAGTCACCACCCTTTTCGACGTTTCGTCCTGTCGTCTCTTAAATTGCTATAACGATACTTTTCAGATGCGGCAACAAACTTTGGATTTAAACATCTTTAAATCAGTGCCCATATGAAGTTTTACATTGTCTCTACAAGAATGCCTTGATTTTCAGGAAGTAGGTTCAACTTCAGGAAACAAGAAACGGAGTCTTTTGGTTCTCCTTACGACGTAAATTCGACGATGCATTACAATTCCTACGACTTCTCAATCAATTCGGGCCCGACTATCACTGACCTGTAACTAAGCTTGTATTTAATTTGTATTTTTTACAAAGTTAAGCTACAGTAAATTTTCGGAAAGAAACCTGATGAAATATTTTTTGCGTACAAGCTCTATAGGCTAGTGTACAGCTCCTTGTAAAGTTGTATTTAAACATTGCATGCCAAACTCTGAATTTACATGCGACTGTATAGCGATTTGTATTGTCTGTAAACCAATTTATATGTCTATGTTCGCGCTGCTGTTTACAAGAAGGAACACAAAGTTTGCTTTGGCCCTACAATAAATTTTGGTTCGCGAGGACCATGCTCGGAATAAAATGTATTTAAAACAAGTAGACCTGAATAGAATAAAAAAAACAAGTAGACAATGAATAGATTAAAATCAAGTCAAACTACTTCAAGGAGAAGGCGCCAAAGCGGTTTTAATCATAGTCTTTTATTCGAAGATATTTATTTTATTTTTTCCAGTTATTCACTAAGACTTCGTTTAGCCTTAAATTACTCCCTAAAACTGTCCAAGTACCCCAGGGGGTCCCCGGACCCCATCAGTGTAGGAAACCCTAATTTACATTTTGTACAACCAAATAAATGTTTGAAAGACCAATGTTCCATAAAATTGCACGGTGTTTATACTGGCGAAACCCGTGTGTACTTTGGATCCGCCGCAACATCTTAATTAAAGTCGCTCCAATGTGCTTCTGTTTTTTCTTTTTAGAGACGGAAATCCCCTTGAAACACAACGTGACGATTTTTCCAGCGAAGATATCAAGCAAATCAATGCTAAATACAACTGTACCCTTTCAATATAATGTACATTTTACACTCTTTTTATCTTAAATATAATAATCAAGAAAATCTCGTGGATGAATGATTTACTGAAAGAAGGGCGTAACCAGGTTGGGTGGAATGCGAGGCAATGGCTACTCCATACTGCATTTTGGGGCTCTTTCAACTACGTAAATGGCAGTCTGTATTATGTTTCGAAGTCGGTTTTAATAAAATCGTTTTAGTATAAGGCCGCGCCAGTGTCTTATCCTAAAATAAAAGGTTCGGGCAACAATACGATATAGAATAATATGTTATTACCAAGGATTCATATTAGCATATCTTAAAATAATGTAGGATCTATGAGCTAAGCCGAACAAGAAGAAGAAGAAATTAAAAAAGTATATGCTTTATATTTGAAAATAACTTTTCTTTAGCACGCGATGCACCTGGCAACCTTTCAAGGCGCACCGTTTTTTAGGAAGCTATCGATAAGTAATAATTTGCACAATCCGATAATAGTTTTGTATTTTTCTACACTTTTTTTAGCAAATCGATAACATTTTAACATCTTTGTATTGCAGCTGTTGTATTGTAAGCAACCTAACCAACGTAAAACGTTAACAAAATAAACACAGTGCTATACACGGTTTCCGGAGGTTACTTATGCATAACGTCATAAAGTTAGTTAAAAACGTGACGTTATGCTCTTACGTAACACTTTCAGACATCAACTTTGATGGTAGCATATTATTTTACAATCATATATTGTCCAATCAAACCATTTTTGCTACTATTTAGCTCTTCTTTATTATTTCAAAGGGCTTTATGTGTAAATGTCCATATTCGATAATCCCAATAAAATATTTTGTTTCGATATGCCGTAGCAGACGAAAGCTATAGTGGCCTAACGTTCCATTAGAATAATTGCTCTTCTAAAGTCGCTTTTTGACCAACGATTTGGCGCCTAAAAGCGCTAAAAAAAGAAATCGGCCAAAAAAACACTTGGAAAGACGCTCGTGCCCGTTTATTGTCGAAAAACCTCATAACAACAACACACTGCAATAAATTTCACTGCAATAAACTAGCTGTTCTTAAACTGGGGTATTGAGGAGGTTTAAGGGGTCCGCGACTTTTTTTAAATTTCATTGACTATAAAAATGATTTACATCAGCCAGAGCACATCTTCTCATTGAGTAGATTAATAATAATAGCAAATCTATTGGCATATTTTGTAAATAGTTTATTTTTAGCCTGTATAACTATAGTTGCTAGGATGTTACAGTAAGCTCATCACAGAACACAGTAATATTTTAATGTATTTCGGGAGGCCGGGTGTCGAGCCAGGCTTTAATGTTGGGTCTTAGTGCAACCGTCTTCTGTAGTGCATCCACTGCGGGAAAATCTTCTACTGTGGTACCGAATTTACCACTCATGATTTCTATGAGCGCGTAGATGGCGACGTCAGCGGCAGAAAACTGAAAAATATGTTTTTTTTATATAACTTAATATCGAAGAACATTTGTTTAATTTAAGCATCAATTTTATTATTCTTTTTTTAGTCAAATACATTTATTTTTCAAAAATAATTTTTGCGGCAATGTGATGCTGTTGGATTTAGTGTAGGCTAACGTTATCCAAAGCATTTTAAATCCCATTTTTAATCCTAGTTGATTCGATGCCTAACATCGCGACAGAACATTGCATTATAAATACTACCCAAGCAGTGATGAAACGAGTCATTTTAAAATCACTTTGAAGTCCCTTTAAAGTTTTTCATAGAACAACTCCAAGTCAAAGTCAAATTCCAAGTCATAATAAGAGCAATTAAACTCTCAAGACTTCATTCAACCAAAGTCATTTCTCCAAAAAACTTAAGTCAAGTCATGTTATTTTGCCCAAGAGCGTTAAGTCAAGCCATTTAAAAACACTGACATAAGTGCACTTAAGTCAGGTCATCAAGTCATTGACTTAGGTCTTTACAACACTCCTACTCAGTAGGCTACCTACCTAATTGGTTAAATAAATTATTTGGGTTTGACTTTACATATCCTGTAATGTTTGTACGCCACTAATTAACCCAATAAATAATAATTTTTTTATGTGGTGAATAAAAGTAAGAAAGTATTGCAATTAAGTCAAATCGGTATTTGACAATTTTGTAGAGAAATTGTTGAAATTAAAACAACCAGGATGGTTCTTAACATATATTGTACGATTCTATACATATTTTAACAAAACCTAACATACTTTAAATGTAACACTTTATGTTTGGAAAGTGTGCAGTGGAGGTATTAATGTCGCTATATTAACCTTTTCGAATAGAATAGATCATAGTTAAACACGCCATTTTCGTAATGCCGCTTTCACGCAGACTGTGGCGTGTTACTCTGATTGTGGTTAACCATTAGGCAGACACACGATGCCTATGACGAAGATCTCACGCTATCCGTAACATTACTTTTTGGTTTACTATGATGATAACGACATTTGTCTTTTATAGCCGTGGGCTACAACATGAGGCTACGGTTTAATAACATGTCACAACGTAATGTACGATGATGAAGAGCCTATAGCATTATGGTTTGTTTCAATTTGTTTAACCAGACAAAATTCAGGTAGACTTCGTACAATATCGAGGTTATTGTGGGTGTAATTAATTTTTAACAATTAGAATTAAACTGATAAATCCTCTATTTAACCTTGGCAACGCCGGGTATTTCTTTTAGCTTATCATATTTGTGCTAAAAGTGTGTTTTCCTGGTTTGCTAAACTGCTACAGGATTATCGGCTTAACTTCCGGAAATCTTGCAATATCGAAATCCCAGCGCACGAAGCTCGCTGAGGTTGAAGTTACTAGGACACGTTTTTTGCACTTATGTGGAATCAGTTATTGCCTTATGATTAAGACTTCTGCGCCTGTTATGTAATGTGTCACGAAGTAGTGCAGTTTTGGTAACTGTGCGTGGTCGAATTCGGCTTAGTTCTGTTGAAAATTCTTCCGCTGTTACAGATGCTCACGCAAATTTGTTATATCGTTAATATTAAGATAACGCTATTCGAGAATTTGAAAATTGCAGGGAGTTTATAGTCTTTGTTGATACAACATTCGGAATAGTTCAAAATCAACAGTCGACATGCCTTCCTATAAATTGGTGTACTTCAATGGTCGAGGTCTTGCCGAGATGTGCCGACTGCTTTTTGCCGAGGCCAATCAAAACTATGAGGATTTTCGTATCAATAGTGTTGCCCAATGGACTGAGATCAAAGAACGTAAGTAATCGTGTACATCAGACAGTGTTTCTCAACCTTTTATGGATAGCGGCATCCCTCAGAAATAACAATAATTCGCGGCACCCCTACAAGATTTTTTCGTTGGTAATTCAGTATAACGTTACAATAAACGGAACTGGAACGATATAATTGATTTATCTAATCTTTACAAAAATAGTTGCAAGAGTTGAGCACATCAGGTTCTTAAAGGTTCTCAAATATCTCTCGGTACCCTATATTTAGAAATAGCACCCCAGGGTGTCGCAGCACCCCGGTTAAGAAAAAAACACTGGTTTACATTAATTTTAACCTAAAGTGCCAGCGGGCGCTATTTTTTACCAGGGGGCGTTTCGACGAATTGTGTCAAGGGG
Organism: Ascidiella aspersa; assembly: GCF_963924565.1. Taxonomy (NCBI): domain Eukaryota; kingdom Metazoa; phylum Chordata; class Ascidiacea; order Phlebobranchia; family Ascidiidae; genus Ascidiella; species Ascidiella aspersa. The sequence goes on along the minus strand of NC_139448.1, from coordinate 29,667,763 downwards.
GCGCGGCTCAAAAAACCCTGGTCTATATAGTGATTCGTGTAAAACGACATAACTTTGATGCACACTTTCTTACAACTATAAGTGTTTGATTAAGCTATTTCACTTTAAAAAAGTGATGGATCTGAGGTTTTATAATAGCAGGCTATCTTCTGCATTTCGGTTTCGGTGTCACAGAGAACGCCAACCAAAACCATGGCCATTACTACTTTTCTCGTGCTTGACTAATTATCGTTTTACTGCAGAAATGCCATTCAAGAAGGTGCCGGTTCTTTTTGTGGACGGAGCTCACATAGCAAACTCGCGAGCCGCGTTTCGCTTTTTGGCGCGCGAATTCGGCTTGGCTGGCAGCTGCAACATCGAGCAAGGCAAAATCGACGTTTGGTTGGAAACCTTCTCAGAATCCTTTCTTGAATTTCCTTACACGGAGACCGATCAAGTCAAAAAGGTTGTGTTGGAAAAGCCACGTGGCTACTAATAGGCAAACAGTACGGTGTGCAATTGTAAGATGTCTAAGATTGAGTTTCGCATAGTCCCATATCGCGAAGTATATACGGTATCGAGGGATACCTGTTCAACAAACAGCAATTCAGTGGTGTAATCAGGGCTGCGGAGTCGGAGTCGGACTCGGGACTCGGAACTCGACGGAGTCGGTTTGTTTCGCCGGAGTCGGACTCGGGGACTCGGGTAAGACCACGTAAAACTACCCGAGTCCCGAGTCCGACGTACGCATGCGCAGTATCAAATTTTAAAACTGTTAAGGCGGCAAAATGTAAGTTGTAAATGTGTAATAGCAAATGGTGAAATATTGTTAAACTATGTAATGCGCGCGGGTGGATGAATTATGACATCAATATGAGTGGATTGCGAAAAATCCACCTTAATTTAGTTGCGTAAATGGTTAAAATACAATAGGGCTACCATATTTTCAGCGCCTTAAAAAAGGACATTTTCTTGCCTGCAAGTAAAACGAAAGTAGAATTGTTAGGTTTGAGAAAAACGTGCCATATCCAAGTATTGCATTCAGCTTCGAAATTAACACGTTCTTTTCTGAAACACGGATACTTCTGGCGAACTCATCAGTAAACAGAGTTTTCCTTTTCAGCATTTTAATGTATAGCTTATATTTTGCTTTATTGTTGTCTAAATTTAAAGAAAGCGTCTGCTGAGAACCACCTGATGCCATAGACAATTGGTTCCTAATCTTTTTCAGCCGTGTCCCCCTTGGTAATTTTCCCATGCCTTGCGCCCCCCCTCTCTACGAAAAGCACTTCGGCATTTTTAATCAAATATCACTGAGACAACTCGTTAATAATGAAGTTTGTCGTGGGTCGCGCAAAGCGCGAAAAAAATTAGGTTTAATTGGTGCTAAACTGTAAATTCAGGAGGCTTTTAGCATTGGGCACACAACAAATTGCTCGTGCACGAGTTGATTTTGACAAACGTGTTGTGAGGGCATTCACTCCACAGTTGTAAGCCAGCGATGCCAGCGCAAATAAAAATGAAAGCGCACAAATTAAACTTTGCGTTATCGTGTTTCAAAAGATGGGATAACACACAACAACAGCAGCAATATTGCAAAAACATTATCGATTCGCGCGAAAAAGTTTGAGTCCCCTGTTGCTAGCCTGTTATCCAATTAAATAAAACATGGATAAAAAATAGTTCGAACGGTGGATGAATTTTATCGTTTATCTATAAGTTAGCAAAACTTGAAATAGGGCCGTTATACCTTCAATGATATGAAAACATGCAATGGCACTCAAAGAGACTTTGTGCTAAATAAAGTTAACATATAAGTAGAAAAGATTCGCGCCGTGCGCGAAAATTTTTTGCCGTTTTAATGTTAAAGTTGGTCAAAACAGAGTTTGTTCAGCGCTGTAGGAGTGGTGTACAACACAGCGAAACCATTGGAATCATTGCAAAAATTAAATATTAACATAGAGCTAGCGCAAAAAAGTATGAGAAACTAACTCGAAATGCGAAAAAAAGTGGACATTTGGACATCTTTGAGCGTCCTCGGAGGACCATTCAGTTTTCTTAAGAAAAGAGGACAAATCCTCCTAAAAGATGACGTATGGTAGGCCTATACTGTAGAGTCTTAGCTGAACTCCGGACTCGACAAAATCTTACATTTGGCCGGAGTCGGACTCGGGACTCGGGACTTGGGAGTCGGACTCGGGTTTATTTTTTTGGCCGGAATCGGACTCGGGAGTCGGACTCGGGTTTATTTTAACCGACTCCGCAGCCCTGGTTGTAATAATTTAAGTCAGTGCCCTTGATTCACTGTTTTTTCAATTAACTCAAACTTACTAAAGTCGTTTCGGAAAAATAACTTAACTTGACTCCTGTCTTTTGAACAAATGACTTGTGTTGGACTTTTTGTGAGTTATTTCTTATAATCAGACCAGCTAATAATGACTTGACTGGTACTTGATTGGGCAACCAATGTCAGGGACTTAGCTTATCATTTTTTGGAAATACTTGACGGGGACTTACATTGTTTTACGAATCAATTGTCTGAGACTTGAGTCGTTTTCAAATTACACTGCCCAGCATTCTTGGTTGTAAATATTATGCATCCTGTTAACTTTGTTTAGCTTACGATTTACTCGTTTTGAGCAAGTTTGGCTCTTGCCCCCGTAAGAGTCTCATTGCGTTACGCGCTGAGCTCGATTTTGAGTTGTTACTCTTCAAACGTAAAACAACTCCTTATATCTGTCAGGCAGAAAAGATCAAAGAAGTTATGGAGAAAATCGTGAAACCGAAGTTGAGCCTGCTAAACGAGGAAATCAAAAAGACAAGAGGACCTTATATATTTGCAGAGGTTAATATCGCGACATTGACACCTCTACTGCGCACTTTCCAGACATGAAGGGCAATTTAAATTTATTCAGGAGGTATTTAGTGGCGTACAAACAAACACGGTAATTTATTTAACCACTTAGGTGTACTGAGTGGCAGTGTTGTTATGACTTAAGTCAATGCATTGACTTAAGGGCACTTACGTCCAATTGTTTTTTATAAAACTGGGTTATTTATCTTAACTATTGCACAGAAAACATTTTACTTACAACATGATGCGTTGAGGTTATTTTTTACTTGATATTTTATCAGTTATAATAGTTAAACATTTTATTTTTATGACAAGGACTTAACAAGTTGACTTGTTCTAATTATACCTTAACTGGGACTTGACTTGTTATTTATTTGAAAAGACTTGACTCATACTTTATTTTATTAACACCTTGACCGTGACTTAACGTCATTAAGTTATATAAAAAATAATACAATTATTAAGCAACCTACAAAGCGGGTGCGACTTTTCTAAAAAAAACTATGATCTCTTAGTTTTCCGCCGGAGACGTCGCCATCTACGCGCTCATAGAATTCCTGAATGATAAATTCGGTACCACAGTAGAAGATTTTCCCGCGGTGGATGAACTACAGAAGACGGTGTCGCAAAGACCCAACATAAAAGCCTGGCTCGACACTCGGCCTCCCGAAATACATAAAACTAATACTGTTCTGTAATTAGCTTACTGTAACATGCTAGAAACTATACTTATTGTTTTTCTGGCTTGCTCTGCTTGCATCATAGATCGACAGATTCGGCGAGTCTGCGATGGCTTTTCGGTGTACTATTGATACGGAAGCCGTAATCGTTGGTCATAAAGCAACTTCCGAGGGGCTAGATCACAGATGTTATTAAACACATATGTTGGTGTGTGTCTTTCATTGATTGATACGGACTGATGATCCCCCAGTGTGAAGTTGCTTGTACTAACAAAATGTGCAAGTATTGGCGCATGGTTGTTTCTCGACTCGCTCCTCTCTGAGCCTGCATAGCTCAGTTGGTAGAGCGACGGTCCCGGCTTGACCGGAGGTCGTGAGTTCGAACCTCACTGCAGGCCAGTTGTTTTTCTGGCTTGCTCTGCTTGCATCATAGATCGACAGATTCGGCGAGTCTGCGATGGCTTTTCGGTGTACTATTGATACGGAAGCCGTAATCGTTGGTCATAAAGCAACTTCCGAGGGGCTAGATCACAGATGTTATTAAACACATATGTTTGTGTGTGTCTTTCATTCATCTTTTCAAATAAATAACAAGTCAAGTGCAATTCCAAAGTCAAGTCAAGTAAAGTCATTTGAAAAGAGTTACTTAAGTGCACTTAAGTCAAGTCATCAAGTAATTGACCTAAGTCATCATAACCCTGCTACTCAGTACTTACCTAACTCGTTAAATAATGTATTGGGGTTTGACTTTACATATCCTGTAATGTTTGTACGCCCCTAATTAACCCAATAAATAATAATTTTTTACAAGTAGGCTATGTGGCGAATAAAAAAAGAGAAAGTATTGCAATTAAGTCAAATTGCGGTATTTAGAATCAATGTGAAATTTGTAGAGAAATTGGTTAAATTAAAACAGCCAGGAGGGTTTTTTAACATACATAGTAGGACTCTATATATCTTTTAATAAAACCTAATATACTTTAAATGTAACACTTAATGTCTGGAAAGTGCGCAGTGAAGGGGTCAATGTCGCTATATTAACCTTTTCGAATAGATAAGGTCCCTTTGTCTTTTTGATTTCCTCGTTCAGCAGGCTCAACTTCGGTTTTACAAATTTCTCCATAGCTTCTTTGATCTTTTCTGCCTGACAAATAAAATGAGTTGTTTTACGTTTGAAGAGTAACAATTCGAAATCGAGCACAGCGCGTAATGCTGTCAACTTTCACAGCGGCTAGAGCCAAATTTGCTCAAAAAACGAATAAAACGTGAGCTGAGTAAAATCAACAGGTTGTACAATATTTACAATCAAGGGTGATTGGCAGTGTTGTAAACAAGTAATTTGAAAAGACTTAAGTGTCAGACAATTGATTTGTAAAGTACTGTGTGTCCAAGTCAAGTCCTTTCAGAAGTAACAAGTCAAGTCCCAGTCCAAGTAATCGGTTGTCAAGTCAAGTCCCAGTCATGTCGTTATTAGCTCGTCCGATTATAAGCATTTACTCACAAAAATATCCAGCAAGTCAAAAATTTGTACAAAAGACCCAAGTCAAGTTATTTTCGATACATCAATACCCCGATACTTCGACAAGTATGAGATTGCTCGAAAATTAATTAAGAGCAACAAAAAATTACCATATAGGCATTGCACACCGAATATTTACTAGCTTATACTTTACTCAACCTTACCTTTATATTGGCTAACTTAATTCACTGAGTGTAGCAAAACGTATCAGATAAAAACAATGTGTTCAACATTGGTAACTGACCGATTTGTGCAGTTAAGTATCACTTAAGTAAGATAAAAGTAAGAGTAGCAGCCACACAGCTTTTCCAACACAACCTTTTTGACTTGATCGGTTTCCGTGTGAGGAAATTCGAGAAAGGATTCTGAGAAGGTTTCCAACCAAACGTCGATTTTGCCTTGCTCGATGTTGCAGCTGCCAGCCAAACCAAATTCGCGCGCCAAAAAGCGAAACGCGGCTCGCGAGTTTGCAATGTGAGCTCCGTCCACAAAAAGAACCGGCACCTTCTTGAATGGCATTTCTGCAGTAAAGTAATCATTGGTCAAACGTAAGCACGAAAAATATTCAATATTCTGGGTATCGTTTGGCGTTTTGTATGACACCGAAATGCAAGAGATAGACTGCTATAGCCTACTGCATATAAAACCTCAGATTCATCACTTTTTAAAGTAAAAGAGCCTAATCAAATATTTTATTGTGTGAGTAGTGTTCATCAAAATTAAGTCGTTTGGCAGTACCACACTATACAGACCATGGGTTTATGTAGCTTTTGGGGCAGCGCGCCCTTTGCCAAAGTGTATTGAAACGCACCCTCGTCGAAACTAGCGCTCCGTGGCTTTTCAACCCGATTTACCCTTCGAGTTTAAATTGATGTACACGATTACTTACGTTCTTTTACCTCGGCCCATTGGGCAGCACTACAGATACGGAAATCCTCATATTTTTGATTGGCCTCGGCAAAAAGCAGTCGGCACATCTCGCCAAGACCTCGACCATTGAAGTACACCAATTTATAGGAAGTCATGTCGGCTGTTGCTTTTCAACTATTCCGAACTATTGTAGGTTATTAACAAAGACTATTAACTCTTGGAATAATATTATCTAACAATGAACAATATAAAAAATTTTTGTCAACATCTGTGATAGCGGCATACTTTTCGTCAGAGCGGCTAAAATGCTATATTCGGCCACGCACAGTTACCAAAACTCAAAACTGCATTACTTCGTGGCACATTACATGACTGTCCAATAAGTCTGAAACATAAGGCAATACACTGCATCCGCATAATTGCAAAATACGTGAGAGCTTTCTCCCTGATTTTTAACTCGCTGATTCACGATTTGAATTACAAGACACACTCTCCAAAAAAAGCAATTGCATCTAGCCAATATCAATCAGGAAACAGGATCTTTTTTGTTTGTTTGTGGGGTTCCATGACATTTTTTAAGAGATGGTGTCACAAAATTACGTCAAGACGTGAAGTCACCAAAATTGACGAAACACCACTTAGCACACATGTTGTTTGTTTTGTTACTGTTGTAGGTTGGAGAAGTGTTACTTTTAAAAAGGCAAACCCTTATATAAAATAATATTTTTATAAATAAAACAAGATGTGACCTGAAAATAAATTTAAGCCTGACATAATATTACTAAAAAGTCATCATTTTTAATTACTGAAACACCAATATGGTATTCAGCGATTAAAATGAGTGTGAAGTGAAATGTCATTGGACTTTTCCAAGCGCGATCCGATTTCGAGAGTTGATCTACAGTTATTTTGTTAATAAAGCGTCTATACTCATCGAAAAAAATTCACTAAAAATAATTAATATTTTCACTAACCTCCGGGTAACCGTTTAGGTTTGAATAGTGTTTGTTATCCATTATATCTTACGCACCACCGTTATTGACGAAGCCCTTCTATTCGTTGAGCTCTTATTTATATAAGAAACACAAAACAGTAAGTAAATCAAAAACAAAAATGGTTAAGGCTTTCTGTTTGACTTTTCATCATTTATCATAACCTGAATCATTTATCATAACCTGAAACTTGGCAGAAATTTAGTTTTTGTCCTGCCATATTAAAATTCATACTTTTTTGTAATGCAGTAATGGTTTAGCTAGGGATCGACCAATCTGCATTCTGTGGCACTGGTCTACACGTGCACACCCGAGATTTTGTTAAAGCAAATTATGTTCACACTTGAAACAGTAACTTGCACACCTTAATTCTAGACACCTCAAAATGTTGCGCTGCTTAACCTAAATTTGTCATGAAGTGCCAATAAATGCAAACTGGCTGTGTGTTTTGTACACCTTCAAATATTAAATTTCACTAATTTTGGAAAACTATAAATTTGTTATATTATTATTATGAACCTCGGGTTTTCATAACCATGATTGCGCACCTGAAAATTTGCCACTGCAAACCCTAGATGAAGGCAAGAAATGCAATGAATTTCAGATTTTGGGATTAGGGTTAAATCATTTTAAGAAGACAATAAAGAAAGTAATAAACAGGGGACTTTAATCAAATCACACCATGACCAAAATTGTGTAGTGAAGAACAATGGCATGGCAAGATGAAATCCATAGATAGTTCTTTATAGAGAAATTCAGAATTTGTTAAAACAAACCCAATACTTGAAAGGGCATAAAAAACAGTTGTTGGTTGTTTTTATTATTTTAATAATAAACAGTGAAATATAATCTGCACAAAAATGGCATTTTCTGTACTAAAATACAACAAAGTCATACTACAAAACAGTAAATTATTTGTTTTTATATATATTATATGATAAGTTTGCTATTTAAATTCCTACATAGCATTGTGCTTTTGAAATATTCACATATGTTTTTTTTAACTTTCTCTTTAACTAATAATGAATCCTAGTTCTATTTTACCTAAGGTTAAAGATATGAATTGAATTTCTTGACACTTCTGTGTTGTTTAAAATGTCTGGTCTTTTGGCCCATCGGCTAGGATCTCAGCTATCACGAAGACTAAAGCTTACATCCAGTGTTGGCAGGCCTCTTGTTTTACCCGCTGGGTTACGAACAGCTCGGAGGTTTTTAAAAGATGAAGTAAGTTCTGCGGAGGCAACACAATATCCATCAGTAAAGAAGACAGCGTATGACATTGAGCATGAAAGGCTAATCGCTAAAGAAAACGTAAGATTATCTTTTATTGTTGTTTGTAGATAAACACACAGTTAGCTGTGGCTTAAAGATACACCAACTTAATAAGTTTATTGAATTTTACTGTTAACATATTTCCCAATTTTGTGAAGATATATATTTGAAAATTTGTTAGCTTTTTTTTATTTATTTTGATTCACTTGAACAGACATGTTGCATTTTTAACGATTTTTTATTGAATTTAGTATGAGCCATTTTATGGATGGGAAAAAGAAGACCCTGGATTTGATCGCATAATGTACAAAACTTTTATGTTTTGTTTCTTTACTGTTTTAACTGGAATATTGCCAGTTGTAATCTGGTGTTCTCCGGATGTAATGTAAGTGAAAATAGTTTTTATGTATAATTTTGACTGAAGATGATATATCAGTTAATCAATAATATATTTGCCTATCTTTCTGTTGTACTTATCAGCATTAGTAAAAATAAAATTATTACCATATTCTGTAAATAGAAACTATATAATGTATTGGTTGGCAAAAACATAAAACATTGAAAGTATATATTAGCCCCAAATAGTGATATCTGTCCCATCTCTTTCACCTCAGTAAGGAAAAATGTTTTTTTATGTTTGCTTTAAAAAACAAAACAATAAAAAGCATGGCCTTCTCAAAAACATAATACTTTCTAACACAGTTGTCTCCAACCTTTTTATTACCCAACCCCAATTTAAATAAACTGAAAGCAGTGTTTACTAGTGCTTAAACTAAAATACACAAGCGGTTAATTAATTCTGCTTAAATTATACGCAAGGCCAGGCAACTATGGCTACACATGTGTAACATATTAAAAGTTTGAATTATCACTGGCATTTTAAGTTAACAAGAAACACAAAAGTTGCACTTATTTAAACCATGAGCGCAATAAAAACACTAAAACTGCAGGAATTAGTAAGTGACGTAAGTTCTTTACAGATAAGTGTAGTTGTATGGAGTCTAAAACCATTGACAAAAGGTTTTCTTAAAACTATCATTGTGATTTTCACCTTTCTACTTTACTGGCTTTACAGTTTTTTACCATATTTCTTCTTTCTTAAAGTAAAGCATACTTATACCAAAGCTTGTCACCAATTAAATGCAACTGTCTACAGTGCCAAACAGGATTTAGGTGCATTTTATAATTTAATCAGATAATGCAAAGTAAATTACACGAGGCATTTTCTCAGGGGCCGCATGTTCCAGTGGAGAAAAAGGGAGGCAATTCTGCTCATGGAAGAGCGAATGGCTAAAGGAGAGCCCTTGATCGACCCCGACTTCGCTCCCAAAGAGCTCATAGAGAAGATGGTGCCCCCTCCAGGTGACTGGGAAGAAACTTGGCTGAGGAAGCAGCCCGCCGTTCACTCCGACACCAAGAGCAAATACTTTACCCAAGTTCCAAGCTAAATTTTGTAGCACAACGTCGTCTGTTTGCTGTTCAAAATACTTCAACCTGAACCTAGAAGAAAATCTTTGAAATGTAAAGCATTTAAGAGTGTAGTTTCGTGCACAGTAATCTACTGGACTAATTTGGCGAAAGTTGGCGTTTTGTCTTATCCGGTACCAGTTATTTCCCTTTCAAAAACGTTCCGCAAAGTTTTAAGTTTTCGGTGCCATTTTTTTCTATCAGAAACCTAACATGTTCCGCGAAAACGGTTTATATTCTGCAGGTCGTGTGATTACTTTTGGTGCATGTTATAAGTCCATGCATTATTCGTAAGCGTGTCGAAATAAAATCCTTTATTTACTTTTTTGAGTAAAGATAATAAAGTTTTTTTGTCTGTCCTGGTGAGAATAAAAAAGCTTTTCCAAATAAAACTTACGTTTATATGCGCGGCAAACTAGCAACCGTTATACCTGAAGACTTGTGTCGAATTTTAAGCTTAGCTGTGGTAAGGCGAGGATTTAAAACAAATCATGTAACCACTACTCCATTCAGGTTTTAAAACCGAGGCCCCATTACGGGACTTAAGGTGTTACCAGGGCTGCGGAGACGATATATAACAAACAGAGTTCGACTCCGTCTTTAGTACGACTCCAGTCACTTTAACGAACTCCATCGAGCAGCGTGACTAGATCCTACTTCATTGCCCTGTCCTTTATTGCCCCTGTAGTCCAGTGGTTCTTAACCGGGATGGCGCGGCGCCCGGATATACAGCAATCCTTATAGAGGAGTGTTATGCAACTCGCACACCAACATAAGGTCGGTCGAAATCATTCTGCCCTATGCTATTCCACCTTCATGATTTACTGTGTGCGGCTTTACCGGTCTTGAACTTGCTAATGCGCATGTCGGATTTGGGATTCGGGTAGTTAGGGTACTTTCGAGTCTCGAATTCGACTCCCATCAAGTGCAGGGATTCTTAAACTGGGGTCAATGGGCAGTGGCGTAGCCAGCCGAAAATTTTGGAGGGGGGGGCAAAAAGTTGGAATTTTTTGTTTAGCTTTACCATTGTATTAACTGCCGTAACGAACACAAATAACAATGCTAGCAAACCGTTTAGAGCAGCAACTGACCGAGTGTTAACGCACTACACAAAAAACAGTCAATGAGCAAAAACTGTTTGAAAGTAGTAAAAGTACATTAATGTATAGTAAATGTTATATTAACTACATCGTTTGTGACGTAACAGTGCATGACAATTGAAGGAGTGGCATGCCTGTGATCAAATGTTGTGGTACTGCTCATAAATGCTACAAAACAAATTATTAAGAGTAAAATATTTATAAATGTTGGGGGGGGGCTTGGCCCCTCAGGCCCCCACTGGCTACGCCTATGTCCATGGGGTTCCGTGAACTAGTTTCAGAGGGTACATGAAGGCCTATTAAAAAATTTAGTGTATATGTAGGGAGTAAACAATTTTTCAAAGCAAACGGTTTAATTAAAAATAAAACAGTTTTGCTGTGACTGTATTGGACTCCTTTCACTTTTTTCTGTATTGACTCCTTTCAGATTTATGAAGTCTATTTGTATTGTGACGTCAATTTATGACGTCCGTTTTGAAATTTTCTTGCCTATCGTGATCTACGCGAAGCAACAAATTTAGGGGAAATTTTCGCGTTAAAAAAGTTGAACAACTCCTGATCTAGTAGTGTCCATTTCGGGTCTCTTGCTCTGGTGCCCACTTCATAGAAACCCGCAATGTCCAGTAAAAAAATTTCCAGGGGCAAGTTACCTGATGCTTGTTAACTGGTGAGTTTTCGTGGACCTTATAATGAGTAGGCTTATAGGTAGGTGCTTTGTTTGGAAAAGTGTAATAGAATAAAGTTTTGTTTTAAAAAAAGGCAACATATTCGAATAAATAGTTATATTAGAAATTCAGACACAAATTGTTTAAATTTGTGGATGTACACTGAAAATGCATCAAATTTGCGCAAAAATTCCCCGATCCAGCTAGACAAGTAATATATACCACTCAAACACTGATATCTATGAAAGGTTTCTGTATAGTATTTTAGAACTTAATATACTATGGTTTCATAGAGATCAGTGCACTCAAATAGAAAATTAACATGAGCCGCACCGCCGCTGGAGGTCGTGAAAGAGCATAACAATTTAAACTAGATGAGGCAAAGTAGGAAAAAAGTTAGGCTTACTATACCATACGTCCGGTTTAGCTGGGAGCCCGGGACAGTCACGATTTTTGGGGCTTTACTCCACGATTCCGACTAGCAACTCAAAATGTCCTGCTTTATAGTGAGCCAACATTTTCCTTATCTATTACACGGATAATAGCTTGTTTTGAACGGTATTTCATCAAACTTGACCAAGAGTGATATCTGATGTTTGTTTTCTTTTCATACCGTTAAATGTGGATGTAATTGGGCCGTCACTATGACGTACGCTTGATCTAGTGGTGGGTTGATGGTTAGCGCATAAGCTAGGTCAGTAATAGTAAGAGAGTAGGATTTCACGCTGTACCTCTTCGAGAAAAAACAACACTAGTGACTGTTTAAAAGCGTCCCGATTTTAAGTTTCAACCTCGGTCTCATAGTTCAAATGACCTTACTTGAGTTCATCCGGAAAGTTAGAGTATGGCGACGGGACGCATCCTTTAACAATAATGGCATATGATATGTTTATATTAATCAATAATAAGTTCGTTATTTTATTTTAGTTATTCAAACTAAATACTGGAAAAAATACCTAATAAGGTTATGTCACTGCCTTGAGTTAAAACCAACTGGTGTTTGAAACGCCGGTAAGCATATTATATGATGGAATGATGAAATGGCGCAGGAAGCAAGTGTACTGGCACTGGGTAATCAATTCGTTACACTTCTATCATTTTGTGTACTAAACCAACGATACTGCGTTTTAAAAATCAAACTAACAACAGTAACATAAAAATACTTACCATTGCAGGTGTCAAGGAACAAGTGCAACGAACCGTTAACCTGTGCCAGGCTTGCCGGTGAAAATAATAGACCTACAATGGAAAGCGACTCGTTTCTCCACAAGCACATCGCCCAGCCAGACAATTCAAAACCTTCGAAATTCGAGCGTTATCCACTTTACGACGCGCCGGCAGCCGGCGTCTGACTAGCCTCTTGCGGTTAGGAGTTGGCGCGGGCGTTTTATTAAAGAAAAAGGCCGCCGCGCGCCATCTTTCTCTCTGTGGAAAAAGCTTTTCCACCCGTAGCGTAAAATCGATGCCCGCTGCTGATACACCGTCTACAGTAAATGGGCTCTTCAGTGGCGTGTGAGTGAATGGAGTGCGGAGCTGCGTAAAAATGTAAAACTCAGGGCGTAGGCCAAATCCGCACAGCCAAGGTGCCATCCTATGATGACTGCTCGCTAATCACAGGTGACAGTTTTTGACGATTGAGGCAAATTGTATAGCGCAGCAGTTTTAACTAAAAGTAGGGACGTGGCGTTAGCTTTTTTGGAACAACTTCCACTAAATAGAGTACTATACAGCTTAGACTCGTTTAGAAGACAGTACTAGGCTAAACTACACACAGTTATATCGATATCGCGTAGGATGCAGCAGTTTAAAATTTACATGCCCGCCTTTTGGCGACCCTCGGGTGTTTCGTATAACATCACATAGACTCAGTTAACGCACTCAATAGACAAACCTGCACCGCAGTAAGGCCAATCAGGAAATGTGACTTGTTCGCAGCCCTGCTGGCTTGTTTATTGCTTACTGATTTATATTGCAAGCCGTTCTGTTAGTTCCGGAATAGCCAGCTACTATTTTATGTTGGATTGTTGTTTGCTTGCGTATAATGAAGCATAAATGGAGGTTTAGTCTTTTCAAGGTATATATTTTGTTTTTAATCTCAAACTATCAGTCGGTTACCCATATGAAAGTACGACTAAGGTTTATAACGTTTCTTCAAACATTTAGGTTGACGTTTTTACTTTATTAAGATACCCAGCGATGTAAAACTTACAGCAGCTTTTTACAATTTGCATTAAATGGTAGTTGCAGAGTTTGAAAAAAATTGTGGAAAAATTGCCATATCACACAACACGTTTTTGTATCAAACTAAACAGGATTCATTTTTATTTTATTTGTACCTGTATATTGTGCGTGGTAATCAACATAAAGAAAACAAAAAAGGGTTTGACAATGAGTATTTTGTTTTGTATAAAAGACAATTGTTACTACACAAATACTTGTAAGACAGCGAATAAAAATGCAGTTAAGTTTTGATTTGAGGCTACGTGGCTTATGTTGAGATGTAGATTTAAAAAGAAAACATTTTCTGCATTTTGCAATCTTGTTGTCTGTAGAGGTTTAGTTCTTTAATTCATGCCTAGTTTATGTGTATTTTTTTGGTAAAACTATGACGGTCTAAACTGCTGGTTCTACCGCACTATCTCAGCCACCGAACCGGCGGTGCAGTGGACCCGAGTACCTTCATAAAAGACGCACAAGGTTACTAGGCGTGACTTGGAACTACTACCAGCAGGAGTATCTGTGACCTTGGCTTGCAACAATGGGTATCAGCAATGAAAACGATGCCAGCAGTTTGTCGCCCAGCAGCAGTTCGCAGAACCTGCAGTGCGCCTTACAGGAAAAAGAGCTGTACAAGTCTTCGGCAGTCGACGCTTACAGCGAGGACGAGGACACGTCCTTACTTGACAGCGGTGGCGAGCCCGTTTCGAAATGTGCCACAACGCCCTGTGTTGTTGTTCCGGAGGGGACAGCGCCTTTGAAAGAAACCAGCCTATCGACGGACTGCGCCACTCCCGTTGACTGCGACGTTGCATCCAGCAAGGATGACGTAATGAATGATGACGAGCCGGCGCAGGCATGCGAGGAATCCGAGCTGCTGCAAAACTCACCGGAATCGATCGACACGACGCAGCAACAGGGCGTCGGGGAAGTACCGGTTGTGATCAGTGTGGACCCGGTCGAAGAACGTTCGTGGCTTCGAATCGCCGAGCGGGCCCGATGCCAGAATAACCCACGCGAAGCGGTCAGGGCCCTTGGCAAACCAAAATGTAAGAGGTTTTTGTGAAAAAAAACGTCACCTTGATTTGGTTTGGAGTGTAATTTGTTGTTCATATTGTGTTTAAAAATGTTAGTTTATGTTGTGCAGGGGCCAGTATAATAACTGATAGTACAGGCGATCGCTGGCCAGATGTAAAATTGTGTAAAACTTTATCGATTGTTAAGGGAAGAAAACATAATATTTATTTATCAAAAAACAGCACCTCTGGTAATTATATTTCTTCTCCATGAAGGTGATTTTTTGATTAATATTATGCCTAATTACAACAGTTTATATAAAAATATTTAGTTACCAAAATATAATGCGAGCTTTATAAAATGTCCATTAGTTTTAAGTTTCAACAAAATTTAGTTTGCACCTGACAAACATTCCCGGTAATAAGCTGTAATAAACGTACTTTAGCTTCTTAGTAGAATATGCCGCGCGCTGGAAGAATGAACCTTAGTAGTTTGGTGTCCTCTTATGTAGTGTAATCTAAATTCTAAAGTAGTGTTTTAATTCGGCCTTTTTTGCATTGCAGATCCCGAACATACGATCGAAAGCTCGCCATTCAGTTACAAGAACTGGCTTCTACAGCTAACCCGAAGAAGAAGACTGGAAATATTCATCGCAGTCGGACTATCGCTTTGGCTCGCCTTCTTCATCGTGCTGGCCATTTTCATGAACGGTAATTTATTTTGTCATTATAGGTTGTCTTACTGCAATATTTTTTACGGCACTGCTGACTTGAATGTCTTTTTAGGCCCGTCGCTGTGCCAGCCATGTTAAGGATGCAGTATAGTTTTTGTTCAACAGTTGTTTTTTTGTGCTTATTCTTATGCATGGCAAATACTTACTAACTTACTTGAGTCTATATCTATCGTGAAATTAGAAAAGTGTTTTTTTTTTAAGATTTTTTGATTAATATCCAGTCTCTCTTCTTGTCACACTTGCAAGTTAAAAATCGAGAAACAGACAATAAAAACATTCACGCTGAATTTACGGTACGTCATTTTCACCCGGTGACGTCATTGTCCTACCTAACTACTCCATGGCGCGCAAATCCGATGAAATATTAATGCCCTCTCGCTCTAGTAATAAGAGGATTGTCACATAGTTGTGGCGTGATCGTAAGCGCGCGTCATTCATTTAAACCACAACAATCCAAAGTACGAGGCATCTGATTGGCTGCGTGACGAGATCACGTGAGCGCAGGAAACCTGCTGTAAAAATTAAACCTGTTGGTTGTTTTTAATATAACGCATTTTTAGGCAGAAAGACATGACATGGTAATCATAATATTTACCCGCGTAAATCGTGTTTACAATTTATGCTTTTCTGCACAGGATAATTAGAGTGGAAATGCAGAAATATGATACGAAAACCTTGTAGCTGTAATACTTTGATATGTTACGATTTATAACCACGATTCGCGAAAACGAAATATTTTAAGTCTAGTTTTGATGTTGTAGTCAGACGTAGATAAAAAATATTGCCGGTATCAGAGTGTGTTAGTTTTAATTTGTAAAACTAAACTCTCAAAAATGAAACGCAACCTTCTAGGGCTAGGCTGTTTACACACGGTATAGGACTTTTCCCTCTGTTGTTAGATGTCGATCTATTATGTAAGGTCATACCGGATTATATGGATATCTCATAACGAAACTCTTAACCCATTTTACAGACACATAAACCAATTGAAAGCTGTATAGACATGACGTAAGTCTCTTTTCTGTTGAACAGGTCAAAGCATTCCACCTGCTGACGAACATTCGTCCAGCGGGTCAAAAGGCAGCGCATCGGGACCGTCATGGTCAAGGTCTGGGCAAGATTCTGTCTTTCCATCGAACGCTTCCGTGGACAGTAAGTCACTCAACTAAATTATTAACTACAAAAGCATCGTTTCAGAAATGGCCTTTCGCTCCTTGGTAAAGAAAACAATTATCTAATCTTTTTGCGTAACACCAGATGCGGCGATTTTAGCCTGAGAACATATGGCGCTCGCTGTTGGTACCCTGGTAAAGCTCTTTGCAATTCAGTCTTCTTCTGGCCGTCCCACACAAAACCTTGTTTCCGAAATTTTGCGTTGGTTGAAATGTGGGCCGGTTGACGAACTAAACATCAACGATCATAGCTTGTATCAAACCTTTATATTGATGTACACCGGTGCCTTAAATGGACCCATCGATCAGTTATTATGCAAGCAAGGTCGTGCTGAAATTTTAGGTTTTTTCGACCTCGGCCATACCCGGGATTACCTATGCTACGCAGGCTAACAGGGGAGCTAGTCGAGAAACAACTATGGCACTTTACCTCGGCCATACCCGGGATTACCTATGCTACGCAGGCTAACAGGGGAGCAAGTCGAGAAACAACTATGGCACTTTTACACTTGGTTTCCAAAGAAAAAGGTCGGGTAGTCCAAACCAATACTAAAAACGCAAGATTGGTGGTGGTACTGGTAAATATTACAATATAATTAGATGAAGTACAAAACGCGCTATATTCTTGTCCCTTTTTCGCCACTAGTCAAGAGCCATGTTTAGCCAGTTTGGCTTTATAGCTGCGTGCTATTCTGCAATATAGCGACCGGACCAAAGTTATTCGCGTATAGTGGGATTATGTGCCCCGCGTACTGTACAGAGCCGGCCTTGTTTGCTCATTCTGGTAACCCGCCTTCCTGTTACATACTACTTACATCGGCAGGCGCACCTTTTGACTGGCTCTTCCGTATATATCGGCGATAAGCAAGCCGAATGCAAAATCAGTGGGCAAACTCTGTGCCTAAAGTAGCTGTGCCCCTGCGTCTAGTTTGACCTCTGACTGAGTTTTGGCACGAATCCGATTTTAACAAATCGCGCAGTAAATTGAAGCACCCCGCCTGGTTACATGACTGATTTTGATGCACAATTGAGCGTTTTAAAGCTTTTTGTGTTAGAGATTGGTTTACATAACCGTTTCGTGGTCAGTATGTAATTTGTATATAATTTGTTAGGTATTGCTGTGGTAGAAAAAAGGTTTAAAACTAATCAGCGATAGAAGGCCACTGGTGTTTAGGCGTTTTGCGTATATTTGGCAACGATTAACTAAAATTTAATTGTGCTATCTAACAATGAGGCCATGTTATTAATTCGTTGTCACTTATAGAATTTCAAACTATTGCAGTGAAATTAGCCTTATACAACTTGGCTAATGTGTTTGTTGTCCACGCACATTACACGTTTGGTTTCAACATATTTGTTTTAGTACCACGCATTCATGTATAACGATGAACGAGCCTTCGTTCTTCCAATTCCAACAAGACGCTTCACAACCGTCATTTCAAGTAGTCCTTTAACTAAAGCGTAACTTCCTTGTAGAGCCTTTCGTGAATATTTTACCGCTGCATGTAAATGAGCGATGGTGTATTTAGCGTCAGGACGACGAAACACCGCATAGTAAGAAGCCAGTCGTGTTTAAACTGCGACAGCAATAAAATTACGTAACCGCTTGTCTCCATGCAATGGCGAGCGTCTTTGTTTCTTAAAAAAATGATCTGTTTCACTATTATGTTAACACGTTTTTTCAAGTTGCACCAGTTAAAATAATCGCGACGCGAATTTGAATTTCAAAACAATTATAACTTCAAAAACAATGTTTCTGTACAAACGTAAATTAAGTGTAAACACCGCAGTTAGTTCAGCTGTTTAACGAATGGTGTGCATTGAAGTCTCGAATGCTTGTCTGCTCGCCAATTTGTAATCCAGCCTGCCTAATTGATAAAATTACAATGTATTTTGTGGCACATTCAAAAATCTCTGAAGAAATACGATTGACAGTTGTTTTAGAACCACTGAGCAAATAACCTTCCCACTGAAGGTGTTGTTCAAAATTATTTGCTCAAGCGTATAACATAGATATCACCTAATGTACCCGAAAATATGTTCGGTTATTTTTGCCCATTTGATGCTGTGTTGTTTCGCAAGCGTCGTCCACCTTACAATTTGGCATTAGACTCAAAAGTCACACACGGCGTTGTGGCTAAAATACTCACCCTTTACCTCGCGTTGTTTTGCTCGCAGACAACTTCCAACCCCGGGGCGGTAACGGTTCGAATCCCGGTCTGACCACGTCGATACCGTTCACCCCGGATAAGGAGCTACCTCACTCGACCAAAACCAGCACAACGACGCCAGCGTCTCGAGTCCACCCAGCGATAGCAACCGTTGCCGGTGACGCCGCTAAAACGACCTCCCGGCCGCCAAACGCAAGCGCAAATGTCGTCACTTCCTTTGCCGGTAAGTGCGTGCGATGTAGCGGTAAATGCTACGCTGTAGGATGTACTACTACTATACTACTATTGCTGCGTAAACCCGATCTCCGTTGATCCGATGCTGCCTGTTGCGATCGGCGTTTTTCAATGGCGCGCAAGTGTGTCCCACGCAGAAGATGGTTGCTAACGATTTTTCCCGTTTTTTAATTAATCGCTTGAAGTTTAAATTGTACGTGACGCCAAGTCGCGTTTTTTTTAACTGGGTTTGTTACACTCAGACCGGTAAGCTTGGACAGCTTTGTTTTAACAATTTTGGCAATTTTTCGAAACTATAGTCTATTTCTCTCCTTTGGTCAGATAAAAAAAAGTCATATTACTAAACCTTTTATCTTTTACCGAATATCCAACTTCATATGTTGTCTGATACAACCTTTTTGGCGGGAATAATCTATCGACACTAACAATTGCATTTCACAACTGAAAACGTTCTTGAGTTGACCTGTTGACACTTCATCGTCAGGGTCAGCAGTTGCTTTGTAGGCGTTTCACTACTACTACTAAAAAGTTGCATGATTGAAAACACTATCAGAACGCCCCACTTCCCCTTTAGCATAGGATTTTGATATTAAACGTATTTGCTGCCTTATCATATCGGAAGCGACCCTCCCGTATCAAGTGATAATACGGTATTGAACAGCTTGCTGGTCGTTGAAATCTCCTGTTTGTAATCGCGTGTCTGGCGACTCTATGTAAACACTTGTGCAAACAGAAACGCGTTAAATTTGGCGTCGAGTGAGAATTCAAACAAGCTCAGGATTCCAGGGATATTTCAAGCCTTGAAATTAAAAAGTGACACTCTGTTTAGAGCTGGTTTTCTTTCTGCTTTTTCACAGCTATGACCCCTAAAAAAATTAGCTTTACATGGACTAAGTCGGCATGGATATTTTAGAGATTACGTCATAAACTAATCATAAAACTAAAAGACTTCATAAATCTGCTGTTTTTGCTTCAAAAATGTGAAACTGAAATGCAGTTTTGTGTCTGACAGTTCAATGGAAACACAAAGGTAGACAGAAACGTGTGAAAAAACATCCATTGTCTAAATAAACAATAATTAAGCGCAGGATCCAATGCTTTGTGATCCCTAATAAATCAAGAGCATGTATATAGCAATAATATACAATATTTGACACTTCCCTTATCTAATAAACAATAATAAAGGGCAGGAATCCAATGCTTTGTGAGTCCAAAAATCAAGAGCATGTATATAGCAATAATATACAATATGTGACAGCTGGCTGTTCGCATAAATCTCTCGGGCTGCAATAGTGTGTCTTACGGTTCAATTAGGCACAAAACGCGTCAAGAGATTTTGCATCGAATGAGCATATTCAGCGTGCTATTCTGACTGACAACACACGCTTCTCGTTTTCGCATAGAACTGTCGGAAGCGGCTGCCGACCGGGCCAGCGTGTGGGCAACATATCATCCAACTGTGTGTAACCTTTAATGTCCACGCCACTCGAAACACTTCGTTTGGCGCTGTAATGCACAACCGACCTATGTCGGTCCGAGCTTTTTGACTTACCTGCTGGTTCTGTAGTGATTTGCCATTGGCTAACAGTCCAACCCTTTAGAAAACTCAGTTTGTGCGGTTTTGAATTGCCAATTTTGACTCATTGATTCGGCAGTTGATTTTATGTCTAACCTTCAAACTCTAAAAGTTCGTGGGTACACTTATGCACGGATCTGTAATCCAGCTTGATAATGAATTGCAAAGCCTTAAAATAGGAATTGTGTCCCAACTTTTATAAGTGATACTTGAATTACTTCTCAGTCACATTAACTGAAGATGATACTTCGAAACGTCTTAATCAAGATTATGTGTCTACTCTACCTTTTTGGCATTGCAGTTCATTATCCTAAAGTTAAGTTAGCGTAAAAGACTGTTTTTCCATGATATGTTGGTTGTGATGCACTGCGCAAAATATAGGACCTGACAGACGTGATAAGGAACCACTTAATTCAATACGAAAAAAACCCCACAACATAAATTGCCAGTTTTAGTAGAAAACACTTCAATTACCAAAAACACCAGTATAGGTTTATTTATGACGCATAGAAGGTCACTTTTAACAGTTCATTAAAAATAGGAAGAAATAAAGCAATTTTACCGTTTCTTTAATTTTAGTTTGCGCGCTGTTTTCTGTTAGCTCAAAATTATAAACATTTGAAAATACCAAGAAACATTATCTATGTAGGTTTATTAATGGCGCCTAGAAGGCCACATTTATTCAGTTCATCAAAAAAGGGAACGAAAAATAAAGCAGTTCTGCCAGTTCTTTCGTTTTCATTTACGCGCTGTCTTTTCTAAACCGTTTTTTCATTCGTTCGAAAAAAACAAAAAAGCGCCGTAAAACGTCGACACACAATGCATACGGTTTACAGAGGGGGGAGGGGGGGGGGTCGCCTGAATAAACCCGACGCCACTCCTGGTCCGCCTTCGAGTGTTTTAACAGCAGGAAACGCGACGCGGCCTCAAGGGCGTTTCGAAAAATGCAGCCCGGTGTTTTACCGCCTTCCTTCAACGTCGCGCCGCTCAATGACTGAGAGCTACTCGCGCCGATATACTACAATGGAAGCGAGCGCACCGACAGAAGGCGTTAATTGACTTTACGCGCGCGCCACCGTTGTATAACTACTGTTTTAAACTGCTGTCGCACGTAAGATTGCGCCGCCTGTGCGTGTGTCGTATTTGTGAATGCAACTCGGTTTAGCTTGGTGGCTCTTACCACGGTTTGTTGTGCCCCAGCTTTGGTAGGTTTTTAGCACTTACCACGTCCATCTGCTTACAACCTCGTTAAGTTTCGTGATTTGCCAGGTAAATATTGAATAAAGCCGACAAAAAATGTTGCGCTGAATATGTGATAATGGAAATCACCTTTACCCTTGTATATGTGATAATGGTTTTCAGCACTTGTACCACTTCCACCTGCTAATCAATTTCGTTTAGTTACGTGATTCGACAGGTAAAAATTCAATAAAGCCAGCAAACAATGTTGCACTAAACATGTGATAATGGGAAATCACCTTGACCCTTGCAGGAAATCACCTTGACCCTTGCAAGATGGATGTCGGCCTTAATTTCTAATCAGTATCAGAAGAATACTCTAGCAAAGCTAGCAATTCGTTTAGTAATATTTTAATCGTAACTAGCCTGAATTGCTAGCTTTGCTAGAGTATTCTGCTGTTACCCAACAATTAAGTGGACCTTTAATTGAATGTAGTTAAAAAAATCACTATTTAGCTGGCTAATATATTAAGTAACGTTCCAGACAAAAAGGCGCCAATGAGCTTTACAGACTTGTCTTATGACCTTATGGGATTAAAATAAAAGCCACAAATTTGTTTAATTGGTGTGGAATTGACACTACGACACTCATTTTTTGCAAAATAGGGCTACCAAGAAAAGATCGCTGCTCTAGGCACTACCAAAAAACACTGTGGGCCCCTGTTAAGAAATCTGATTTATTCCATTGGTTCTCCGGCTTTTATGTTCCCCTTACTGAGCCTAATAAAAAAATGATTTGTTTTAACGTATTTGACTCTGCAATTTGATTTGCCACGTTAGATAATTAATAAGCCAGCCAAAAAATACAGGGATGTATAGTATTTCTCCTAAACAGCATTAAGACGAAACTTGCTGTTTGGCAAACCGGAAAGGCATATTAGAGTGGTGGATAAAATGCGTGGTACAGCTATTCACTGCAGCTTACTTCTAACTAGTCTTTTAATAAGGGGTTCCAGTAAGTGTGCTGTTCGTTGTAATTCTAGCACTCCACTAATTAACTCGAATTATAGCTATCCGCTTCCTAATTATACCTTTAGGATATTTCTGTCATCTATCAATAAGGAGCATGTCGCTCGTAAGTGTCCTGCGCATTCCGGTTTAGTTTCATTAGGAGCACTTTGCGTCCATTCTTACGCGTGACATTCAAGCGAAATACTTTTAAACGTGTGCTGTTAACTATTCTCAAAGAGATTTATTTTCAAATCAGAATTCAATTGTTAGAAAAGACTGACCCAGTATTAACTATAGGCTTCGCAAATAAATCGTAGATTTTCTTGACCTATTTATTAAGGGTAAAATATAATTATCTAATCTGGTT
This sequence comes from Ascidiella aspersa, assembly GCF_963924565.1. NCBI lineage: Eukaryota > Metazoa > Chordata > Ascidiacea > Phlebobranchia > Ascidiidae > Ascidiella > Ascidiella aspersa. Next base: position 29,644,688 of record NC_139448.1, on the reverse strand, counting down.
AAATGTGTTAATTAATAGAATGCTTTCGCTAAAAAAAATTATAAAAATCCCTTCGCAGGGTGTGATCTATTCAGGGTGTGATCCAAAACATATACTTTAGGATACAAGTGATAAATACTAGTTGTCCCATAATATCGGATCAGAGCCGATATCCTTAGCCAATTATAGTATCTGTACTCGACTGATAGGTATCGCTACCTATTTCACTAATTGGTGCATTTTAGCTTGTTATGCGATACAATGTACAGTTTGGCAGTTTGCAGTAGATTTTACTTCAAAAATAAATACACTTCCCAGCGCAAAAAAAGCAAATTTTGGTCTGATAACCTAAAAACTTTATCATTGCACTTTTTAATACGATCAATTTTCGTAGGCTTTTACTCAGACGACCGTACTTTTGTTCAAAATAACGCATATTTCATAAAAAACAAAGTACCGGACATCCCTGGAATTACCATAATCATCTGAAAGGGGTCGCACCTTTACCTCAGTCTCCTAGTTTAACCGTCATCGTTTTTCGCAGCAGAAGACCCCAAGTTATCCACAACTGCCCCCGAGAGGATTGATGGGGCCACATCGACGTCGCCAGAGCAAACTGGGTCCACCAAGTCCCAGGGCAAGGTGAATCCCCTCGCTGACGCTGACGGGATGCTACAGGAGATTCTTAAAGGTGAAGTTTTTGCGCCTTGTTTATTTTTTGCTTTACGATTATAGGCAAGCAGCTGATCGAAATGGCAGATTCACTAAGTTGCAATTGGATGATTGCTTTTAGGACCTCGATTGCGTTGTGGTTGTGTCCGATAGTATCGGATCGGAAACGATACCTAGCTGTATTATCGTTATAGCCGTCCTATATTTGGGTGGTGTCGAATCGATACCGTTACGACTCCAGACAGTTTGATCGCGATAAAAAAGCCTACACGACTTTTTTCTGATCCTCCTTTAGCTTTTTCACCAGACAAGATTTAATCTGTTACTCGATATTACCAGGAGATAAATCTCGAGTTTTGCTTTGTATAGCTGCATTAAGTAAACTATCCCGCTAGTCTTATTTTTAGCATTTCACACCGAAAATCTACTGACCAAATGTCGCTTAATATTATTGTTTAAGGATTCATTATAGCTGTCATTTCAAAACGACCAATGTTTTTTTGACTGGTTTATTGCCGGGCGTCAGTCGCTGCAGCACTAAGCACGAAGGTTTTTATAACTACCTGTTTCCTTTGTAAGACACCCTACGATTTTGTTTATTTCTGTTGGCTGACAGACGCGCTTCAAAGCGCGATTTCTTAACGCCAGAACGCGATTATGGTCACGTATGAACATATCTCGAAATTGAACACATATGGGCGGAAAAATTGATGCAAACCAAAGTTTAATGGCCCACTCGCCGCATACCTTTTTTGTATCGGCGGTCACGGTGGTGTTAAAGGTTTTGTGTGCCAACTGTATTATAGTACGCTGCTAGGCCGGACTAAATTCAGCCGTGACGTTCGTTCGTCATGTTTTTAAATTCCTTTTTTTTTTCGCCCGTTTTGTACTGTGTACTGTTGGCGCAAAATATTAAATGAGTTGTTCCTAGTTTAATTTATTTTTGGTTTAAAAACTATGAGTTTTTTGGCACATTGTTGCTAAATTACGTAGCTGATATGGATGCCTGCGAAACTTCAAGTCAATCTAACCCGACGTAAAAAACGACCTCAAGTATTTTTGCTAACACATTTATTGTGAAACTATTTAATAAAGAATGTAAACACATTTGTTCGTTGTGTGATGCAAACCTACACTTGTTCGTTGTACGAGGCAAACCAACCAACCCGAAACACACGAACACAAACGAACACACAGAAACACACATATACACACAGAATCATACAGAAATACACATATACACACAGAATCATACAGAAATACACATATACACACAGAATCATACAGAAATACACATATACACACAGAATCATACAGAAATACACATATACACACAGAATCATACAGAAATACACATATACACACAGAATCATACAGAAATACACAAACGAACAATACCACTCACTCGAACACACAAGCTGTGTGTCTTTTCATACTTGGCAACGCAAGCTTAGGCGCAAAGCAAATCCAATGGCGCGAGACAAACGCTAAGTGCCGCAAGTAACTCGTTCTTAACCTTACCGTTCGCTTTTCGCAACCATGACCGTCATACTTTTAAGTCGGCGTCCGTGACCTTTCGGAAAGCGCGAAGTTCGCCTTACGAATTGGCCGTAAAATCGCTCTTCTGTGAAAATCCTTGAAATGTCTTACTTGAGCGATTGTTGGTTGTCTCTCAATTGTTCTTGTGTGCATTCTTCAGACATCGTTATTCGGCACATTCCGTTCGCAAATTCCGCGGTTCAATTCGGTCGGAGACTACGATGGCCACTCGAGAAAAACATTTTGTGCCTCAATACCGTGGTATTTCCATATTGGTTGGCACTTTTTGAAATTCTGGTTAACAGAAGGCGTTTTTTTGTCTTCAAAATGATGTGCAACGGGGGCGATTAAACATTAATGTAAAGTTCCAAAGTTTTGTCAAGTTTTCCCAGGGCAGTTTCAAAGCTGAATCTTTGAGGTTGCTTGTTAATGTTTTTTTTTAGAACTATTTTAGCATTTGATTCGCACCCTTGGCCGGGACGTTTATACACGTGTCGTTTGTTTCACTGCTCAAAGCTCCACTATTTGAGATCCTAATAATACAACTACAGATGACAAAGGGCAAACGTTAGAAAATAACCACCAGAGCTATGCTGCGAAGACAACTGATGGAAATTCACATAACCAGTCAGCTGCAAAACAAGGATTTCTTAACGGTAAAGGATTTAATCGCGCTTTGACACATTTTCCCATTTTATGCGCATCGTTGTGTCGCATTGGACACATTCATTCGACACAGCGTGTCTAATCTAAGCGGCTTTAAAAACCGACCAATTGTGACGTCACAATGCGCCGGCTTTCGATACCTCCGGGCCCATTGCGACGAAATGGCTGTTGCCCACCGAGGCGTGACCTTCTTGCCGGCCCCGTTTGCGCCGTTATGATTGGTCGAAATGGTCTTGAGAGAAAACTATACGTCATCGTCATCCGTAGCATAACGGCTTGAGCTTTTTAATGTGCTTATCGCGACGGATTACATTTCCTATATACGCTTTTGTATATGACGCTAGTACGTTTTATTTAGCTTAAACTTAATTAGGGTGATACTGACAGATTTCTTTACGATTGCGTTTTGTAGGTAGGCAAAAGGAAATAGTCGATTGGGATCGCAAAATACAGGAAATAATTTATCTTGTAGGAATATTGTTTTTGCAAACAAAATCACTTCAGCTTCGTTATAATGAGCTTATTTGAAAAAATGCCAGTCGCCCGCGGTCTCCTTCCTTTTGTGAAAGCGATAAACCAGGGTTTAAATGCCCCTGTGTCCATAAGGCGTACACACAGGACGCCGGTTATACGAGGTCAGTGACCCGTTTACGCGACACGCTGTGGTGGTACCGAATTCTCAAAGAACACAAGGGAATGCGGGTTGAACGTACAGTCGTACACCCAACTAGATGAGTAAAAAAACAATCAAGCTTTTTACTTATCGATTTTTTAACTCTAACAGTTGCTGTCTTTGATATTAGAAAGCTAGCGTTTTTTTTACTCGTGTTTTTTATATAAATGCTCAACTCGCCTGATTTTAAGGCTGAGTCAACCGCCGACTGCGTTCAGTTAAATTTTTTCGTTCAACAATTGGTTATTTGTGCTCATCCTTATGCGTGTCAAGTAAAACTTACTTACTTATTATATTCCTTCACGTTCGGCCGCCAATGAAACACGCGATTTTATTTTTCGAAATTTGCCAAATATATACGCCAAAAGTCATTGTGACGAAAAGTATTAACGCCAGATGACATCTCCGGTCCGATTATGGCAGAAAATGGCCGCCAAAAATCTTGGCGGAAAACGACTAGAATGCAATCGGCTCCCAAACTCGTCTGTTAGCTTAGCGTGCTCAATTCACGCCAAACATAACAAAAAAGAAAGGGCAATTTGGGTACCCGGCAAAAAGCCCCCGTACAGTGTATTGTGTTTTACGCTCGATATTTTCAGTTAGCCCGATAACATATTAATTTCGCTCAAAACCGCTCGCTCGCTCACCGATACGGGTTCAGACCCCAATTTTTCCACAAGAAAAACTCGCACCCACATCCCTTGGCGTTAAGCGCCGGTCGATGCGGCCTTCCGATTGGCCAGGATTCCTCGTACGATCGACCGCGCCACAATGCCGCTCTCCGGCCCACGTGACCTCTTGTGCGCGATGACGCATGACGCGAGTGGCGCGATTGTTGTGGCGGTGACGTAATGCCGTCGCCTCTCGCGACAAGTGCACCTCAGAGTGAGTGAGCGCTGTGGATTTTTTAGTAATCTGTTTTTCTCGACGGCGTGGAATTTCGGAGATTCATCAACCGCCCGTTATTGTGTTAATCACTGCTAATCGCCCCGGCATTTTTCACAATGAAGTTGCTACGGTATGTCAATGAGTCACGGAAAAATGCCGGCGACCATGTGTTTTTGTTTTGCAGCCATGTTATTTGTTCGTCCAAACCCAATCTCCAGGCTATTAATTTTGAAAACTTTGAAAAAAAAATATAAATAAAGTTAAAAAATTTAACAAGATTTAAATGTAACATACCTCTGTTTGATGGTAACCGTTGTTCTACGTTTACTAAACCTGTTTGGCACTTGCCAGTAATTCTACTAACCCAGGTTACCAATGCTGGTGTTTTTCTGTTTATTATTCACGCATGACTGTTGACTACTGATTACTCACGCAAAAATGCAGGGTCACAGCTTCGCACGCGTAATGCAAATCCAAATCTCCATAGAAAATCCTAGCGTCCCCGACCAAGAGTTTACTTTTCACCTCATATTCTGACCTCCTCTTGTTCCCTTCGCTCGTATTTGCTTTGTCTGGTCCAGGGCGTTTCCCGGCGTGAATAATTCATTGTCGCCGGCTCTCGACAGAGCCATACGCGGATCCCAGCCTTGAGTCATTCTCTCTTCTATGCCCCTCCATATTTAGCAACTTTCCCGAAAGCGAAATTCCGCCGTACGGTAATCTGATAAACGCCCGGCGTCGCGCGACCGTAGGTGCCCATTTGAAATATTGGGTGGCCTGTGCAGGTGTGCAAAAGTGGATTGGTGGCAAGATTTTTGCTGCTGGCAAAGGTAGCCGACGTTGCTGTATAAACACGAGCATTTCTGGTAAAATTAACGCATGAAAATTTGGATGAAATAGAAAACCTTATCGTTCCAAATTGCTTTGGAATCAACCGTTCACATTTATTGTCCGAACACGTACAGCTCACATTTGGAAATCTCGGTTAGTTGGTGCGTTCTGTGCGTTCTATGCGTTTCTATGCTTTCCTGTCATGAGTCCGACGTTCAAAAAAAGTGTTATTATTAAAACAGTTTTATTTTGAAATGCAGTGCACCACTTTTTAATAACCCTTTTCGCGAAACGATCCAGTTAATTATTGCGCTACACCTAGCTTAACAAAGCGTCTATAAGCAATTACATGTACGTATGTTTGACGTGGACTTGTTGCCAGTCACGAGCCACTTCCGCCAGTTAAACAAGCACGTGGATGTAATTCCAGGTCACGTGCTCCTAAGAATATACCCCCCGTGTTTCCGTCGCAAGTCAATAGGAAACCGACCCGGGGCCTATCAGCCGTGTTAAGTTGTATACGCGATCGATTCAATAGAGTCGCCAGCATTGTACAGCTGCCCTCCTCAATTGTTGGCGTCGACCAATCGCTTCAATGAAGGCGGCAAAGCCTTGTACGGTTTTGGGGATTCCGTCATCGCCATTGTTTCACTCTTTCTCTCTCTTTCTCATTTACTCCGCTTTTCTCGATAGCGACCGGGGCGCCTGAGTCGAGTGTTTAACTTGCGGCCGCTAAACAGAGGACACGTATATTGGACCAGGAAGCTCTGTTGGCTGAGTAAAAACGTGATTTACCTATTTTTTGCAGTCAATGCGCTTTTTTACGGGTTGCGCCTAAAGTAAATACAAAGCTGCTAAATTGTAGCTTTCAAAAACCGTTGAAAAACCAGACCTTGTTCCGCTTCAAGGAGGGTAATTTCTTTGACGTTCAAACATACTCACTTTTAGCCAACAGTAAGTTATTTTGAACAGCGAAACCTATATACTCATTGTAGCTTGTGTCACTGTCTCTTAGTTTGCCAAATTTTTTGTAGTCCCTCTTATTAACTGCGCAAAGACTTCAAACGGTGTAACTGGATCTGATTTTGGCCATCACATCTCGAGCTCGAATTTTGTTTAAAAAAATGGCGTTGTACTGTTCGCTCAAAAATGGCGTTGTACTGTTCGCTCTATCACCCAAAGAAACATAACTTTTATTTGATAAAGTTTTAAAAGAACGCCACAAATTAAAAAAATGGCTTCAAAGTGAGCTACTTCTTCATTTGTACCGAACACCTGACCTTTTTCAAACAATCAAACATTTTTGTTTCGACAATCAAACAGTTTTGTTTCGACAATCAAACATATTTGTTTCGTTAATCAAACATTGTTGCTCCACTGCGAACTTCGCCAAAGCCACAATGCGCTTAAGTCAGTTTATCTGTGACGGTCGCAAAACGTTTTTGTGCTTTGCAGCAGGCTTGTTGTCGGGGCCTGCAAAAGTGTCCGACCCACGCAACATTGACGTTGTCGCTTTACAACAACGTGCTTCCTGCCCACACGAAATGTTCGCATTGCGATTTTCTAAATATACGAATTTCACGGATGAATGTGCGCCGCGGTTGCAACAACAAAAACAGCTGACAAGCGTCGTCACACTGACATCAGTACTTTAGACCAAAACAAAATTGTTTTGCTCATTAGCTTTTGAACAAAAGAGAGGCGTAAAATACAGTTTCCAACCAAGCATAGAAAACATTTTGAGGCAACGAAAAGTTTGAGTTTTAATGCAATGTCGTCCAAACGTTTTGCGTGGTCACTGGTGGTGGTGGTCACTATGTTGTCCGTGCTTAGCAGCACTTACGGTCGTGATCAGTTGAAATGTACCGACAAACCGGCTTCTGGGGTGTGCACAAGTAATCCCGTGATCTTTGAGCGCCCTTTGTTGCTACGCGAGACTCCCTGTGAGTATGCTTAATGAGTATCTTCGTAATTAAGAAAAGATGAGGGATTTCCAGTCAATGGCTAAACAATTGACAAAGAACTCGTGATACTCCAACTAAGAACTCGTGGTACTCCAACTGCGATGAGTTGCAGTCTGTTGTAAAACTGTATACTTAAGTCATTACAACACTGGCGTATACCAGCCCTTGTAAAATAACGAAAAAAATAAACACAGCTTCAACAAAAGTGTAGATTTGCGCACTTGCCGACCCCTGAACAGAAGCGGACGTGTCTGGCCAAGTCGGCCTCCCTGGAACCGCCCGACCTCGATTTGTCCGCTCCAATTATCCCCGGCCACATTATGATATGGCAGCCGCCGCATTGTGTTGAGTGCCATCTGGTCCTCGTTATTGAATGTGCCCTGTTTGATTTTCGGGTGCCTGTCTTACTCGCTCGAAATCAATTGATGGCGCTCCGCCGAAGCCCAATTCTTATGTATATTCGTTTTTTTAAAGTTGCATTTGGTTTTCTGAGAACTTAACCCTTTTCTTGGTGGAGAGTTAAGTGCGGTTTTTTTAAACGATTCATCGTCGCACGTGCGTCATACAAAGACCAACGCGAAACCCGGCGAACATCGTTTTCAATTGAATAACGGAAAAATGTAGATTGAAGAGCACAGTATTTTTCTTTTGTTGAACGTATACCTCGAAAGTACGAACTTTGCCCGAAAAAAGCCAGAAACATTTTCGAAGAATTGTTTTCTAATTTTACAAATTAGGTTTTTATATGCATTAAAGGTGTTATTTTTTAAGAAGTACATACTTCTAGGGTACACTATGCACGGATCTATAATGTAGCTTGATAATAAATTACAAAGCAAAAAGGCCGAGTAGATCGACATCATCTTGATTAACATTAACTGAAACTGACACAAGCTCGCATCGAAACGTCTTAATCAAGATGATGTCGACTTACTCGACCTTTTTGGCTCTGCAATTCATTAATTATATCAATCTACATACTTCTAACTTGGGTAAAGTGTATCTTTGTATTTTAACCATCAGTTTTGCTCGAAAGCATCGCCGCCATAAAAAGGAGCGCAGACATTTATCGTCTTTGTGGTCGGTATTAATAACCCACCGGATATACAGAAATGAAATTGAATTCTCTAATATTGTTTTTGAATTTATTGATATAAATATTTAAAAGGGCGCAACGAAACGAACAAAAGAGGCGAGATAAAACACATGTCAGATAGCGACGATTTATCAGAAAGGGCATTGAAATCCAGCAGAACAATTGCTATTCAATCCAAGTAGAATTCTAAAAAATTAGAAAGTGATATAAAGGACGAATTAATATATAACCCAAGTTACTTTGACTGGGTTACAACAGAGCCCTGCACACTTGCAGAGAAAGTCATTTATAATTATTCTTAGTAAATATTTTTCATTATTTCTTATAAGAAGTTTCGATTTGCAGAACGGTTTGATCATAAATGAGGAACATTTTTAAATTTAAAACCGATTCGGCGCACTTACAGCGGTAAATAAGAAACGCGCACGCAACAATAAACAACTTAACAGCAATTTAGGGTTTCGCGTTTATCCGCCACAATACCAAACAACAAATGAACGGGATTACGGACGAGAAATAATCTTGTGTGTTTTGTTCGCAGACGAGAAAGCCAACTACCGAGTCGGAGTAGGACGTGCCGATATCACCGGACCAGCAGCAGACGCCAACATGGTAAGTTCCCGGAATTATTTTCTCCTTACCAGAAAGCGGAGTTGGGTAATGCCTGCCGTTTACAACAGTAGTTTTCAAACTCCGGTCGCGTACCAACTAGTGGCTCTTCACTGTCGTTGCGTACCACCTACTTTCGAAAGACACCATTTGGTCCAAATTTATTTAGGTTTATTAAAGATAAAAAATCAAGCATTTTCATTTTCACTATACATGCGCTCAGATTAGGGCTACAGACAGTGTTGATCTGATACATTTTCATATGAACATAAACATTAGCCGACCCAGAAATAAATTAGAAAAAAAACTATTGAAAATAACACGCAAATTCACCACATTACCAACAAATTCATGTTTAATTCGCATGGCTTCTCCGTGTCTTGTGCTTTTTCCAATATTAATAAACTTGTCCTGGTGGTAAAACTTGTGTGTAAACCCAATCTCCCACCGCAGACATTCCAATTTTAAAGAAATAATCTTGCTTCTGATTAAATTGAATATTCATGCTGTTTAACAAAAAGGTGAAAAAGGGAAATATATATTTCAACTCATTCTAAAAAACTCATCTTTTTAACATGTTTTTATAAAACAATCACAGTATACACTTCTTTCAAATTTATTGATAAGTATGAATTCAGTATTCTGATTCCAAAAGTGTGCGTGAAGAAAATTTTACTACACAAACTTACAGCAAAGGGAAACACGGCTACATGTTTAGTCGTGTTATGACAACTGTACATAGGATTGAACTCCCCGTCGTTTATAAGTGGGCCGCGTGCTTGTCGAAACACCCCCGTGTTGCTTTATACGGCTTATTTGTGGGATCGAGCGACCGTTCGTTCTTATTCCTGGGAAGTGGACTTCATGTCGAACAAGATCCTAAAATATGTTGCGGTTTGCCCAAGATAAGCAAGACTACTACGGAGCTTTACAAACTTGTTTCTGTTGCGACAGAATACGTCGTTAATTTTCTCAATTTTTTTAGTTACCACATTACACCATCGCTTTTTAAACTTTTTTTTTTCGGACGCTAAGCATTTTTTTTCAAAAAGTTTTTCGTAAACCTCCCTGCAGTAATCACCGTTTTTAAGAACTTTTTTGGTTACGACACACCAGGAAACGCATTAGGTTCAAAAGCGACATAGACCATAAATAAACCATTTTTACATTATGGATTGTAACTGCGGTTGCCTAAAAACACCAGTGCATTATTTAGTTATACATCACTATTCAACAAGTAAAAGTAGTACCTGTTAATTTCTGGATCTTATGTATATGAAGGGGGTAAAATCGCCTGGCACATATAAGTGCTTTTATACGTTTGAGGAAGTTTTGGTCACACCATTACGTCATTGTTTGCTCAATAAGCTTGGTTCGGTTTGGATACTACGCGCGGTAATCTGTTTGGTTTGGCCGAGCCTGAGCGTATATAAGTGATAAGAATCGTTATAAACGCGTCACGACTGGGATATTGTGACTTTGCGTTCACTTATACGTTATGATTGTCCTTTTGTGGAGATTTAATAGGATTTTTGATTTATATGAACTATATAATCTCTAAATACCCGAAACCAAATGACGCATTTGTCGTCATACGTCTACGGTAGATTAAAATTCCGTGTTAAATTAACTATTACAGAAAATCTATTAAAATCCAGTAAAAATGCGCTTTTAGCAAGAAGATAGGTTGTTTGACAAATCATCGAATAAAGTCTTCTTTACCAACCGGCAATAATTCACTGTGCTGTGACACTCGCATTTCCTTGATTGGCACTGATCGAAATGCCAATGTACGTTTACAACGAACATTTGGAACTGTAAGGCTGTGCGCTACTTTATAGTCTTTACTCTAATTATGACTCGGCTGAGACTTGACTTGTTATTTAGTCAAAAAGACTTGACTTGAACTTAAGTTAATTTACGAATGACTTGACTGGAATTTAAGTCATTTCAAAATGACTTGTTCACAACCCTCAAAAAGGTTAACGCAATCAGTCGGCAATAAAACAGCTTCTCAGAAAGCAAGGCGCCAACGGAAGGCACTTAATATAGAAATAAGTTTTGTCGAAGCGGCGCATTGCCTCCTCTTATAAGCCAGAGCCTTAAAACCACTTCCTCCCGTCAAGCGTCAAGCCGCAGTTCCATCAAGCGCCCGACTGGGAAGCGTCCATTACCCGCTCATATGCATCTGTACATAAATAACCAGTGACTAATAGAGTGCCTAATATAATAATTGCATGCCGACCGTCTTGGACTGGGGTTTTGCGACTCTCGTAGTAGTATGCCTTGATATGCATCGCATGATAATGCGTTGGGTCGTGGACACGGGACTGGAAGGCGTTTGTGTCCAATGATTGCGTGCTATAATTGACAGTATTCAAGGTAAAACATCAAAGCCTAAAGAAGATCCTATATTTCATGGATAAAGCTAGATTTCGCCTTTAACTAATGGCTTGTTCGCAATCATGGTCAAATACACAGCGAGCGCCACTTTTTTAAGGCAAGATTATAACAAACGATATAGAGTGTCGTGTTTTCGTCGTTTCGTTTTACCTAGTTACTGATAATGATAAGTTTGCTATTGCACACCTATAGTGTCGGCTTTTACATCTACACGGTCGCCTAATTTACTTTTAACCGACAAAACAAAATAGAACGATATCGATTAGATTCGAAAAAAGTGTAGCTAAGTTGTCAACCTCGCCCAATTCAAATTAAAACATTTCGTTTTTTAAAGTAACTGAAAATAATGTGTCTGCTATTGTCCGCATAATGTCGGCTTTTACATCTACTCGGTCGCCTAATTCACTTTTAACCGACAAAACAAAATAGAACGACATCGATTAAATTCGAAGAAAAAGTGTCCTCAAGTTTTCTGCCCGATTCCATTCAAGTTGTAACATTTAGGTTTACAGCGCAAATCAAAGGCTTGCAATTAATTTGGCGGCCCTGTTGTAGTTCGCAAAATGCTTTCAGCCACTTCAAAACGCATCAGATGTATGACACTGGCGAACCCAGCATATGGCGACACACGCAACTAATACGTAGCGCGCCAATTTCATGTCCGCTCTGCGTTGACACGCACAAGGCCCAAACGCACAGCCTGTCCACAGGGGTGGAAATCTATTGTCGGTTGCGAAGCGTATAGAGTAGACAACGAACATTTCAACAAGGGGAGTGGGCAAAGCGATTTGGTTACGTCGGCAGAGTAAACAATATCATTACTGTGGATTGTAGAGAAAATTAAGATTAAGGTCGCAAGAAAAAAAATCCTGCTGAGAACTAATCTAAAAAAATTAACAATATAAAACCACTTCAGTCGCCAACCCAACAAATCAAACATCGGTCCAAATTTAGGTCGCTACCCATAGGTTAAGAAATACTTACAGCCAAGTGCTGATTTAAAACTAACTAGCAGTCAGCAGTGATACGCTACGCATTCGTCTATATGTAACGCCGCTTCTTGTGTTTTTTCAGATGGGCTACGCAAACCCGAATCAGGTTGCGGGCGGCATCCACTTCCGACAGTACGCTCGCGCCTTCGTCGTGGCTCAGCCGGGCAAGAAACGCTTTGTGTTTGTCAACATTGATGCGTGCATGGGCTCCATGCTGCTCAAGCTCGAGGTACGTGTTCGACGACTGCAGTGCATGGCCTCGTTTTGCTGTCGGTTTCGCTGTCGTGCAATCGAGCCGTTTTTATGTCGACTTTTCAGGGTGTAGCTTGTGAGCCTTAAAACCGCAGATCTCCTAATTTATCACGTTTTTTGCCTAAATTTCGGGCTTTAGTTTTCAATCAATTTACACGACAGATCTTTTGCATTTTTTAGTGGGTAACGGCCTAAAATTCTGAAAAGCATTAATAAATGCTATATACATAAGTATTCAAAGCCTTAATTTTTGGTGGATAATGGCCTAATATTCTGAAAAGAATTAAAAAATGCTATATACAGAAGTATATAAAGCCTTACTTTTTAGTGGGCAATGGCCTAATTAGTCTGAAAAGAATTGAAAATGCTATGTACAGGAAAATATAAAGGCTTACTATATACTGAGGTTTTTTGGATGGGTTTACTTTCTCTATTCTAATTTATTGTGCCACATTTAGTGGGTTTTTACACAAAGAACAGTATTTTATGTACCCCTGAAACTACTTGGACCACCATGTGTCGCCAAACGGGGCTTGTTTAGATAGTTGTACAGGATAAATAAATGTAATTAATCGCATTGTGTGATCTTTTTAGCATTTTGTACCTTGCTGCTTTTCTTTAAAAAATTCTCTTGGATTAATTGGTTACTGAACCTTTAAAAAATGGACATGTAATTCGGATAAGGAAAACAACGCTGTACTATTAAATGCCGATTACTAGGATTAAGGTTTGGCGGGCCGATTTTTAAATGGCGGTGTCCACTAACCACCCGCGTCATCTGACTAAAAAAGGTATGGCCCTGTCATACACAGTGTCACCACAAATTTTCCAGGTTAAGAGCGTTGTCCAAGGACCAACTGTAACCTTCTAAAATCACCATCTACAGTATAGTACCACACCACTGCTGTAGAAAGAATGCGGATTTAACGCTCTGTGTTCTTTTTTGCTTTCTTAGGTCATCAAGAAGCTTAAGGCAGTCTTTGGAGAGATTTACAATGCCGAGAACCTTTGCATCAGCGGCACGCACACCCACTCCGCCCCTGCAGGTAAATTGACCCCTGCAGCAATTCAGGGGGTAGCAATATTGTTGGTGTCAGCTCGTACTTGCTGTGAAACTGCAGTGCATTTTCTAAGGTTTATTATTGCCTGAAACGGATAAGCAATTTCAACTGACCCATAAAACCTCTTAAAAAAAAACGACTTCGTCATTATTAGAATTGCCTTTATGAAGTGCAAATATTCCTGAGGCACCACTTGGAGATTAAAACGGACAAGTTAAAAAAATAGATTTTTTGTTACAGGAAAAATGTTCGTAATTGTTTTGCGTATGAATATAGAAAGCTGTTAAAGGCCAAGTTTGGTAGAGATTTTCGGGACAATAACTTTTTAGGCAACGTTAGCTTAATAACAATCTACACGATTTTGCGTTTTTTTAGTAAAACGTATACGAAGCCATTGTTTCAAATCGAGGTTTTTAACGTTTGGAACGCTTACACAGCGTTTTTAACTGACCTCTCGTCAATCTCTTTTTGTTTGACGCTGACTGATTGCAAGTTAAGCTTGACCGATGACCTGTTTTTTTAACTAACGATTTTTTGCGAGAAAGAAAAATCGCCTTTTCTATTATCTCTAAAGATGTTTACTGATCTGTAACTATTTGTTGGTTAATCTCAAAATCTCTGTTTGAATTACGATATGTCATACAATGCTCATTGCTCATTGCAGCGAACTTCCTTGTTAATGAAATCACTGTGAACATCAAAACTTCAGATTCTCTGCTTAACTAATTATTTAACTATTTATTTTTCTTGGTCGCAGGATTCTTACAAGACGTCCTTTTCCAAATCACATCGATGGGCTACATTCCTGAGACCCTTACGGCAATGGTCGACGGCATAGTCGAGGTACGGTTGCCTTTTAAGTAGGAATGTCAGATGTTTAGACATTTAATCTGTTCACGGTACCCTATACTTTTGACAAAAATGTTTTGCCATCCGATGTAATGCATATTGACATCATTACCATGCTTAAAATATCAAAATGGATAAAATTGAAACGTGACGTTATCTAAAAACCGAAAGAATATAGGACCATATATATAGTTTACATTATCGGTTTTTAAGCGCCTGACATAATTTTACATTATACGTTTTTTTTTTAAGCAACCGATTAGTAAGTTGCATAAACTTTTTCAATCACATTTGGTAAACTTTTTAATTACGCCCACTTTGACAAAATGAATTAATTAAGTCCAAATTAGTCTTTTCCAAAAAAATAACAAAAAGTCCCAGTCCAAGTCATCAGTTACTCAAGTAAAGTCCCAGTCAAGTCATTATCAGAGCAAGTCAACTCCAATTCGAATCAGCGTTCTCTTGCGGCGAACTTCTCGATTTTGATTACCTTAAAAGCACACTCGTTTTAAAACCGAGCCAAAATCGGCGCCACATTTTTACCTCCTGCTCTTCCTCCCAGAGCATCCGGATCGCCCACGACCGACTCGCACCCGGACACATCGTCATGAGCAAGGGCGAGCTGCTCGGATCCAGCATCAACCGGAGTCCTTCGGCCTACATCAACAATCCTCCTGACGAGCGTAAAAGGTGAGACGCGGTATATTAGTATAATTGTAAAAGTCAACAATTTTCTCACCTTTTTTCAAACGTTTTGCTTTCCGCTTTACCACATTCCCCGGGGATGTCCCGGGCTCTAAAGTCAAGGCGACATCTTTGGTCTTGGCGTCGAAGTCTTCGAATATTTCGGGGTGTTTTTTAACGAATTAATATTATTATTATATAGGTGAGGAGCGGTATATTATTTTAACAGCGAACATGTAAATAGTGCGAGGGTCATTAACTGGGGTTGATGGCCCCTTTGGGGTACGTGAATTAGTTTTGGGGGGCCCATGAAGGCCTGATAAAAATCTTGGGTGTAAAATTTGAAAAACAGAATAATTTTTTTAAAAGAAAGTCGTTTAATGAAAAAACTAGTTTGCCGCCTTTTAGACTTTATTTCAGTTTTACATTTGTTGGACTATAACAGTAGGTTTCTTAAGTCCACATGTTTCATGACGTCATCCCTGAAAATCTCATGTCGTCCCTGGTTCACGTGAACCAAACATATTCTTCAAGTTTAGGGGGTCCGCACTAAAAAAATTTAAGACGAACTGAAATAGTGTAAAAAGTGTTTCCCTTTTTTGTTTGGTTATTATGAAAGTGAAATAAAAAGTCTTTCCGATTTTTTGTTCTATTTTTTTTTAATATTGTTTCCGAATTTTTTTCGAAAGACAAAAAACAAATATGAAACACTTTTATCTTGCCAGGCCAACTAAATGTAAGCTTTATTTAATTATTGCCTTTAAACAGTGTAAGCTTCATATTAAGACCCACAATTGTGCGTTGGGGTAGAAATAATATAGAAGGTTTGTGCGGGCATTAAAAATATCTGGAAACAAACAAATTGAACATAAAACATCAATAATTTAGGCGGTAAATGTTAATTATGTTACAGCTGAAACCCTTATGAAAAAAACATGTATAAATCTATTGATCTAATACTTGCAAGAAACCATGTTTTTTTTTAATTATAATGAGTTCATGTCATATTTTTTTGCTTAAAAGAGATGTATTTTCGCAACTGAGAAACTTTTTTCTTTTATTATTAGTGTACATTTTACGGGAAGCGAGTTTGTAATCTGTCGATGTGAGTTTGTAATCAACGCATGAGAAGGTACCGAAGGTGGTAGTCGCACTGTGCTTTGTAAATCCGTAATAACTTCCTAACCGTATCAGGAAACGTTTTGTTGATTTGTAAACATGATTGCCATGTAACCACTAACCAGGCAAACGCGGTCGCTTCGTAATTTCACGGGCTTTCAGTTAATGTCTGTTTTCAAAAAACGACCCATGTCATTCGAAAGCGTTGCTAAATCTCAAGTTGAGATGCGCTATTAGGAGGCGGCGAAATACAGTTAGGTTTGGAACGAATGCTTTTCACCTTCAAAATTTACGTGAAACTTACTTTGACTTGATTTCGGCTGTTTTTGATAGCAGTGACCGTCACTAATGAGCATTCCTGATTCGTTAAGCTTCCTTTCATACAGTGAGTTTTTGTAGTGAAGGCCACAGAACGTACAAAAAAACAACATTAAAAATGTGTGTTGCTTCATCTTAAAAGTTTTCATCGTCGCTCCATATACAAGGAAATACAAGGATGCAAACTTTATACGCAGCTTCGGTCTAAAATACCCGCTTGTTTCGCCGACTTTGCAGTTGTCTAAAACATCGCATACTTCCGCTTTCGTTTCCAGTATATGTCTGCAAAACTATATTTAAGTACGCCTATCTTTTAAATCGGTCGCTTTTGCTTTTTCAGATACGCCTACAACGTCGACACGCAAATGACCCTGTTGAAGTTTTTGGACGAGAACGGCAAAGGTGTGTGTGTTTCTTGTGTGTGTGTTAGCTTGTACGACTTGCAAGAATCTAAACCACGCATAGAAATTACCAACCGTGAAAACGAATATAAAATAACCGTTTACCTTCCACGTAATAATCTTGTGAACAAACGTATTAATCCTGCTAAAACTAAATTTAAAAAACTGTTTAGTTTTGTAAAGATCACAATGATCAGCGAAGTTTTCCTAATTACTTTATCCAGCGAGTTGTGATATTTCGATTCCTATCGAAAAATTCTATATTTTCGTTATTTATGAAAAGCGTGTTTTCTAACTTTTACAGGCATCGGTATGATCAACTGGTTCGCCGTGCATTGCACCAGTATGAACAACACCAATTCTCTCATCAGCGGAGATAACAAAGGTAAAGACAGATGCCAAAAAAATTAGATGTTTCGAGAACTAACATTAATGTGTCTGTTAGATCAGAGGAGCCAGTGACATTTTAAGTACTAAATTTCGACTAGATTTGTACAAGCTGGTCAATGTACAAAAGGTAATCTCTCATTACATTAGGATTTTTTTTATATTCAAACAGAAACGTTAGCAGTGCCTTAACGCAAATCACGCACCATTATTCCCATATACTTGTACTGCTTCAGTTGGGTTGTTTTGCATGAGAAGGCTTTTCTTGAATTACACAACAATGTCCAGCGTACTAATGCTTTAAAGTGTAATTTGACAGTCCATTAACCTCTTTCCAATATCTAAATAGCCAACATACGCACTGTGTTCAACCTGTACGCAAATAATGCCCAATTGTTGTAGCCCGTTTTTCACATTTAACTACAGACTACAATAGGTATCAACCTCCATGACAATGCCCAGTATTTTGAATTCAAGTGTACCGTTGAGTGAAATATAATTAATAGTCCATAAGTGGCAATTATGCTCAACGATTGTCCCTAATTCCGAAAAGTACGTGGAAAATGTCCATTTGTTTTGGGGCCAAGTATACCAGTGTTTCTAGTGTAATCTAATAGTCCATTAGACTGTTGTTCGTATCTACAGCGCCATTTCCGCAGTATGTTCTAACAGCAGACCAGTTACTCGCAATTAGTGCCTTTTTTCTGGCACTGCTTGATTTAATTGTGTATTGGGTTTTTGTCAAGATGTGTTTTCCAATAGTTAACGTTAAGGGCGCATTGACCCGTCTCATTGTCGCACTCAATCAGTTCATCAATCAAAGCAGTTTGGCATTTAAACAAGAAAATACAATCCACTTATCTTTAAGGGCAATACGGCCGACCAGTTAACTAACTATCAGTCAAGCGTCCGAAATAGCCAATGCACACAAACATATGGCGCACGTCTTTACCGATCGGCACTGCAACTGTTCAGTGATAAATAATTTAATTCATTCTTTGCGCATGTGCGTGGGGCCAATTGGCGCGATTGCTTTTCGACACTTCAGAAAAAGGGCTTCCCAACTTTTTAAGCCTCGGACCCTTTTAGTTTATTAAATATTTTCGGTTCGTTCATAGTGATACATTAAACACCGACGTTTTAAAGTGATAAACTGAACATTTATAGTGTAACTGTAATCTGTGTCGTTTGTTAAAATGATGTGCGCCTTGGTTAGGAACGGTTTGTTGAATTACTTTTCAAGTACGCATATCGAGAACAAGACAATATATGATTAATATGTCATGTAGCAGTTGGTGGGAAGGTTCTTTATTGCTCCTCGCGGCCCCTAAAACTCGTTCCACAACCCCCAGGTTGAGGAGGTCTGCTCCAGGGTAGTGCTTCCAGCCTTTTTCAGTTCGCAACCCACTTTTATTGCAAGTTTTTTTGTGCGAACCACAATGAGATACGACCAAACGAATAAAAAACAAATTAATGAGAAAAGAAACAATGCATACACCTGCAATTTACTATTAATACAAAAATGGGGTTGCATATTGGATTGTGACGTATTTGTTACATTGTTGCATACATGTTGCGTAACGATAATGCAATTATTTCCCGATATAATAGAAAATTGTAACTTTTGGAAATGCTTCGCGACCGACTAGTTGGGAAGCCCTCTGCAAAACAAGTGCCGGGGTATGTTTCAAATTGCCCTCTGCAAAACAAGTGCTGGGAAATGTTTCAAATTGCCCTCTGCAAAACAAGTGCCGGGGTATGTTTCAAATTGCCCTCTGCAAAACAAGTGCTGGGAAATGTTTCAAATTGCCCTCTGCAAAACAAGTGCTGGGGTATGTTTCAAAGGGAATTCACCTCTGCAAAGCAAACGCAGCTATGCTTGCTAAATTTCCATTTGTTTGAATGCCGAAGTTCATTGCCTCGCACGTAGGCGTGTTCAGTTCTAAACCAACCACAGAGCTTGCGCCAATGTTACGAAGGCCGCCAAACCGTATTCTCTTCTCCCCGGGGATCTCTCTGTGTGTAGAGTATCAGTTAGCGTGATGCGTGTAGCTGAGTATATGCGGCTTACTACCTGAGGTTCACTGCCGTCTATTTTAAACCCAAGCAATGCACTCTTGCCTTGCGCTACTCTTCACGGCAGAGGTTGTTTGCCCTTTTCAAGTGACGACAAGTTCTGTTTTCTGATAAAGGCCCCTATGTAAGCCCTGTTTTACTAAAAACGAAACAATACTGTGATTGTATGGCATTTGAACCCAAATGACTTACGTTAACCACATAGTAGCCGCAAACTGAATATACTATAGTACCTTTCCTTTTTGTAATAAAATGAAAAGTATTCCATGTTATATGTTTATAAATCGATAACCAACTAAATAATAAAATAGATAACTAACATATTTACCCCAGTTGCTCACAGGGTGGTGGATATACAGAAATCCACTAGTATTTGGTGTCATAAAACTCACCCCCCCCCACAAAATGTTATAAGAGAAATGCTATCCTACCATTACGCTTAACAGTGTTACAGGTTCGGAACTTGCTACGGCGTAAGTCGAACTTGGGACTCTAATCTTACTCGAGTGTCGAGTGCCGAGTCGCAATTCTCAGCCGAGTACCGAGTCTTACTCAAGTGTTGATTGCCAAGTCGTACTCTAGGCAAAAAAACGAATCCGTCGAGTGCCGAGCCTTAGTCAAGTACGGAGTCGCGAGTATTAGTCGAGTACCGAGTCTTACTCGAGTGCCGAGTGTCAAGTCAAAAAAAAGAAAGACAAAAAAACGGATCCGTTGAGTCCCAAATCCAGCTCCGAATCCACAGTTCAGATTTCACTATTGCGTTCGAGCTGCGATTAACCAAATCAATCACAATACACGCGAACAAAACAGACTTCAACTCTTAAATCGCGCAGGTTACGCCGAGCTGCTGTTCGAGGAGGCGTTGGACCCGGGTTCGCTTCCCGGCCACAGCGATTTCGTGGCCGCCTTCGCCCAAAGCAACGAGGGAGACGTTTCCCCCAACACCAGGGGCCCCCACTGCATCGACACAGGTAGGTTTGGTAAATCTAAAGTGGCTGGCAAATGTGTGAAGAGACTTAATCGCTTGAAACGCTTGTTATTTGTAATTTGTTTGAAAAACACAGCTATAGTTAACCTAAGTAATCAGCATCCCACTGCATAGACACCGGTAGGTTTTGTATATTGAAAGCGGTCAGCACATGTGTGAAGAGACTTAATCGCTTGAAACGCTTGTTATTTGTAATTTGTTTGAAAACACAGCTATATAGGCAACATAAGTATTGGATTGCTAATCTCAAGGTAAACTAATTTCAACAGTCAATTATAATGATTACTGTGGTGGTCTGCCAGCACATGTCTGGAGAGAGTTAATCGCTCAAAACACTTGTTATTTGTAATTCGTTTAAAAAGCACAGTTATAGGTAAAGGCATTAAATATAATCTCAAAGCACCTATTCCACCAGTGAATAGATAATAATTACCGGGGTTGTTCAAAAACTTATTGTTGAAGTCCGATACTAATATCCTATATCTAGGGTAAAAGTCCCGTCTGTTAACAATAACTTCATTATCAAGATAAATAAACACAACAGAAACTGAAAAATGCTGCGTTAACAATTTACTGACTCATAATTGGCTTTTTATAGGATATCAAATTACCTTCCTGTATGGGCCTTGATATTCTTATCACGTCTTACTACGGCCTCCAACCATTACGCTCTAAAATTACTTTTATTTATAAACTTATCATTTTTGCTCGCCTTTATCGTGCTGAAAACTAATGGATCCGATCCGATACTGAAGTCTTTATCAGTGTACACGTACAGCAATTTATTAAAACACACGAAGGCCTAAACAAGTGGATTCCTTATTTCGAATGAATCAATACAAAACAATGTTAATAACACAGAAACAGAATCAGTAAGTTAAACATCATTGCCAAACGCTTACAAGTAACTAACAATATGAGCTCCTACCGCTACAAGGTAGTAACACCAACTGCAGTAAGGACTCTTACAATGTCAAGGCACCATGTGCTAGGTGACCTTTGACCGCAGGTCATAGATTGATTACAAAATTAAATCGGTCATAAAGCACTTACATAAAAATGCGGTTTTGTAAGCTAACTGTTAATCTTAACAGTACCACAGAACAAAATGCGATTATACGGCATTGTTAATCACCACTTATAAACGCTAGATCGCCACTCAGCAAGTTACTTTTGCCTTCACGCAGGCGAACCTTGCGACCACGTGCACAGCACTTGCAACGGGAAGGTACAGAACTGCATCGCTTCGGGACCGGGCAAAGACATGTTCGAAAGCACCGAAATCATCGGCAGAAACCAGTTCGACAAAGCGATGGTAAGCCGCAATCCTTTTAAAATCTAAACACAAAAACCTGAGTTTATCAAATTATAAAGTATCGAGTGTTCTATCGTCAACAAGTTTAATATCAATAAAATGTTCTTGATGTTTTTAATGCTAAGCAGTAAGCTAACACTAGGAACCTGTTTAACGACGATTTTAGGTAAATTAAAGGAAAATTTAATGAAATTAAACGTGTTGACGATAAAACACTTATCATTTTATCACTTAAATAAAAGTGATGTTCTTATAGTCTTAAAATTTACTTCCGATCCCAATATTGTATTTGTAGCTAACAAGATTTACCATATTTAGATTTGTTATATGTCGGAAAATAAAGCTCCTTACCTGAGCATATGTCTTTTCACTCTAGATTTTAGAACGTTTGTTTGACAGTTTATTTTTATATATTAAATTTAAGCCTTTTTTATTGACACTAGCACCCCTCTTCTGGGAATCCATCTGTATTTTAATTACATTTAAAATGGTGACACCGCCCAGTGGTTTTACGTGACTGAAAGCTCCTTGGGGATTGGACTTATCCTGTCGGTTTCCGCTGCCAAGCAATAAAAAAGCAGCCGAAAATTCAGTTCAAAAATACGAAACATTCACATGGAATGTACGTTTTTGAATTGACCTATTCGTATAAAACTGTAAACTCACTCAATGACCCAATGGTCAAATTAAATATTTTATAATGGTCAAATTACTTTTTTTTATAAAAGTAAAATTACCCAACTGACCAAACCTAAATAAGAAGATGAAGACAAAAATTCATGCAAGGATAAAAAAAATCGTAGGATAAACGAAATTAAAACTTGTACACAAGGATAAGTTAACTCGAAATTTTGCACATGGATAAATGAACCCTTAGAACAAACATACTCAAAACTTGCACAAATTTAAATGAAACGAGTGGAATGAATAAACTGGGATGAACAAACTTAAAAAAAATTATTAAGGGATCAATGAACTCGTTGGTACAAATCAGCCGCTTCATCTAAGACACAGAACAGTGCTCAGAAAAAGCAGTACACACACCATCGACGAACACAAAACAACCCTAAACTCACCAATCGTTCCCAATTCCTCGCAGGAGCTCTACAAAAACGCACGCGACCTTCTCAAAGGCCCGGTACAAGTGGTACACCAGTACATCGACATGACCAACCAGACGGTCCACTTGAATTCGTCGCACACGGCCAAGACGTGCAAGCCGGCCATGGGTTTCAGTTTCGCGGCCGGCACGACCGACGGGCCCGGCGCCTTCGACTTCCGACAGGGCGACAAGACCGGCAACAAGTTCTGGACTGTGGTGCGCAACTTTCTGCACACGCCCTCACAAGCGCAGAAGGAGTGCCACGCCCCCAAGCCGATCCTGGTCGACACCGGCGAGGTAAGAAGAAGATTTATTTTATTTTTTATTTTATATTTATTTTGGGGGGAGGAGGCGTTAATTTGCTAAGATGCGCGAGGATTTAGTATGTTCACTGCATTCAGTTTTTTTTGTAGGGATGTGACTATGGGCGGACTCTGCACGTTTATCGCCAGTATTTTGACTTGGTTCGGCTAAAATATGAACAGTACCCAGACTTGACACAATTGTTGTCTGTGTTTGTCCGAAACGATTATCATAAGTACTTAAAACTCCACGTGAAAATCGTACGTACGCGACTCGAGGGTGACTATAGGCAGTGCCGGATTAACCATTAAGCTACTAAGGCTCCAGCCTTATCCCCTGAAAAAAGTTGGGCCTCAATCTCTTTTTAAGTTTAATTTTGTAAGCCTGATAGTGATACAGACCCAGTGCCAGTACAGTAGGCTACAGTTTTTACTTAAAAACGAATGCCTGATTCGAGTCAATATGTGCTTTGTATGTGAGTATAGATAAATAAAACGTTTCATGTATGCTGTCTAATTAGACCCTTCTCTAGTAAACAGCCTTAGGACTACAATACACTTAATCCGGCCCTGACTATAGGTACCTAGTTTTCCGCAATTCGAACGAGACCATGAGTAAGTACAAAGGATTTGCACGAGTATTGACCGTACTCCCGCGACCCACGTTTATTCGTACGCATTCTTGCCACAAGCATCACGAGTATTTGAACTCGGCCAATACTAAAGCAATAAAATAGTCGAAAATTTTGCGGAATTTTTTTACTTAAAAGTAACGTGATAACAATTCGCTTTTAATCGTCCCATAAAAAATTACAAAAAACATGGAAAATCATGTTATAGTTCGCAACCGATTGAGTTTTTGGTACTCGGCCTAGTAGGAAAATATAGCTGGACCCATTTAAAGTATAGATGTGAACCCGTTTTTCACTCGCTTAGATGAACTCGCCGTACGAGTGGCAACCGGAAGTGGTCGACACCCAACTGATCCGGATCGGTCAGCTGGTCATCGCCGCACTTCCGGGAGAATTTACGACGATGTCCGGCCGAAGAATCAAGGACGCTGTCTTGCAGGTGAGCTTGGACATTTTGACAATTATATAACTTTCATCACACCCTCGAAAATAGAAGTTTTGGCACGTTAAGTAATAAAGGTGCTTACTGCTTTGCGCTAGCTTTTTTATTGCAAGTATTAATACCTCTTTAATAACAAACTTTAACTAAATAAACGAACCGTGTGGCGATGTTTTGCTCTGAAGTAACTATGAAAACCCAATGTTCTAGTTTAACTGGCTAATACTTTAAATAATGAATGCTTGTGGTCCCCTGAAGACTGCTCCATGCCCCCCTTACTATAAAATAAATAAAGATTTAACTTTAAAAAAACTCGATCAAAAACTTGTTCGACTATACCAGAACAAATGTTTCCAATTTTTTTCTGCGCAGACATACGCCGAGCTTTACCCGCACGAGAAGTTCGAAGCCGTGATCGCCGGTCTGTCCAACACCTACTCCGACTACATCGCAACATTTGAGGAATATCACGTGAGTTTAAGACGGCATTTGTACATACTTGCTCGCAATCGCAAATTAAGCAAATCATTTTTTTTTTTTTTCGGGCGGTATACATTTTGTCAAGCATATCTTAAAACTCTTTTTCGCGTATCCTTATTTTATATACCTTATCGCTAAATCTGTTGACAGGCCTCTGAAAATAATTTGCATAGATTAACGATAAAGTATTAGCCTGCTTGATTTCTTCGAAAACGTATGTTCACTGTTTTGAGTTTTACGATTTCGACAAGCTTTGTGACATAAAATGTAAAGCTAAATAAAAAAAGAATACCTAACACCATAAATTATGCTGGCATTGATTGCATTTTCATCATTCAAGTAAAACAAAAACTGTTTTTACCTTGGCGATCTCTGTGGCAGCAGAGGTGTAATTTTTGCAGCAAAAAATTAAGTGCAAAACAATGCATCAATTAAAATATTGTCCTATGATTTGTCAACAACGGTATGCGTAAAAATATTAAAGTCCATACAAAAATAGGTAGTTTTTTGAACGTTTCAAATTTCTGTTTAATTATTTTAAACATCATGTTAAAATGTGAGCATCTTGTTGAAAATGAATGAAGAGATATTCGAAATGTTCAAAATGCTACCTCTTTCTGTATAGGATTTCATGTTCTTACTTCGTCTTAGTACAACCTCCGACCATTATGCTTTAAAAGTATGTGTAAAAATATTGCCTTCTCCTATTGCCAGGTACAACGATACGAAGGTGCTTCGACCATATACGGTCCCCACACTCTCCAGGCTTACGTGCAGCAGTACAAGAAACTGGCCAGGGCCGCATCCAAGGTGAGTTAAGTGTCAGGCGCAAGAATGTTTAGTTTTATCTTTATCTGAAAATCAAGTTTGAATCGTTTATTTGTCTTTTTTTAGATTTGACTTAAACGAGTGACTATACGTTTCTTTTTTATAAATAAACCGACGCAGTCGTGGTTTATCGTTTAAAGGGTGGGAACATTTCTAATACTTTTTTCTTATCGCGTGTTGCCACCGAATTTTTACCCTATTGTAACCCCTAGGGGTCATTTTTAGCTGATACCACGCGATAAGAAATAACCCCTAGGGGTAATTTTAGCACTACGATCTTAACACGTAAAATCCTTTTTAAATGGTCAAAATGAAAGACCGTTGGCTCTGTGGCTAGGTAACAGGGGTTGAGAGTTTTGATAAATGGGGGACGCGACCCCGAAAGTTGTGAAAAAAATACACAGTAAACATTTCCTACTATTAAACTGAAAGCAGCTTACTGCTATGAAACGCAATTTCACGCATTTTTTTCGACCAGGGTACACCGCTGAATCACGAAACGGAGGCGAAGGACATCAAGAGCGACCTAATGTCATTTCTTCCGGGCGTCATTTACGACAGCACCAGTTGGGGATACTCGAGGGGTGACGTCATAGTACAGCCCAAGGACTCCTACAAAGTGGTAAGAGGCTCGCCTGCGCTGTAAAGGGTTATGTTAAATTCATCTTGCTGAAAATGCAGTGCTATCGTTTTGGAAAAAACATTGAGTTTGCGCTGTTCAAAAACCTAGATAGACTAATCGAGTAATCGTGACAATAAACATTTTAAAAAACGTTGACATTTGTTTAAAATTTGTATTTCGAAAGTAACCTTTATATGTCGAAGTTTACATGTTTATCAAGCAAATACGCACACAATAACTTTTTGGTCGTGAATGCTAAAACTGATCATGTATTTAACATTTTTTATAGCTTCACGCAAACCCTGCTAACTGTAATGTGAAAAAAAGCAACTATACCAAGAAAAATCTCTGTTAAATTGACGGCCTGTAATCTCGGCTCTAGCTCTTTGTTGCAAGAGTCCAGTTTAGCTTAAACATTATGAGTCGGGTATCTATTGCAATTATAATATTTGTTTTGCAGGGCGAAACAGTGTCGGTGGAGTTTGTGGCAGCCAATCCCAGAAACAGTCCATCGGTAAGTTTAAACAAAAAACATTGGGCTAGGACGCAAAACAAGAAACTATACTAAACTAGATATCCGATAATATCCAATGGAAGGCTATACCAGACGCTAAATGGGGTATCGGTACTAGTGCTATACAAGGGTGGTTCGGTGCCAATCTCATACTAAATATATAAATTTGAGCGATGATTTGCGATCCATTGCAACGATTCTATCTTGAAAGGCAAATTTATCGAAAAATAGTAAGTTAACAACTGGAGGTAACTAAACTTCTTAAACGCTAAAGTAAGTTTGGGCCTAATACTCTGAAAGAAAATGCCTTTAAACGTTTCGATTATACTTTATTAGCTCATTTGAGCAAAGTAATGACGTCATTTGGGATCGGATCGGATCGCGATACTTTGCATTCAAAATATCGGTTATCGGTATCGGGATAAAAAAAGCTTCGGACGTCCCTACTATGCACACGTTAATCAGCACATTTACGCTGCGAAGAGGTTATGTATCAGCTATAACTGTAACAAAATGCTTTGCAGCGCCAAGATGCTAATTTTCAGCATCAAATACAGCGTATCACCAGTATGTCACGTTTGATTGCAGGCTAACATGACGTTCTTGACCGTTGAGCGCCAATTGGAAAACGGCCAGTGGAAAGTTGTGCACAACGATGCCTCCTGGGACACAAAGTAAGAACTCACTGAACTGCATATTGAGTTCAATCCATCTACTATAGCTGATAGTAGTTGTCATGTTTGTTTTTTTTGCTGAAAAGAAACTCGTGAATTTGGAAGCAACACTTCTCCGTGAACGATATACTGTACATTTTACCAATATTTGCTGTTTTTGTCGGAGTTTGAGGTTTGAGGTACACGGCCAGATTAAATTCGAGATAAATAACGCTGTTGCACTTTAGAACACATTTTTCGAGGACTCGCATAATTTAAGGCGCAATTATTTTAAATCCGGTATAAAAAGGACACCAGTTAGCATATATATATATAATTTAAATAAGGCTGAAGTTTTGATGTCCCACGGTCCCAAGGTTTGGTCAAAAATTAAATACAAGCTCCCGCTTTAAATTGGCACATTTTATTTATAATCTATTCCCTGTAAAAAAATATAATTCTTAAACCAATTTACTATTGCCTTACTTAACGGCCTTTCAGATGCCAAGAGCTACGTGAAGTTTCTTAAAGCTGTATTAAATATAGACGAAACGTAAATCAAACAATGGAAAGCGTAAAATAACAACGAGCGGACAACGTCTAAAAAAGAGGGCTAGAGGGTAAAATTGAAAACGTTTCGACTGTTTCCATAGCCTACCCAAAACCCGACTTCTTTTATTTTCTTCTCAGTTCCACCAACAACCGTGCCAGTGCCGAATGTGACTAATTATTAGGTGTCAACAGAAACGTAATAAGATAAGAAATATAAGACGAAAAATGGGGTGCAGAAGAAAAAAAACGATATAAGTTATATAGAGTTGTAAATGAAGCCTAAAAAGAACAATACACGTACAAACCATAAAATAACTCGTGCAACATAATTTCCATTAATTGTCTATTCTAATGGTATACCACTGTTTTATTTAGATATATCTGGAAGCGAACCTCCACGATAATGGCGCTCAGCGAAGCCACTGTGGAATGGCACATTGCCTCTGGCACCCCCAGTGGCCGCTACCGTGTCGTCCACCACGGTCACTACAAGGCGCTGTGGAGTCGTCGCGTGTATTCCTACACTGGCAAGTCGAACGCTTTCCGCGTGACCGACGGCGCCACCTAACGGCAAGCGGGTGACTTTCGCTCTTCGACAGGTTGCGCCCCCCAGCGGCGGCAAGGCACGGATGACAGCTAGGATCACATTAACCTGTCGCGTAGCTGCTTGAGTTGTTTTTCCTGAGTTTTTTGTCGTAGCCCTGGCGAAATTTCCACAGTAAAATGTCGGCAATGCAATACTGAGCCAAGATAGTTTTTGAAGACGATTTTCTATGCTTCTGTTTTGGGGCCGCGTTTGGCCCTTGCACTAATTTACGCCAGACACCTCGAATCGCACAACACCAAGACTAGTCTTATCATTAATACCAGTGTCCATTTTCCTGTACTGTGTTTCAATACCCCCAATATCCACCGTTAAAATGTAATTGCAATAATGCAGTTTAATGTCGGAAATACAACACGAAAATCGCCCATTTTTTATTGTTCCAGTAAGTTTAATCATTAGGTGGGTACTATGCGAAACAGTGTCCTACAGAACTGCTTTTGTAAAATGTAGTAGTTACAGATTACAATATTCGCTAACACAGTCGAATCACTTTCTTAATCAATGCCTTATGGGACCTAAACAGCAATATTTCTTCGCTATTTATCGAATAAAAAGTTCTGTTCCTCTCCATTGCTTCAATGAACGTTTCCGAAACTCGGTAACGCACCATTTTTCTACAAATCCCATTCGAGTTCATTTTTTGGCAGCGGTACACGATCGCTCATTAATAAATCGAATTTCTTATTCACCCCTTTTCGCATCACAAACAATCCTTGTCCGCAGCGGCACACGCCTTTTTCTCGCTGTACGTCTCTCTCGACGCTTCAGATCGGCGTTCTACTGTTAACTAGAATAGTAACAAAACAATAAAGTGACCAGCGCCGTTTTCAATACGCTTTCGTGTGTCGTTATTCCGCTATAGGTATGTTCTGCTTAAATCTTTTCCCGTTCTCCCGTCGTTTTCTGTTTTGCTGTAAAATCGAACCATATTTTACAGTCCCGTTTTTTTTTTCTGCAAGCGAATGTATCGCCTGCCACGATTTACGATTTTCTCGATTCTCGTTACACCTTCGGCTTTCCGTACAGCCTTTAAAATTTGGCTCCTCAGGTGCAATGAAGGCCCATCTGGACACTTTGGCCTTTCCTATGGGCCTGACGCGCTTGTCAAAAGCCGGGGAAAGCCTTATTTGCCAAGCCGCTTTACCCTGAAAAAAACAAACAATAAAGGTGCTCAAAATGGCTGGTCGCGAAACGGTTTTCTACAGATTTGCTTTGTTGATGTTTTTTACGCAAGTCCAGCTAAAATTCGCCCCATTTGCTATGCTGCAAGCATATGCTTAAAGCCGGCTGCCAAATGACGCTCGCTTGCTTGCTCGCGGCTGATTTGATGGAATTTTAAAACCGATGGACTCTTTATTCGTTGCGACCCGAGTTGTCGTGGGTCGCTCTCCCCCCCCCCCCCCCCCCCCAAAAAAAAAACGCCATGCGAAATTGCCCCGCCTTCTTTTTTCGAAGATTCGTCATACTGTGTCGCCTGTATCCGTTTGTATTTTCGCACAAACAACATAGTCGTCCAGCCTTTATAGACGTCACAGATTTACCGATTATCGCCAGATTTACAGGCGCGCGTACCACACTGACTGTAAAACGCGGGATCGCAATTCGTTTTCTATCGCTGCTTTCTGTCCAAAACGCTGCTAGGATGTATAACCGTTGAAAAACACGCGTTCATTGCCCTTCCTTTTTGTGTTTGGCGCACTAACTGCCCACAATTTGAGCTGTATCAGCAAACCCTAACAATGCCCGACTTAAACCACATTATTTCGTGCGCAAATCATTTGCTGCGTTTGCTTGATCAACTTTGTCGTAGCAGCTACGTCATAAAAAAACTTAGCAACCGCCTGTAGCTTTAACAAACGTTGGTCGCTTAAAAATTTCTCCAGATGGCAAATGCCATTGGGGGAACGCGTCCTTTTTAGGTTGTAGTCGTCGCCTTTCCTGTCTTTTCCTTTCCAGTTGTCGTCACTGTGTGCATTTTCGGTCCTTTTGCGTCAAATTTTCGCTGCGCCCAATTTTGATTCCACATAAAACACGTTACCGCCTATTATTATCGTTCGTTCGATTTACACCCAACTCGAAATATCCGTTATACAGTATATATATATGTTTATATATACAGTTGAATGTGTTTTGGAGCCCACCGACTTGTTTTTTTATTTTTTCACACACTATTATATATCTATATAAATATATTTAAAAATGTCGCTGTTGGTTGTTTTCGTTTTTCTAGTGCACATTTCTGATTTATTTATTGCTACATTATACATGTATGGAAACTTGACTGACGCGTTGGCATTAGCGATAATTTGCGATCTTTTTCAATAACATTTCTATTGCACCTTTTTTTTGTTGTGGTGTCCGACAACTAGAGCTCAATCCGATTTGGTGTCAAAAAGTATGCATGCCCGTTACCTAAACACTTACCCAGAAAAAATTCTAAACTTTAGGCCTTCCATTAATGTTTATCATTTAGACATACGTTACAATCACCTGTCGTATTTTTATTATGCGACTAATATTGCCATCAGACTCCATCGCTTAAGCGCAAAAAATTGCAATTTTTAACTTAATTAAAACATTTTTCAAGCACCCGAAAAGGCTTGTGGCCCTTTAATAAACTCCAGGTCAATTGACTCCTATACCTCTTTTTAAAAATTGCATGCACGTACCTAAATGTTTAAACTCATATCGGACATCCTGCACTAATAACCTAAACAGCAAAACAATTCGTCGCTTTACTTTCTCTTTGTCCAGGCGTTTCTGTCGCTCTTGCATTCTGTATCGTCTTGCTGTCGCGTAGAGATTTTGATCAACACATTAAAAGATGCGATTGCTGCCAAATTTACATCCCGCTGGACCGTCATTTTTTTATGACAATCAGTGTCGTAAACAAGTCCTGGTAAAGTAAGCAAAGTTGAAGTGCAGACCAGTCAGTATCAAGTCAAAGAATAAAATACTGAGTGGTTATACCAAGTCTATATATAGAGTGGTTATACCAAGTCAAGCCCGGGTTCAGTCGTTCGAATCAACAAAAAATCGTTAACCTTTGATTTCCAGATTTAGGAAATATAATTTTTAAACTGTGATAATCCCGCGTCACTGGATGTGCTAAATCATAACATTAATGTGCAATTTATAACAAACAATTAAAGTTGGCTGAAATACATAAACTTTTATACGTTGTCTGTATACTCTGTAACTATATTTGCCCAGAAGCATCTTGAATAGTACGCCGTAACGTCGGGGAAGATAAAAGAAATACCACCAAAGCTGTTTTGGTTTTCATTGATAGGACGGAAATACAGGCTGCATTAATAGCTAAAAGTTACATTCCCTTTTATGGTAAGCTGTAGGTACAAAACAAACTTTTCGTAATTTACAAAAGTATATTCAGTGCCTTGTTTGCTCTACTTAAGAAACATTTTACTGGTCCTGGTGCGACAAACTTCTTGCCAGTAAGGTTCGGGCATAACAAAGTGCCCTCTGTGTTTCGACCCCGGAAATTAGGGTGTTCTTCAAAAATTACGGTGTACGCATCCCAAGCACGAATTCACCATTTTAGTTAAAAGGCGAATACACTACTTCAGGAGGTTGTGCGAAAATAATAGATTTATGAGTCTTTTATGAGATTTACGCCTCAAAATAAATTCCTCTTTGAAGATTTTTTGTTTTAATGGCCGTGTAATTTCTAGTAAAACGTGCATTCGAATTCAACAAAAACGTTGCTGTTTTGTAATATCAGGGTTTGTTTTTGTTGAAAAACATATTTTTTTTTATAAGTTACCGCTAATGGTTTATCTTTCAAAATAAAATTTAGGTTTGGTATACTTAATGTGGTAAGCGGTGATTTATTTTTTTCTAAAATTATAGTTTATCTTTACAAAAAATAAGTAAAGGTTTAAAGGTCAATAATGCTGAACAATGGTTGTAGCTTTTTTATGTAACTTGGAGTTTTCGAGTTTTCGATGATTAATTATACTTTTAAAATAAATTTAATATCAACCAAGTTGTCATTTGTTTTTTTTAAATCACTCCCAGCGAACTTAAGCATTAGCTGAACAATCCATCGAATATATTTTTTTTCAGTGTATTACTTTTGTTTTTCAGTGTTTTTTGTACAATATATGGTGAAAAATCTGCCCAATTATAATTAAGTACTTCATAGAACTACCTTGTAATATATAAACTTTCACTAAACTATGATAAAATCTTTGCACTTCAGCACAACGTGCTGCAGCCAAATTAAAGTCTCTTACTTTTTAAAGTTAGTTTTAACATTTAAAAATAAAAAAAATGGTGAAGAAGTAATAGATTCATATAAACATGATTGATTTTTCCGCAACATATTGTCAATAAAACCTGTAAGATAGCTTTTGGATTTGTTTTTTAGGCAGAGGGTTTAATTTTGTTTTAATCACATGGAAAATTGTAAAAAGTGTATTTTTTTAAATTTGCTTTATTTTAAAGAATATTTTTAAAGTTTCTACTTGTTCGATAAATGCATTTTATACAAATAACTGTGTTGTTGTTGCCATATATTAAAGAATAGTGCCTCATACCAACACGCATATTTCCACATTTGGTAATTAAAAGTAAGAAAGTCAGAATATGTAAATGATATTTAACTGGTTGTATTACAATAGTATCTTTATTTTATAAAGTTGCATATAAAGCATGTTAATTTATTTCCAGTTCTGTGAATTTTTCAAGTAAAACAATGATGAGTTACTTTGTTTACAATAAATATATAACTTTTACACTGTTCATTTTGTTAATTTGCTGTTCTGTTTGCATGTTTTGAATGCAATTTTAACGCAAAGTAATATATTTTTTGTTACTTGTATTGCAAATAATATTGACGAGTTTAAAAGTTTCTTTACCAGTAAACCTTGGTTGGTTTCGGCAACATACAAAGACCTAATTCAATTTTGTTAAAGTTACAATTTTTTTATATGCCATTTTGCCTTATGATTGGTATAAGACAAAGCATTTAGTAAAAGAGTGAACTAAATTTTGGAGCATAGCCATTTCTAAAAATTTTGGAGCAAGCTCATTTAGAAGAAGGTAGCATTTTAAACGTTTCGAATATCATCACGCTGTTGAAAATTATTAAAGGTATATTCAAAACGTTTAAAATGCTGTCTACTTCTGTAAGGAATTTGAACTAAATTTGTTTTTACTTTATAAATACAAATATTAATTATTTTGAATTTGTTTTACAGAAATTGTTGCATGATGCATGATACAGTAGAAAAATAACTTCTCTGTTTGCAATAAACAAGACTTTGGAATTATGTCATCCTTGCTATTAAAACAATTTTAATTATTTTATATGCAATAAAAAATGCTCCCTTCATTTGACTGACTGCAGCCAGTTAATATACAGTAAGATCATTTATTTTTTATGTTGTGTTTTTTCATAAATCAAAATGTTTTAATAATAATACGGTTTAATATATTTATGTGTCACTGCCATACCATATCACAGAGAATATTTACCACTTTAGTGTCCCACATGAATTAACTTATTTTAAGAAATAGAGCAGATATTTTAAGCAAACTTCATTTTAAGCAGACTTATATTAATCATAAATCTTAAGTAAAATTAGAAAAATAGTATTTCAATCCTGTACTTTTGATTGTTTTGTTTTGGTTAGATTCAGTTGATTTGATACCGCTAGCCGATTTTTTATTCAAATCTTATGTTGCATATTAACTTGGCATGCAGCTAAACGAAAATGTTTTTTTTTTTTTGCTGAAAATATCGGCAGAAATATTGGCCAATTTGTACTGATACTGATATATCGGTTTATCTGTAGTCGAGTTGGCAAATTAAAAAAAAAACTTGAAGAAGTCTATTTTAAAATATAGTTAATCTTCATATGTTACTACTAGGTAAATTTATCAGTGAGGTTTGCAAACACACAGTAGACAATTGTTTACGCTTCATAGCTTCAGGCTGTCAGCTACTGAGCTATGCCAGCATTTAATTTATGTGGAATTTTAATTGGTCTGCTGCTGTCTACCTATACATGAAATTTGTCTTAATTTAATATACATCTTTCCTTATATCCGAGTTAATAGTTTACTATAAAACTATAAATGCAGTCTTTTGCATTTATTAAGGCTGTTTGTTCTTGGCGGTTATACAATATGAAAATCGACTAAAGTAAAGATCTTTTCCCTGTGGCATATATGCAGTAGGATATACAACCAACATATTTTATCTTATGGCTGATCAAAATGGAGGAGAAAGGGTTGATGTTGGGCCACTTCATCACAAACAGAAATCTGGCAGAAAAACGCTCTCCGTAGAAAACATTCAGGTTTTTGTTGGATGCTATAAATGTTGTATACTGGATTGTTTCTTGTTGTGTTCTCAAATCTTCATAGGTCACATTGACGTTTGGCTTGCAATTCTCGATCTGTCTCCCATGTATTTATAAATGTTGTGGAATGGAATAGTTTTTTGATGTTAGTTTGTTTTTTGCTAAGTGTAAATTTAATCATTAAAAAATTGCATCACCTTTCAGCATACTTTGTCAGGCTCTATCTTCTGATTAAAGAAAAAAAATCTACTTTAGAAAAAAACGTTTTTTATTTGTTGCAAGTAAAAATAGGCAATTCAAAGTGTAACAAAATATAAAAAAGGGTCACTCTTATGCCTGGCGAAAAATCTACAAATACAAACACATTCTATTTTACTGCTGATGTGATAATATTAGGAATTGGCTTAGCATTTTGTTTATATACTGAAGAAACAATTTTGGGTGCAAATGGGCATGGCTGATACAATGACACAAATAACAGTGGAATTATATGGGCCGAAAATTTATTTTTGGGACATATCTTGTTTTACTTGTGTTTATAACAAATTCCTTCTCTTGATTGTGTTGACCAAACATTACATGGTTTCCATCACCGTTGAAGTTTTGCTTTGCGCTCACACCAAACTCTTGAATAAACCTTGCCTCTTTTAGAACTGCCAATGTGCAGGCGATTTTGGCTTTTATGTATTCATTTGCCTTCATTTTCGCATGTCGCATTTGGCGTTTTTCCCCTTAAACAGTCTCTGTTTCATGCACCTGAATATGCGGCCATACTCTCTTCTGTACTGTGAGTTTAGATAGCCGTAGATTAGTGGGTTGATGACGGCGTGGAGCCAGGCTATGCAGGTGATCACTAAACCCACACTGGCGGCCACTTCAATTTCAAACAAAACCTGCAGATAAAAAATGCATTTAAAGTGTGGTACTGGCTTGGCTTGATATTGAGTGTTGAAGTGTTTTTGATTGTTTGCGCATTGCAGCTACATTTATACCTAATTTTGGTCTATTTTTTACTGTACATCAGTGATTCCCAAACTGTGTGCCGCGGCACACTGAAACTTTTTGCAATTATTGAAATTAAGGTTTACATTTGTGTTGCCAACAGGTTTGCACACAAGTATTTTGAACTTGACTATGCACTATCCATTACAAATAAGTAATATTAAGACATTATGTACAGTTTGTTGTGTGTTAAGAGCGATTGTGAAATTACTCTATTGTTGTTCTGTTAAAAGTGTGCCGCGAAATATTTAAGATGTTTTTTTGTGCCACAAGCTAAAAAAATTTGGGAACCCTTGCTGTATGTTGTTGCCTATCTGTTATCTTTATCTGTGGTTTTTAGAGGTTATATTAAAAAAATTACTTGAGAGTAACAAAGCGTGAAATTATTGGAACCTAATAAATAGATATGTGATGCATACTCAATTCGCATGCATACTTTACAAACTAATTACCTGAATTAAGTATAGCAGTGCAATGGGTAGAATACACAGTGCATAGGCAACACAAATGGTGAGGCTGCTGTACACTAGCTGTCGCTCACGAGCGTGCTTCTTGCGCAGCATGCGTTGCCTGTTTAGGGAAGTAATAAATTAAATCCAGCCAGATGTCAGTTATGGCAAGGGTCACTTGGGGACAAGGAAGCATTGTGTCACTTAACAGTCAGTCATACAACGGTTTTGAATCATTGTTTTTGTTCACTAGAGATTGACCAATATCACTTTTTCAGGACTGATACTGAGAACCGATATTTTATGTTTTTGTCAAACCTTTCCGATACCGATTTTGTATATATATACCTGGGATATGGTAACAAATTAAATTAATAAAAATTAAAATCCAAATAGCATTTCAGTTTATCTAGCATTCCTGTATTTATTTTCCCTTATTTTGCATATTAACATTGCATGGTGCTGAATTTTTTGTGGGGGCAATTAGTTTGTTTTTCAGGAAAAGCTAGACCATATTTTAATAACAAAATATCAGCTCAAATTTACCGATCCAGATATATCAGTAAAAATGCAATATCGGCCAATATTATCGGTAAACCAATATATGGGTCTATCTCTATTGTTAACTCTACAGTTCCAAAATAACTGATATTTCAAAATATTCTAAAAAAACTTTTAGACACCCTCATTTAAAAAATAAAAAATAGTAGGCTGTATGTAACAAGAATAGTATCATTCCTATTATTGTGCTGCCTTAAGTACCTTTGTTGTCTTTTTCTTTCCTTTCTCGTAGCCTTATGTTTGCGATCCTGAATCTTCCTTGCAATCGTTCCAACCCTTGTCCTTTGGGTCGATTCCCCATCACTGTCATGTCGGTGTGTAATGCTGTTTGACCATGCCCTTTTTCTGGGATCCAGTCGTACCGACCACGATGTTGCGGTTTTAAGGGGACTAATGTCATTGTGGCTCGACGAATTGTGTATTCCAGTACTACGTTTATAGTAAGCAGATCTGGCCCTGAACATTTTGTTTTCGCCGCTCAGAGTTTCGAGCTCTGATTTTTCGTTCTCCGAAAGAAACACAGTGCTTTCTTGTGGCAGGGTGAGCGTGTTTTTGAAATTGTTTGGATTCGTGAAATCAATGTTCGGCAAAGTTGGTGCGCTCAGCGATTTCTTGCGTCGTATGTCCGGCAATTCCAACTGGTTTTCCCGATGTTCAATTTCCAGCTTAGGTAAGTTGGCAGTGCTGTCATTTTCGGTCGCCAGCTTGGAAGTGCTTCCAGCATCGTCTTCAGTCAAATTGTTGTCGGAACTTTGACTGACAGTTGCAGATGGCTTGTCCTCGGCAATACTATCCACCCCTGATGTTGTAATCTTGCTGTTTCGTAACAGAATCTGCCACAGACTGTTTCTCTTCTTAATGACAGGAGGCGGTTTTGGCTTGTCCTCATCGTCAGATGCAGTTGCCGCGGTGCTGTATCCATTTGCCTCCGACTTTGCTGAATCTTCCGTCGGTGACAGTGGTTCTCGTGTTGGAGATGATTCCCCCTCTTTTCGGAAGATGTGCGAAGAATCGCTTGGCCCAGTGTTACTGCTCTTGTCAGCTGTAAAATATTTATATTTTTTATTAATTTTGTTATTTAGCATTTTTGCCTTTAGACATGTTTCATTATTGTTTAAAAGGAGCTCTACTAAGAAGTTTTGCATTAGAACATTGTGAATTTAGAAAAAGCTCCTTTTTTCAACAAATGATTTACACTACTAGTATAGATGTTTACCTATAATTGGTTTGAAGCCATGTCCAACTCCTTCGATGAGACTGGAAGGCTTAAATTCATCCCCAGTATCGTCACTTGTATTGCCAGTCGACTTTATCCGTGAAGTTGACACAGCAGCTGTAAGGAGATTATATGTATATCAAACTGTGATGTCAAAAAGTATATTAGATCCAGTATTTAGTTTAAATTAATATCAAGCATTTTTCTATAAGGATATAGAATATAGACTGTTCATGCAGTGCTAACCAATTTTTTGCTTGAGCTTAATATTTTTCCCTATTTTACTGTGCCTTCCAACTGATATGCTAAAGAGAATAGAGCAAATTTGTTGGTATTTTTGATCATTCTGACAGAAGCGTTGCACTAAAAGAAGTCACTGATTTTCTTTTAAGCAAATGAATACGATTTTATCGACAGACATTTCCATGGGTTTAAGAGGGGAGAGGGGATTTTGCTTTCTGCATTATTTATTGCCCCACTCTTCGAAACCTGGAAGCCAGTTTGAATATTGAATTAGACTGCATAATTAGGCGACACAGTCTGGCAATAAGAGAAGCGTCCGACCTTTGCTTTTCCCAGATGAACGTCTGAAGCTGGAGCGCTTGTGGTGCTTCAGCTTTTTCTGGACTTGCTTCACTTTGCGAAAGATGGACGTGTACAGAACGATCAGGATAAGCAGCGGCACTGCCTGGAAGCAGATGTTCAGGCCCATGTTGTACCATCTGCAAATAGAAAAGCAGGCCTGAGTGGTGTATGTTGTGGCAGAAAATTATAACTACTCAATTTTGTGTCTTCTCTCGCCAAAATGTACGGCCCACCAATCTAACTGCACACGATTGATTGCAATCAAAATTTGTTAATAAACAGTTTACAAGTAAGAAAGAAGTGCGAGTGGTATTTTATGCCTCGTTCTCCTTCCGAGAATATTGCAGGTTTCTTTTTAAAGGGTAAGAAAATTTGACTTACGTAATGCTTGCTGCCACATCTATGGTTCCAATGGCGCATCGTAAAGAAACAGGTCTCCAAGCAATTGCATTACCTGAAACAATAAACAGATGTATTTAACCTACTGCGAACACAGTATCTATATTTATAGTTTAGTTTATCATGTAAAGGCATTTTCTTGTTGGTCTTGTTTAGAAATTAAGTTACACAAAAAATGGTGAATATAAAATCCTGTCACAACAAGCATTAACATCTTGTTTAGCATTACCAGTCATATAACCAAGCAATTTAAATGCTGCATTTACGTGAATGTCATTTTGCAAAGATATAGACTTACCAATAATGACAGGCAGGTAAAGAAGAGGGGCAGTCAGCCAGATACTTGCAATGCATATTGCCAACCTTTGGCCGCTAAACAGTCGCTGGTATCTGTGGCACAAGCACACATTGTTATTTGCCGTTGTGAACAGCATCTGCTATGTCGCTATTAGCACTCCACTATTTATTGATTTGCGTGGTTATGGTTTTTCTCTTGTTTGCACCTGTTGTTTTGAGACTTTTTAGAAGTATGGTTGTCAGTATAGCAATTTTTTTAATTATTAGATTAGTTGTCTATAAATGTTATCAAAAGTTGGGTTAATTAAAGCAATTTATTGACCATTTTCAAGAATGTACAAAATACATAACATGGTAGATACGGATTAATGTCATATTTGACCTTATTTTCATGAAAGCATAGGCAGAAGTCACCTTCCATTTTTAGGATATTTTTTATATTTATGACCTTGGGTGTAATTTTAAATACAAAATTAATTTGGTGTAAAAAGATAATGGCGCTTTTTAAAACTAGTTGTCTGTGTGTGTTCAATTTAGGTTGTGTTGTCCAGCTAGATTGCATTGTGAACGCTCTTCCCTTTAAACATACTCACATTTCTGATTTGACGATGCCGACATAACGGTTGACCGCAATTGCCACCAGGTTGTGTAGCGAACAGGCAAGCGATGTGTAATAAAGGAAGCCAACAAACGAGCAGAAACCAGGAGGATAGATTGAGTGCTGAACATAACATAAACAAACAGCTAATTGGTTTGTCCCTATTGCTTTTGTGAAAACTAATTTACATTTCTAAATAGGAAAAGATTTTCAACATTTATAAATGTTTTGACATAACTTTTATAAAATGTTTTTGACACAGTTTGACATATCTTTTTAGTGCCTAACGTTTTAGAAACTTGCAGTTATTAATAAACATTGCACTCTTCTACAGATTATTGGTCGAAGACAATAGAGTTAAAATAAATATTTGCTTACCCCTGTGATAAATCCTGGCAATGTTAACGGGATTACGACGGCGGAGAAAAACAACTCGACCAGGCAGAGGTTGGCGATTAGAACGTTAAATGAGGTCTGTAGGTTCTTGTTTCTGGTGTAGGCCCACACTGTCACCCCGTTGCCCGCTGTTCCCAGAACCACGACAAGAAAACCAACAAAAACTCCCAGGTATCTCCAGTCGCCTATTGGTTTTTAAAAAAATTTTGAAACTTTCACTACCTTTGCTAAGATGTTATTGCTTTCTGATATTGAACACAAGAGCAGATTTCAAGCTTTAAAGTGGTAACTGAATTTTTTTTTTTTTTTATGTTTATTTTATTAATCATTTTTTAGGTTTTACTAGTTGCACTTAAAAGAATTGCAAAAAAAATTTTTTTTTATATATTTACCATTTTATTTTGTGAAAATTGTATTTAAAAATGAGTAAGATTCTTTTCATTATCATGACTTTTTATGGATACAATACTGTTAAATAAGCTCTAATACTAGGAATTCACAATAAATACATGAACAAAATAAAAAGAATAACTTGTTAATGTACCTGGGTCTTCCAGATATTGCAATTCAACAGTTTCCTCTGGTAATCCAATAGTTGTAGTGTTCATTATGTTAACAACACCTGGAACTAATTTTGGGGATATACTCATATTTTTTTCAATCGTTGTTATGTTTGTACTTCAGAGTATCAGGCAACCTGGTACTTTTGTAACTTTTCCAGGTTTTCAATCATTTCTGAAAAAATTTTTGCTACTGTGCCTAACCGTTTGTTCTGAAACCAAAAAGATTAAGTTACAACACTACAATGTCCCGCGGCTCTTGATTAATCCACAAAGCTTGGCAATTCAACAAAGCTTTAATCCAGTACAGCATGTGTTGAAAGGCTCTCTAATTAAGTTAAAACCGACTTGATTATGTTATGGCTTGTGCTGGCTTTGATTTGACTTTCTCTAATTGCCTGTAAAGTCTCTCAATACAAGTACTTCCAAGCCATGCTCACACTTGAGAGTGTAAAGAACTCTGCAAACTTGGCGCCTACATTGACACAGTTGTAGAGTACACTGGCAGCTACACAACTGTGTGTGTTAAATGGAATTCCTTATCAGCACTCGGTCCCATTAGGCAACAAATTATCCCGTCTCAACCTTTAACGTGCCAATAAATGATCTACTCCGTAGGGGCAGCACTGCAATTCTGTTTGCATTGTGTCCCTGCCATGTTTATATACTGTTTCCCATTTCATGTCGGGACACCTCTATTTTTACAACTTAGTTAGAGGCCCGCCTCGCTGCTGTCACACGCCAAACACAATGACGCACAACATTTTTTTTACTCGCCAGCTAGAATCCAGTGCTCTCATTTCTTCCCTTGTCATGTCATGTCAGTGGAGACTCAATGGCTACTTTCTGTCTTGTCCGCTGACCAGTCACAGGCAGCTTGCGTTGCCTGCTGCTGTGTTGTGTTGCGGTATTTGTTTTGATTACGAATGGCACATCGGCCAGCACCGGAAAGAAAGAAAGAGCGTGCTTGAATGTGATGTCACAGTAATGTATTGCCGCTTCCTGTTGGCAGAACTAATCTGCCACAGAGACCCTCTGTCCTGTTCACAACAATGGCATGCGCATGATTAAGATGTGTGCCTTACAGAAGCTGTCTTGTAAAACATGTCAATTCTTCGTCTTTGTTTTTGTTATCAATTATTGCAACAGATTGCCATGCTCTTTAAATGGTACTTTCCTGTGATAAGCTATTCAATTGCTACATTTTATCAAACCCATAAAAAATATGATATTAAAGATTTAGCACATTTTTTAAACTTTCCCAAATAAACTTTATTTTATATTTTCAACGTTTGACCAGTTTTCATTTTCAATTATTCTGCTGTAGTAACTTGAAATAAACTTATCCATTGTTTCAATAACATTGAACAGTATGTCGCACAACACCTTCTCTGGCACACCAACAACTTCTCGAAATGTTTACAAAACTCTCACTTGTATTTTATTTAAAATGACCAATGTTACTCTTATTCACACTTTCTTTCACAGTCGCTAAATGCTGCATACACCAATAGTTCGTCCTACTCAAGTAACTACAAAAGCAAGGGTGGATCAAATACCTTAGGAAGATTAAATTCACTTTCTGCTTATCGAAGTTCAAGTCCAGGGAGACACAGGTTAGTAAAATTTAGAGGTAATTATATGTAACAATTTTGTGAAAACACATTTCCTTTCAGTTTATAAATATATGGTCCAGTTTTTATAACTCACCTTGTCCTAATCTAAACAGTATTTTTCTATCTGTTTTCATTTAAAAAAAAACTACAACACTAATTGCTCTTATTTTTTTAAAGCACAGATTAATCCTGTAAAAAACAAATTTAAATGGTATTTTATCTTACAATACTTATTATTTATGATAAAAATCTATACCATTTACCCTAAGACATACTTTTAACAGCTGGTTTCTTAAATAGGCCAACAT
This sequence comes from Ascidiella aspersa, assembly GCF_963924565.1. NCBI lineage: Eukaryota > Metazoa > Chordata > Ascidiacea > Phlebobranchia > Ascidiidae > Ascidiella > Ascidiella aspersa. Next base: position 29,601,879 of record NC_139448.1, on the reverse strand, counting down.
GCCATTAACTATAGTAGTGGCATAAACAGGCACAGCGTTGCTATCCTTTCCTGCCAGTTAAAATTTATGTAATTTCCTTCTCCAATTATACTTCATGTCACAATGCGAAACAACAGAATTACAAATAATGGCACCTAAAGGCCACTTTTGCTCACCACAACCTTTGTGTGACCCAATATGACCATTTCTGACAATAACCCAACACCACAATTGTATCCTTCAACAACGGGGTGGTCTGAAAACTCTTTGTTCTCACAGTGAGAGCCCCTTTAGAAAGCTGAAGTGGCCCCTTAGTCCTGTACCTGTCACAACACTAAAGATAAATTGACTCTGACCTTTTTGAATAGCTGGCACCTCTTTATGATAAATCGGCTTTTTGTTTAGTTGGAGAATAGTTGTTGACCGCAAAATTCTGTAAAGATGTTGGATATTTAGTTTATATATATCAACGCTCAGTATGAAGTATGCAGCACTTTTTTAACCCTAGATAGCAAACTTTAAACCTAAACCAAATATGGGATTACTGTTTTCTTCAAAGCTAAGCTTTTCTGCAAAAAAATCTTAATCTAATAAAAAAACTCGCTACTTTAAAACCCAAACCTTAAAAAAATAGTTTTAATTTTTACTCTATTTTACATAAAGCTTTCAATAATTAAATTCTAATTCTTTTCTTTGGACTGTCTTAACAATTAAAACATTTATCTTACTACTTAAAGCAAGTTTATCTTCTCTATTGTATTGTCATAACAAGATTTCCAACGATAAATGTTTTCAGTTGCAGTAAAACTTTATATAAGCCCAATTTTTAGAGGCCGGATTTCTGTGATGGCGTCCACTCCCAACCTGTCGGCCGGCACACTGGACAACAACATGGGAGCAAATGGAAGATTAAACAGCTCCTCTGCGGCATCCACCACCACCTCCTCTACCGCTTCTTCCTCTTCCCAGAGCCGACCTGCATCCAGCACTGGAGGGAGCAACACGCTGCAGATTAACGGAACAGGTTGCTTATTTTTTAGGCTAATTTTGTTTTTTTGTAATTTTTATGTAGCTTAGCTAGGAACTGCCAAGTTTAAGTGGTTATATAGAAAATTCAATTGCTAAATTTTTGTGGATAAGTGATTCTCACTTTAAAAACTTATTTGCTTGCTGTATGTTGTTGTAATCAAAATAAGTAAGTTTTAAAGATAATACCTTACAAATCTTGCCTTTAATTTAGCTTTAGTTCACCTAATATTCGCCACTATGCTTTTAAAATCAATGTCGCCATTTATCTTTCAAAACGAGAATATGTTTTGATTAGCTAACAGGTTTTTGTATACGCATTTTACGATGTAGCCAATATTCCGTTCGAATTTGTCATTTTTTTATCATTTGCAGTAATTGTATGGACGCTTTTGATACTGATGTTTTTCCCATAGACATTATTGGTGTGTATTCGTTCTTTTGAATATGACTTGCGCTTTTTATAAGGTTAATGTCCTTTAGCCCTAATCATACTCACGCAGAAAGCATATCGGATTGTTTCGGGTCAAAAAACAACTAATATTTTGTTTGTCATCACGAAAGCAATGGAAGTTTAACACTACTTTGCTTTCAGAAGAGCGAAAAAGAGCCAGTGGCGGCGACTTCATTCTACAACTGCAGCAAGAAAACGAAGCTCTGAGGCGGGAGATCGATTTAAAAGTGAGTGTTGGTAACTGTGACGAGTATGTCGAAAGTCTTGCTTTCAGTTCGAAGACCGAAGCCTTTCTTTGTTTCAATTGAACGTATGGGTATCTCCTACCCTTTGTTAAGATTCATGCGAAAGCTTGATTCAAAAGTAGGCGCCTAATACGTATGACGTAGGTATAGTTCTCATTTTCTTAACGTCGTCATTTTGTCCAATCCGATTTTGAAGGACACTCCTTTTAGGTGAGAACGCATCTTGCCGGACAATATCGATAGCAGATAAGTTTCTATCACAAATAGTAGTTAGGTCGGAACTCATGCAATAAGTTTCGAACGTCTGGAGTTTATAGTAAAAGGATATGCTTCACCTTAAAAAACAACAGGTATGTACCCGAGTCATTCTGCGACCCCGGTCATGGTAATGTCATTTCCGCAGTAATAAAGTTGAATTCCTTACTCCTTCACAAGAATAACTTCACCTACAAGCACAGCGTTCACTAGTTAATCAATTAAGGTTTAAAAAGAAGTCGAATTATTTTTAGCCCTAGTGCATTTTTACGCTACGTGTTTTCTGCGTATCTGTTCAGTGCGTTGTGTGCCGTTTATTTGACCCTTATGAGGACCCCGTCTACGGTTAGACGTTTGATGCTACGCGCAGGTAAAACGAACATCCTTCCGTGCTTATTTTCTTTATAAGGGTCATTTAGACAATACCTGCAGGTTAAGACAACCCTGGACTACTTATTTAAGCTTTCATAACTGGCAAATGCGATTTTTATCGAATAGAATGAAACTCGCATTTTTTACCTAACCTTTCTGAGTCTGGTTTATTTTATTTCAAGCGGACCCTGGCTGTCTCGCACGTCAAAATCTAACTAACGTAATGGAAGAGAACCGAGCTGTACAGTAAACTGTTTTGATGAATTCAGATTGTGACTGAATTTTTATAGATGCTTTCCGCAACAAATTGGTCCTGTTTTGCCACCGGCTGTTTTCTCTACGGCTTTTTGATTATTTAGATCCCCATAATTGTCCAATTGTTCCGCGTTTGCGTTACGTATGTTTACAACGTGCGTAATCGGACTCCGTTTGCCGTATATGCGAGCGTCAGAGATTGGCATGCTGATACTAAATTTTGCTTAAAACATCACAGAAACTGTTTACAAAACCAAGAGCTCAGCATTTGTAGTTATCAACACGGGAGCGCACGTTTTAATATTTTCGACATTTGCTTTTTGTTACTTGATTAGCTATCACAGGTGCAATAAGTGTTGCTGGTTTCCTGTGAGTAGGTAATACATTTCCAACTCGATAAAGTAATAATTAAGTAATAAATCTTCTTATTGAGGCTCAACTAATTTAAAACCTGTTTTACCAACTATGGTACTAAAATAAGCGAAGAGCCTGACTTGTAAATTTACTGGGGATGCTCCAATATTATACCATATTGCTAGCGAATTATCAAGTATGAATTACACTTTCTTTATTTGTGAATGCTTCAAATTGTTATACAGCCCTTAAATATCTTAACATGTGTACACTGTTTGGTAGCTTGATAATAAATTGAAATGCCAAAAAGGTCGAGTAGATCGCGCTTGTATTATCTTCAGTAATGTGGCTGAGAAGTAATTCAAGCATCACTTATAAAAGGTGGGACGCAATTGTTTTCAGTCCAAGTTTCTATAGTTAAAGCATTATAAAGATAATACAAGCTCGTATCGAAACATCTTAAAAAAAGATCATGTCGATCTACTCGACCTTTTTGGCTTTGCATTTTATTATCTTAACATGGGTTTTCATGATAACGTATCATGTGTTTATTATGACGCCATACGTCTTTATTACGACGTAACAAGTCCGAATGTCATCGCTTTATCTTGAGACTATTATGCGGTCCAATATTTGTATCTTCCTAATGACGTAGCACGTCTTTTCTATGACGTAACAACACAGCACGAAACGCCATCGCATTTGTCTGTGAATCCTCCAGGAGAGCAAGCTCCAGTCGAACATGAACACCATCAAGACGTTCTGGAGTCCGGAGCTGAAGAAGGAAAGATCCCTGAGGAAGGAGGAAAGCATCCGGATCATCGCGCTCCGAGAACAGCTCAAGGTCGCGCAGGAGGAAAATCAGGTGGGTGATGTCACAATGGATAAATAGACCCCGGAATAAATGCCAAACGCCCCGTTCTTGATTTGCCTACAGTTCTCGCCTAGTCAAAAAAAACTTATATATTGAAACCCCATTTTTTGTGGTTGAGTAATAATGTTCTAGTTTTAACAAGAAATTTACTTAGCGGACAAAAATAGAAATAAATTTCTTAAGTAGCAAATACTTCCTATCACATATAGTTTAATCGGTCCGTTAAAAGAAGCATTTGTTGAAAAAAAAAATTACCGGTATATTTTAGTTACTATATTTTGGAGCGTCATACTTTTTATTTAGCCATGTTTACCACAAATAACTTTACCAATCGCCTGCACCATGTAAATAGTGTGACGTAGTTACGCTTACGTCGAGCAAATTTTCACGCTGCCCAAACAAATTAAAATATTATTTAGGATATCAGCTATAAACAACATTTGGTTGACTGCTTGGCTCAGTTTCCGGCGCGCAATTTTCCCCGGTTAAATCTTCTACCCTGCTTATTAAACCGGATTGCTTTTTATAGCGACGCTCTTAGAATCTACGTCGAGTTTTTAATTAGGCAATAGCGTAAACTTTAAGCGGAAAATGTCAACTACGCGTTTTCTGCTAAAAGCTAATTAAAGACCGGGCTTCGTCTAAAGTGGACCACTGTAGACTGCGGCTATCACGAGGCTAAATCGGAAATAGTACTTGATATAGCGCACTGCGCAGGGGCACAGCATTTGTAATGCTATTTCTATTTAATATTTTTGATTTTTTGCACATATTTGGTCGGTGGTGGTGCGCAAGGCAATACCCGTTTGCTAATTTATTCTATCATATGTTGCATAATTTTAATAAAATATGCCGTTTGCGAATATATGCAAATGTAACTTTTTATGTCCACAAGGCTTGTATTATTGCCGTTGGGATTTTTGCGTAGTGTAAAGTTTATTTGATTTAAAGTTCGTTAACTGCTGTTTTAATTAAATTTTTGCTAATCTTTTTCCGCTCAACTATGTTTTTTTTTATATAATCTGGGCTTTTAGCAACACTTTAACAATATTAGTCGTCTTAACAGCTTACGCATGTCTTATTAAAAATATCTTCTGTTTGGCGAAGGATTACTCTGTAGTGTAACTATGGACTGTTTCGTAATATCGTTTTTTTATTTTTTATTTTTATTAAACTTACCAAAATCTTTTAATGTCCGGATAAAGAACGTTGTATTTCATTTACGTTTAGTTTCTTAAAAGTTCGTTATTATGCCAAGCGGTCCTAGGGTATTCACGTTAAAATACCAAGCTCATCTCGATCGTTACCTTTGGTTAAATTAGCCTTCAAATGTGATTTTACGGGAAAACTCGGTAACTCGCCGTGATAATTATCTAACAACAGATATTTGTTGATATTAACCTGCGCTTTTTAGCTTTTGATAAAAGCTACGAGAAAAAACTATTTACCATCTTAGTAGTCGATGACCACTTGTGAAATAGCTCAGTCTAGGAAGATTTATGTGTGGATCGAAAATAAATTTTCGGGAAAATTTTGTTTCATTGCGCCGTTTTATCTTTGGTACGAAGGTTAATTACAGGGCGCTTTACAGATGCGACCAACTTTCTTTTATTTTCACCCATCTTAGCAAATCCGGAAATAAAGATGATATTACAGATTTTTTTCTTGCCGTATACATTATCATATCGTTGTGGCGTGTGCCTTAACGCGAAACGACAATTTGTAGATGCCCGAAGCCGCTCTATCGGTAGATCTATGCGAATTCCGACCTGTCTTGTCAGGCGCCTCTACAGCCATGACGCGAATCGCTCGCCCAGAAATAAGTCTAACGCTTTTGTGCTCTGTGGTGCCTAAGTACACGTGTTTGGCGTTCACGCGTGCATTGCAACATATGCATTGCTCCCTTGAGTCAGCGCACATTCGGTTGGTCGTTGATGATGCCTTGCAAAATAAAATTTGATGTTGCGACTTTGTGTTCCAATAGATTCAATTGGTCGTGCAGTTCGTGGTAACTCTTATAACTAGTTTTCTTTTAAAAATTCTTGTTACGATTTTTCTAAAAGTTTTGTTACGATTTTTTTCATCCAATAGAGTATATTCCTCTTGCTCAGTGAAGTTAGTGGTTACTCTTATAAACCTTTCTTCCTAAAAAGAGTCGCATCTTGATCAATTGTAGAGTCGCATCTTGATCAATGACGAAATCACGAGTTAACATACCTTGATCAACGATTTTTTTTTCTCATCTTAATAGTGCATCGCATCTCACTCAATTACAAACAAACGCATGTTGATAAGAACCGATCAAATTTAGTGTAAGAAAGATAAACAGCACTTTTCTTTAAAAACGTTTGCCAAATACTTATGCTTGAAGTTGAATTTTTAAGTCGCGAAGGGGCACTAAATTGAAAGCCGTTCGGATCCCACAAAGTTGTGCCCCAAAACTATAGCGTTAAAGAACAGCCCGTTGCCCACATAAGGTGCCATTGGCAATAAAATACAAACCACGTATAGGCTGGTTCGTCGGAAGTCCATTCAAATTTCATCTCGGTCAACTCTAAGTTTACAAAGTTTTATCTCGCTGTCAGTTTATTGCATCACCACACTACGTTAAATAAGACGTACATCCTGCTCAAGATCTTTGACACCCCTTTTCCCTTTACCGCTACGTGTGCGCGCCGGACATCTGCCTTAAGCCGCTTTGTAGTAGATTCAACATCTTAGCGAAGTGGGATATCGCACCAATTGGCTAATCTAGGCGAATCGACGTAGATTAGGATTGGAACTCCTTTAGAACGGTTGACAAACTTTAACTTGATTCCTACACAATGTGTAATTAAGCTATTTACCCCTTTTGACAAAATAAAAGTTCGTGTTCGATTAACCTTACTTTGGTCGTGCGACTTTATGTTCCATGTTATCGCATGTATATCGCAATTAAAAAATTGAAACTTGGCTATTCGCAATTTGACGGATGTGTATTGCAGCTTACAGCATGGCCGCTTTGGATGTCTATTATTGTAGCACTTCTGCGGTGTTTAGTTTCTTGTAATCTCTACTACTTTAGGTAATGTTCAGGTCATTAGCAGTGGTTTGTGCCTCCAAAATAGCCAATAACCCTGTCTCTTCTCGATATGTAACTTAAAAAAGCTAAATTAAGCCAGAAAAGAAAACATCATCCTGATATTATTCACTATTCCGTAAAGTTATTAAGAGTATTATTTTCGCCTGATTGCTTGTGTTTAATTGTCGACCAAGTGATTCTGACAAGTTCTGCTTTCGTATTCCATTAGCTTTATATTGTTCCTGTATTTGGTGTTGCCAATGCCTTATGCAATCGCGTGGCCGTTACGTATATTGCATAGCCCGACATCTTGCATATTATCAAAACACGCTCGATTGACTCACGTGTAGCTCGGCACTCAGTCGAGACGTTTCTTCCTGTTATGTATCGAGCTCTACACTTTTGACCGCGCCGGTTACAAAAATACGTGACCCGAAATTACTGATTCACGGTTGTTTGACGATTTTTAAGCTTGGCAGTTGCACCGTGGTCGTGAAAATGCAAGTTTTGCACCACTGCACCCAGTTTGTTTGCTATTTTTACATCAGTGTACAAGAATGGCGTCATCGTAATTAAACTAGTTTGCAATTTTCAGCATCACTACTATGCACCCGTACCGCTATACGTTATCAGATCGCGTGCTAGTTAAATTTCGTCGATAACCATTACTAGCACTATTTTCTTCGACCAATTAATGACGCATTTAAAACAAAATTTGTTTCAATCACAGTTATTGTCTCCTTGTAAATCTTATGACACTCTTACACGTTTTCGTGGTAATACTCAAACTCTGGCAGGTTCTATGTGACGCAGCTTAAATTTGTACATTACACAGCTTAAAACCTTACATTACACAGCATAAAATTGTACGGGGCACAGCTTAAAAATGCAAAATTGTTTGCGTTTTGCAGGTCACCCGATTAGATGTCGCAATATAGCGAGAAACGGGGAAAACCTGAACGTGAGATTCGCGGTGTTCCAATTAAACGCTATTTTGCGGTCGATTGTGTTTTTTGGTTACTTGTAACACAACAGCCAAGCACTGAATGTTCGCGCTGTAAATATTTTGTTGTTTATTAAGTTTTTTATTTTTCCCATTTTTTTCACCACAAAACCATCCAACATGCGGCTAAACAAATTCGATACGTATAACTGTAGTTCGCGTGTCTTTATTTCTTTGCGTACCTGGAAACCGTCGCTATACCATCTTCATTGGTTGATTAGACGTTCAATGCTCTAATTCATTTTGAGCGTAACCTCGTGGGAAAATGCTCCGATCGACAAATGCGCCCGTAAGCAAAACACGTCTGCTTTTAACCGCAATTACGCCGCTTGAGCTATTCGCGTAAACTTTGTATTGTCGTGGGATTTGTTTTCGCTCAATTATTCGGTATTTTTAAGAACTGATTTCCAGACCAAAAAAAGTCAAATGCCTCGATCGTTTCAAGTTTGCGAATTCTGAAACAAGGTACGCTTTTGCACGAAAATGACATTTCCTTGAAAAGAACAATTCTGCTTGTGTTTAAAAAGTGCGGTTTTGCCTGTAAAACTTCACTTCTCCCATTTGCACTATAGTGTTCGAAACTTCGCATTTTATTTAGATATATTAAGTAAAGGTTTTGTTTTCCCAGTTGGTAAGAAAAAAATTTAGTGCTTGAAAAATTTGTTTACTTTTTTACAAATACGTTGTTCGTCTAAAATAAATCCTAAGTGAAAAACACTCATTTAGATCACCAAACATGACAGGAATGGTTAGATGAATTTGGTATCTGATCGGCACCGACACTACATCTCGCTGTTATCCGATATTATCGCGTATCCTTAATGGGTACCCTATAATAAGCACAGTCCGTAAAAACATAAAATATATAATAAGAACAGTCTGAATAAGAAGAATCTGTGTGCCACCGGCTGTACGATGATTGAAAAACAGTGCTTAAAGGGAAGAACAGGCATCGTGGTACTTAGCTGTCTTGTCAAAATCAAAAAACAATCAGTAAAAGTGACACACGCGATAAACACCTTTAGGGCGCTTTATCGCATACAATAAATAACAAGACGGCCACTCTACACATTAACCATGTGTTTTCGAAAAAAACATCCGGCGCTCGCTTCGTCGTCTCACAACAGAAAGAAGACACGAGCGTGTTTATCCTAGAGTCCTAAAAGCAGGTCACCGGCGTTTTGAAAGTGGCCCGAACTGCATAAATATTTAATGCGTTTATCGACGCGTTCCATCTCACAACGCAAGCTGCCAAAGTGACGGCCGATGTCTAGGGTGCATTACATGGGGTGTCTCGCCTGCGGTTTTTTCCCTTGCATCAAAACACTACGACAGCAACGCGTTGAGACCCACTGAGGAAAAAAATATGATTTTTGGAGGCGTGGCACCCGTTACGCGTTGGGGGCGGGGCTCTGACCTTATTTGAAATGCGTATAAAACCGATATATTGCTCCATAAAATGGCACTGTGTTGTGTAGGCTCTCACGTGGTGCCTATTTTTTTTGCCGGGAACAGGGCGTGGGCGACCACTCCTACGCTTTCACGTTTTTTAATAGACCGATTCCGACTGTATAAAACTGAATATTTTATGTGTAGCACGTATGTGTTTAATTAATTCGTCGTAACTCTGTTCACAAACCTACGAAATTATTCCTCTATTATTTCTGTTGCTTTATGTTTTTAATTTTAAATTCAATAAAATTTTGACTTGTTTTCATATTTGCTGAGAACATTACCATTTCTTGACCAATATAACTTCTAAAGCTTGTTAGCCTCTAAAGCTTGTTTTATAGTCCCATTAACGCACAAGTATGGTAACTGCAGAAATGATATATATATCCCTTTATTTTTGGCAAACAGTACGGCCGTATACCATCGGATACCAATAACGCCATTACTAAGGTCGACTCAATAAAACCATTTAAGCTAAACGTGTAATCACTATATTAGCTATACGTTGATGATTAATTTGATTGGCAGCGTAGGTAGAAGTTTAGTTAGCGTCATTTGTTGTATTTCTCCTTAGTGACAAATTTATCCTATAGTAACCGTTGCTTTAAATCTCAAGCGTAACTTAAAGAACTCTACACAGTTTAACGCAATACAAATGTCGAAGCCCACACAGAAGTAGGTATCGTTTTGAACGTATCGAAATTAATTTTTATCAAGGTAACAAGTAACTGATTATATTCTAAGTTTACATATACTGCTGAGGCAGACTATAGAAAGAAGAAAACAAGGAGAACACAGTCTGTTTTCGGATAGGCACCGAAGCTATCCTAAGTATCGAAAATTCCTTGTATACTGTTTGTTGTTTTTGCAGCATTCCCAGCTGACGATGCAAGCTCTTCAGGATGAGTTGCGCGCGCAGAGAGACCTCAACCAGCTGCTCCAGGACGACTACGCATCCTCCGGACACCGATCCGAATCCGGACTCTACTCCGGGATCGGCGATGACTCTAGGTTTGTCGGATTTTATTCATTGTGCTGCATTTCAGTCATCAGGCAAGAGACAGCTAGATTATCGACGAATAAGAGTTCTTTCTTAAATAATCTGTCACAAATTTATATAGAATTGAATATATGTTGTTTTTAACGGAATTTTTCAGTTTCACAGCCGGTTTTGAGATAAACAGGTGAATCGTACATCTCAAAAACTCGCCGGTGTTTTAGAATAAATTGTAAATCGGGCCAAATTAATTTAAATTGAACTTGGGGTTCTATAGTTGGGGTAATTCTAATCCAATTTTAGTTCGCCGTTGGGTAAGTTAACAGTTTTTGCGAATCCGTTAATTCTAATCTAATTTAAATCGGAAAAACTAAAATACTCTTAAATTGTAATCCAATCAAAAAACGGTTGAACAGGTCCTAGTTGGCTAAAACGCATTGAGGGCCTCTTTTTTACAAACGTGGTTCTCCTTCTGTTGTATCAGCACTGGTCGAGCAGTTTTTTATTTTTAAAATACGTGTTCTTGGAATTTTTCCTTCGGCGAAACCCAAGTGACACCTTTTAACCTGATCGATTTTCCTAGGTTATTTCAATGAGAATAAATATTTGACTTCCGAAATTAGCAAAAAGGAGATGCTCAATGAAAAAAAGGAGGTTTATAACGAATCGCTTCTCTATCGATTTTAAATGACTCTACGCAAACATTTCTAAATATAGATTATAATCGCGTCCCGTAATTTGGGAAAAAGGAAGATGTTTTTGAGCTGTTTGTTGAAGCCTAGTGATTTTAAACTGCAAGCCATGTTAGAAATAATATGTTCCATTTTCGGGTATTTTGTAGTCAAAGGTCAGGCGCATCATTAAACAACACAATATGACAACATCCACTTTTATTATTTTCTTTACTCTTTCATGCACTTTTATTATTTCCTTGAACCAACAACGGCCAACCGCCTTGGTATGTACGAAAGAGGATGCAGCAGGCAACTGTGCCCTGGCCGTTTCTCGTGCAAACTTTCACTGAGCCTGCGTAGCTCATTCGGTCGAGTAACGGTACCGGTATGGCCGAGGTCGTGAGTTCGAACCTCACCACTGGCTAAATTTTCCTAGGCTTGCCTTGCTTGCACTTCACTCCTAATTCGGATGGGTTATTTCAGGGATAGACTTTCCAAAGGCACCCGCTATACGCATTACAACCAATGGTGAGTTTGTACGCCACGCAGTGTACAACGAAATCTATTTAAACTAATATTTCGACCACGAAGGCAAAAAAAATATTTAAACTCGGTTTATTGGTAGCCTACTCGTCCGATACTAGGGTGGTATCGGTGCCGATCCAACCAAATTACTAAAGCAATTGCCATAATTTGTCATCTAACTTGGTGATTTCCATCTTAAAAGGTAATATTTAAAGAAATAACATATTGACAACTGTTGGTAACTGAAGTCAATTAGGGCTTGGACACAGTTTGAGTATACCCAACAAACTAAAACATTAAGTATGACTTATTTCATTGGAAACAAGCGTTACTGATTTTGTCGCATCAAATATTTCCACAACCACCTCACCAGCCTTTCGCCAGTGACGTCATACCAAGCTTTTCCCACTTTTTTACGCCCTTAGAATGACAAGGCAATCTCTCGCCACCCAATCCCAAAATACCGTTGGCAGCTGTGCGCGAAACGGAAAGAAAAGAGCGTCATTGTCGGCAAGTTTGACGACGACCATGGGTGCTTCCCCCAAAGTGCGACAGTGCGTGGAAGTAATCGTGCCTTGAGAGCTTTTTTCGTTACTTGGGTCATGCGTGGTTGTGCAGATGCGTTTTTGTGCCGGGCTTGCTTTTCAGAAATAGAGCGTTGCAGACTGGCTAAACGGAGGGTATTTTGCAAAAAAAATTAAAATTAAAGTTGCACGGAGCTCTGCTAATTAGGTTGCGTTTTGCTCTGTATATTCGACGGTAAAACTCATTGATGCTATGGCACGACGACAGCACAAAATGTAATCACCAGCCAAAAAATATCGATTTTTAAATACTTGCTTAGTTCGCAAGTTTAAACAAACTTCGAAAAGCAGCTGTCTCCCATTTCTACTTCCTATTAGGGTGTTTTTAAGACTCGAGGAGGACATGGTAAAAGTTAACTATAGAGAGTTTCTCAACAGTTCGGCAAGAACTTCAGGCCCAACCAGACTTCGGTGCCGTTAAGCCAGTGTTTTAACCGTTTTCGAGGCACGGAACATTTTAGCATTAAAATAATTTTGCGGATCGCCAGGCGAAAAAATAATGCTTGAAAATAAAAATAACATAATAACTGTTTCTTCACTTTCGTTTTTTTTTTTTAGTGCGAATGGACCTGTTTAAGTAAGCATAAAATGGACATTCGATCTGTATTGTACTTACTAGTCTTTCTGCGGAACACAGCTAAAATCCTTTTTGTAATGAAACACGCATGTACTAAAATAATTTTACAGAATACCAAACAAAAGCTCATAATAATTTTTAAAATAAATAGCAACAAAAACAGGTATATTTTCTTTCAGTTTTTAAAGTGCGATATCGGTCTCCACAAAATTGACATATTGACAGTGATGTACTTATGCAGCAGCAGGCCCAATCAAATTACATTCCTATTGTTTTAAACATAAATACGCCCATTGTGTTAAACCAGTGATTTAAACGAAGGGTGTATAGTAAGATAGAAGTCGGGGTTTAATAAAACCTCTTCGCCGAACCAATTTCGAAATCGAGCTAAGTATCGATTTATTTAAGCCGGCTCGCAGAACTTTTAAAACACAAAGAAGTCAAAGATCGATTCTGCATTTATTTGTTCATCTCTTGCTTTCCCATCTCCGACGGTTGGGCGCGATTGCATAGTTCTAGCGGTGCATTGATAATACCGCCTCGTGTTGTGACCCGTGCGGTCTCCGTGCGATTGTGACGTAACAACGCTGCCGCGGCGTGACGTGACCACTTTTCGATGACGTAAAGCCCCCATCGGCGGTCATTGTCCTGCAACTTGGTCAACGTTATCTGCGAAAAACTAACCGGGGCTGTTATTGTCAATGTTGCGTTGAAACGTTGCGAAAAGGGCAAGCAAAATATCATATTGTTTTACGAAACAAAATCGTTCCTTTATCTGCGTCATTTTTTTGGATTCATCGTACGTTGTTAACCCTACATGGCTATTAAAACGCCCCATGTACGTCGGTGCCAGACGTCGATACCCCGCGTATGCCCTTCATAAACATGTAAATTTCATTTTTCGGACATATGTCGCAACATTTGTGCGTTTCAATTAAATTATGCCGCCGTAAATTTTAGCATACGCCCGGTTTAACGAGATAAGCGTAAGTAGTAAAACTGTTCATTTTCGATTGAACATATCGATATTCGACCTCATTTGACCCCGTGATATTATAAACCAAATGTCAACGCCATAAAATACGCGTGTTACGCTGTGACCCAATAGTTTCCTTAATCGCCATAAAACGACATGACACTGACCATTACTCAGTGTTTGGCGAACGCGTTTAAACTTGTCAAGCAAAAAAAAAAACGGGGCGAACTCGCTTGAACTCTATTTAGTTTAGACCGAAAGAAAAATTGCAGATTTAGTACTGCTAGTAGAGTTTTCGCTGCTTTCAATATGAAGCGGTCTGTTAAGCGATTGCCTTGAAACGTTTGAGGCTGGAAGTTCGATTCTCACCGCAGGCAAATTTCGTTACAAGCAGAAAATAATATTATTTACCCTTGTACCTAGCTCGTATAATAAACAAACAAACACGCGACGATTGGCGTAACTTCGTAACCTATCTCGAATTCGAACTGCGTATGTTTGACAAAGCGTCGCCAAGCACTAGTTCTGACGTCATGTTTCTGCACAATAAGCAGCCCAGCTTTGTTTAAGTTTCATCGAACGCGCAAGTTGTTCCACTGAATCAACGCGTGATAACCAAGGAATTGCGATAAGCCCGCATTGTTTGTTTTTTGAGCTGTGCAAACGCGCAGCAAGGGGTAAAGGCGGTCTGTTTCAATCGCGTACGCGCGCATTTGCCCACATGTTTCCCAGAAATGTTGACCGCAAGGAAAATGCTACGCGGCGAAATCGCGCGGCCTACGCAAAAACACAAAGACGACACAGATTGTTCGCTTGTCGCCTTTTTCATTTTAACTAATTTATGGGGAGAACAACATGAGGCAGTCGAAGATTAAAAAACATTAAAATAACTGCTAGTTGCTCATAAGCAGGAAACAATAAATTAACACAGATATGTAAATCTCCTCGAAACATCAAAGCGGGCAACATTAACTTTTTTAGAAATATTTGTCTTTTTACATTGTGTGTTTAACGATTCTCAAGTAATCATGTGCGCTTCACCGAGGAAGTTGTTTTCAAATAGCCTCAACTTAGGTAGGCGACAATGTTGCAAACAGATTATTGTTATAATCTCTAGCAACTCTAGAAACCATAAAACTATTCCCAGTAACTCAACCACGTCAAACTTTCACCCAGTCTTTCAAAACGATGTTTAAGTTATTTAAAAAAGATAGTCAAGTATTCCAAAAAAGGTACTTTAAAGGTACTTGATTAAGAAAAATGTAAAATGATAAAAATGTTTTCTTAAGTCGTCCCAATAAGTAAATTTTTAATAAAAAAAAAGATCGAGTAGATCGAGCTCATCTCGATTAAGACATTTAGATACGAACACGTATAATCTTCAGTTAAATGTGCCACCGCAAATCATTTTTAATACATTATAGATCCATGTATAATGTATTGTATTGTCTAACCAAGATGTGCTTTACCCTATCTGAAAGCCGTACTCTTCAAACCACCCTCAAACTCACACACTTCGTCTTCCTCATAGGATGTTCCAAGAGGACAACGAGCGATTGTTGCGTGAGAATGGCCTTCTGCAGCGCACCATGGAAGAGATGGAGACTAGGATCGAGGCTCAACGTCAGACGCTCGACACCAGGGACGAGTCGATGCGAAAGCTACTCGAAATGCTGCAATGCAAAGGTGAGTGCATATAGGCGATTATCGTGGGCTTGCAGAACGTTTTTAGAAGCTATGGATTTCTGACAGGGGTCAAGTTTGACTTAGTTACACGCGCAATTATTGTAAAAAATGAATTCCTGTAGCGCAGCTTTAGTTCACCGGAAGAATTTTCCTGAATTACCACCTAGACAAGAGACCCTGGATCCCCTGAACTATATTATTAAGTACTAGCTACCAAGTGCTCGCTACATGTGTGACAAAACGAATAAATAACACACATAGGCAGTAGGCACGTACGCCAATACGATGGATTTCAATTCCCAGAAAAGCTTCGTCTTGTTTTTAAGAAACACATTTACTAATAACTGATCATATTTTAAAAATCAAACCACTTAGAACGGGGATAAAATTCATTCAAATAAGGTTTATATGATGCCTGTAACAGCGTTTTCCACTATCAGTTTTCTGAAGCCTTGTCAAAAGCGCCTGCCTACGCAGTGCGTATGACAAACCAGCCGAAATGCGTCTTTGGAAACGCGTATTTTATAGATGACAAACTCTGACGCAAATTGAAACTGTCACCGAGCCTTTAAATTCCCTTAACTTGGCGTCGCAAACGGGCGTTACCATTTTAAATAGAGTAGGGGTGCTAGAATCTCGCGGCACAAACGAGAACAACTGGCAAAAAAATTAAACTTGGTTACGCGATGGCTTTTTATTTTCCGATATATTTTTACCTTGTTAGATGACAAAATAACTTGTGAATTTTGTCGCTTAACTATTAACACGGATTGGAATTTCCCGCAGAACAATCCTGTAAACATCGGTTATTTGTTATTATGCGTCAAGTGCGGTGTTATTTTCAACTGTTTTACAATCGAGTGCCGCAAATAAACAAGAGCACGCGATTCCTTTTTAAAAACTCATTACCAGCAATCTTATACAATATACATATTGTGTTTATTTCCCGTGTCGTGGAAATATACCGCGCAGCGCGCGCCGCCCAAACTAATTAAAACCCGCTTCCGGCGTGACGTCACCCCCCTGCAAATTAAGTGGGTCTTGTGATGACGCCATTCGTCGTTATTGGGGCGCCTTGGCTTAGTCACAGTGGAAAGTGGCAACCCACCTACTCATTGGCGCCTACTTGTACCAAAATAAGCAAACGGCAACGCGGACCTGCCTTATAGAAGAGATAAACGCATCACGTCATCTGTGACGTAACACTCTGTTGGCGAATAATTGCTACGTCGCGACTGGTCACATCAATAATGCA
This sequence comes from Ascidiella aspersa, assembly GCF_963924565.1. NCBI lineage: Eukaryota > Metazoa > Chordata > Ascidiacea > Phlebobranchia > Ascidiidae > Ascidiella > Ascidiella aspersa. The sequence goes on along the minus strand of NC_139448.1, from coordinate 29,585,275 downwards.
CAAGCCCTGTCCGGCCAATTCGGGAAAACCCCTTTAGCAGTTCGAGCTCCTGAAATGACCGCACTGGGCACATTTAGCTTTTTTCGAAGCAAGGCGCATTTGTAATCGATTTACCGGCGTGCTTTTCCGTGATTATTTATCAATGAAACTCCCAAGGGATTGCCAATGCGCTCGTTCAGTTTACCACTGATCAGTTGTTATCCAAAATAGCTGCCAAAATACCAACGATTGTGGTTCGATTTGTTGTGAAACGTTCGGCAGGATACATCCAACTCTGGTGTGAAGCAAATCGTCGATTTTTTTCAAATTTTAGTATAGGTTTTATGCTTTTCGCCAAACAATTTTGATTTTCGGCGATGATGGAGGGTTGTCAGGTGCGCCGCGCAAAAATGTTAAAGTAATATATAATTTGTTCCCTTTCTTTCGGTTTAGTACATTGAGCATAAAGCATTTTAAAAAGTGTATCATATTTTTTATAGAATTATATTGGCTGTGGCAAATTCACGAAATATAAGAAGACCAATGACTTCAACTAAGCGAAAGACGCCAAAAAGCGGACAAATTGCGCTATTTACGCCATCACAGTCCAACATTATACAATATGTAAAAAGACTGAAATTACCCCTTTGGGCATTTCGCGTGTGTTTGTGTTTGGCGTGTAAAAAAATTGCTTTTTCATGCTCCGCAACGACCTAAACTGGCGCGGGAAAATGTTCGCGCATCAATATTTCATGGCCGCCTTTTTTCCCTGACTTCCCTGACCTGGTTTTGGAAGTAAGCAGCTAAACACGTCACGCCTATTAGTTCGCGTCTCGACTGTTAATTCCAGTCGCGCCGAAGGGAACTCACCTTTTACACGAGTTCGTTAAATCACTTGACTTGTACCTCTCTCTAATCCAAGCTCATCTTGACTAATTTAAGCACGAATATGGTAAAATTATTATTAAAATATGTTTTCCGACCAAACTATACAAGTTGTGGTGCCTTGTTAAATTTGCATTTTGATTTACAGAATATACTTTTTTAGGAAATATATGCATTCACAGCGCAACACGTTTCACAAAATTTCGTTCCGTCGCCCTTTGCCCTTATAGCATTTAAAAGGAAAATGCAAGAAAGCCATCCACTGTCACTTGACGAATTAGCATTTTGTGCGATCAGAACTCACAACACCGATTCACGATCTTCGAATCTTATCGTTGGCCAGTGGAATTTCCGTAATGGCTGGTGATCCCAGATTAAATTCATACCTGTGTTTAATGTTTATCCCAGTTGTCATTTACTTTATAGGTGTTTTTAGTGCTACGAAGTGTTCCTATAAATTTACATCTTAATTAAACATTTTTATATTTGCTGCATGTTAGGTATACATAAACGAGAAAAACGGTTATGTCATATATTTCAGGGATGTTATATAATCATTCACTTACAATACATGTTTGGAAAATATTCCACAATTTGCTATTACACTTTCCAATTTACAGTTAGCGGCCTCATCAGGTTTGTAATTTGGTTCTGCGCACGTCGGACTCGGGACTCGGGTAGTTTTATGTGGTCTTATCGAGTCCCGAGTCCGATTACAGCAAAACAAACCCGTTCCGTCGAGTCCCGACTCTCCGACTCCGCAACCCTGCTCCTAAGTTAGTTCATTTAAAACGCCAAAACTGAACAACAATATTGCATTTGGACGCAGGTTCGGCTCCCCTTGCCATGGTGGTAAGGAAAGTGAGGTTGCCTTTCAAGTGTAATTTGTTCAATAAGATTTTCTAAGATCAGCATGAAAAATTGAAATGGTTATTTTTTGCTAAAAGCGTGCTATGAAAAATAGGACGGGACGGATGAAATTGACCTGGCTTGTATGCCGCAGTTTTCTCCGGTCTGCCATAGACCGAACTTTCCTCCTAAGTTAGTTCATTTAAAACGCCCAAACTTATCGAGAACATTGCTTTTGTACGCAGGTTCGGCGCGACCCGACGACCCAGACGTTGACTCGGCTGTTGAGTTGGACGCCCTTCGTGTCCAGGTGGCCGACTGCGAGAGCCGACTCGCACACGCCGACCTCGTCTTGAACGAGAAGAACCGAGAACTGCAGAAATACAAGCAGGTAAGCTCTTTTGTGTTGTGTTTTTTCGGGATTTTGTGTAGACTCGAGATTTGTTTGTTTTCAACTAGCTTTGAATTGGATAAACTCCACTAGTGTTAACTCAAACAAGGTAAATTAACACCGTTCAAAAAAAAACTACAAAATAGACTGAATGCAGTTAAGCGGGCCAGGGAATTTGTTCATCAGAAAACTAAACTAAACCTAACTCCTGAAATAAATAAAACTAAACTTTCGACATAATCTACGAATATTCAAACATGTTTGATTCACTGTCAATTTAAGACGGATTACATTTATTTTCCTAAACTAAAGTTAGATCTTATTCCGAAATTGAAATTGAATGAAACTCGATCAATATTATGGTCATTCGTGATTTTGTTTGTTGACCACTGGTGTAACGCGAGGTCGTCAGTATTATCCACGTCAATTTACTGTCTTGCACACGTCAATTTGTACTAAGACGAGGAAACAGAATCACATTAATTACGCCAGTGTTTCTCAACCTATCCGGTGGCCGTTTGATTCGCATCGATCGCACACTACAATCGTTCACATGGTTAGATTTATTGAGTTAGGTTCCTAGCCATAATGCTCCAAAATTAAAAAAAAAAACTCGGAAGCATTACAAAACGTGACCCATATTTATTAAAAATAGGTTTGTTTATGTCTCATGTGTGTTTTGTTCACTTTAAGCTTAGGAAAAATTCATTACCCACGCCATTTGGTTCGCCATTTGATTTGGCTGGTTCGCACACTGCAATCGTTCACTTGGTTAGATTTATTGACCTAGCCATAATGCTCCCAAATTGAAAAAAACTTGGAAGCAATACGAAACGTGACCCACATTTCTTCAAATTAGGGTTATTTATGCTATTGTCTCATGTGTGTTCTGTTCACTTTAAGCTTAGGAAAAATTCAGTACCCACGCCACTTGGGTGGCCATTTAATTTGGTTGAGTTGCGCACTGTAAAAGTTCACATGGTTAGTTTTAGTAAGATTGATTCTGAGCCAGGTTGCTGTTCACTGGCTTACGAGAAGTTTAGTGAAGAAAATTAGGTCGACAAAACTTTGATGTTATACCCGTGCTTATTATTTAGTTAGCCGCTAAAAAGGGTCGAGATTGAGAAACACTGCTTTACACTAACAGCCTTAACGTGTCTAACCGAACGACAGTAAAACATTATCAAATCATGTTTCAACGGAAGCGTAAAATAGACTCCACCCTTGTCTCTGTCATGTTTCAATCAGAAATGTACATCGTACGTCCATTCAACGAACGCGTTGTATACACTGCAAGATTGGGCGCTCTACTGTATCGTCCCATACAGAATCCTCGTTTGTTGCAATGCAATGCGTTGCCCGGGTTCACAGAAGCAAACTCGAGCGTTTTCCTGTTTACCAGCCACTGAAAACTTCACTGCTTAGGCGTGAATCAAAGTCTAGCTGCCCTTGCATAGGAACAGGCTCGGTCGCATCGATTGCTGCCTTTTAACCTGACTCCTTCGGCCCTTCCTTCAATAATTCAAAGAGTTAGCGTCCGTAGAGGCGACGATTTCGATCTATTTGTTGACGATTGGCGCAGATTAGTTTTCTGAGTGCTCCTGTTTGTCTGCTGTTGCCTTACCTTTGCTGTTACTCTAAGTTTTACTGAGCATACTGTTGTTGCCAGGCATTGTTTCATTTGTTAAATTGTTCTTTCGGCCAAATGTCGATTTTTAAATTTAAAACCATTAAAATTTTGCCGGAAGAACAATTTTTACAATTTCGTTTTGCTGTTTGCAGAATTTAACACAGTGTTAACAGCCTGGATTTCTGGGAAATGTGATGTCTACGTCACTGCATCGTGACGTCAGTTAAGCACTTACGAAAGATCAACATTTAAGGCAAATTGGCAATTGTAGCATTTAGCTTCAGAAGTATGGAATTTTTGTTAGCTGGGTTTAGGTCTCTTATGTATTTGCAAGTAAAGAACGCTAATTGACTGCAGTCTAAGCAACTAACATTTTACAAGGTTTTACCTTTGCAACATGCAGTTTGCTCGTGTTCAGCTTGTTTGCGATTATGCAACGCGTAAAGGAAGTACAAGGCCGGATTTCCTTGTATTTGCGCTTATACACGGTTTGCTGTGACGGGAATTTGATCCGAGCTGCAAGTTAGCTGAGCTTAAATTGGCTTCGACGAAAATTTCAAGTACAGCACGCAATAATATTAACTAAATTTATTACGCAGTTTATGTGAGAACTGGTGAGTTTATTCCAAGTTTAGTCCTATCGATTATATAATCCAGTACTTAGCTAGTCATTTTGCACTGGATGGTGTTTCTTTCTATCTCAAATTTTCAAAATGACTATGACGTTCAAATAAAATATAAATAATTAAAAACGCTTCGAATCAGACGAGGTTAATCCCTCTGCGATACTCAATCTTTCCGAGTCTGGAAATCAGGTGACACTTCGCGGCAAATTGGATTTGTATTTCTACTTTAACTTGATAAAGCGCGGTTGTAGATTTTAATACAATTTGTCCTTAAACAGGATCACCGGATTTTTAGACTCGGATAGGTTGACTACCGCAGAGGAATTAACCTTAGATTTAGAATTAAAAAACACGACCACCAACAAAAATCTATCCGAGCTAGATCCTGTTATAAACTTAAAAACACTTTTGATACCTAGCAACGTGAATCGAATTCAACTTTATGTCGCCTAATGAAACAGATTACTCAATATGTTTGTCGAAATATCGAAGTTGATTGAGCTAATGTGAGCAGAGTTGACGTGGCCTGCTCTTAAACCTCCACTGACATGCTCTGCCTGTAGTTTAAATTAGACTTGTTCGTTTGCGGGCTGTTGGTAAATGTAGACTTAATTGAAATGTCAATTCGTAACTTAAGTGCTTGTGTCGACGCAGTGCCTTAAAAGCCTCTAGCCGCAAAACCCCTTTACTCAATTTTAAGTAGATTTGCAGAAGATTGTATAGTACGGTCCCTTGCAAAGAAAGTTCAATTTAAAGCTATAACTGTATACCGAGTTTAGCCTTGGCGTAAGACATTTGACAACATTTCAAAAATCCTAAGTGGAGAAAAAGGGAAATGTTGCGAAAAAGCGGGACGCTGCCGAAATTCAGATCGTTGGCAATGGCAAGTATTTGCGATGTTATAAAAAAATATATTTTAACGGGATACAAATTAACCTAATTTAACAAAATTCTCCATCGTGTTCGTTATAACAGAAATACTAAAAACTCGTGGTACGTAAGAGTCGAGGTATGAAAGTTGTACTTTGTTTGACTTGTCGTGAGGCATGTTGTTAGGTGTTCTTGTTTCTATTGAACCAAAAACAATTTAACCGTGTCAAGCGCCTCGGTTGGTGAATGAATAGACGCTTACGCTCCATTGAAACTTTCCCATGCAGAGCAAAGCTTTAAAATAACAACAGAGCCAAGCGCGCGATGCATTTGCTCACCTTATATGTACATTCGGTATAAATGCATTTCTCAGTCAATGTTTTGGCTCGCATGCTGCAGATTTGCCCATTCGAAAACCCGTCGTCATGAGATGAAACCCTTAACCTTTTAGCTAAGAAACAAAACCCTCAATTCATCCGCCGTGTAACTAATATTGTTTGCCGGCGAAGGTGCTATATTCAAAAGAAGGCGGAATTACCTTTCAAGCCTGATTTTCACTATACCTTCACATTATTTCCGTTTTTTTAATAGAGTCAATGCAAAAGTCCTCTAAACAAACCCCAAACACAAAGAAATAACAACGATAATAATTGATTTGGTAAAAACTGTTATAAACAGCACCATACCCCAACCCGCGGCGTCTTATTACACACATTTTTTAGTTACAATAAAGTGATATGTGTGTTTCGCATTTTAATAGTTGATTAATGTTTTGTATGAAGGATATGCAGAATGCATCGCAAGGCTTCGAAGACCCAACCAGAAATAGCAGCTTCCAGCAGTCCGTCATTGACCTCAAGGTATACAGAAACACGCGCTCTCATTTTGCAACACGGTGTTAAATTTTTGTGAAAATACGTATTCTCATATTCCCATGTAGGTGAGGTTTGCCATTGATGTGTTACGCATTGACATATAGCAGGGGCCGGGAACCTATGGCTCGCGAGTCATTCTTTTTAAACGAATCCTGCTTGTCTTTTCGTGGCTGTTAGCCGATTTGATAAAATCCTTTTGCCTATATAAGGCCCTGTTCGTACCATAAAACTCCGTAATCGAAATTTTGCAACCTTAGCCACGGTATTTTTCTGCGCCTACTCCAACATTAGATGTTGAAAAATATAATATGGCTCTTATGGAAATACAACCTAAAATATTCGGATTTGATGGCTCCCTTAGCTGAAAAAGTTACTTCTGACCTATAGGTTTCCAATCACAGATTTCCGAATCCTTTCAGTTTATTAAAATGCTTGCTTCTTGTGTACAAACGCCTAGTATATATGTGGTCTATATTAGACAGCTTAATTTAACGCCTGAATTGTTAAAAAACATAAAAACACCTTGAAAACAAAAATTTCACCAAAAATTTCGACCCAATAAATATAATTCAAGGTTCTATTGTGTTACATATACGCGTGTATGTACAGGACACCAAAATCGGATCACTGGAACGCATAATCCACGAGCTGCAGGATGAGCTGAACGTTATTCGCAGCGACGGCGCCATCACCAGCGCAGAGAGGCAAGAAGAGCTCAAACAGCTCGACGTATACAAGAACCACTCCAACTACATGAAGTCCAAGGTATTGACGCTCATATAAGAATGTCCGATAGTTTTATTACCCAATATATGCCGACAAGTCCTAGTATTTTGTCCAAAAATTGTGACTTTCGTTTTATATCTTTTAAGCCTTTTTTTCATACATATTTGTGCAAAAACGGCGACCACACGTCCGATGTCTTCTGTTCAATAAGAAAAATCAATTTAACAAATTGGTTATTTCAATAAACATTTGTACCCGTGATTTTTTTAAGTCTGTTTTGTTTTTTATAAAAAAAAGTAAGAAATGCTCCGTTAAATCTCGTATAGCAGAAACGTTGAATCGGTTCTAAATATATAAGGTTTAAGTTGAATTGATATCATATATGTATTGACACCATCGAAGTATGCTATCGGTTAGATACAGATACTATGGCCTGGTTTTGGTTAACGATTTTCACACATTCACTAGAAGAAAGTGTTCTAACGGCAAGAAAAAATGCAGTTTAATTCATCACCGGTAGACAACTTACGCTGTGATAGTCTGGTGACCACCCTATATTAACCTGTAAGGCACCTCTCTCGAGTGAAGTAATGCAATGTCAAAAAGTCACTTGTGCCCGATTTATTTGGCCTCCTGTCCCAAGTGCGTATATACGCGGTGGTGATTCAGGTCTAAGTTGAGTTTGCATCATACATCGGGTTGCAATATATCATCGGATGATTTTCTACCTTGTCATGCACGCCCGGAAAAACTGGTGTTAACGCACCCGGAAATTTTAAACAGCAATTTTACATAGAACATTTTAAGATGGATCGGTTTCGTTCAGTGTTCTTGTTCTTGCGTGTGATGACGTCACTTGATGATTTTTTCCATCGATCAAGGCTAAACAGCTATGCGCTACTTAACATATGACGTTAAATGTATATACTTTTGAAAAAATATATAACATTTTTTTAGAAACGTCTGCTGCAATGATTGACGGTAACCGGTCCCTATAAACGAAACACAATACTTTTTTTCTGTGTGTGATTTGATGTTTATTTCACTTCATTTGATGTTTATTTTCACACTGAAACCTGTAACCAAGATGATCCGATTACTGTTTTCATTGAAATTCCACACGACCCTAGTTGCAATCTGGCTTCGAAATAGTTTTTGCTTTTTTCAATAAAATGAGATCAGACTAATACGTTTAGTTTTCCCAAATTAGAATTGGCGAAATCTTTTCAACTAAGTCCCGTTCAAAATTAAGTATTTAATTAATTTGAAACAAGTTTAATTTACAAGCCGTTTTGATTAAATATTATTTCATTTTCATAAGAATGATTAAATATGCAAAACATCCGCATAATTTCGTTGCGTTTTACTTGCTTGAGATATGTCTTTTTGAATTACTTAATATTGCCAAACGCAGTAGGACAAAGTATCATTTTCCTAAAAACCAACATTTGATTAAAAACAAAATGGAAGTACTTATTGTCGCAAGCTGTTATTGAATCATGTCAGAATTTCGATTGTCGACATTTCGCGCACCATCAGCTTTCTTGCAATAATTCTTTCCATTCCTAATCTGAAATTACGCTCTTTAGAACACTGTTTTGTAAACTGCTGAATGGTTCACCCCAGGTAGAATGTTATTGTGTGAACCAAAACAATGGGTGCCGACCGCACAAAAACTTGTATTGTGTCAACTACGTACATTCAGTTGTTAAGATCATATGGGTTTTCCTTTTGGCTGAATGCAACATTTTTTCTGAAGGGTGAGGAATTAGGAGGCACCGAACTAGCCTTAATGTATAACGCCGGTGAAATCATTAAACTCTGTATTTTAAGAAAATTAATACCACAAAACAGTTCGAATAAATGTCTAAACGGTTCCAACATTTTATTTTAAAAAAAACAATCCGTAAAGTTTCATTTATCTTTTAAATGACTGACGTTGGCCAAGAAGGGAAGGTCTAAAGAATATTTGCTCCCATTTGAAGTCATTGTCGTCATTTACGTGCAAGGGCGAGGAGATATCTTCATATTTTACACCTTCAGTTTGCCGGAGTTCAAAAAGCACTGCTTAATACCGACAACGTTAACTCTTTCAGATCGAGCAGCTGAAGTCGGAGCTGCAGAAGAAGGACACGGACATGGTGTCGCTGCAGACTCGCCTGGACACGCTCAACAAGCAGCAGTCGGACAGCCGCCAGCACATCGACGTCCTCAAAGAGTCGCTCAACGCCAAGGAGCAGCGGGCCGCCATCTTGCAATCCGAGGTAAGAAAGAAGGCCTCGGAATTGTTTTCAGCGACGCTTAAAAATAGTCAAAAATTTGCATTTAAGTTTTACTCATTTCGGGATTAAAGTTCATTTTTTTACATGCTCGAAATAACCTTCTTTTTAAAAAATTACAATCTTATCCCATTCACATATTAGAAATACAGTTAAAGTGCTCTAGGCTAGGCGTTTAGACTGTTCCCGAGGCAAAACCAAAGGCAGATTTGTAATCGTATGTTCCCCCCCGCTTTAAAAATCCATCAACCTATTATTGTCATTTTTTCCCTTAAAATAACTATGATTTACGCTGTTCGGCATTCTTTAGTAATAATTCGTTACTAATAAAAACAAGAAATCGTGGAAACTTACTCTCAGCGATAGGGATTGATTTGCTTGAAACTCCCCTTTCATTAATTGTGACGCCAAAAACTCGTAGAAAGCCGTAAATGCCTAAAACGGCGTAGTATATTGTAGAGCTCACCCCATGTAATGATCTTGAAACTTACTAAAACAAAATGTAATTAATATCGCTCTCTTAAATTTAAAACACCAAAATTCCCCAAGCGGATTTGACGTTCGACCAGAAAATCATGAGCGGCACTTCGCTTGCTACGTTCTTCAATTAATTGATTTCAACCGAGTAATTAATTGACACCGAGCCAACCAACCCCCCGCCAGCGGCACTTTAGGTAAATTCCGCGCGTGCGCCTTCCAACCACGCGTGACGTCACTAAGTTTTTCTTTTCATTCTTTTTCGTCACAATGCACAAACTTCGTCTACAATACGACAAAACGTGTTTAATCGAAACGGACCGACATGCGCTTGTTCTTTCAGTTTGGGTGACCCAATGCACGATTGTGGTCGAACAGTGTAACATAGCACGTCATCATGTTTCAGCACTTTTGCACAATGGGGGTGTGTGCGCGTGGGCGTGGCACGTCAAGACAGTCTTGTTTTCTGAGACCAACCCTTAGATTTTGTGGGTGTCTTAAAAGTAATCTAACAAAGGACCATTAAGCGTTAAGCTCGGGTGTATTACTGTTATCCCGTATAAGGATATATTCTTTTTCGGCAAAAAGCTACAGTCATGAAAACCGTAATTTTGTGTATTAAAAAGTGCCACCATCAGCGTCTGATAACGAATGATATGTTTTTTGTTGTGTTGTTAAAATCGTTATCAATTTGTTCCTGTCCTTTTTGTTTGGTTATTAATATTACCTCACTTATTATTAATAATAATATTATTATTGTTACCTCAAAATGTTGGAAAACCAGGATAATTTTTTTAGTGTAGGATAATCTTTTTTATGGGTTAAAATGTGTGCCGGGAGTTATTTTTATTGTATATTAGTATGTCGCAAGTTTAAATCTCTCGGGAACTACTGATCTACACTCGTTGTATTATTGGTGATATTTTAACAAAAAGGTTTAATGTATTGATACTGATAGTTTCATTCAACTTACTTTGCCACTTTGTTTCTATTAATTTAAATTCCTTCACACCGATAAAGATCCCCAAGATAAAGACAATCTAAGAAAAGTAAGCTAGTTTGACCTGCTGAAGCACAATTGTGCGAAAGTCTGTCAAAATTGTTAAACAAGTTGTCGTTAAATAGTGACACCTGATTTCCAGATTTGAAATTAGACAAATACGGCTTTTACCAAAGATTAAAAGGTTTTAGTGCTGCTTAATAGCTATGTTTGCTCCCTAAAAATTCTAGGAAAGACTCTATCTGTGTGAAGGAATATAAACAAAATGGCATTGGACGGTGGATGAAATTATTTAAACCTATGTTGTTTGAGTATCACCAATAATACAACCAGAGTACACCAGTGGTTCTTGAGCCTTTTTAGCTTGCTGCATACTAAGATAACATAAAAAATAACTTGCGGCACACTTTTTAAACCTAATAATTTCTTAATTATCCTACATTTTACAAAAATAAAAAATAAACAGTGACATCTGATTTCCATGAATATGCTGTTGCTGCCAGGCATTGTTTCAATCGTAAAACTGCTCTTCCGGCAAAATTTTATTAAAGTGCCAACGTTTCGATTACCAGTGCGGGCAATGAAGATTGAATAAAATTGTCGAAAAGATCTGATTTCTGGTTAAAAAACTATAGTTTTTATCCAGGGGTTCTTAACCAGTGGTACGTGTACCCTTGGTGGTACGAAGCACCAAAGTAGGGGTTACGCCATGCAGTGTAAAATTATGCGCTTATTAGGCATATTTGTGCAGAATGCGTAATTTACGAAAAACAGCAACAAAAAGCCATTAAGCCATTGGTAAATTGACTGATTTTTGGTGTGTTGTAAATATTGTTGAACTTGAAAAAGACTGTATTTAATGCATAGATTCAACACTCCAGATTTCATTCACCCTTGTCTCATGATAATAAAAAACTATCTCGTCTGTATATAACAGCACAAATGACTTACCCTTATTCACCCCTTTTGGTTTGTTCACCCCTGCAAAAATTGTATTCACCCTGGGGTGAACCATTCACCTGATTAAGAAACACTGGCTTAAAGGGTACGAGCGCTAAAAAGGTGAAGAAACACTGATCTTATTCTTCCTGAACCTCCTTTTCTTAACTCTTCATCATCCCTCCTGCTCCAGGTGGACTCCCTGCGATCCCGACTCGACGAGAAGCAGCAGGTGATCGACCAGAAGCAGGAGCACCTCTCCAGGATGCAGGAGGAACGGAGCAGCAGCGGATCGGAGCTCTCACACCTCCGCGACACGCTCGACGTCAAGGACCGAAAAGTGGCGGTCTTGCACAAGAAGGTGAACACTTGAAAAGTTTTACAAAAATAAAAAAATAAATATTAGGTAAACCATTGTGTTAAAGTTTAAAAAAATAAAAAAAATATTAGGTAAACGACTTAAATTTATTTTGTGTTAAAGTTAAAAAAAAATAAATAAAAAGTATTACGTTAACCTATCAAATTTATTTTGTGTTAAAGTTAAACAACTATACATACGATGTCAGATAGTGTTAAGGAAAAATTTTAGGTCTCGGAAAAAAGGAATTATGGTTGACTTAACATCAGTACAACAAAAGGGGACATATGAACTACTATGAACTTATTTTAATTACTATGCGTTTTTGCAACTGGCATCTACAGCTCGTTTGCATGACAGAAAATAACGTAGTTGGACACAAGATGGAGCATTTAATAACGCAGACCCGCTTGAACAAACTTTTGCATGGACCTCTCTCTATGAGTAGTTCACATGTCTACCTTACAGTATCAAATTTTCTAAACATTGGCAATTTTTTGTTGATTAGATAAACCTTAAAATTTTGGGTTTATTCTAAATCTGTGTATGCCTATAAATTCCCTCTACTTTCCAGGATTTTCTTGGGTGTTTGCAAAACGAGAACATTAAAATATTTTAACTGCTAAATTTGCTTTCGAATGGTCAACAATTTTCGGCTGCTCTTCGGAAAACAAAACAATACAAAACGCCTGTTTGGAGTACAATTTCTATTGGCTGGTCACAACAATTGGCCAGTCTTTATGGACTGCTGTTTGCTTTTAATATAATATTTTTTGTGCTTTCTCATTTCGGCGTACTTTATGTCGACTTTATAAACTGTGTTTAGATCGAGAGCCTTGCTGAGGTCGTGCGTCAGAAGGAACGTCAGATCGAGGCAAGCAACGAGCGCATGAGCGCCCTCCAGCGGGATTCCTCCACCAGCGACTCGGCGCTTTCAACCATGGAGGAAGCTCTAACCGAAAAAGTAGGTCTTAACATGCTCAATGTTTTTTAAGTCTTAAATTTGCCGTTTAATTTGTTATGCTTTATATTCTGCACAAGCCATGCCGAATAAACATGAACAAGTATACGCAAAATGCAATATAAAAAAAATGCAAATTTAACGAGCAATAAACCTAGTGACGCTATACAGCACACCCCGTCCATCAACAAAACGTTACTTAAATTAAAACCTTTTACCTAATCTGGCCAGCTTTCAGTATCAAGCTTATTATTACTTTGCTGCGATGTATATTATTTTACTTTACTTAAAGAAAATGACGATGTCAGTGTAGGTGAAATATACAGTCCGTGAATGTCTGATCCTGGGTTTCACTCGGGTTTACCCAGAATTTTAAACTCAGTTAAACGATTTGTCATCCTGTTTTTTTATATGGAAATGACTTAAAGCTGAAGTGAATTTCAAGTCACTCTGCTAACTATAAGCTGGCAGAATGAGTTTCCCGATTCCAAACCTTACAACCAAATCCCTGCTAAAGAATTAGCTCGAATTGTCACACTTCATCTCTGCTTAACGCAAATTGATTAGTTAAACCTTTAACGATCAATTCTCCCTCTCGCTTCAACGCTCTAATAACCCTTCCTGTATCCCCATATTAACAGGACAAGATAATCGAGCGGCTGCAGTCGTCGCAGGAATCCAGCACAGAGAAAAACTCGGTCGAGATCGAAGAACTGAAGAAGGCAAAGCGAACGCTGGAGAAACGACTCGAGACCCTTCAGCGCGACCTTACGGATAAAGAGGTGCCCGGTGTTGATGTTGTTCTTAAAAACGTCCTGTTCTATATAGCTGCGTCAGTCACGCGGTAGAAGCTATAAAAGCGACCGCGTCGCCTATTTACCCCGCTTTTCGTGCCTTGTTTATACTATTTTTATGGTCGTTTCTCGTTCGCTGACGTCTTTTACATCGATTTATGCCCTCTGTTTCAAATTTTTACGCCGTTTTCAGGACCGCTTTGCTGAGCTGCGTTTTATGAGCAAAGCGCTAACATTTTGTTCCTACAGCCTGTTTTTTTCGTTACTTTTGAAACCACTGCGAAGCTTTACCTTTTTATAAAACCAAATTTTTTTGTAAACTCTATTTTTATAATTCTTAAACCTTTTTGAAAGGCTATACGCATGTTTATTGTTAGCCACAGCACTGATAACGATTGGTAAAAGTTGTTTCCAGTCGTCATCTACAGAGTAAATTTTTTTTAAAACAAGTTAGTTTTAACTTTTTTAAAACCATTTTCTGATAAAAAAGAATATCAGAAAAACAATATTTTTAATTTGTATTATTTGCGGTATTTTCACGGACAAATATAAGACAAAAAATTACCATTTTCAAAACTCCCAAATTAAATCATGAAGCCACAACAGCCGGCATTTTCCTCCCAAACTCAAGCCGCGTTCTTTTTCCATCTCTTCATAACCATCCTCTTCCTCCTCCCAGAGCGCGATGAGCGATGTCCAGGAGCACGCCTCCTCCCTGGCATCCTCCATCCTGAAGAAGGACTCGAGGATCAAACAGATGGAGATCTCGCTCCAGCAGAAGAGCGAGGAGATTGCGCGCTTCGAGGCACAACTTAAAAAGGTCGCTGATTCACTTCGCATGTTACTATATAGTCGGTGTCTGTAAACAATTAGTAAATGGCTGTATTTGTTTAATTCTAAATAGGGTAATCAGGTGGCACTATTTAAAGGCAAATTGTATTGAAATCATTACAAGCTTTCTCACAACCGAGCATCATCAGGTCAAAGTAGTAATTTCTGCTTTGTACTCATTTATAAGTAGCCATTTCTACTTTGTAGTCATTTCTACTTTGCAGTCATTTCTAAGTAGTCATTTCACTTTGTTGTCATTTCAACTTTGACCTGAAGAAGAACGATTGTGTGAAAGTTTGTCGAGAATTTAGTACAACTTGTCTTTATATAGTGCCACTAATTACCCTGCCTGTAAACAGTTGACAAGTTTTATATTTAAGCTTAGAAGTCCAAGCTGGAACCGACTTTTTTTCTTCGCTCAGTTTTCTATGCTGGCATTTTCTTATATATCGAGAAATCAGCTATCATTTGCAAATACAGGTTAAAGTAGGACAATTTTTCCCACAGTCTCCCCTTACATGTTTATAATTAAAAAAAACTCAGATATTATTTTTCTATGAATTACTTTAATTATACCTAAAATTTACTGATATTTTATCTTTGTTTAAATTAATTAGTGTTATCCGTTTTTACTAAGATTAAATCGTTTCTATTTCAAATCCAAATTGACTCATCTCAACCCAATACTTTTTTCATTTTTTATAGCTATACTGCTTTTTCAGTTGGAGCTGTCCAAGATTATAGCTACTGTACTTATTTCATTCCATGTGAATTGTAACGGACATTTTCAATAAATAAAGTTGCTGCTATTGCTATTACCGGTTTTTCAATCGGCGTAAAAGTATCCTTGCCGGAAAACTAAACGGATAGTGTAACGTAACTTGTAGTTCTTTATGAACAGAGTGTCGAAGACCACGATTTGGAACAAGTAAGATCACGATTCGCACGAAAAAAGATTAATTTTAGACTTACTTTTGCATGCTTGCTTTTGCAACTAAAATTGATTTTTATTTTCAGCTAAAATCTTACTTATAAATTATGCATTTACTAAAAAGCTCTGTTTTATGCTTATTATTTTATTCTCTTTAATTAATTATTTAGCGCAAATAGAAAGCTTTTTTTCTTTGATTGATTTAATACTTTTTTTCGATAATAAAACAAAGGCATTTCAGTCGTTTTTTGTTTTTTTTTACTTTATTTTACAAAATAATCGGTAAATATGTTTGCTGAAACAAAATCACAAAGCTGATTTGATTTTGTTTGATCATGCGGTGACAAATCGTTGGTTTGGTGATGATAATTAATTCTGCAAAATGCCTGAAGAATGCAGCGTTTAAAAAGCAATATCTTGGTGCCAAATTCTATTTAAGGTAATTGTTTGGGGTGCAAATGCTATTTGAGTTAATTGTTCGTTAACCTGTTTATTTACTGAGCCGAAATCCCTACGTGTTTGCAAAGAAATACGCACGGGTGTATATTATGAATGTTTTAAAAAGCGCCTTGCTGGTTTCAGGAAAAAATAAAGTTTTTCCCCAAAATATTGACCTGTGAAGAACGGTATCCACTTTAGGCAATGCATAACTTGCTAACTTTGTAAAACGCTTGCCAAATACTAATGATGCTTTCCATTTTAAAGTATCAGGTTTCACGTATGCTTACGTCATGCATACGTCATCCCAGTCTTTTTTCGCAATTTGCCGTAAATTAGACGCCCATGCAAAGTAACCGCTTAGTTATGCTAGTAGCTTTTAACACTTTATAAAATGTCCTCTACTGAAAACACGTTGCATATTTGCATACTCGTGACGTCATACAGATTTGCATATTTCTAACACTGTGACGTCATGCAGACGCAACAGTCGAACGCGCTGGCGAAAGTCAAGGAAGAGAGCAAAGAGAAAATTGAGGTGCTCGAGAAAATGCTCGAAGAAAAGTCGACTGAGGTTCGTGGAAATTGATATAAAATAATATATCACCGACTAACTGTAAAATTATGTATTGCTGTAATTTGGCGCATTATTGTTTTGGGCTCGAAAATTTGATAGTGGCATTTTAATAAGGTTCTATTAGATATTTGTTGGTATAAAGCTATAGATTAAGTTGCTTTAAAATTTAGTAAGATAATTATTGTCGGGCAATCTTGCTTCACTTTCCAAAAAAAAACAATCTTCATTTTTTTCCATTAAAAAGTTTAAAATCACCTAATAACCTTATAATTAAAAACACTCAATAACCTTGGTTTAAAAATAGACCGAGTGGCCTAATTGTGAAACATGAATCACTATCGTTTCGTAACGCTGTAAGAATTTCTTTTTGACCTCGTATAACCTCTAGTCTATATGCGTCACAAAGCCTACTGACCTGAAACGCTTTTATGTGATTTTAAGGTTACTCGGGGTCAGGGCGAACTCGATCGACTGCTGGAAATCCTCAAGGAGACGGAAAACGAAAAGCACGGAAAAGATGTGCGTATCAACACCCTCGAAAAGTAAGTGACGTATCATACGGTTGGAAACCCTTGTTTTTGTGAAGAGGGAGATTGAAGTTTTGTCTGGATTTATACTGAATTGGCAATTTTATATTTTTGCGTTTAGAAAGATTGTCCTGTAGTGGAATTGCAGAAAAAGTTAGGTCGATCATATAACTTTACTCTTACGTTTTTCGTATATTTAGTTGATTAGTATCACCGTCATACATCTCAACATACGTTGCGTTTAGGCATCGTACAAATATGACGTAATTTCATTCTCAAAAAATTTGACTTTGCACCATTAGTTCACATACGAAATTTTTGTACGACAGACGTGATGAAACATTTTACACAAATGTTACATCTACGTGAATGTCCATTTTCCGACTTAAGCCGAGCAGCTTTAAAAACTAGTGCAGAACGTTATTTCCAACTTGGTTGCACATTACCTTAACAATTAGTCAACAACCAAAAAGGTTCTGTTTAGTATTGTCTAAGGGTCGCGAAAATGTTATTATAAATAAAAAGGTGTCGCAGACTAAAGGTTCCTGCTGAATCAACCTGAAAACTGTTAACGACAGTAAAACGACGTGTAACCTCTGCTTGTTTGTCGACTTTGCAGGCAAAACCGCGAACAGAGCGGACAGATCAAGTCGCTCAACACGCAGATGTTGGAAGAAGTGAGAAAGAAGGGAGCCGCTCAAGATAAGGACCTCGCAAATCTCCTGGTGAGACGATGCCAACATTCTGGGATAAAGGGATTTTTTCAGTTGTATAATTCTACAGTTTAGAGCGAAATGTCCATAGTTCTTACTTAACGGCGTATGGTCGCTTCTTGAAATCAGCTACCTGTACTTTAATTAGGGATTTCCAATATCGGGTATAAACCGATTTAACAATATAGTTTCAGAACTCATTGCTTGCTTGGTTAGCATCGGTACCGCTCCGATTTCCAGAAAGTTTTGTATTTTACGCTATAACGATTTCCACCTGGCAAGCTGCTTTGGTGCGTAATTAATGTTTAACTACCAAGGAGCTATTTTTTTCTTTAAAAAAATGCTTAGTATGGACATTACAGTAGACGTCTATCTTGCTTCTCCTGTTAGTTTAGTGTGATCGAAAATATTTAAATAATTTCCTCGCTTACTCATATTCTTTTTTTGCGCCACCTTGCCTGTTTGGAAACTGTGAGTACAGAATGTATGTGTTAATTCGTAACGATGGTTGTTAACTAACACAATATTCTTACAATTAAATTATGCGATTCGAAAATATATTAGCAACACGTATCTATCGCCTGTACTAAATGTCAAGTAAGGAACAATAAACACGAAATCCGTTAAATAGTCAATACTTACAAAGGGCAAATATAAAAGTCAAAAATTGCTTTTCGACAAATGCTAAAGCAATCGTTTCTGCCGTAATGTGAGGTCAGAAACGAAATGATACAGCAAAATTTCAGCTCGAAACACATTATAGTGTTTTAGTATAGTAATTTTAACCACTGTCAACAAAATTACGTTTCTGAAATAAAGCTTTTAACCAACCCGCTCCTCAACTTTTTCCACTCCTCTTCAGACCCAGCTTAAAGAAAAGGAGACAGGGATGATGCAGCTCTCGGAGGCGCTCCGGGAAAGTGTCCGGATGACCGAAGATAAGGATCGGCTCCTCAAGGAAGAAGAGAGCTCGAGACACGTGCTCGAAAAACAGGTTGGCTGCTTGCCATGTTTTCTTGTCTAAAATTGTTGCAAAATCTATTCAATGAAACATGCACACACATATGTGTGTTAACAACTGTTATCTAGCCCCTCTGAAGCTGCTTTTTGACCAACGATTAAGGCTTACGTATCATTAAACGATTAAGGCTTACGTATCATTAAACGATTAAGGCTTACGTATCATTAAACGATTAAGGCTTATAAACCGACTCCGTGTCCTGCTTCGCTTCCACTTCGTAAAAAGTCTACGTTAACTTCCATTTGCGCATTTTAACACCTGAAGAATAAATGTAATAAAGCCTCTCTGTACAGCTTTTATCATGAATAAAAATTAATGAGATATCACGTTAAGAGAAAAATGATATGTATTTTTATACATCGGTGATTTGTGTGCCTATACAAAAAAAAGTTGTCATAACAACACAATGTTCAGTTGAATTTAGATCATTTTATTCATTATATAAAATTTTAGTGCAATATATTATGTGTGTGAAAAAGGTTAATAGTCTCCTGTTCTTTTTTCGTCTTCTTTTCTTGTATTTTTTTTTAGTTGCACGTCATATCCCAATTACGTCATGTGGTTTTAACCATGATACAAAATGGCGTTCGTTTCCCAAACACCATTGCGCCATCTGGTGTTTCATTCATGTTTTTTCCACCTCTTCCTCCAGCTCGAGGAGCTGGTTGCGGAATTCGAGAAGACGAGGTCGATCCTCGCGCAGACCGGGAGCAGCCTCACGCGCTCCGAGGCAGCACTCCACGAGAAGGATCGCCACATCCAGCAGATGAGGATTGAAAGGAGAAAGCAGATGGAAGATGCGCTGGATGTCAAGTAGGAATGCTCGCAAGTTTTACCTATTTAGCTAGATCAGATTTTTTGCCGTACATTGTTGAAAGAGAGAAGCTCGATTGCCAATTCTTCATATAAATTGATTTGGCTAAATTTCAATTAAATCTAAATTTATCTTGAAAAATGAATGATGTCAATAATTTCTACCTCAAAATATTTGTCCGAGAAAGTGCTGAACTGAATCTTTCATATTTGACATCACCTTAACCGCTGCATAAGATAGAGAAATTGTCCAATCAAAATGTCGTAAAATTTCACGTTAACGCGTGAGCGCACCAATTTATTTTCAAAAAATTAAATTTAATAAAATGTATTCTAAAAGTTGTGATTTACTTCAAACATTACAGTTGAGACCTTAGCGATTCATTTGTTTTTCCAATTTAATCATCCAAAATTGACTTAGTTGATTACAGCCCCAAAATTTAACCTTTGGATTACTATCAGCAATATTTAATCGGTAGTTTTTAAAAAAAATCTGCCTTATCTTATCTGCAAATTCTTATTGTTTACCCATCCAAGAACAGCTGTGGTATGATGCCTAACTGTTCTTAATTTCGTTCGTCTGCCGCAGCCGCACAGTATATGACTCGGTAAAATGTACATATACCCACATTAGGGATGTATGACAGCATCGAATGGGAGTCGAAATCCGATGCCAAGTGGTAGAATCGGTACTCGTCCGATACTAGGGTATCGAATCGGTACCGGTACCAAATTAATATAGGTATTTCAGCTATAATTTGCAATCCAACGCACTCATTTCTAACTTAGAAGGTAAATTTGTTTTAAAGTAGTAGATTAACAACTGGGGAAACCAAAGCAAAGGTTGGTCAAACAACCTGAAAAAATACCTTTGAACGTTTCAATAATTATTATTTTTATGCTTGCATAATTGTGACGTCATTTGGTATCGGATTGGAACTCGATACTTTACGTCAAAATATCGGGCATCTGCATCGGAATAAAGTGGGAAGTATCGGGCATCCCTAACCCACATTATGGGTGTATGTTTTATCGGGTAGCCACTTAGCATCGGGTATCGGCTGCGATCCCGTATTATCGGTCATAACTAATGTGGGTGTATATGTACAATTTTACAATCTACATTTCACCGAGTCATATATAATAGAACACGCGGCCTACAAACGAAATTAAGAATCAGGCATCATCCCACACCGGTACTTGACTGGGATAAATAATATGAGTTTGCAGGCAATGTTGAGTCAGATTTTATCAAGCGCGGCAAAAAGCTACCGATTAAACATTATTGATAATAATCTAAAGGTAAAATTTTTTGGCTGTTATTAACTAAATAAAATTTGGATGATTAAAATTAAAAAACAAAATGAATCGCTATTGTATGTTCCTCCTTCCGAAATCCATTCCCTTTCCCGCTTTTCCAGGCAGGAGGCTCTTCTGGCTGCCATTAGCGAGAAAGACGCCAACATCGCCCTCCTGGAGCTCTCGCAGTCGCGCAAGAGCAAGAACGCAGAGGAGGTTTGTCTTCTCAGGAGGGAGAAGGACAAGCTGGTGCAGCAGCTCAAGCAACAGGTAATCGGCTACAACAGGGATTCTTATATTTATTTCACGGAATACCCCTAAAAAATATTTTTGCTTCGCGTGGACCAGTACAGGCAAGGATTTTTATAGATAACTTCATAAATTGTTGTCACAAAGAAAATAGACAAAAATCTGCTTCTTTCGATCCAAAAAAATGTCAAAGCGCAATGAACTCTAAACATACATTTCATCAAGTTTTACTTTTATTACACTATTTTCTTTGCAATTTGATTACTTTAAAATATTTATTAGTATTTCAAATAAGCTTTCATGTACCCCCTAAAACTAAATGATGTACCCCCAAGGGGTCCATGAATCCCAGTTTTAGAACCCCTGGTCTACAATGATAAGCTTTCATATCGTGAAAGGGTAAACGTTCAGGTACTATAGCACACTGGTTCTCAAATATTTTTGTCACGCAAGACCTATGGAAAAGTTTCGCTTTTTTGTGACGTTCAACCGGCTATACGAATTTTACGATTTTTTTTTGTAGAATATAGCTGAAGGTTTAATAAAACAACATGTTACAATAAAATTAATTCAGGAGACGGTTCTATCTAAAAATTCGAATCCAATTAAAGATACATAAAAAGCGCACAACAAATATCGCCTTTTTCCAAGAAGAAACATTCACCCATATGTGTGTTAATAGCTGAGATCTGGCCCTTCGGGGCTGCTTTTTGACCAACGACTTCGGCTTACGTATAATTAGTACACCGAAAGCCATCGCAGACTCACCGAATCTGTTGATCTATGAGGCAAGCAGAGCAGACTAGCTAAGAGCTATTAACACACATATGTGTGAATGTTTCATTGAATAAATGATATGGTACTGTGGATCCCCTTCAATGAGGTTGCTTGTACTAACAGATTGAGCAAGCATTGGCGTATGGTTGTTTCTCGACTCGTTCCCTTCTGAGCCTAGCTCAGTTGGTAGAGCGACGGTTCCGGCTTGACCGGAGGTCGTGAGTTCGAACCTCGCTGCAGGCTAGTTGTTTTTCTAGTCTGCTCTGCTTGCATCATAGATCAACAGATTCGGTGAGTCTGCGATGGCTTTCGGTGTACTTTTCAAAGAAGATTCTGGCTTTGGCAAAATATTCTAGACGCGCATAATGACCAGCACGTTGTCGCCGGTTCTCCCAAAACGCTTTAATTCGCTGTATTTCGTCAAACGTCGCCGTAAAAGGCGCGAAAACCATAGCGTCGCTGGACACGCTGGTTATTACTTTCCGCGTTCCCGGATACGCGAGCCGGGCTATTGTTACGTCACAAACTCCAGCGCGTGTGAACGCCGCTTTCGTTTCCGCGCGAGCACAATGGACGCGCGACCTTGACACTCGCGACTCAAGGTCAAACATCGGCTGACCGGCAATTTCGAGCGCAAATTGCTTTACGAGCTGGCTTTATTGTGTAACCAATAGGCCAGTTGTTTTGACAGCGTCCGGCCGTTTATCCTCGGACGTTTCTTGTCATTCTCTCTCCAAACAGCTTATTACCAGAATGCTTCTGTTTCAAACGTGTATTTTGCTGGTAAATGCCACTCTCGAATCTAGATTATCTCTTGTGAATTGTGATGCGTAAACCGCATGGAAATAAATTGGTTTGGCGATTTTTTTTGCAATTTCGAAACCCGTTGCGTAATTCGCATATAAATTAATTGTTTTGGCTCAATGTTATGCATTTTTCCGCCTTCTTTTCAAAAATTTCGACAGCACGACACCGCTTTTCACGGAATTTCTAGCTTTAATCTATTTTGTTAAACTGAATTTTTCAGGGCCGTCTTGAAGACAAAATGTCACACATTTTATTAGATAAATACTATTTCTTTGTTTTTTCTTAACTACTTGGTTTAAAATCATATTAACTCCCATTCACTTGGAAATACAAAAATCGTCAATCCTGCACTGACTTGGGAAGTAAATTGTTACTTTCAAAATACCTTTTTTGTTCTGTCGATTGTCCTTCATTTTATATTGGACCTTAAAAAACTTGTCAGTGGACCACATGTAAAAGTTTTAGGAAAGGTTGCGATCCAACCACTGCTATACTTGTTTCAAGCAAAACCACAGAAGCCAGGGACTGGACTATTTAAGCGCGGACCCATAAACATTTTGTTTAAGTGTACGACGGTCAGCATGCTTTTTTATTATAAAAAATTACCCCATAAAACATGTAGACAAGGAAACCTTAGAAGGCGACAAAGCGTTTTGTTTTTAAATCACATATTTTTATTTACAGAATATATAACGTTTTTAAATAATAAACTAACATTTTAGATGTGTCTACCTCATAAACTAGTCCACCTACCTAAAGGGGATCCAAGGACCCCAGTTTACGAATCCCTGCACTAAGCGTTCGTTCGCCGCTGCAATTCGGCGTTGCGCAAAAGTGCAAAGAAAACCACGCCACGCCGCAAAAGCAAGCGGCGGCTTTCATCGGCGCTAATTGCCCTTCGAAAAAAACGTGCCATTACGCGCGCGGCAAAACGCCTAAAAAATTGCGGCGCGGCAAGCGGCAATTCGACGAGGTCGCTTCGAGGTTAGCAGATGCGGTTTCTGACGGCGACTGGCACCGAGCCGTTTGCTGAACTTTGCCGCATAAACTTTTGTGTAAGGCCGAAAATGCAGCACTTGTTTGTAAGGCTGTAGTTGTGAAAAGTGCCGCCTCGCGGTCAGCCATTTTGCGCGGTTCTTTCCGAAACCGAATGGCGTTTTGTCACGTTTCCAATTGGCGCGACTTTGGGTAAAGTTAACTGGGTCTTTGACATCGGATTTCTGCGGTGGTTTGATTGGCCACAATTGCTTTTGCGTGATGTTATGAATATGTGTGGCCCTTGACTTTTTTTGTCACCTTTGGGCATCGTTTCTTTGTGGATCTTACTGTTTATTTTCCCGTTTACCTTGACTAAGTCTTATAGGTTACTCTATAGAAAAAAAGGGCAAGGACGTCATAATATTTCTAAACCTACCACCTAATACAAAAACATACTTCTAAACAGTCGCAACAAAAATCATTTTGACACGATTAATTAGGTTTCTTTACAGAAATATAAAATTTTCGGTACTTTTTTATTTAGGTATCAACTGCTAATTATCTGCTGTGTAGTTTAAGAAGTAGGCTATATTTTAAAATACCGCAGTATCCCTTACAGGGCATTTGTTTCCAGGATTTTCATGGTGCAAGTCTACAGAGCCCCACACTTGAAACCTTTATAAAAAAAACGCTAACGGCGCTTACCACAAACAATTACTCATCGGAAAAAAATCCCCTTTCCGCATTCCGCGGCCGCGATGGCGTTAAAGCGCATTAAGTGCTCGCTTCCTGCGACGGCGAGCCCGACCTCTTCAACTTGTCGCGCCGGCAGCGACCCGCAATTATCCGGCAGCCGCAAAAATCCGTTCCCGTGCCTCTAACAGCCGCGCAACAACGCAAGGCCCCGGCAAACTTTGCGACCTGAGCGCTTTTAGCGCCAGCCGATGCATTGGGGTCCTTTGTTTTCCATTTTTCTGAACTATTTTCCTGCATTTTTGCATCGAGTGTGTCTGGTCGTATATAGAAACACGCTATTCCGCGAAGGGTTTAAGTGTTTTTGGAGTACCACAACCTGAACTCACTTGCCTTTCACAGCTGCGAAAACCACACAAGACTTGGCGTTGTTGCCAGGCCATTTTGCTTGGCAAGATGGCGGCGTCGAAACGCGGCCTCTTTTCGCACCTGGGTCTATTAGCAGCCCCCCAAAATCGCTGACGGTTGGTCTAGGTTGGTAAAAATTGCCGACGTTCGGTCTACGTTGCTAAATAAAATATTTTTGTAAATCAAGGAAATAACTTACAGGGAGTTCGGGTGACTACATTCTTCCTATAGCTCAATGATTTTTTTTTTTCTGTCTCGTTCTGCTATGTTTTACGATTTTTTTTAACAAAGTTTGTATTTTAGGTGACGTTTTATTATTCTTTTCAAACTTTTTTAACCTAGCGGTCTCCTTTTGCCTTATTAAAATAACCAAGGAATACATTTTATTAAAAGGGAAATCAAAAACTACCTGAACATTAACTACTGCGAATCGATAATACGGGTGTGCTTTCTCCAAAAAAATTATATGCAATTAACTTGAAAGAAGTTGGGTGGGCACCTTAACTTTCTTACAAACCAATTTTGAGAACCACGGTTCTATACCTGGTCGTTAATAGAACCTTTTTTATCAAAGTTACCGTGAGTTAAACAGGGTCTTCAATTTGTGTCTGAAAAGGGTCCATATATTTATTCAGGGGTGTTCTTGTTGACCGATCGTGGCTCCTCTCCTGGTGTATTCAAGTCTCTTCTTGGCACCAAGGCCTCTATGATTTACAAAAGTTATCCGCCGTACAGCAAAAAAACGCCAAAATCTTAGCGCGCTTTCTGCAATCGCGTAAATTCTTTGGCGTATAAAAAAACTCGCGTAACCTCCATGAATCACAGACGCCTGTCGCGTCGACAAAATCAAAACGACGTCGCAAACACAAATAATTGCGGCTGTCCAGTGTCAACAGGTACCGGCCTCTATAGCGACACGCCGAGCCTTGAAATCCGCCAAAGCGTCTCACAGGTCCAAGTGCTCGGCCATTGTGGCAGGTGTCGATAATTCCATATTTACGTAGCCGGGTCCTTTGTTAGCGGCCAAGAGGAAATTCCTTTTCTCGATCTTCGGTCGGCGGCGGCGGTTTTCGGATATGCACTGTCGTCTGCTTTTTGGCACGCTAAGGCAAGCGGCAATTAGCGTTCATGTCGGACAATTGAGGTGCGCATTTGGCCGAATTCTGTGCTTGGCGGTGCGTGGGGATTAGCCTACGCGCCGGTGGTGGCCAGCCGTGCAATTTCGGGATTTGCCAGCAGAAAGAATAGCTACCGTAATTAATCTGCGACGCCATGTCGAAATATGGACATTCTCGAAGAGCGTGTGCGAAATCTCGCGTCTGCTGTGGCTTGGTTTTTAAAACGGCCGAAAAAACGATTTGGGGGCACTTCAGTGTTTGTTGGGCTTACCTTTCGTATTTTTTGTTGGTTGTAATTTCAACCGTTTTGGTAAATTTGGCAACATTTTGTTGTTTTCACTTTTGGCAAAATTTTATTTGTACTGAAAACTGTGATGTTAGGTCAAGAAGAAAACAGACTGTACGCTTTATACAGCATGTAAGTTCGAGTCGGCAACCAAAGTGTAAAAAACACACGAAAAGCCATTTTTCAAGTTGTGTCTGTTCTGTTATTTTTCGAGTTGTGTCTGTTCCGAATTATATTCAAATAAAAGTGTAAAGCGATCACATTTTAGGTCTTATAAACCGACAAATTTTCTTTGAAAAGTATAGTTGAATGTCGGGTAATTTTTTCATACAATTCTATGGCAACCCTGAATTGTTTAATGTATGGAGAAAAAATTGTATATATAACAGCGCAATGAACTTTTGTGCAACCTGCTGTTTCTTCTTAAAGGCTCTTGTAAGCTGCAACGCCTCTCAAGTGCCCGGCTGCATTTTCACCTTTCGAACTCGCCGCCCTCGAAATTCCTGGCAATTACGGTTTTGTGGATTGCAGCGCAAACAAACTAATGGCCGCCTTTCGCGCCCGCCTAAAGACCACCTTCGAAACGGCGCGTCTGTCCCAATGCGCTCTGCCCAGGTTAAGACCTGGTCACTGCACTTGAATCCACTAAAACGCCGATCGTTTTCAAACCACGCGTTTGCTTAGGCGAACAATGGTCCATTGTTTCGCCGTGCGACGAAATAACGGCTTTCGAATTTTTTGTTGCCGTTTGAATTCTTTTTCGAAAACTTGTTTTGGTTTGGCGTCTAAAAATACACGATCGAATTTCAATGGTGAGAGGTATTTGTCTCGCCACGGGGTGGCAGTGTTTGTCTGGAAAAGTTTTTGTGTGTGTCATTGCCATACGTTTTGCTTTGTTGTGTGTTTTCTATTGGGGCTACAAATTTTTCCGTCCTTTTTGACAAAAAAGTGTTATTCCTTTGCAAAACCAGTCACAGTTGTTTATTTCTATTATAATCTTCATGCTTTAAAAAAATAGAATTGTTTTTCGTAAAACAAAACATAAAAATGGATTGAATTGATGCTTAGAAATTTAAGCAGTTACCTAACTGACCAAAACTTGGTCGATTAGGGGAAAATGGTCGATTCTATGCAGGCATATTTTAGCTTAGCACAGAACTACACCGATTAACAAAGCCAAGATTTTTAATTACAATTGTTTGTTCTCTATTGACTATTTGAACGAAAGTCGCGTGAAGCTTTCGACACAAGCTGGCTCAGACAAAAATAGGGAATTCAATTCAACGAATAGACTTCGTTATTACTGTTGTTTCAGACGCAGAACCGCTTGAAGCTGATGCAAGACACGATAAACGACGACCAACAACTGCAGCAGCAACAAAGTAACTCGGTTGGTGGAAGGCAGCAGACTCAACAACAACAACAAGCCCAGGCACGACAAGGCAACGGCAAGCCTCGGTATAGACCGGCCAATGGAGAGGTGAGAAATTTGCATGTTTTGTGCAAGGAGAACCCTCATCAGGGCTGCTATCAGTTAGAACAGGGGTTCTTAAACTGGGGTCCATAAACCCCTTGGGGCACGTGAACTACCTTTTAGGGGTCCATAAAAGCCTAATTAAAATAGAATTAATTAGTTGAAAAGTGATCAACTTTGCACGTAAAATGAGTTAATTGAAAATATAATTTCAGCACGTATATAGTTAGGTGCTCTTACTGTAATAAGTTCCTTGGTCAGTTATTTCTTCCTTTGGTTTGAATGGGCTCAGATTGCTTGAAATGTTTTTAGAGCGTGTGGTTCTTGATCGGAATGCAATATAACAAAAATTCGAGTTAAAATATCTAATTTTGTGACGTTTTCTACCAATGTCGCACGTTTTTACTTTTTTTTTTCAAAACAATAGCAAACTGCGACAAATATAATGATATTTTTCTACCAATGTCGCACGTTTTTAATATTTTTTTTTCAAAACAATAGCAAAATGCGACAAATATAGTGAGATTTTTCTACCAATGTCGCACGTTTTTAGTATATTTTTTTTCAAAACAATAGCAAAATGCGACAAACATAGCGAATGCTTGCAAATTGTCCTATGTTCGGCGCATTCCACAGATTTCCTTTCTCATACAATTAATCACTCTGTATTTCGGCAACGCGCCATTATCGCGAATTATCGAGTCAATTACCTCATCCGAAACGACTATTTTCATCGCGCGATCAGTCCCCGAATAGCTTCACGCAAAGAGAGCGATTCCACAAGACAATTACGTTGCCTTGTAGGCAGAAACCCTTTTACTACCGACTAAATACGTGGCACGAATCCAGGGTCTTGTACGATAACGCTCTTGAAACTGCCAATTAACCGAGCCCAACTAGGTTACCAACACCACAGCCATTCCACGGTGGCCTTGTCAGCTGGGCAAAATTTCCAGCCGCTGGCCTTTGCCACTTTGCCTTGCCACTGGTGGTACGATCTGTATTTGAACCCGCGCCCGTGGCTTTGATCCTGCTAATTAGAACGCGACTTCGCCGAAGTCAAGCCCTTGTTTTCGTTCGACCGACTTTGATTCTTGTTATTTTTGTTCTGTGGAGTTATTTTAAGGACTGGACCGCTGCGGTCTTTACTGGTATTTTGTTCAGTCGAAAGCGGACGACGAAATGGCTGGAAATGTTGTTTTGGTGTCAAATATTGTGGTTGTTTGTTTATCACTTTAAAAATAAAACTTTTTAAATTTGTGTTTTATTCTTCCTTCCCATTCTTTCCCCCAAAAGATCCATTCGTGAAATAAGTTTTTATTTAAAAGTTTACAATAAATCAATTCACTATCATTTTTCCCATTTTATTTTTATTAAAAGCGGCTAAAAATTGCTTTTCATCCACCTGGAATCAAATTTCCATCATTGTTAAAAGCAGCGCTGCGGGTCGGATGAAAATAATGCGAGTTCGACTCCCGAGTCTGACTCCGGACAAAAACTGAGCCCGAGTCCAACTAACAAATCCCTAGTTTGACTACAACTGCGACTTTACAGTCTGTATTTCAGCCATTTACGTAACTTAGATAAGGTGGATATTGAGGAAACCACTCATGAGGTGTTATGTAATTTTATCCACCCACTCTAAGTGGTAAAATATTCCACCATATGCTATTCAACCTTTACAATTTGCAGTTGGCGGCTATATCAGTTTCAGTTTGCGGCTATATCAGTTTTAAAATGTCGTACGGTGCACGATGCACTCGGGACTCGGGTGGTCTTACTCGAGTCCAGAGTCCCGGCTCTAGAAATTCAATCGACTTGGCAGCCTTGGTTAAAAGGCTGTGTTGCTATTTTTACTGATTTTTTTGTAAATATAACGAATTGCAGAATCTAACGCAAAGTCTTTTTTTAATTGACGTGTCTAGGACGATGGCGAGGGAATCTGGGCATAAACTAAAGTACGTTCAGCTGCCGTCAAAAAAAGTGTTGACCAACAACATTATATCGCAGCTTCTCCATGAGCAACGCGAGGAGATTCAATGCCCCACAAACAATGATCTTTCAAACTTTCAAAATAAAAAAAATCTTTCAAAATTTCAAAGTAAAAAAAAACACTATCTTTCAACTATACCTTTCATCATAAAACAGTTTTAAACAAATATTTTTTCTGCGGTGCAAGAAAATTCAAAGCGAGTACGACATCGTCTTTTTTTACGCCGACTGCCAATTACGTTTTTGGTGACCCAGTATTAGCCCGACTGACAGTTCAACTTTCATTCTAGACTACAGCTGTCTTGGTGCAGGAAACTTACCGCGTCATATTCGCGTTACTTGTGCTTCAATTCGTACAATTTAATTCTGTATCTTGTTATGTAGCAAACTTGTGTATGGTACTTTTTCATATCTGTAAGTAGTTGAACTAACACCTGTTGTGAAACTTCCATATTCCTCTTCGGGAAAACCAGTCCGAAATCGTGCCATTACTCTTTTTTACGTGTCTATCTATCTGCCGATCTTTCGCAATACAAAATACACGAAATCTTACAGCCCGACTTCCTAACGAAATGCCGAATCTGCACGCGCCGCGCTCTTTTGTCCTTTTTACTTTCCGTTCTGTGTTTTTCGACGCTCAAATGTCGTCCAGTCCCCTTCTGTCGAGGCTTTTGCATTTTCGCGCACCGCAAACACCATTTTTTTTTGTCAAGAATTAAAAAAAAAAACTGAACTAAAAAGTTTATCTTTCCATTTGTGCTTTTTGCTGGCTTTCTATTCCCTTTTGGACCTCTTTTTATGAGACCTCGATTCAAATAGAAATACTTAGACCTGTAAGTCTTTTACTGCCTTTTTTATCATACAGAGAACATTTTCAGCAAAGCTTTCCAAAATAGCTAAGAACGCCTACCTCGGAGTTTTAACCCAATTTAAACTATTAACACAATACATTTTTTTTATATATTAACCACGCCTCAATCGGCTTGAATCTTCTGGAGAAGTAAAAATACTCGTGTGGTTTATTCTTTTGCGTTTTCTTACTCCACGAAATTAAACTAAAACGCGTATTTTTTTCTAATATTTGTGCAGTTCAAATTTCGCCCACAGTATTACCGATTTGCGAGTTATCTAATGAAATTTTTCTGTACTTTGACGAGATTGTTTTGGTAATCGTGCACTATACTTTGTGATATGAAACATATCGTAACTAAAAACGCCGTTACACTTGATTTAAACGACTTTGTACAAAAGAGTGTGTCGCTTAATTTGGCGACGAGTTTTCTGTCGTGTTTTTTCACGTCGTTTAAAATCTTGCCTTAACTTCCAGACCACACTTTTTATTTTACGTTCGATTAATAAAGTGATGAAATCACCGCGCCCGCCTTGTGACGTAATAATCAACGCTTTTGTGACGTCGTGCGCCGCAAAATCATGCAATCACTTCTCCGCGTTTCTACGGTTGTTTTTTGTTGTTGTTTCTTTTATATTTTTGTCCGTGTCGTAATTGCGATTGTCCCCCTCCCCCAAACGCCGTGCATGTGTTTATGTCGTAACGAAGACGCCTTTGTTTGTGCGTCTCCAAATAAATTTCTATGAAAATGACATATGTAGTTTATGACGTAACGCTTTTGTTTACTAAGTGTTTTCATAAATCAAGCGATGGTGTATCTTTTTTAACCGAAAGACTATAGTTCTTTCAATACTCGTTAAACTTGTGTATAATATGTTGGTTAAGGTAAACGTTTAGGCGGATTATTTTTCGTACCAGAATGAGAATTATGTTTAAAATATCGACATTGCCATGATTTTTTTTTTGTTATTAACCGATTTATGTAATGGCAAATGTACAATTTTAATAACAAAAATTTATCAGAAACATAATAATTCTTCTTTCGTTTTCCGCATAACGAATTTGCCGACAACTCGTCTTATGTGTGATTACTTTGGTTAAACTCGCCATAGCCTTGTTCCTGTATAAAGTTCCTGTATAGAGTCATGACTTAAGGCCATTAATCTGCTGAACTGACTTATAAATCAAACTGAAACATGCTTTTTCCACAAAGATCATCCAACATTGTCCAATGTCCCCATGTTTAAAAAGTCACTAGCAAAAACAACCTTAACGAGAGTGGGCGTTTACCTTCATCCAATACCAGCGTCACGCAACGCAAATCAGCATGCCCGGAATTCTCTCATTCGCACGTTTAACAGCTCAGCAAAACAACCGTACGAATCTACGTATATCAGTTTCACTGCGTTCTAGCTCCAATTTCAACGCCTGGTAATGGCTTTTGCTCGCGCGGCACGCTAAACTCCCCCCAGTAATCACCCCCCACACCAAACGAGGCGAGAACACGCGATCTTCGGTGTAATGCAATACTCGAAATTGCGATTCATTTCGACCGACGACCGGGCCGTTAGATTTAGCGTTTCGTTGTTTTTTTTCTACTACACGATCGGTAATTCCTCGAAAGGCCCATTGCGCTGGAGATGAAGATATACTTTCGGTCGACGGACGCTCCTGGTAAATTGATTTTTAAGTTGAGTAAAGCGCTTTGGAACACTAAACTTATCATGGAACGGAAGCTTAAGTAGTAGGCTAAGTTCGCCAAAAATATGTTTAATAGCAAATGGTCTCTTATTTTTAACGCTGCTTACAATTTTGTCAATTTTGAAGCTAACAAATTTGCTGTTTTAGACCGGCGTTTACACCATCATTTCTGTTTAGTTTATCGACTAAAAATGATATCTTGGTCTGTTTTTTGTCAAAAAAAACGGCACTATGTCCAATATTTATGGGCTGTAGGACCTCTACTCTTTTGAGAAAAAATCACAACTTTATATTTTGTTATTGGTAGGGTGCAGTACTCCAATATATACCCACCCCACCGGCACCTTTACAGTTTGTCACGAAACCACAGCTTGGATTGTTCTTAGTGGCTTAGTCAAACTTAGACCACGACGTAAATCAAAACTTAAAAATACGAGTTTAATTTTTGAATAATGTTAGATTTCTGGGCACCTGAAGGTCAGAATGTTCCGTTCCATGCAGAGAGTCTCCCCGTTTAAATACATGGAATTTCGGGCACGCTCGGAACGAAATTGTCGGTCACTTTCGCGGGAATGTTACCATGGCCGAGCTGTCGGTCCACTTACGTGATTGATAAGCACAAACGCAAGTTGTCGTTATTTCCCTCGATGTCCAACGCGGCTCGGGTTTGGTTTCACAATTACTGATAAAAATAGAACTTTCCGCGAAAGGGCGCGTCTTGCATTAGGAGTTCACGTGCTTTTCGCATCAGGTAATGTAGCATACCAAGGACCGAAATGATTACTGAGTCGGATACAGTCCACAGCGGCTCTCCCATATAATAGTTTATTAACAAACCATAGCATATTTAATCCAATTTTATTTGCGACATACAGTTAACGAGATAACTGACTTGATTGGGTCAGGAAACAATATAGGTTCACCTGATTGTACACAATCTTTGCATCGTTGGTCGCTAATGATTTACAATTTTTTGCAGTATTTTTGCGTTTACGTTCACTTTTACCACGTCGTTTTTTTACAAAAGACGCGGCTATACGCCCTGGTATAAAATTTACATGATGAATTAAAGATTGCAACTTGAAAAACTTCCCGCCACAGAACTCCTACAACCGCTTTCCAGCGAAAACCAGCATGAAACATACACAGAGGAAATGAATAACAAAGTTGGCCAAATTTATTTTATGCAGGCTTACCTCATAACTCTGCACAAAAAGGATGAGGTGGGACCTCGTCATTCGGAGCACTTTAAAAGGACGAATGTCCCAAAGTAACCCCGGGGCAAATAGGAAAAAAACACCCCTACAGCGCCGTATTAGGCTTCACGACAGGTTGTTTTTGTCGTCTGTGGTACCGAACCCAGTTTTGTCGCAGATCGGTTGATAACGAACTTCGTCATGCCAAGAAAACGACGGAAAGACGTTCCGCGTAAAAGCAGTAAAATATAATGACTTTGAGAACGGCCGGTAAGAATGGCACGCAAGTCGGGTGCGGTGTTTTACTCAACTGTGTCGAAGAAAAGCTTTTGTGCAAGGGTTACGCAAACTTACAAGGACATAAATACCCGAATAGCCCGCAACTTCCCCCCTTTGCTAATTCTCCCACAACTGTATGGCCTGTAGTAATGGAATTACTCTGGGGGCTGTGGCCCGTGAGCTGGGTCAACTACTTTTCACAAGGAGAGTTTGTGTAAACTCATTCAACCCGGGTTGGGTAAATGTAGGTTGAACAAGTTCAAAAATAACCTGTTTAACGGTGTACAGAATCATCTCCTAAAATGGGACCTCCGTACACGATACCCAGCATCTTTGAAATGTCTAAAAATACACAGAAAATGTTTAACTAAAAAAAGAAATCCTCGAAAAGATTTAAAAGAGCGTGTGTCCAGGTATAGTAACTATAAGCACTTTTTGTCAGTAGTTGAAAACTGACTGGTAAATTATGTGAGGTTATTACAATCTCAAAAATGCATTTTTTTAATTCCAAAAACTAGAAAAATATTTGGAGGTCCTGTTAAAAAGCTATCATTTAATTATCATATACTTACAGAAATTTTACAGCAATTCTGTTGTCTCCGAAACAACCGATGCATATAAATTGTTTTTAATTTGGTGTGGACTGTCGAAAACACACTTAGCTTATAATAGAGGTCAACTAATTCTCCTAAACTCTCAATATTTGTTTTGGGGTATTGTATTTGCGAAATAGAATATGAAAATGACGACCAACTAAGGTACTTTACTTAAATCATACCGGGCGTCTTTTGCGGATGCCTTTCCCCCAAGGTACTCAATATTACAAGACTAACCTGGCGGCACAGGCAGCTATAGACCTAGCCCCCCGTATGATCAGCAGTACAACACCTATAACATAATCATAAGAATAGTAAAAGCGTGGGGCAAGGCCCCCAAAACAAACTCGCCCTCGCGTCAACGAGGTGACGAAAAGCAACGGTAGGCGCGCCAAAGCAAACGCGACTTAGGCCGCCGCAGGAACGTGCCCAACTGTCCGTCGGCGCCTTCGGCCAGACGCCGCCATTAGCCGCTCCCAGCCTGGAGTTAAATTTGGTTCGATCGGCTCTCCGCTGTCTGTGACGCGCGCGGCACGGCGTCTTGAATTTGAAGTGATCTCGAACCCGGTGCGCTTCCGATAGGCGACTTCCGAGCTTTTTCCTTGACTCAGTCGCGCAGATTATCCAAAAAAGGCCGTCTATGCTTCGTCAGACGCGATCTCTCGAATTCCTTGCCGGATGTTTTCACGGTTCGCCGCCAGGGGGCGTCGCGCGGTCGCTTTTTTCGTGCCGGGGATCTCGGGTTGTAGCCAGTAGTCGGGTTTGCTTGCAACTGGCGCAGGTGTGCTGGCGGCTCGCGACGCTGAGATTTAAGAAATTTGCGCCGGCCGCCACTCTTTAACGCTAACCCGGTTGAACTTCTGGGATTTCTGAGATATTTTTCCACCCATTGACTCGCAAACATTTTTCACACCTCGAGTGACGCCGCGGTTAAGTCTGGCAAATCTCCTGAGGAAACATGTCACGTAAAGTACTTCAAGCCCAAGGCAGTTGACGGGGCGTTATGTAATAGGAGGCTTAGCACGGATTGGGCGATTACAAGTTGTCTCATTTCCCCCTATTTAAACCACACGATTACTCATGCTTCTGTGTGTCGCGTTTGAAAGCAGAAATAAGCGGAAACGTGCTTAATTCTATGTTCGACAGATTTGCTCCGTTTCCTTTTTAAAGCATCATTGCTAGGGACGTTAGGATAAGGGTAGGTTTTTTGATAGATTAAATTCAAAATAATCTTGATCACCCTCAATTTCAAAAGTCACATTCAAACTTTTAATTAATTGTGACCCTTTGAATGGCTCATAAATACCTTTATTTTAAATTTAAAATGTAGTTTTTCACATATTTTCGAAATCCATTGTTAAAACGTGTTTATTCGCCCAAAGTCTTGCCGATTTTGCATAAAGAATAGAATATAGTTACATTATATAAAACATCACACGAATCGTATTTTTGATTTAAAGATGTTTAAATCAAGTGGTTTGAAAGGACCGCCTACGAAGCAGTGAAAACGGCGAATCCTGCGAAACTGCACTTGTATCAAAACAACTCCGACTGGAAAACCGCTTCATTAGTATGGCGATTTGTTTTTCTGACAGGGATTACAAGATTTTCCGCCAATCGCTAAATTGGCTCGATAGGATTACGATCAGCTATAAAACATTCGAAGTTGCCAGTCAGCGTTGGCGGGCGGCTTTAAAGTTTCTATGTTATCTTTCGCTCCTGACTGAAAGCGCTGAATATTTGACGTAAAGCGGTTAGTGGTTCCGACGAACAGCAAGCCACTTCAGAAGCAAAGACGACATCTCTAAAAGAGTGAGGAGACATCAGCCTACACCAATGATTTCCAACCTAAGTGCCATTTCTAATGCTTAAGGGTGACGAGAGATTTTACCAATATTTAAGAATCTGATTTTAGCTGATCTAATATCTCTTGAGCCTTAATACAATGGTTGGTGTACGATTGGTGAGCAATTAAGTTAAATAACATTTCCCTAGATTGTGTATAGAGTTTGATGCGTGTTGTTTCAGTTCGGTTTATTGTAACATTTTAGTGAATTACCTCACACAAATTCTTGTATGGATGCCGCAAGCTATTCTGGGGGTGCTTCGAGACATAAAAGTTTGGGAACCAAATGACTTCCAGAGGGAAAGAATAATTTTAGTTACAATCTGCGTCACTCGAGGTACTTTATTGGGGCGAATGTCCTGAGGTAGCGTTCACTATATTAAAAAGTAGAACAAAAAACCTTTATCGCGGTAACAGACACCTGGCCGAAAAGTGTGGTACAGAAATATTGATGACAAAACCTTGTACTGCCAAAGATGGAATGAAAGACGCTCGGCGGGAATACATGCTAATTAGAGTTAGGAATAAATTTGATTGTTCATGTACATATTTTTAAAAGTAACTTCAAATGAGAAAAGCAGTATTTTATTTCCAATTGCTACAAAAAGGCCAATGTCAGATTGGTATCAGATGACCCTTGATGCACCCCAAGTATCTTCCAAAAACTAACACTTTGCAACTGATATTGGCTTCATTCAATACCATCGGACATGTCTGCCATATTTTTTTTTTTTTTTTTTTCATTAACAGCTAAAAGCTTACGAATACACAACATAACACAACACATATGCAAAATAAAAGGTTCAAAATCAACTTTATTCCAAATCGACATGGGGCAGCCAAATTTTTAGTTTTGCGAATTAGGACAAATCCAACATTGGACGCTGCAAACGCGAGATGGCAGAGTGCGTCAGAACTATCTGATTTTTTGCAAAAGGCCGTCAAGCGAGCAACAACTCATTGAGACGAAAGCCTCGCTAAGGCTTCCGGAAAGCGCTAATCAGCTTACAGAATTGCCTTTGACGGGCGCCTTTCGCCAACCGCCAACGAAGATCTGTAACCTTCCTGCGAAAACGGGCGCTACACGTTGATTCTGTGGTCTGTGCCACGTTGAGATTATTTCCAGGGAGAGCTGTGCCAGTCGCTGCATCTCGGCGCGCGAAAGGACTCCATCCGGATTAAACGAGGCTGTCAAATGTCGCGAATGTAACGGAAGGGATATCAATCAATTTAGTCGACCTGGTGCTTTAGCGAGTTCTCGGGCTGGAAAGATCAAACGGTTGCGCTCGGCCGTAAACAGCTTGTTGAAATTCCCCGTCCGATTTGAAGCTGTGTGCACAGAAAAT
Organism: Ascidiella aspersa; assembly: GCF_963924565.1. Classification (NCBI taxonomy): domain Eukaryota; kingdom Metazoa; phylum Chordata; class Ascidiacea; order Phlebobranchia; family Ascidiidae; genus Ascidiella; species Ascidiella aspersa. The sequence goes on along the minus strand of NC_139448.1, from coordinate 29,547,890 downwards.
TCAGCGACGTGGGAAAAAAACAACGTCATTAAAACTGCATACGTCATGATGACCATATTTAGATAAACGTTTTACTTCTAATACTGACGTAGGTTGTAGAGTTGTTCAAAAGAAAGGCCTTTCGAAAGCGTTGTTTTGCATTCTCCGTAATTTAATATCTTACGCGGTTCACTAATTATAACGTAATACCTTTTTTATTGTCATTACAACTACAAAATTTTTACCAGTTGGATAACTGCCGATGCCGCTATTGCACACGAACTTAAAAAAACACTAATTTTTTTTAAATAAAAAGGAAAAAAAATGTTTTTTCAAACTTAAAATTGGAATATAGCTATGTGAAAATCATTCAATGATCAATGAAAATAAAAATGTCATACGAGATTGGCTTGCCCACTAACTCACACTAACAATAAGCGGTGATGATCGAATCTCAAAGCGAAAGGTTTAATGTGTTTGGTTGCTTTACAGTCGGCGCCTTTCTTTGCCAACCGGAACGGCAGTTTGGAAAACTTGCAAGCTCCCGCAAATCGAACCTATCGAGGCACAGCGGCGGTCCGTGGCAAGTGAGTGCACCTGTTTTGATCGCAATTCGCATCAATTTCGTCTTGGGGCGTCGCAAAACGCATTCAAACCCCTTTGGCCGCGGTACAGTTGTTGAACTCACGGGCTCTAATTGTGTTTGCAAACAGCACATCCACTTTTGAGTGCGATGGTGTTTTTCGCTCCTGGCTCGTTGAACTGCGTCGAATTGACACTTTTGCATGTTGCGAGTTGTCGCGGCTTGAAGTGCTGGACAGGTGCGCCGATCCACGGTTACGTGAGAATTTAGTTGCTTTTTCAGGTTTCTATACGATGGCAGTTGTCAGTCGTAAAAACAGGTCGTGTGTGGTTGCGTCATTGATTTTGCGATTCTTTGCCATTTCTAAGGCCTTTTTAATTTTTAATCTAATACTGTGTTTCGAAAGTTTGATTCTCATCAAACTTACGGTAATATACACTATACAGCGTTGATTGTGATTTATTTATTTATTTATGGTTAAACTAATATAAGGGTATCAAAGAATAAGTTGATTTTCCAATCGTTTCACCCCATTTTTTATGTTAAACGCCTCTTTCATTATAAAGCCGTACACACTACATTTGAGAATAGAAGACATACACATATGCCTTATATTCTCTTATATCAATATGCCTTATATTCTCTTATAATGCAATACCTTTCAAAAAAGTTTATCATGTAATGTCCAACTTCCCAGCATATAAAATAGTCACCTGAAAGCTTTATAATGTGTTGACGCTTCCGATTCTGCACAACACGCCAAAATGGATTTCTTAGTGTGTTGCATGCAACACGGTGTATACATACTCAGGTTCGTTTTTTTAAAAAGTCAAGCAAATTAGTTAATAAAGTAAAAGAAAAGAGTTTAATATAAAAGGTTGAGAGGTGAAATCTTTCCTTGGATGACAAAGTGTACCAACCACCTGGGCGCATAATGTCGACAGTCAGCGCGCTTACAAAGCGGGCACTTTGCCAAACTTCGCGTTGAGAGCAAAACGTGCCAATTAGCGCTTTGTTTCTTGGCCTTAACACTTGGCACGGGGCGGTGCGAAAACCGTGGCTTAATTTCAGGTTGCTGAACAGTTACCAGCAGCCTACGTGTTTTTGTCAGCCAGGTATTTTTAACCGTGTCGCAAGTGAAAGCCCGTAGTGCGGGAGTTTTACTTTGCTTTCTCGGAAAAGACCAGCTCTGCTTTTGGTCCGCTACGCGGCGCACATAATCGTCTTTTCCCGTCGGCACGCGATAGGCCCAAGAGCCGATTTACATTCTTACTGAATACGCAGCGGAATTGCCCCGATTTGACCAGATGAGAAAAAAGTGAGTAAAAATTCTTGTTAAATCCTATTTCATTTTCATTTTTCGTCACAAAACTTGTTTGTGTCGTACACGTGAAAAAATGACTGATCCGACTCTGATATTCCGTTTCCTAGAAATTTGCAAAAGAGCCGAAATTCTTTGAGCGAAAAAATGAGTGAAAATTCCTGCTAAATCCGATTTTAACAGAATTGTAAGCCTTTTATGTCCCATTCTTTGCAATTTTGATGATGTCAAGCAGTGTTTGCCTTAAAAAGATAAAAAAATTATTTTAAAACACCAGACTTAACTGACACAACATGCTCGAAAGCAAATAAAGAAAACTAATTTTGATTTCTATTTTACCTTGTTTATGAGGAGAATCATTTTATGGAAAATGTTGGAAAATTAATAGCAAGTTATCTGATAGTGATAAAAAACGAACGTGTGTTGTAACTTGTAAGGTTGAACTTGTGTAATTTGGTCACACGAATATGTACGAATCTGTAATAGCTTAATAATGAATAGCTCGAGTGGATCGACATCATCTTGATTAAACGTTTCGATACGAGCTTGTATCATCGATTCATTACTCAGAAACTTTTTTTATATATATCGAACCAAGAATTTTTGCATATTTATCGAACCAGTGACTTGTTGATTGTTGATATAGCGTAGTTTTATAAATCAAGCACTTAATCCATTGAAACTCATGAAGGCTATTTGCTGTAAAGCACAAACACATACCCACTAACTAACCAGCTGCTGTTACAACAGATACGGTTTCAAAGTTGCGATTTCACAATAGGCGTTCTACGTGTTGTGACGTAACAGTCACAGAACACATCTCAACAACAATGCGCAACTGATTGACGGTAAACAAAATTCACGGCCAGTTAGTTCATTGAATCCGGCGCGTACGTCATGCTGGGGGTTATTGCTTTGCTTACTCGTTGTTTATACAATCTCGATTGAGTCATAATCCCGTCATAATCCAACGTGTGGCTTACATTTGGCCACCAAGCGCAGAGGTGGTCCTGAACGTATTGCCCAGTCGTTTCTCAAGGCTTTTAAATTTTCCGTTTAAATGCTTTTTTACATCAGGTTCTTTTCACCGTGGGCTGTAATGGAACGTGATGTTTGGCGTATTTTCTAGTGTGTAGTAGCAGCTCCTTCGTTTACCCATATAGGTCCCATTTTGACTTTTGAAGTGTTTTTTTTCTGGGTAAAGAGAATCGCGTGGTTGCGACACGAAAGAAATATGTTTTTCGGTGAGTTTTATCCGCTTCCTTAAAATAGCTTCATTTCGCAGAAAATACGCCTAATTTGTTCTCCTACTAATGGAATAATACGCGAGTTGTAAGCAAACGAATTACTAAAACAACGCTCTCTCACACGATTTGAATAACCATGGTAAAGTGTTACATCAGGTGAACATTTCAACCACAAAAGTCTTTCAGTAATTCGGCAAGCAGTAATTTTTCAGTGTAAAAAGTTTATTTTTTGCATGTTCAATTTAGGAAAATGTCTCTTCACGAATTATGGCAGTTTCCCAACCCTTTTAAATGACAATTAAAACGTTTTTTTCACTGTTTTTGTTTCCACTTTTCAATATAAACAGCAAATTTCATCTCAATTAAAGCATTAAAACTGAGCTGGGTATTAAACCGCGCGCCCGTGTGGAAAGATTGGATTAGATTAGAATCTCAATTCATTTGTTTTAAAGTTTAAAAAATCCATTGTGCTCTGCTGTTGGTAAACTGACAAAGTCCCACAGAATTTGTAAACATTTTACTTGAAAATGCCCACCGATTTGTGCTTCTTGCAACACTGTTACACGGCCCCTACGAAAAACATGCCGTAAACAGCGTAAACCTCTGCAATGTCGGCCACAATGTGACGTAAGCACGCGCCTGCCCGCACGTATGGCGTCACAATGGCCAGCTGATGACGCGGGTCGCATTTTTGGGGTCGACTTTGCTAAGTGCCCGTCTCAAGCTGGTAAGTCGTCTTAAGTCGGTAACATTCTTTCTTAACCAACCTTCGCCTAGTTTCTTGCGTTTTAAACCAAAGTCTACTGCAATGAGTGGCCCGAGCGAGTTTTTGTCCAGATTAGGAGTGCTTAGAGCTCTGTTGTCGCAATCGAAAACCGCCGGCCAGCGGTTTCTGCCTTTATTCCATTCCTGTATTGCGTTCGTGCAACCAAAAGTGCAGTGATTTTTGTATCAGAGTGCCGTGGGACTGTCACAGATGGCAAGGCGGCATATTGGCTTACACAGATTCTGTGATCCTCTTCTAGAGGCTGTGCAGTTGACATTGAAACGTCTACAGCTGCCATCTTGGACCTTTTCAGTAATGCGGATACTTTTGTTGAAGCTGGATCGTTTTATGTCATTGCCCTACTGGCCTTGTTCTTTTTAAGTTTGAGACAAAAAATATTCAATTACAGTTTCGTTCCCACGGTTTGATTTTAACTGTGAACGTGGATTTTTCTTCTGGGTTAACAATAAAAAAAAACTGAACTACGGACAGACCCTTAAAGCAGGGTTTAGTCTTTACGTTCAGACTGCTTAAAAAAAACGTGTTAAATCTTTTCGGTTTTCTTGCACCGTAATACAAGTAGCAAGTTCAGCATGACCTGTTATCGATATCTCTTATCACTGGATACATTGCTCCCCGAAAAGAAGCTAAATACCGTATAGCCGAGAAACCTTTCAAAAGCTATTTAATAAAATGTACTCTTTGATAAACTCTGAATATTTCCCAAATGTTGGTTATGTAAGTAAACGACAAAACGTGATACTTCAGATATACTATAGAAAAGTAAAAAAAATCTTATTAAATCTCTAAACGGTAAATAACCTTTTTATTGCCATATTTATACCGCTCAAGTATAATTAGATTAATTAATATTCATTGAAAAAAGACTAACTTAATTGATTTATTTGTAAATATATCTTAGTTAATCGCAACATTATTCATAAAACTTGATAATTTCTGACTTGATAAAGTGAAGTGTAAATGCATACCGCGTTGAACACGAAATTAACGCATACAGCCGTAAGTCAACAGCGGTTTAAAATAACGCAACAACCTCAAATATAGCCGGTGCAATCCTTTTAAACAAATAAAACTTAAGCGGCGTATGTGTTTATTATTGAATCGCTTCTCATATTTTCCAGGTCACTGCTTTGTTATCTCACCCTAAGCCCCACAAAACGCCCCCGCCTGGCTTCTCAGCCCTAAACCCCCTGCACAGTCGATATTGGCTTTAAAACGCCATGGGGTTTATTAAATCTAGGCTTGTAGGACTAGTAGCCTATCCATCTTTGGCTTGTCAGGTAAGGTCTTGACTCTTGGACGGCATTATGCGTTTTCAGGGGGTCAAGAACAGGGGTGCATCTCCAGGCCAGGCCCCTTAGGGACAGCTGCGCCCGGGTGTCGGCTTCGGATATGGGAAAGTCGCGCCTACCACACACCTTCAGCTGTCACTGCACGGATTAGCAAAGAACAACAAGAGTACATTGCCTATGGACGAAAGAGCAAGGTTTCTGCATAGTCCCAACGAAGATAACATGCGTTCCGGGGGCGACTGCGTCACTTGGGGTGTCATTTACCCCCAGGGTCCTTGCATAGGGGGGTCACGTTTCTTGCCCCTTGGCGCGTTTACATAGCCCCGTTAAGCCGCTATCAAGTAATGAACGGGCGACTGGCCAGTCCACTTAGCGACCAAGAGCCGCGCGATTGAACCCTAGTGACCTTTGCCCCCGCCTGAGCCGACCCCGGGCACTCGAATCTGACCTCGGGTGACCTCACGGCAAGGTGCCGTGACATCCAGGCTCATAAATAAGACGCTAACGACGAGGATGAAAAATTATCTTACTTATGACAGCGCTCGGCGGCCGGACAACAGTTCGGCGAAATTTTCAAAACTTTTTCGCCTATTTGCCAAACGGTTTCGGGTTGCAGAATCGCAAAGGTGTGACAAAGAGGCTCACAAAGAAAAATTTAGGATTTTTAGCGTTTTATTTGCGCATCGCCATTTTTGAAATACTAGACCGCTTTTTTGGGTGTCTGAATTGCTTAGGTTTTACAGACCATGGCAGGAAATTTAAAAAAAGGCCGATTGCAGTGTTTTACAAACCCTGGGTGGCGAGCAATTTTCTTTCAATTTCAGCGCGTTGACGTTTGAAATGTTTGTGCTTGTCAAAATTTGCAATTCCTGCACGAAATTCCTAACTTCAAAAGCGGGTTTCTGCCTAAGGTGTAAGAAATGTAAAAAAAATTAAGCTCGTAAATTAACAATATCAGTAAGACTAAGAAACTTGTGATTCTGCAACGTGTTACTTAGTTGGTTACACTTAGAAAACCTAATCAAAGTTTTTTTAGTTTTATCAACATTTGATAGTGGCAGAATATTGAGAAGGAAAACACAGGTGTACGCCACGCCAGTACGACATTTGCGAAAACCATTGGCGGTGTCATATATCTGCTTAGGCCTTCAAATAATAATTTGCGTCCCGTTTTATTTGATCAGACACGGGAAATTCTGTCTAACGAAAGTGTACCGATCCCACACTTTCGCCCAGCGCCGAAATTGCCCGTCAATTTCGTCAAAAGTTTCGGCCTAAATAACGAGGCCTATCAAAGGCGGGCAAATAGCGGCATCCTGTAACAGAATCCGCAAATTGTCGCGAGAAATGGCGATCCCGTGAGCTTTAGCAATCACACCCTTTCTAGATTTTTCTTTTCCGCCTTTTTATGAACCTTCATGGACGGATTGTGCGCACGTGTAAGCTGGGAAACGTAATATTCCAGTAGTCACACCTGGTTTCGATTTCTGTTGATATAGTAATCGATAAGCTTGCGTAAAAAAACAACTAGCAGCGACCGTATGTGCGTACAACGTATACAGCAGGTCTGAACAGCTCAAAATGGTATTAAGGCCCCAACAAGCAAACTATTTTTTTGCTCACCATTTACCAACTTTGATGTTTTTATTGTAACGTGTCTACAATGCGATATATTGGAATATGAGATAACGCCTTTAACCTTGGAACGAGCATACTCCAATTTATTGGATTCATTCAAGTTAAGCTTTAACCAGAACTTCACCCATTATATAAACAAGTCCAACATATTGAAAGTTACAACCCAGAAAGTGTTAGAATTGGTAAAATGTTATCGCCTTTTACCTTTCGCTTGTGCTTGTAGGCCTACGTGTATTTTAATTACTTTTATTTCTATCTTGACTGGATGAAGCACACTTGTGCGGAAGATTGTCAAAATTTATATACTTGTCGTTAAACAGTGCAACCAGATCTTCAAATTTAGAACTATAGACAAATACGGCTACCTACAAAAATAGGAAGTTTTATTACATCTTAGTAATATAGCCTTCTGCCCTGGGTCGCATGTTGTGCAGGACTGACTTACGGCATAAGCCTGGATTGCAATTTTTGGAAACAACACCTTCTCTCTCTCTATATATATATATATATTGATTGGCAGCCCTATATTGCTTCCGTGCAATTATCATTTCAACGTTTCGACAGCAGGCCTGACAGGGTTTTCCGTTTTCCAGATGGCACTTGAGCAGTGATTTTGACCTTGTGGTCGTGTGTAATGCAACCGAGTCCGTTCCCACATAAACGTTAAGCCGCCCAGCTGCGTAAAGTTTGTCGAAACCAATATATACAGCTCTACTTTGCGATGGCAACATTGAGCGGCACATATAGGTTCTCGAAAGGCAGCGAGAAACGGGTTCGGTCGCTGTATTCGAGCCTTATAAGCGCAGCGCTGATGTTACAGTTTTGAGTGCCGTTTTCCGACGACTGACATGTGAACCCCGGGTATACCGCGGGAAAACACGTCCCCTCAGAAGAGCGTATATACGTGGCGTCTACTTCAATGTTGACTGCCGATTGACGGCCTAAACTCAAGGCCTTTTCTAATCCCTTAGCACCAAGGTGACGCAAATGATTTTCGAGAGTCAATTTTTGACTGGAAAACTTGATTTTTCCTTGTTTATGCCAAAATTAAACGATGACGAACGTATTTGGTGTCTGTCAATGGCCTGACTTAAGTGCACTTAAATCACTGTTGTCAAATGACTTGACTTGCCTTAAGTCGTTTTGGACAAATGAGTGAACTTGACTTATGTCTTTTAAATTGAAATGAAGACTTCTTGTTAAGCATTTTTTTTATAAAATCGGTTTATTCATTAGTTATTTAACTCGATGCTTGCACGTAAAACAAATTGCTTGCTGTACGTTGCGCTTTTGTTATTTCTATCGGACAACTTTAACAATTTAAGTGGTTGAATGTTTTATTTTAATAGTAAAAACCTGACTTGGAGTTGGAGTGCTCTAATTATGACTTGTCGGACAACTGATAACTTGGACTTGGACTTGACTTGTTTATTCAAAAATACTTGACTTAAACTTAAATTATGTCAAATGACTAGACTAAGACATCAGTCATTTCAAAAAGACTTTGATTTCGGCACTCAATTTGCCGTTTGACTATAACCCTATCATACATTAGGGCCACTACGTTTGCGTTTAAATCAGTTTTCCGCTTGCTGTAGTAAAGAGGCGACAATGCTGGTCGCGAGTTTGGAGACTGGGTGTAATTCCACTTTTCACGTATCCGTTTTTTGAGGTGTAGTATTATTATTACATAACAATCAATACTTTAAAATGACACATTTTTTCTATATATTTTACCTTTATGTATTGGCAGTTTTCAAGAAGCTAGATGATGCCGTTTTTAGCGTAACTGCAGTATTTTTTATTTTAATGAAGTGGCTTTAAAACATTTTACATTGTTTTAGTTCTTTTGTTTTTAGATATCTAGTACCCAAAAGGTTATAATAGCCCACCATAATTTTATATTAAACACTTCTTTTGGCCTGCACAGGCAATCAGACACATTCCACCCAGTGGTGTATAACCGTATATCAGTGCAAAATTATGGAGGGGGATAAATTTGTTTGATTAATTTTGGACAAATTCTGGCATTCATCGATACAGCGAGAGACAACAATATTGCTCAGTAAATCAACCGTGGAAAGAAATGTTGGGTCTATTAGGTATTTCTTTTCAGGAAAGTACTCTAGGTAACCATAACGAGTTGCTTGGGTAGTTTTCTATTTGATTCTAACAGTCACGATCGGTTTACACATATCCAGATAAAAAAAAACTTGGTGATAAAGAGAAATCAGTCATTTAGCCACAATCCAGTCAAGCAGGCGTCTTGCGCCGTACAAGGTTTCAAGGAAAGCGCTTCTTTTCGGTTTTGCGGTGATTTGTTCAAACGAGTCCAAGCTGGCGCCACCATATATGTATGTTTTGCATGGGCTTGGTTGATCGCATTAAGTTTGCAATATCTATCAAAAGGGCGAATTCCGTTGGTCGTTATAACCTGCGACCGTTTGGATTAAGCCTAATGACCTTCACAGGGAAATCGTTTTGTATATGCACGGATGTAAACCTAAAACAACGATAAGATCTTTCGGAAGGGGTCAAATAAAAACTAATCATTGTATCAAATTTGTCCGAATAATCCTATTAATTTTAAGTCATGTAAGACGTTGTGTTAATAATATACACCTTAACCTTAATTTATGTAAACAGCTGCTGTATAACGACGCAAAAACGAGATAAACGTCATGGAATAGGCTGGGGGAATTTTCACTTACTACCAATTACACCAATTTATTGAGCACTTATACTCTATATTGCACTTGTTGTTCATTTGTCCCATATTTTAGCGAAAGAATTGAGATGTAGTCAGTCTAGCATTGTTGTAATCACTTAGGTCTTTGACTTGACCTATAAGTGCACTTAAGTCAGTCTTTTAAAATTGCTTACTTGCCTTGAATTGACTTTTAAACAAATGACTTGACTTGGATTTAAGTCATTGAGTCAAACGACTCGGGTTAAAATTAAGTGTTTTCATTTACAATTTGTCAAATTTGGTTATTTATTCCCATTCTTGCACGTAAAACAATTTGCTTGTCATATGTTGAGTTTTTGTTATACTTATCTTAATGTCTTGACTTGGACTTAAGTTATTTTACAAATGACTTAACTGGGCTCAAGTCCTTTCCAAATAACTTGTTTACTACAGTGCAGTATGGCTTTATTTTCTTTACAGGCTGTACGTTTTTGTAATATGGATCTTTCTGGATGTCCTTATCGGGCGTTACAAGTGTCCGGAATATTTAAAGCTGGCCTCGGAATATTTAAAGCTGACCTTTTTTATAAATAGTAGTGCATGACGACCCAGGTCTCGAATAATCAAGTGTGGGGTAAAACAAATATTGTGTAATTTATATACTTTTACGCTCATACACTTGTCCCATAATTAAAAAGTTTGTTTCGGGCTGTGCCATGACGTCATGCATTTAAACGAACTCCATTTTGGCTGGTCCCACAAAATACCACCCAGCACACTCGATCTGATTTGGCTTGTCGGCGCAGCTAGCCTAATTGCCCACCCGGTCCTCGTATAACTATACGGGCCCACTATACTAGCACCACGCCACACCAGCAGCCACACTCGTTGGTAATAATCCGTCATCCTAAAGATTTATTGCGCTGGAAGTCGGGGGCAGAATAGAAAGTGTCGGAAATCATGGCGCGCTCGTTTATGATGCGGGAAATTACATTGGGCCGCGGTCCGGGCGGCAACTCGTTGGTCCTTTGAAAGCCGCGGCGCGAAACGGATTTTCGCGGCTGTACGATCCTCAATGGCACCCTCACTCATCTTGTCTGGTGGTCTGACCTTCCGGGAATTCCTTTGACGCCCCTAGCTGGGGTCACTCAGGGACGTCGGTGGCTCTAAGGTGATTATCCGCAGCCCCAGGATCTAAAACTCAAATTGGAACTGTTTTAATGGTATGGTGGCCTTGTTTGAATAAATCTACAATTTTTCATAGTAGCCTCCTTGAATGCTGCACTGAACATGTGATAATGAAATCAACTTGACCCTTGCAAGGTGAATATCCACCTTAATTCCTGATTAGTATAACAGCAGAATATCCTATCAAAGCTTACAATTCAGACCAGACACTACTAAAAGATCTTAACAGATAAATATTTCTATTTCGTCATCAAAGGCATCTTCAGTATATATTAATTCGAATGAATACCATTCTGTGAAAAATCTTGAATGACAGCCTAACATTGATAAAATCGTGAAATAAAAATAGGCATTTGTGCAAAATAAAACCGTACGAAAAGATATATACAAAACAAGGAAAAACATACCGAGTTAAAAGTAGTTTGACTGCAATGCTATCCATCTGATCAAACTGTGCAATACTTTTTGCGACCAACCTCTAAAGAAACACTAAACTTAATATAGAAACCAACTTTGGTAACTCTGTTTGTTATTAATTCATTTTCTCTTGGTTTTGTCAGTAAAAAACAGTTCAGAGAGGTTACATCTTTACTAATGTCTCTAAATTAATGGTGTCATTGTTGATTTAATAACAAGGGTGCTGGTTGTTTTTAGTAACAGGTTTGTTGGCAGTAGTTTGTTGTTGTAAAGTGTTTCGACCAAGCGTCGATCAACAGACTTTAGACAACAACAAAGAGATTGCCATTCCTGCGACGCTTTTGCAGCGAATCACGTTAAGAGGATTAAACTCCATGTACAAGACACCGTCCGTAACGACGGCGACAAGCGATGTAGCATTAAACTGGAAAACGATTAAACAGTTAATCTCCCGCTTTCAGGTGAGGGCCTTCGACGAACGAAACCACATCAGTCAGTTGAGTGTAACTTTTGCGAAATTCAGTGCATCACCCTGCTTGCAAAGATTGTCTTGCTTTATCTGCGTTGGTTGTTTTGATTTCAAAAGGTCAGAATGTCTCTGCGAAAGGCACAGGTTATTGAGCGACAGGCAGACGGCTGTGCAAGTGACATTAAATATAGTGGGGTTAAAACAACAAATCGGCCCCACCTTTTTGACGACTGAAGATCCAAGTTTGAGCCAGGTTTATTTGCTAACCTACAGCATACGCTTTCTAGTAACTCGGTTGCCGGTCTACTCTATAGATAATAGATCTTCACAATTTATTTTAAAGCTATAATTAAGAGAGGACAGTCGCTTATCAAGTTATTTTAACGGTATAAATGAGGACAGGCGCTTAGGTTAGTCCAAATCGGTCTCCTTTTCGCGTGCTCAGAGCCCAAGTGGAAGTTTATATAAAACGCGCATTGAAAGGCAGCGACGCCTTAAGGCAGTTGTTTTTTTACGTTTAACCCCAGCAGGGATTTGTTCGCAAAAGCTTCGAACTCACATGTACGCAGTCGCAAGTCAAGGTAGAATGCCGGGGAAAGAAACTATTTTGATCGAGAGACCCCCGCCCCCGCCGCGGTGTGAGTTTAAGCCTTAGTCAGCGACGTCGCCTAAAGAAACAAAGCGCACGAATAGATACACAGCTCGTTGAAGACGGGCGTTGCCAGATCGACTGTTTGAATGATGGAGATTTTTCTAAGTTAAGCTTTGAGAGGTTTGCAATGCGTCGCGACAAGACTTTGCCCGGCTGATTTCGGTAATGATCGATCTTAGCAGAACAAGCGGTCGTGGGTTCGAATCCACCCGCGCGCGGAGCTTCATTTTTCCCGAAAATAAGAAATATATTAATCATGTCTAACCAGATAATGGCTATAGGCAGCACTTTTTCGTTTCTGTTTGATTTTTTTGACGTTTTATTCTGTACGAAATTTTGTATTATTTTTCTGGGGGTGCACGGTTTTTGCGTGTATTTCAGAACAACACCTTAAGCAGGCAATTAAAACGAACAATTAAACTCGGGTGCGAAATGTTCCGATATGACCGAGGTTGTGAGTATTAGTATATAAGCAAATAATGTTTTTTATTATATTAAAATTGTTGTAAAATGGATCGTGTTGTACTCCAAATTTTGTTGGTAGACGCCAAAAAAGCAATAAGCGGATGAAACGTAGTACCAAAATATTTTTATATAGGCACGATAGATTCTCAGTACACGTTTGCTACGTTAGATTATCCCGAATTTCGTTTTCTTTTTGCACAAGATCCAAAGCGAGTTTAATGCCTACGGTTTTATCTGAAGAGCTTAACATTTCACTAGCAAATCGAATATTACCTTTCATGTAAGCTGTTTTGGCGCGAATACTTAACCATATAGTTTCAAGTTGTACAAGAAATGTCGTTAAAATTCACTCATTGTCCACACTTTTACCCCAACACAAGTTTAAAAGTTTAAATACGAGGAGAAAGCAAATAAAAGCAGTAAGATTTTGAACTTCGCCCACATCAAAGAGTGGCTGGCAAACAGCATATTAAAATCACGATCGGTTATGTAATTACCACATGTTCAACCCAGCGCGTATGCACAAATATTTCGGGGGCTTTTTACCGTAGGACTCTTAAGGAACGTCCAGAGGGTCTTGAGAGCCAAGGGGCCCGCGCGACCTGCGCGATACACAATCGCGCATTGATACTTCTGCTGTATGCTCAGCCGCGATTATAAGCGAACTAGGCCAGACGCACGTACGGAGTCTTAGGTCCGCAAACTCCGCTAATCCTAGTCCACACTTAAGCGAGCCGTCGTCGATTGACCGAGGAAACGAATCGGTTGTAAATCGACAGAAAACAGCTGTTTGATGCCAAGACAAGGTCTTGCGTAAATTCAAAGGGCCCCCCTTAGGTTTCTATGAATCGACGGGGTCGGCGTCCCCTGGTTCCCAAACTTTAGGAAACTTTCATACCGGGCAATTTTTGACTTGCATTTGTAGTTGGCTTCGTTTCAGCTTTTCAAATACCTTATTTACTTAAATGTGTTCTACTTTGTTACCTGTTTTAAGTCTGGATCCCTTCCGATCAGTGTTTGCTTCCATTTTTTTTTAAACTCAGCAATGTTTATTTTTTAGCTATTTGTAGTTGGCTTTGTTTCTGCTTTTGAAATAAGGTATTTACTTAAATATGTTCTATTTTGTCTCCTGTTTTAAGTTACAAATCTGGAGCCCTTCTCATTAATGTTCCCTCTAGCAAATTTTTAGACTGAGTAAATGTCTGATTTGGTAAGCATGAATATTTTAGAGCTATAGGTTAGCAAATTGCGGAAAGAAAATTTTATGAATTTGCAGAATAAGTGTAAACTGTTTTTATCCAATCATGACGTATACGTATTTGATTCACATATACGTTCTCCTTGTTTTGTGCTTTTACAATGTCTATGTGCATAGGATATATTTTGTCTATATAGTTACCCCTCAAGGGGTTATTTTTTGTTTTTATGGGGGTTATTTTAACAACGGTATAGGATAATGTTTCGATTTTCTCGCTTATGGGCAAATTAAAACGTTCAACTTTTCAAGTTTTTATGGTGCATTTGAATGCAAAGGAAGTCGAAATCTAGTTTTGTTTGTTTATTATTTTATTGTAGGTAATAACTTTATAATTTGTTAAAACGCACTCATAAATGCAACCAAATTTTTCTCCGGCTTAACGGCACTGAAAAGATAAAATAACCACTGGCTTAGAGGTAACGCGGGCTTCGGGGATGTCAACTTTAGGCCTTTGCGCGGACATTTTGATCTCGCCGAAACCCGACTGTGTGTTTTCCACGCGTCAGAGATGAAGAGCCAGGGCAAACTTCCGAGTTCCTTTGTTCTTGGCCAGGGACGATACACACCGGCGTGTGTATGTGAGCAAATCGTCCGCTCGCTGTGTATATGTTTGCCGTGTACATAATATTGCCGGGCGGTCCCCGCTTGTGTTTGGCGAGCGTTAATTAAAGAAGTCGCGCGCGCTTTTGCGGGGTCGACGTACGCCCAGGTGACCCTTTCAGGTCGCTGTATATAATGGCTTGGGTCAACCAATTGCTTTAAGTGCAATTAAGACACTGTTTTTTTTTAATGATCTTGTGTGGTATAGTGACTATAATTACTTACATAGGCATTCTGAGTGACTTTCATTTCATTTATATTTGGATTCTTACACTAACTTTATTCAAAACTTTCTGCTAAGGTACTTTAATTGAATACGTTTTAGTATATGTGAGTTATTTTCGCCAATTCAATATAAAATTCTAGCTTGCTACTTGTTTCGTTTTTGATGTTTTCTATGCGAAATATTGCTTAAAAAATGGAGCGTGCTCCTACTTTGTAACATTTATTTTGGATTACAATGACATGTCTTGGATTTAACTTGTTGTTGCAATGACACAGGCTGGGACTTGACTTGCTATTTGTTGAAAATGACCTTACTTGGAAATTTGGTTGTTTTGCGAATGACTTCAGTACTTTAATTAAATTCATTTCAGTAAAAGTGAGTTATTCCCGCCAAATCAATGTAAACATCCTAAACTTGCATTTTTTCGTTTTCGATGTTTCCTATGCATAGTATTGCTTAAAATGGAGCGTGCCCTATTTTGTAACAGATATTTTGGATTACAATGACATGTCTTGGATTTGTTATAACATTGACACAGACTACATGGGACTTGCTATTTGTTGAAAATGACCTTACTTGGAATAAGGTTGTTTCGCGAATGACTTTGCTGGGACTTGAGTCATTTCAAAGTGACTTCTTTACAACACTCGGGTAAACACCCACGTTATTTACATGGTGACCCTATATAGACGAAGCAGTCAGATATCTACGTGTGGCCTCAAATTCAGCTTAAAACTTTTAGACGATGACAAAATCGGAAAGTAACAATATTTGTGCGGCTACAAAGCCTGTGTCCGGCCGTCACTCTCGTCAGGTTTACACACGGTCACATCAAGACGCGCCGGATCCGGCCAACAGGCCGCGTCACTCGAAACAATATACGCTCGCTTGTTTCGCCGTGTGACGAAACAAAGGCCCGTCGTCGCACCTTAGTTTGGACTCGTTACTTCGCGTCGGCCAAGCGGTCGGTCACGGGAGGGGCAAACACGGCGTGGGTCTTGACGGTTTTTCTCGTGGCTTGTCACTTCTGACTGTGGATCTATCTAAACCAGTGATTCCCAAACACTAGTGTGCCTCGAGAGATTGTCAAGTGTGCCGCGAAACTTTAGAAGATTTTTGAAATAAGTTATTTGTATTACCAACAGGCATACACGCAGGCATTTTAGACCTAAATACACACTACCCATCACAAATTAATCATATTGAGACATATACATATAGTTTGTCGTGTGTTAAGGGCGATTGTAAAATTACTCTATTGGTGTTCTGCTAAACTAAAGTGTGCCGCGAAATATTTGAAATATATTAATATTTAAAAAAATATGGTCCGCTATGGGCGGCTAGAATTTTATCAGCTTTTTGAAGAACAGATAGAATAGACGTCAAGAGATTTTAAATTGAACCAAATTAGATAGGAATTCGAATTATCCGATTTCGAGATACCCCAAAAGCAACTAAATCTCAAAAAGAGAAATTAAACTATATTAATAATTTATAATCCAATTAAGATAAAATCACCTTTTTTCACTTGTAAGAATGTGGATTCGAAAGATTCTTATTCCCAGAGTCATTTTCAGACTGTACGAATTGCCTGCTTGGCTTGAAAGTTGTTCAAAAAATAACGCCGTTGAATAATAAAAACTATGGTTTTCAAAATAATCGGAAATGAAACCTGCATTTACCGAACTTTTTAAGTCCCTAATAAAAACTTTTCACTACCCTTAGTTTCGGCAATAATAAATAGCGAAATGTTCGTTGTCTTGTGCGCGCATTTGTTAAAGGTAAGCTGTAACTGAGGGGGATTGCGTCTCTTTTATGAGTTTGGACATTTTCGTTTTGAAATTTAGAACATACAAGTGATTCGACTTCAGCAATTTGTATATTAATTGTTATAGTTTACTCGGTCCCCCTAAAACTCATCGGGGCCCCGTTTTGGAAGCTCTCGTTTTAGATAACCACAACTCCTCGTAAACCACCTTGGTAATATTGTAGGCCTACATGTAAAAATTTCCTGCGTAACAAGTCGCACTTGTTGTTACAAATATAGTTTGTAAATAACGATTATTGTCAATTCGGATTCCTTGATTTCTCCAATGCGTAAGTCGTGTAATTATTGCCGACAACGTCAAAGACACGCGCGTTCGCAAATCCGAGAAAACGTCAGTAAACAAAGCAGGTTTTAGTGGTCTCCGGCTTAGCGGTTTAAATCGGTCGAGCGGATTAAGTGCCGGCCACCTAAACTTGAGATGAAAGGCGACGCTAAAATTAGCCTTCAAATCCCACACGATACATAAATTGTCTCGGGATAGCTCGACAACTTAGTGGGCCACTATTTGCCTTGTTTGGCTTATGACAGGCTCCGCCACACACATATCGGATTATGGAGACAGCAGCCGGTATTTCTGCGTTCCATGTATAGTGGGATTATATCGATTTCGAGCATGAATAATTCCTTTGCCTAGTTATGGAGTTTCGTGCTAGATAATCCATAAAGCGTTGTGTGCTCAGGTGACCCGGATTTGTACACTCAAACGTAAATCCATTTCAATTAATTTAATGTTGTTATTGTGACATCACAACCAATTGGAGAATATAGTCTATTGTTCCTAATATTTGTGGTATATTCAATTTTATTGTGGTATATTAGTGGTATATCATAAACTAATAATAAGTGCCTACTATATTTTGTAGTACATTTTATTAAAGTGTCCAAAGTTGAACCATTTTAGACATAACGCTATGTTTGCAGCAAATTAAGTTCTGCTGCTAGGTAAATGTTATTAGAATTGCTACAGTTTGGTGCAAAGTTACTCTTCAACGCAGTGCTTCTAAACTTACAGTAAGCTACACCAAAGTGTGTCGCTGTTCTACTTTGATTTGCAGGGTTGTGTGGTCAACTGGTCATTCACGTGTATAGATTTCTTTGAGATTTGTCCGTAGCTAAACGGCTAAAAAATACAATTGTAGAACTAAACGTTTACGTTAGTTATATTTGGACCTAATTATAATGTAATCGTCTTACTTGTTTTGTACACTTAGGACAGGGATTCTCAAACTGGGGTTAGCGTACCCCATACATTTGGGGGAATACGCGGTCAAGTTCATTGCTGGCACTCGTACGATTGTCCATAAGAGTTAATGAAATTGTTGCTAATGCTTGTAAAATTGCAGTGCTTAAGCTAAAACCACCAACCATGTTGCCCATGGCTTGTAAAATTTAGTTTGGCAAAGCTAAGCTTAGTTGAGGAATAAAGTGTTTAAGCCTCAGTAAACAATATTTTTGTTGCAAGGCGTATTTGTTTAAGCTCCGAACTTATCGTGTTTTGGTTAAATTTTTACTACTAGCATTTACGACTTTCACAAGAAACACTTAATTCAGGCAATGTTTACATGGAGATAGTCATTATATGTTGATGGATTATAATTTTAATTAGGCGTGACCTGCGTGTTCATTGATTCATGTTTGTCAGTGTTTAAAAACAATACGTTACAATTTGGCCAGTTACATGAAGATTACTTTCTAAAAAGGTTATTTGTCGGTAAGTTAAATTTGGAAACTCCGTGGTAATTACTATTTTGTTTAGAGAGATACTAAGAACTTGTTGTTGTAGTGGTAAAGTTTTTTAACAAGGATTCTCTTGACCTTCTATAGAATTTAAAGCCAATGTTAGGTAACTGTTGCGGATGTGCCGCAAACTGTTTTATTGTATAATTTGTCTCGATTAAATAGAGAAATATTTAAACTGCAAAAAACGGATGTAGTAAATCAAACTGCAAACACCAATAAATCATCTTAAATGCGTTTTTATGTTCCGTATTTTAACAAATACGTTTTCAAACTTGGAGTTTAAGGGTATACAGAAAATACCCAAAGATCATATTTTCAAGTTATAACCTTTAATTTCACTTATAAAGTATTGTATACAGCTTTTTCAAAAAATAGCGTTTATGTCTCTTCGTTTTGGGAACCACGATTTTTATTAATGCTTAGATTAAAAAAATAGATTTGAAATACGACAATTTTGTAAAATAACCTCATTATACAACGTATAGATGATCTTTAAAAGCAGGTGAACCTACACCTTCACCAAGTCCTCGCCGATTTTTGCCAATTATCCAGCATATGCCATTTCCGTGTATATATGATGCGGAAAGCGAGAAGTTGGTCTGAGATGACGCGCGCGATTTCACAGCGAATTAGAGTAATTTCACTTCGGATGTGATAAAAGGCCCGTGTCACAGGACATGGGAGGGCAGATAAGGGACCGGGCCTGTCCGTCACCAGCAGTCCGCAGCCCAATCGCGTACCCGCGTCTGCGTCAGCACAGTACTGAATCTTAACGCCGATCGCTGACTCACTACTCAGCTCCGGTCATAATTACGTAATTGATTTTTTTTCGGGCTCCGCCTCTCTATGGATTTGCTTCCGAAATCAAAGTGTTGACTTGTTTATGGTCGTTTTACGCTTTGTGAAAGTATTGTTATGACTTGAGAAAAATTGCTTGAATTAAGTACACTTCAATTAGCGTTTTTACCTGGGAAGTATTTTGGGTAATATGAATTGTATTAACTTAGTTATTTGGTGAAATAACTTGGGTGAAATTTATTTTAGTTAAATACATTTTTTACCAATTTGAGAAATTTCTTTAATTTTTACGCGTAAAACGGGTTGCTTTTTTGTTGGCTGTTATGTGTAATAAAAATGCTCGGAATAAAATGATTTTATTAATCTTAATACGTTGGACGATTTGTTTTTAATTCTAATGACTTGACTTGTCAGTTGTTAAATACGACTTGGGCTCAACTCTTTTCAAATAAATAACAAGTCAAGTCCCAGTCAAGTCATTATTAAAGCAGGTTAATTTCAAGTCAAGTCCTTGTGATAAAATTTAACAATAAACTATTAAAGAAAGCAACATATGGCAGGCAAATTGTTTTATGTGCTACATTAAGATAAATAGATAAATTTATAACAAAAAAAAACATTCTAATAAAAATACTTCGTTTTAGCCCAAGTCATTTGTTCAAAAAAGAGACTTAAGTCTAGTCAAGTAGTATAGCCTAAAAAACATCATTCAACTCAAGTCATTTGAAAGCAGTAACTTAGGTGCACACAAGTCAAGTCATTAAGCTCTTAAGTCAAGTCAAGTCACAGTCATTGAGTTTAGTCATTACAACACTGATAAGAGTATTCCTCGAGCTGACGTGCTTGCCGTTTCCGGAGGATCAACAGCCACGGGCGATACTTGGCCACTTGTTGTCCTAAAACACGAAAACATAGCGTGAACCGCGCTGCCAACGGTAAGGCAGCGATATACCGTTGATCAAACGCCTCCGCAGGTCTGTTGTGCCAACGTCGTAAGTCGGCGCGATAAAAATCGCGGGGACAATGCGCCCTAATAGGCACCACGCGGCTCATTCAGCCTGCTGATGCTGTTGCTGTAAATGTGGTGGCTTAAACTTTAAACGATCGGCCGTAACCCTCGCTCTGCGGAACAGGTATATAGATATCGATCGCTGTAGGAAAAACGAAAAACGCCTGATTTTCTCGTTATTTGACAATTATCGGCAAATCGTCGTGCGCCTATTGCGCAAATTGCTTTTCTTATCGAACCGCATCTGGAGTAATATGCTTTTTTTTAATTGTGTTGCTCGCAATTGACAGATATAGCTCGCTAGCATGTATCGAAGTGGCTTGTAAACCTTTTTTGTCCTGTATCTTTTGGGGATTTTAAAGAAACCTATCTTATATTTTTTTTATCTTATAAGGTTCGCGTTTAATCGATTTAAGGCAGCAAAGCAGAAAGTGGATGTACGAAGAAATTTCGAAAAAAGAAAAAAAAGACAGCTGTGCACTTGTAAAAAAACTACATTTGTAGGGGGAAACTTGATTGGAATATCGACTAAAAGGGTGGGAGCCACTGGGTTAATAATTATGCTATATATTCCACTAAGGCCCAGCTTTCGCCCTGTTTTCTCCCTTCTTCGTATACGCTTCTCAGTTGTCAAAAATGTTTTCCGTTTTGGTTTGTCGTATTGAAGTGGAAAATTGCCCGCACGGCACGCTTAAGTAGTTAACGTAAGAAGTCGTCGATGCTCGGGGGATGAGTGAAATATCCGGTGGTAAAATGACTTAAGTCAATTTTTTCAAATAAAATTACTTAACCCAAGTCTATCGGTCAAAATGACCTGAATATGACTTTGAAAGTCATTTTAGCAAACGACTTGACTTAAATTAAACGGCTTCAAATGAATACATTTTATTAGAATTGGGTTATTTGAGCCCTCAGGATGTAACGCGTTCACCAATTTTATAAGTTTAATAGGCCTATTTATTTTAAGGCCAATGCGACTTGTAATTGCTATTTGTTAAACAAGTCATTTTGAGATGACTTGTTTATAACACTGGAAACCGCGATTCCCTTTTCACGTCACCGTAAACATTTGCACCGTTCGCTTTTCGACAGCTAGCATCATAAAATTTCTGACAGGCCGCACTCGTTCCGTCAGGCGCTGTTTGAATAAGCACCTTGGCGTAACAGATATTCCTTAAATTGCCCGAAAATGCCGCACGCGCAAATCACTGAGCATCTGGCACTCCTGACAGGCGTAAAGTTTTCGGGGCGATTTATTTTTCGCCTCCGCAGTCGCAGCACGCGATAGGTTAATTGGCCAAACTCCAGGCGATCCAGTGACTTGACGAAGGTCGGGGGCCTCGACCTTGGCAAACGTTTTGCGCGTTTTCTGCGCCCGACCAGCTACGACAGCCTGGTTTCAAAGCCTATAGAGCCTCGTTTGGTTGAAACTTGGATCTCCAAGGACGTCGTTAGCCCTCGTAATGTAGTTTGTTGTCGGTGTAGTGATTTGCTCATTTCGTTTCCGCCGAGCTCGTTTGACAAGTGGTTGCCACGATTCCGGCCAATTACCGCAAGTCACGCAAATGTTTGCTGTGGTAAAAATAGGCCCTCTGTGGAAAGGGTATATAATTCTAAATGTCGAAGGGTAGCAGTACGTCGCGGATGTCGAACATCTGCAAATATGCTTTTGCTTGGTACTTGTGTTCATGATTTGTACATATTTTGCATCAGGTAAATGATTTTTGAGAGTTTTTCTGTGTTGTCAACTGGCCGTTTCAAAAACACTTTAAGTGTTTGAAGTGAAGTCATTAGCAAATACTTCTCCTCGAAAGCAGTTTTTTTTAATCACAAGTTAAGCATCAGTCCTAGTCGTTTACCCAAAAGACATTAACATGACTTCAAATCAAGTCATGCTATGTAAAATAAACTTACGTTAAGTCATTTAAAACAGTGTCTTAAATGCACTTAAGTCGGGCCATGGACTTAAGTCATTGGAAAGTTTCCTTGATTTATAATATAAAACAAATATAAAAACTGGAACTTCCGCCCGTGATTTTACACGATCGTTGTGTTTTACCGAGATCATATTGTTACGTTAAACTATTCCAGAACTCTACTTCACGGCCTGTCGACTGCCAAGCGCTACAATGCGTGTCTTTAATTGTATTAAATTAAGCGACAAGTAAAATAATAAAACACTAAAACAACGAAAAGGGTAAAAATGTGCGCCTAAAAGGTGACAGAAACGTCAATTCCCAGGGTTTCTACAATGATTCTCAAGCTAGCCCCAAAACACGACTGCCGATATAGGTTTTCGTTTACGCCAACTACAACAACGAGAGAAAAAAGTGATAAGATAAGAAATAAAGCGTGAAAGGTGAGGTGCAAAAGTGGAAAACCGATATGTTTTACGTGAGTGAGAAAGAAAGAGGAAAACGAGAACACGGGTACAAACGATAAAACTGAGAAACAATAACGCACATACAAACGATAAACAATCGGTGCAACAATATTATGTGTGCTTATACAACGATATATAATAGTATAAATGGTATTTCAAATTAATATAAATATCGAATGCCCACCTTTAGTTACAATGAGGTAAACGCCTTGATTTGATTATTCCAAAAAACATAATTTTTTCCGTGACAAATTTTAGGTCGCCTCAAAACAATATTTGGCATCCGGGTTCGCACGTCATCATACTTTATGTAAAAAAAAGTGTCGCCTCGATATTGCATTTTTTAGATCGCCAAACAGCCCACATCGTGCAGAGCGGCCAAACCGAACTTGCGGGGTGTGGTTTGTCGTTCACCCAAGCACACAAGCAGAAACCTTATATTCGCGCTTCGTATAACAATAACAAAACCCCCTTTATTTACTATACGGTCGCCTTGTGTGGCGAGATTGCCGTCGCATTTTTATTAATTTGGCCCCAACTGGCCTGATGGCGCCTCTCCCGCTATAGTGTCGTGACAGGGTAAGGGGGTTAATGCCTGCGGCAAGGGTGGTGCGTGTATACGGTCGGAAATGGTTATTGGATACGATATCGGTTCACGCCTCGCCCGCCGCTATTATTTTATAGTTGGGTGCTTAAAAGCGGAGCATTTTCGTCGGGTTGGGCCGATTTTGAAATGGTATCGTGTTCGCTGATGTGGTAGTTAAATCGTCGCTCACCGAACCGTGAATCGTTCACACCTTTGCTGTAATTCTCGTGGCCAGAAAATAGGGATGTTGTTAAGTTAAAATCTTTTTTTTTTTATTACCAGATAGACATCTCTGGTGCATAGTACAGTTGGATATAGGCTTTAGGACAGAGATTCTAACGCGGATCCCTAAAATATTTTTTTGGTTTGCGTCAACCAATGTCGGCATGACATTTTTAGAGACGCCTCATAAATTGACGTTATAAATCAAGTAAACTGCTGTTTTCAGTCCAACAAAAACCAAAATGTAGTCTTAAATATACTTAAGAAGGCGCCAAACCCTTTTTTAATTAAAATCTTTAAATAAAACTTTTTTTTTTTAACTTTTTACGCTAAGATTTCATTTATTATACCCCAAAATTTCATTAAGACATTCACCGACTCTTTTATACTTGGCCACGTAACCCCAAAGGGGTCCACGGATCCCAGATTAAGAACCCCTGCTTAAGAAGTTGCTATATGCCTAATGGTATACACCGTTGAATCAACAGCGTTCCCACAATGACGTGAGCATATATGCTTCTTCGTGGGCTTTCCCGCATTTTCGCACTCTATCTGATGAACAGTATCTGTGACTCGATACACATCCATCGAACACATAAGATCACGTCCTTCCAACTGCGCCCGCGGCTTTCTTTGTTCGAGCAGAGCCTTCCCTATCTCAACAGAGCGAATATGATCAAACGAATGATATTTTATACTTTAATGGCCCGCCTTTAAGTTCAGGTTAAGACCCTGACACCTGGCTCTTGGCATAGCGGACGACATTTTAGTTTCAGCGCGCGCGATTGGTTTTAGGGATATGACGTTCGCCCTGTCGATTTTGGGCTAGATTAATAGCGTAAGCTCAGTCAACCCTGTCTGAGAGATGCAACAAGCCGAATAAAAACCTTCATTCAATTACCAAAACGGGCTAATTTGCTTCGCTGAATGCACGCCATTGTTTGGGCGGTCGTTGGCCAGGAACCGCACAGCGCCTGGTGTAATCACACCGTTTTCGCGCAGATTTGCCTCCAGATAGCCCCCGCTTTTTCTAACCCGATTTTCCAGCTTAAACGCACTTAGGTTGGTTAGCGGCGGCGATGCCATCAGTCCCTGTTAGTTGCGGGGCGCTTTTGTCCGTTAGACCGCGAAATCGCTGGCAAAGATAAAGCTGAACCGGTAGCTAGACGTTAAGTAACCCGGTGGCCAATCGCCTTTTGTAACTTGCAACCCGAAAGCATGATAGATGTTGCTGTGTTGCGCTTACGGTAGCCGTGATTTGATTTTCAGTATAACGTTACAGGCCCAACCGCCCGATTCCTGCTTGCTCAGTCGTTGCGCGTGTTTTCTTTGCTAAATCCCCCTTTGTCCGACTAAAACATAACCGATATACCCCCGAAGGAAAAGAGGGTGTTGCAAAGAGTTTGTAATGCGCTGATTTTTTCGGAAAAGATATGGTGGGATTGGCAGTTTGGAGCGCTGCCAATCTGCTGCTATACCTTCATCTTTACAAATTTAGGCGCCTAATCATTATTTGGTGTTTCCTTGATGGTAAGCGCTCCGTGTTTGTGGATCAAACAAGCGTTGGCACGATCGCGGAATGCCAGATAAGAAAAAGTGCACCCTAATAACCTTTTGGAGGCCAATATTTTGTAATTCTAAAGAAGGAACCATCAACACTCAACAGCCTTTATTTTGCCGTAAAATTGCGATGCTTGCACGAGTAAAATTTCACAGGATTCGTCCGATACTAGGGGGGTTTCGGTGCCCTCTGATACTAAATTAAATTCAGCATTTCAGTCATGGTTGTGCCCCTTATTTAAAAAAAAATGGAAGCGTTTATTTGAAATGTAACTTTAAAAAAAATCTAAGAATAAAGCAAGTTTCCGAACGCCGATTTTGGCTTCGACCAATAAAGGATTACATTTGCACGTTTAACTTAAACAAATTTTGATTATTGAACTGTAAGGACGCGATTTGGTTTCGAATGGGGCGGCTGAACTTATTGCCTAAAATACCGAGTTTCGGAATCGGCATAAAACACGAACTATCGGTCATTCCCGGCGGTATAAAGTCAACTTTTAGACTTTTTATCCATCTCCCTTTAAACCAGGGATTGTTAAACTTTTTTATCGTATACCCCTAAAATTTTGGGGGGTCGCCTGGACCAGGGATTTTTAGAGTGACGTCCGAAATCTGTAGACTTAAGAAACCTGTTGTTTTTGGTTCAAGAAATGAGAAACTAAAATTAAGTCTATACATACATTTAAGGAGGAGGCACCAAAGCGTTTTTTTTTCAATTAAACTCCTTTATCTTTCCATTTTTAAAAATATACATCAATATTTCTATTTGGCTGTTATGGACCCCTTGAAACTAGTCTACGTACCCCCAAGGGGTCTATGGATCCCAGTTTAAGAACCCCTGCTTTAAACGGGCAACCCAACACTGTGGCGCGTGAGTCCGCTGGGCGCTTGTCGATCAACGCTCGACATGTGAGCTGCAAGTTAGATGGGCCACGTTCGGTACTCGCTCCTGTTGTGGTTAAAAATATGCGGACAATGCCTGTGCATACCGGGGCGCCACCACATCAGAAGGCTCGCGTGGCCCCCGCTTTCGGGGGGTGCCGATTCACACGGACCAGACCCCGCTTGGCCCGCGAACGTGGCCAGATGGCACCGAGGCCGCCTGTTATTGCCCCCCCCCCCGGCGTGCTTATGAGGGGCGTCTTTCGTCGCTCGAGTGTTTTGTCCCCGCGTCTTGGGTTGCTACACGGGATCGGGGTGCGAAATTGGCTCGGCACTTGCAAGAGACAGTGTCTATTCGTTCGAGTGCTGTTGTGATTGGATATGTTACGTGAAAAACTCCTTTTGTTTGGGGAGTCGGTCTTTCAATTGCTCGCCCCTTGGCTCATTTTACATTTTGTGATACTTTATCACACACACATCCCTTTGTCAATTGCGATCCATCTTATTATAATTGAATTGCACAAAAAAAAACATATTTTTATAATTAAATCGCACGACGCTTCTGGCGAGTTTGTTCTTTTTAAATGCTTATTTTCAATGCGTTTTAAATAACAATTCAGTTAACTATTTTTTATTTGTTTTAAGGTCGATGAATAACACATAAAAATTAGGTTAAAAGCGGGGTGCGTGTCGTTGAGGACTATATGCTTTTCTACTTTTGAAACAAGACATCTCATGATAACATCACATCATTCATACGACCAATTAACCGTTCAAACGACCAAGAACTTAAAGAGGTATGTTACTTACTCTATGCTCGCAGCGAACTGTTAAACAAACGCCATTTTTTTAAAAAAGGGGCTCATTCCAAAGACTCCCTTGTCCCGTTTTATTGCCAAGTGTTTTTGCGACTATTTTAACTTATATCACTTCACGACCGCGCGTTGTTTTTTGTCTCGACCATCTCGTGCGGTTGCGCCCTTCGCTCGGTGTTTATTTTGGTAGACGGTGACAACAGTGACATTTCATCTCGTTAAGTGCCTTTAGCCGCCCCCATACACCCCACCACCCCTATCTTCTACACTGGGTGCCAAAATGTGCCGGGGCAGCGAAACCGATGATGAGGGGCCACTGTGACGCGACAAACGGTGCCTTTGTGACGCGCACGACGGCGTGTGGACGTTTGCAACACGGAAGTGCGTCACAACCGCTCGGATACCACAATGGCGTTGTTCGTTATCGTTTCGCGGCCGTCGCTGTCCGCCGTGCATTCGGGTCGACCCCGTTTCCTGGGGCCTGGGGTGAGGGGTATGTGGTGGAATTGTGGAAGTGCCCCAAGGGGCTGTATCCTCCCGACGGTGCGCAATTGCCAGATAGGGTTTCTTTCGATTTGTAGGGGGTTGGGCTTATTTTAAGTTCTTTCGTCGACTGACGGTAATCCGGGTAATGAAATTAGAGTTTTATATTTGATAGGGTTGAGTATATCACGGGAATATATTTCTGCTGGAATACGGTGTAACATATTTTTTTTAATTTGTGTTTTTTTAAGATTTTTTAGTAGAACTATTGCTCATGATTGGGCGAATTTATCAATTTTATTGGTTTATTGTTTTATTATTATATCAGTGATTTGACTTTGAGAGAACTTGTCGTAACAATAATGACTTGACTTTGACAACTGATGACTTGGACTGGGACTTGACTTGTTATTTTTTTAAAAGACTTGACTTGAACTTGAGGTATTTCACAAATGACTTGACTGGGACTTGAGTCATTTCAAAATTACTCGTTTACAATACAGTCAAATGGACTTTGCTAAACTGCGGGTCGATTTGAAACCAAACGTTGAGCTTGACCCGTTAAAACAGAAAATATAAAATGATATCTTACGCGTTGGGTCCGATAGAGCAATGCTGCGGTTTCGCCTCGTGTGATTCCTACCATTGTGTAGCGGTAATCCGGCCATTGCGCACTTTTGACCGCTTCCCGATTCCAAGTGGCACGGCTTTCATCCCCACTCACGTTCCCTTACCGACCCGACAAACAGCTTAGCGCCAAGTCGCTTGATAAGAAAACGCGACGACGTTTTCGAGAGTTTGCCTATACTCAATCTTTCAATCACAACACGGACATGAAGCCTCATGTAAGCACAACGCAATGAATTTTAAGAAATCGAACAGTGTTCCCTCTAAAACAGGGTTCGTAAACTAGGACCCTCCAGGGGAGTTATAGGGTTACACTAAATTCACACATTGTGTTACACAAGTAGTATGAATTTTCTGACTTTTTGTATAGAAGTTTTAAAACTCATAAGAACACAATTCTAACTGAGTTGCAAATTGCAAGCCAAAATAAATGGCCGTTAATCCTATAAGGTTAACGAGAAGTATTAAATAATTAGAAGTGTTACAGCCAAAAAAAGTTTGGGAAGTCTTGACTCCTGCTCCAGAAATGTTTATAATGAGCAAATGATTATTTGTAGTGAGCATGGATATTTTTTTTTTCAGTTAGGAGAGTTCTGAATATAGGTTGCAAACATTGAGAATAAGTAGAATGGATACAACATTTCACTAAAATACGAACAAACTACACAGATTTAATTCACATAGCTCTCTCCTTTCATGCTTTTCTAAAGCGTTGTACGCTTTCTTCAGGTTTATTGCTGAACTTTAACATATTACTGACACCACAAGTACACGAGAACTGTTTTACTAAGCAAATGTTCGCAGTTGCCCAACTCTAAAAGGATCACAATATAGAGACCTTTAGAGTAACGGTTTGAAATGTTTTTGACAGGGGCCGCATGAGAATAAGAAAATCTCGTTCCGGGTCAAATACAGGATAAAGTGTTAATCTTTTTTAAAAAGGTATAAAATACATTGTGTTAATTGTGTGCTTGGAAGAGTGTAAATATAACATTGTGTTAACAAGCAGATAAAAATGGGGAAATTGTGGTTGCTTTACAAGTCTTTTTGTCCAATAGCATAATAAAAAAGCATTGAAAAGAGTAACTTTTCGAAAAAACGGAAATGGAGGATTTAGTTGCTTGGCTGGTCGGGCCTGGCCCCGCTGGCCATATATCTTGCCCAGGTTTTCTTTTGAGGGAACCCTGAAATAAATGGCTGTCGCATTAAACGAGCGCCATGAAGAATCCCCAGTGCTGGTTTATCGCATTCCAGATCTAACAATATTTTCGAGACGAGCTTTTTTGCACCGCGACGATATAAGCTGTCACTTTCCATTTTGCCCTTTTAGCGTTCAGCACTTTCCGCGAAAACGCTTTCCATTGTGTGTGCCCTTGTCCTGTTACTCACCAATGTCAACAACTGAAAGTGACTATTCAAAAAGTCGCAATCCCGATGAGGGATTTGCGATTGGACCGACATGTAGGCATTTTGCTGGACAACGGGACAGGGGTCCTAGATCAAAGTAGGAATGTGGCCCTATTCGAAGTACTAAGTAACGAAAGCGGTTACAGCATAACTGCCATAATTGAGTTGATTTTTGATCTATGGAAGAGGTTCTCACCTGGGGCCCGCCGACCCCTTTTGAAGCGTTTTTATGAAGTCCGTCAAAAGTTTGAAATTTCCAACATGATTGATGAACCATGGTATAAAACAACGTTTTTAGCTTATTTTGGTAGTAGATGCTAACATTTGCTTAATTACCTATTGCGATGTGACTATTTTCACGTGATTTGAGCTTTTTATTGATTTATTCTACTGTATAGGTTCTGTTATGAGACATATTAAACTAATTTTTCAAAAAAAAAAATAAATTAGGGGGTGGGGGGTACGTGACCGCTCTAAGGGCAACAGCCGGAGTCCGACAAAGCCAAAGAGGTTAATATCCACTGCTCTATGGCCTTAGGCCTGCACACTTTTATAGTCACGTTTGTAGAGTAACCGGATTAAATATTCTCCGAGGTCAGGTTAAACCTACATGTCATTTACGGAAAGACCCGTTGCAACCCAACGAACGATAACAGGTTTGTTTTTCGTGTTTGTAAAATTGCATTTCTACTACCTGACGTTTTTGTCATTTTTCTCAGCAACGTGTCATTTTGATCCTTCTTGGATTTAAGTGATTCAAAATATAGCGCACGATTTACTCCAACCGTAAGTGACCTTGCCAGGAGCAATTTGTCCTCCAGGAATGTCGTTATTTTCGAGACAAATTGATGCGACTTGCGCAATAGGACTGATCCTATCTGTCAAAAGTGCGTTTACACCGCGATAAACCTCGATGTTAGTCGTCGGGTAAATGGCAGTTAGTGCCAGGGGCGGCGTCAGAGTAAAAAGACGATAAAAACAACACCTAATTTTATATAACACGTCGGGTTAAAAATGGGCCAGTTTAGATTACAAATAGGGAAATTTTCTTGTCCCATATTTGGTAAGCCCATGACTGGTTTACACGTTTGCTTCTTAATGAAGTCTGATGTGCCTTTTTTTTCTCTGAAATGCATACAAATTGCTGCAGGCTGATATTCATGTGGGAAAGGTGTTTTTAATTTATCTCATCATGTCAAAAGTTGTTTGAGGACGCGAAAGAGGTTCAATGTCCTCTCTCGTTCGCATACCGTACGTGACCAGCGGCCTAAATCGACATGTCCTCCGCGCCGGGCAAATTTCAAAAGGAGATGCACGACACCGCAGTAGTTCAAATACGACTTCGCAGCAACGACGGGCCAGGCTGGGTCGCGTCACACAAGCGAATCGGCGAAGTCAGTCAACTTCTCGACCCTTCGCCGCTGCTGGATGTTTCTTATCGCCGCCGACATCTGCTGCGATCGGTGCCTTTGTTCTTGCGACTGTATACACTGGCGGAACCCGCGTGTGTACCCGGGGCACCGCAATTGTTCGCCTTATTGCTGCGCGCCTGTCGCAAACGCGATCTTGTGCTCACATGGAACTTTCGCGGGTATCTCATTGTGGACGAGTCACTATGGGTTCGCGGCGTGTTTGCCTTTTGACGCAGTTTGTCTGGATTTTTTTCACCAAAACAACGGAATTCGAAGTTGGAATGCTGCAGGCTTCTAAGTGTGTTGGTGCATTGTGTGCCTGAATCAATATTTTGTGAAAAAGGGGCCTTAAGCCAAACTCTTTGATGCCCGCCCTCTTGTTTACATAGCGAAGCCTGGTATTTTCGACCTGTAAA
Organism: Ascidiella aspersa; assembly: GCF_963924565.1. NCBI lineage: Eukaryota > Metazoa > Chordata > Ascidiacea > Phlebobranchia > Ascidiidae > Ascidiella > Ascidiella aspersa. The sequence continues at coordinate 29,516,908 of NC_139448.1, read as the reverse complement.
ACACAAACTGTAAAGATGTGAAACAGACTGTAGAAATTACACTGAATAGGTTTTGTTGTATTGCGTTACCTGCCCTCCCCAACATCCAAGGTAAAAAAAACGGTAAAGGGTTTTTTTAGCTCTGGACTCGGAGATTGGTAGCTACAATACTCCCTTAGTCTCAGTATCAGCGCCGACAAAGACGCAATTAAGATTGCTTGACGGTGTGCAGACGTTACGTGATGACACATTCAAATAAAACCGTACATGGTTGTAACATTTACTCCTTTTAAAAATCGGTGATTGCTCAATGCAGATTGTTTCAGGTCAATGCATTTTCCTGGCCTTAGTTTCGAAAAAGGACTTTACCCAATTTTTTTCACCCGAGCAATGTAAAGAAAGTCAGACAGCCACAAAAATGGTGCCAAGTGTTATCCAAACGACTTTTGGGGATTGTATTTGCTTAGGTTAATTTTTAAACAATTGCCTTTGTAAATTGAACATTATTTGATCTGTCCAGTCCTTTCAAATATTACAAAGCTGTGTGTGAGCTACATTTCACACATTTCAAGTCGGATTTCAATAAACCCTTGCCGGAACTATTCGTTACGTTGGCCTTTGCAAGGACGAGCGGCGACAAAGGCACGCTCTTCGTTTGTAAAAGCTTACGAGTTATTCACGGGCTAATCCACCCGCCAGGTGCACTCACACTCGTCCGGGTAATATCAAAGGCCCCGGCGCCGCCCCAGGCCCAGGGGTGGCCAAAGTTGGGGGGTAAACGCACAGTAAGTCGATTTTGCTGGGTTCTAGGCTTTTTCCAGTTATTTCCAGGAATTCGCGCGACTTTGAAAATTCAGTGTCGCTTCCGCCGCCTTTTCTCGTCAATTGTTTGCGCAAAGTGTTAGGCGTCCCTGTGGGGCCCCGGTGCGCGATTGACGAGTGTGTCGCAATAAATCGCGCCGTTCTCCCGACTGTCGTAATGTGCGGGGCGCTTCTGTGCCCAGAATTCAATCCTAAATTTGTTTTCGTCGACGTTTTACCGTAAATCGAAAAGAGAAAAAAAATACCGAAAATATAGATTAAATATTATAATCAAGCAAAAAAAGAGAAAACTTATTAACTGTTGCTACATCCTAAATCAGATAACACAGACTCGTGGCATTTTTGGAATGTAAATATAGAGCTCACTTTACAAATACTGAAAACCTATACTGCAACAAACAGCATTTCTCACTATTCCATGTATATATTCCCTTAAAACAAGTGGTCTACAAAATAAGCACATAAAATTCGCCGGGTAAACAATTACAAAATAAGATATTGAAAATTCAATTTTGGGCGAAATATACTTTGTTTACCTAAATGTAATTTGATGTGTATAGTTAGAATTTAACACGTTTCATTCCTGCAATAAAAATGACACCAGTTTGGCATAGATGCGATTAATGGTTAGCATTGGTTATTCCAGATTCCTAAATCACGAAAACGTGATTAAATGTTTACGAATCTTCTATCTTGCCAATACCCTTTCTCCCCTTGCAAATGCAATTAAGCATCGCCCAATACGTGTACTACAATCACACGGCGGGTGAATTTAGGGACGCCAATTTCTGAGGCATGTTGTTTTGACATATTCAGTTCTGCCCAGACGATACTCGTCCTGTTTTATTGTCCTTTAGCTGTAAGCGGCAATTTAGTGATTCACGCCATTTCAAAGAAAATTCTCGAAATCGCTAGCCAATTTAAATTGTCTGAATGCTTCAAAAGAAGTCTCGCAAATTATTCTTGTCTGCGCGTTAGTTTGTCGCTTGTCGCGCGACGCAATTTCGCCCGCGACACGCGATATAGAGCCTGTTATTATGTCGCTTATTCCTATTCGTGTTTGTCGCTAGTTTGCCCTGACGCACGCATACGTCCTTATGGTACGTTTAGTCGCATATTTACCTGCTGTTGACTCACGCCATCAAATGTAACTTTTTCAGGAGAAATTGGCCGAGTGCAAAATTGTCTCTTCCGGCTTGCAAACATGTTGGCGTGTTTTTGTTTTTGACGATTCGGAGTTTTGCGCGCACAACATATCAAGGGGTCAAACGTTGTTCCATAATAATTTGCATTTTGAGGCAACTCGAAACTTGACTCACCATAGATGTTTTGTAGTTATTACAATTTTCGCTGACGACACCACGATAATAGTAAATCATCACATCTGATGTTTGCATGTATCCTGCTCGCAACCTTTAACACTTGGTGTTATTTTGGAAATAGTAAAACATTAAGTCGTTATAACAGATCCTGTGATCGTAATATTACACTTAACTCTAAATACAGGGATAATTATGAGGACATAAAATTATAGAAGATCTAATAAGATAAAAAATAACTTTAAAGCCATTTAGTGGGCACTTTTAAACAATGTTATTTTCTCCTTTATGGGGTCTGCAAATTACGCTTGACGTCTGGGTGCCAAAAAATGAGTGTAGTCATAAATCAGATAAAACTTTAATTAAACCGAGTGTCAACTCCGTTTTGTAGTTGGAACGTTGTTTGTTGTTTTACCCGGAGATAAATTATCACGAAACGAGTCGGTGCCATTAATACAACGTTTGGCTTATGAGATTTTTAGTTAAATTCAGGTTTTACTGTTAAATCTTTACATGTAAATCTGTTATCAGTTTTCAGTTTTTTGTTGCCGTTTTGAACTATAGATTTTTTGAAATATATTATACGGTCCTTTTGTGGGATACTGATAGGATTCGACTGGAAGCATATTTAGTAAATCAATGTCAAGTTCATTTTAAACACGATTTTACATTTATGATGTGAATCTAATTGCTTTGGTACCGCAAGCATAAAATGTGCAACTGCAACTTATTATTTTAACTTAGCGATTGTTCTTAGCCTAATTAAACGTAGGAAATTTGCTGATTGGACATATATATTGGACATACATATTGCACATACATATAGGAGAAATTATCAAATACATTTGCGTTCAATTGCTTCTCCATAAAGACGTCGTTAACCAGAAAATTGCTACAATTTCCGTTAAAACACAACACTCGTTACGCCCGTGTAAAACTGGTGCACCTTTCCCACGGGGTCGCGTGCGGGGCCGGTTTGCTTTCGCGCCAAGAGCCCCCGAATTCACCCCGGTCGGCCCCACAACAGACACCTGACCCGGCAGTGTCCAGCAGGTATCAATTCCAAGCGCGCGCGAAGGTCCTTTGATGACGTTGAACACGAGAAGCGGCGAATCGCGCCCGCACGACATGACGTGACGTCATAAGGGACATTGTGTCGCGGCCTTTATTCCGCCAATTGGTACACTTATTTATCCATCTAGCTATATATATATATAAATGCGTCCAATATAAGATGTCACCTGTTCGTGTCAAGGCTAGGGAGCATCGTTGGCGAATGTCACGCAAAGCCGCTGCGTTCGCTGGGGTAAACCGCTTATTACGGTGTAATTTAGACTGGTTTCTCCCGCTGTCGCCGCCGCCGCCAACCTTTATACCTGGCCAGTTTTGAAGGCCAGTCCAATAGTTGCTGGCCCTCTTTTTTATCATGGTTCCTTTGAAATTTGCCACTACTCATTCCGGGCCACCTAACGCTATTGGCAGACCGCAGTTCGGATCCGACTTTTGTACTGCTGAAAGAACATCCAATTTATTAAAAATAGTTCATTAACAGAAATAACAAAATACAGTAATGTCCACGAGCTGAATAACACAACAAAAAACAAGTTTGTGTGGATTCACGGCATGTTGCGTTTTCATAATTAAAACATATTTCAACGCAGTGAGACCGGACTGAATAAACGTTTCACCCTCTGCCAAAACTTGGTGATTAGCCACATTTTTTTTATGACCAACCCGCTTATTCTGACACGCGTGTGTCTGCAGACTTTAACAATGATAAAAAGTCAACTGGCGTGTTTTCGATTTTGAGAGAATTCTATTTTCTTTGCACCCTTATAACCTGCCAACCGTGGAGAACATACTCTGCCTATCGATCATTTTCTCGATGACTTTAATGGCTCTAAGGTACCAAGGAAAGTTTTTGTGGTTTCGACCATGTAATGTGTTTGTGGAGTTCTTGAAGGCGACTGAACTTTTTTTATGAGTTACTTTGTAGCGAGTGTTTAAAGGCTATAGCCTGATCTTTTTTGTCAGTTTAGAAAAATCGTCAATAATTTTGGGAAAACATAAGGTGGAGATACTTTAGTTGTGCATTTTAAGGGAGCTGAGTAACTGGGCTTCCGCTGTAATTTTACGTTGGCGTTTTTTGCAAACGACCTAATTTTGTACAGTTTATTAGTCGCGTAATGTTTTTTCATTTTTTTTGCGCGAACGTAATTGTTTAATTTATTAGTTTAAAAGGCTAAAGGTCGTATTCTAAAAAAACATGTGCTAAATTATTATCTTTTTTTTTCTTGGGTTGAGTCGTGCCCCGAAAGCTCGTTGGAATGTCGCCTCGGCAGCAGGCGAATATTTATGGTAGCGATAATTTCCACCCCAGGTCTCTCCCGGCCCCATTCCGCACGACACATATTGTGACGTTACACATTTTTCCATTGTCCACCTACTATTGCCGCGTACCATTGGTATGTGTTAAAGTTGCTTCTTTTATCCGAACCACTTTTGGCATTTGACGTCACGCTACGTCACGGCGAGTGTTCTGTTACAATCGGCGCGTCGAACAGTGTGCAACATTCGGTGTCGAGTTGCTTTTCGGTGGAAAAATACCGAACGGCATTATGTTCCTTGGTATGGCGTCTGTGTAAAATGTATAGGCTTTATTATAAAAGTTTTATACCCAAATTCAACCAATATAAAGGATTCATTACAATGTGTGACTACCTGACACAGACTAGGGCCTCATATCCTTTTACAACAATAATTATTTTTACCGATATTTTATTTCTTTTTTAATTTAATTGCAACCACGACAATAACTATTTTTAACAGGACTTTTAAAACTGTTAAAACTGTGCGTGATCCCGGCAGGTTTTTTTTGTTTTAGAGATTGTGAGTGTATAGGGCTAGATCAATTACACGTTAGGTGCAACATATGTACAATGTACTTTTTCTAAGTCGCAAAATTGTAGATGATAAAACTATTACAATACAAAATCCCGAGCTGAGGTTCACATTACTACACCAATTGGACGCTGAAGCAGACAACAAGAAATATTTTGGATATCACTGACAAGCGGTCGCGAAAAAATAAAATACAGGCTATAGAAATTATGGGAAGTCAAACTAAAAGGCAATTAGGTTTTTGCATTAACGGTAAAACGAAACCGTTTAGAATGATTTTGCGAAATTGCTTTGTCACGCTATACGCGCACTTATAGTCAAGGTCTATGTGGGGAAACTACTCAGATATAAAAGCCGTGACGGTATAGGCTTAGTACAAGCGCCGTGAGCATTAGTTAGATTGCACGGCCAATAAGCGTATATCTTACGCTTAAAACTTGTTTCGATTTATCAACGGAAACTGATTCGAGTGGATACGGCGCGAGTGTGTTGATTTTAGTCGCTCTGCGCCGTCACTGTTTATTTTCGCACGCGCACGATACAGCATATCTCCATTATAGATATTGCAGTGCGTTAAAAAGTCCATTCGGGGTTGCTTGTAAGCGAAATGACCAGTCTAAAAAATATAAGCCACTAATTCGGATTTTATGCCGACACACGCTATACTTTGGCAACATTTACGGCTGAGAAATAGTTAAAAAAGAATCACGGAAAATAATATGGGAATAAACCATAATTTGCTTTGAGTTTTCAGGTTAAGTTGTACTTTTAGTTGTTTTTTAAAGATTCTCTCAAAAATTATTTTTCTGTTAGAAAACATTGCATTTGAATGCAACACATGGCTGACATTCACATATAAATTTGGTGTCGGACAAATACCGACAATACCACCTTGTTTCTTGTATCGGCTCTGATCTGACAATTTCAAGACATCCCTACTTTTGATGTATGGCTGTTTATTTAAACAGTAATGATAAGGCTCAGGCAACAGGAAATATTGCGTAGAAAATAGCCATAAAAACTGGTCGCCTATAAAATATGGACTGACCTGGCCGGATCTAAAAATCTGAACGAATTCCGTTGTCAGCGAAATAAAATAAAACGCAACCTTGATGTACGGCGTTTTAAGACTTCCCTTTCGCGACGTATGACTGAAAACACAAAAGAAGCGATTCAAGACGTGTACGTCAATTTGGCCCTTAGTTTATGACCGCGATGACTGATGTGTGTTTTGGATCGAATTCCCCCCATATGTTGTTCAGTGGGGTGTAAATTATTGAAGGAAGTCACAATTTAAAACGAAATAGAGCATGTCTATTCCGAAACGGCGTTTGCGATTTTTGATTCATATGTAGGCGTATAATTCTAGTCACGAGCAAGGGTAACCAATCTTAAAAAACTTGTCACTTCAACCAGAAAAGGCTTCCAAATTATGCCAGCGGCTTTTGCGTGTATTGGCACGGGGCTTTCTCCTTCGTTAAAAACGACCGCGGCACTTTTACGACGCACGTTCTTTTAAGAAAATCACGATTTTACTGCGACTTTCGGCGTCACTCGGTCGCCCAAACCCCGCATATAGTTCACGTTTACTGTTCCGGCGAAATTTTGAAGTCATGTCAGTCACCACCACGTATGATGCAAGGCCCCTAACCCGAACAAACAGTTGACCACAGGGTGGCCACAACGTTTTTGACTCTTTCAATGTCCTTGAATACTATTTGAATATATTTTTTCTGCAGTTTAAGTTATGTGTTTAGAAACTTTGGAAAGTGATGTAATACATCAATCCACCATTTGTTATTGTGTTGACTGTGGCATTTATACTGTTGTTTTTTAATTATATTCTCAAATTACGCTGAGTTGTGCAGTTTCAGTTGTTTTGAAAACCTATATTTTTTGAAAAGTTTTTTTTATAGAAATGCGTCTCCTGGTTATGCCCGTTTTATATTTGTATTTGCCATTGGCTTAATTTTAGTTTTTTTTCTTTTTTACCATCTTCATATCGTAAGCAACCTTTAAGAGCCGCTGGGGGATAATGCATTTATTATATTGATCTAATTTGACTTGAATTTTTGCGTCCACCAGTTATTTTCTGCCCAAGTAAAGAAAATTGTCATCTCATCTACAATTAATTGTATTGATCAGGCGGAAACGAATGAATATTTTTATTCAGTTTCCGGAGAATCGAAAACTAATGACCTAAACAAAAAAAAAACGTTCTTGTATAAAATCACTTGTTTATATAGGACAGTAATAGCAGAAAACTCTAACAAAGCTAGTAATTTAGGTCAGACACTTTTTATAGATGTCAAAAGCTATATATATATATATATTTCGGCAGCAAAGGCATCGTCAGTATATCTTAATTCGAGTGTATCTTATCATGCAAGGGTGATTTTCGTTTTCACATATTCAGTGCAACGTTTGTATAGGACGGGTTTGTTGTTTCACAGGTTTAAAATTGTCTCACTCTGCAGCCCTGTCAGTTTGCTCACGGTAAGGGTGACGACGGTTCCGAAACACGTCGCCTCCCGCCCTTTGATCATTTTCCGATACCTCTGCTCTCGCAAACACACACAAACAAGCACACATACACACGCACACACACATACACTCACACATAGATCTTCCTTTGTTTTGACTCGTCCGCCCGTGCCCCGCTTAACGGCTTAAAACGCGAAAGCGATACATCTGATCCTGGAAAGCGATCGCGGGACATTAAAGCGCCAGCAGGCCCGCACACGCGCTTACACGGAGACACTTCAAAAGCCCGGGCCGTCGAATCGAATTAGGCATGAAGTCGAACCGCATTCGGGCGCTTTTTACATGGTCGTTTCGAAAGTGGCCAGGCGCCGCCTGTATTGAACCTTTTTATGTTACTTTTTACTTGAAACAGGCGGTTTTAGACTGTGGACCACTTGGTGGTGCGTGGCATAGTTTTGGGGTCCATAAAGGCACAAAGTGAAATCTTAGTGTTTACAATTTATAGTGAAGAAAGCGATTAGCCTTTCCTCGAATAAGTTCATACTCAATTTTAGTTTTATATTTAACCGGAAACAGCAGGTTTCTTAAGTCTATTCTTATTTTATGACGTCATTACTAACGAATATCATACCTACCCGGTCCTAGCGAACCTTTTAGGGATTTAAAAAAACAGGTTTATAAAAACACCTATTCTTTATCAAGTTGACAAGTATATGTTTACGTAGTCACTTCAAATATCGCCAGGCCTTTGTTTTCTACAGCGTTTGGTCAACTAGCATGACCAGTCCTCCTTGAAAACTAACAAAGTGATTGGAAAAGGCACAACAGCAACGTTATAAAGGAGCTGGGAGCTCTTTAATATGCCTTGTGAACTGCGCCAATTTTCCTCCTATGTAATCTTTGTAAACACAGGCCGTTGAAGCATGCGCCGCATATTTGTAACGCAAGCTTTTTATTACGGTACTGCATCATTTTTGTTGTTTTTGAAAGGACTTGATGTGGCCGAGGCCTTGGGGCTGTAGTGGGGCACCTGGGTGAAAATTGAGTTACCTTTTCGATTTGTTGATTCGGTGCGTTTACAGTGTGCATATGGCAACTTTGGAATGTGCCGCGCCTCTCTTAACGTTTCAGATTAGCAACTGCCAGTACACGTAATCGCCAGAAAAATTAGTTTGCATATTTGCGGGCGAAAACTGTTTGTCTGAACTTGCTTATCTGTCACTTAACTGAAAAAAAAAACGATGAGTAGGTCGTAAAAATGCGTAGTTTTTATCTGCTACTCTAAATTTAATGCAACTTACCCTGGGTGGCACATAGACTCAGCGTAAAAAAAACGCGATAAAGCGTTTAAAACCGGCTAAATCAGCCAACACCTCGTTTGATGGCAACATCCCTTTTCAGCTGGCCCGGCGATTTCTCCTGTATAGTGTTGTACGGTCATGTATGAGTAGCATCGAGCCACGCTGTGTGGCATTCCCGCCCTGCAGCCGTTAAACGTGTTCGACGCCCGGCCGACGCATCCCGTTCACTTCAAACGGAAAAGTAAACTTGACAGCTCTAAACCGCTTAGAAGAGCCATAAAGCCGTGGGGCGTTGAAAAGTTGAGATCCGCTTTCCAAGAGCTGACTGATACCATGCGCGTCTCTTAGTTCGGCTCGCTTCGTGCCGGGGTTGATTTCAAGCAAAGGTTTGCGCTTTCGGCGTTTAGCGTCGCCCGCCTGAATTATACAAGTATTTGTTCAGGGAAAACAAAATGTTGAAACGTGACGTTTCTCGGGCGAAAAGGCGAGTTGATTTTCTCCCATTTCGCTTTTTATTTTTATTTGTACTATTTTCCTTTTATCAATTCAGACAATAGCCACAACAATACGCCTTCTAAATAAATAGCAATATCATGTGCTCTTATACCCTTAATGTTAAGCTATATACTGTGTTCATGTGTTGTCCACGAAAGGTAAGTTTTTTTTTTCGCTGAACCTTGTTTTTCTAACCTGATTTCGCTGATAACAAAAACGGTAAAACTAGCCAACATGAGTTTTGATTTCAAACATTACAGGCTAGCATTTGCTCTTTGTGTAAGGAAAACTTTTTTTTTTCAAATGATACTCTAATATGTTCTCATAAAATACTTTTCAAACTAGAAAACTCTACGTTCGTTGGCATGTCATGGCTATATTGCACAAATTACTTTGTATAGGATTTGGCACCGATACAACCCGAGTATCGAACGGGTTTCGATTCCTTTACTTGGAATCACGTCCGATCTGATATTATCGGTCATCGCTAAATTCCAACAACAAAAAATGTCTAAGGTTACACGGTCGACCCACACAACTCTGCATGTCTTCGTCGTGGTCCACACACGAAATACAAACACGCATAGTTTAAAAACATAGACACCAGGACATTTCGCAGTATGTTTTCGGTGAAGGGAGACGCAACGCTTACCGTAAACGTGTGAACTTGTAACCTTAAGTCCCAAACCAAAAGCATCTTAGTCCGGACAAATTTAAAGCCGCACGAACGACGATGGTATTTGTTTGCCATTGTTGGGACGTTGTTTGTCGAAACTTATACAGCAGTCTGCTCGAATGCGGCGATTTTCAGCGAAAAATCATGCGGCGGTTGGGAGAAACGGACTTTCGACCCAAAAGGGCCGAACCCGTCTCACCCATTCTCTTCGCCTATCAAAACGCGAACGATGTCCGCTTGGTAATTTGCTGCGCGAGCGATGAGAATTGCGTCTTCCGTCTTCGCGCGGCGACAGGTGGGTTACATTAACAAGGCGGCGCCAAATTGCCTTGGCGTTTCTATTCGCGACTGACCGCGCTTTGACCCGAAACGCCTATGCGTCGCTTTGCCCTGTTTGTAAACTTTTATTGATGAGTACACTGGCGCGGTGTAAACACCCGTTCAGCTGCAATATAACGGATCGGCGGCTTCGTAATGAGTTTCCTTGCTGAAGCAAAATATTTACGATTTTTATTTTTGCCTTTTGAAAAGAACCATTAAATTGAAATTACCACGCCCTGTTATATTTTGACAACGATTACCACTGGTGTGTTGCTTACACATAAAGTTGCGGAGATCCTAATTGAAAAATACGCCCTCTATAATTTTTGCTAAAGGTCATATTGACAAAAATGGGTTGGGATTGTTATCCACTAGAATTCCAACAGCAACGTGTCTATACGAAAGCTTCTGCAGTTTGGTAAAATTCAAACTCTAGGAATTGAATCCGTGCAATGGTTTTTAAAAAAATGGTAAAATCTTGACAATATACTGCAAACTTGAATTGATTGCATCTCCAATATGGGGGCGGCGACTTAACGCTTCTGTTTTTTCGTAATACAACGTTCGATAGACGACCACAATTAAATGGGGTAATCAGGTTGCACTATATAAAGACAAACTGTATTGTTTTCTCGACAAGCTTTGTGCATTTTAATTGCTTTTATTTCTACTTTGACCTAAAAAAGCATGGTTGTGTGAAGCTACAAATACAATTTGTCTGTATATAGTGGCACCTGATTATCCTATTTAGAATTAGACAATTACGGCCATTTACAAAGGTATTCAAAACACCCAAATACACGGGCAGGCCACATTTAGCAAATCACCCTCGTACACTTCCTCCAACACGTATGATTTTAACATTTTAACTCTTTTGATTTCGATGTTGTAACGGAGAAAGCGATACACTACCCGGGTCGCAACTTGATACACCCCGCCTTAATACGGGGATGCTGCGCCTCCTTTAGGGTCGCGCCGATAGACGGGGTCGCTTTAGGGGCGCTTCTGTGATGTGGCTTTGTTTAGCCCTTTCCGCCCCATGCCCATTTGCGCAACGCCTGTTTAGTTTTGTTGCCATTTCTAAGGTCGCTGATGCGGTGTACCTACCGGGGCGTGAACCCTCAACTCACCTAGGCCGAAATGCAGCAAGTTTTTCCATTTCGCCTAAAATCAAAGCCGTTTAATTTAGAAGAAATCAATTCATAGCTTTAAAAACGAGCAAAACCTATAAATCATTTTTTTAATTTGCGTAACGATTACTAGTCCTGTTTCTTTAGTATAGTACTGCATTGTTATCTAAACCACCAATGCTGTACGAACCTGTTTACAATCTCTTGCTTTACAACTAAGGCGTGATTACAACTTACCCGATACTGCAAGCAGTGAGCGATCCATATCCCGACATATATTGTTGTTTCGGGCGACGCGAAGTGTCTTTAAACCGTATTAATATAAGCGAACTGTAAGTAAAACAATAAAAATCGGCCAACGTCTAAAATAGAGGCAGAAACGTAAGCTGCGAAAGTCTCCAAATGTTACACAAGCTCTCCCAAAATCCGACTGACTGCCATCATTGGTTTTCGGTAACCCGAAAATGGTCCAAATTTAACTAATATTAGGTGCCAACGGAAAAAATGATAAGATAAAAAATAAAGCGGGAAAGATGAGGTTCTATAATGGAAAAGCGATATAATTTACGTGAGTGAAGAAAAAGTAAAAAGAACAACACGTGAACAAATGATAAAATAAAAAAACAGTAACGTACACACAAACGATAAAATAACATATTCACTTATTTGCTCGGAAGGCTTTATATTAATTTGCATCCCCGGATAAAAACTGCCCGACAACACATGTGACGTAACGCGACGTCTTATCTTGCACCTTAATACAGAGCGGGCCCTACTATCTCTGTAGATCAGTATTTCTTACCTTTTTTAGCGCTCGTACTCTACAATGGTTGACGGACGTAAATAAAGTTGTAATAATAGGAATTAAATAAATACCCAGTATATTTATAACTTACGTGTTGAATGCAACAGTCTTGTAAGTTCAACAATATTTACAACAAAACAGACAATCAGTCAATTAACTAATGGATTTTATTGTTGCTTTTCTTAAATACGGACTTTTCACAACTATGCCTAAAAAGCGCATAATTTCATACTGCATGTCGTACCCCCAGCTTTGGTGCTTCCTAAGACAAAAGGTATACATGTACCCCTGATTAAGAACCCCTGCTATAGATAGAGCATGTTGTCACGCAGCTTATAATCCGCACCAGGCAAGCCTGCCCGTTTTCGCACCCCTGTTGAAGTTTTGGGGGGGAGGGGGGTGAGCCCAAGGGTGAGAACAAATCACGCGGGGTTAAATCCGACACGCCCCAACATCGAGTGTTTTCGCACTTCGCCTGAAGCACTGCCAGGTGCCAATGAGGACGGACCAAGCGTAAGCGCTTTAGAGCCGCTTCATCCAAACAGCAATGGCGTGAGGCGCGTTGGTGATTTGCGCGCAAATATTGGGACATGGTGTTGCCACTTGGATGACCAACGCGGCCCCGGCGTCCGTGGGATCAGTCTGCTCCTCTTAATGTTGTGATTCGAGTCGGCGCGCTTGTTTTCGCTGGTCAGCAATTTGGCCGGGCGCGTACCGTGACGGATTTGGGTCACTCTGCTGCGCGGCTATACTAGAAGTAAATACTGCGAAAGGTGAGGCGTATATGTTGTACAGTTACGATGAGGTAAATCGCTATTTGCGGCCTGGATTTGTCGATAATGCGTCGCCTGATTCGATTAGGACTGTACGGTGGTCTGGATCGTACTGCCGCCGCTTTTCCTCTTCTCATTACGTCACTTTATTGTTTCTGATGTCATTACGTAAAACTCTTCGATGTTAAAAATGTATTCATATACTATTTGAATTTGAGCTTTTGTATAAAATGTAACTAGATATGCTTAAACTGTTAAGAAAAGGGGCATTAGTATTTTTTTTATTAACTTGCTAAGGGGCATTACTGTTTTTGTCATCACTATTTTTATACTCTTTATATTTTTAGGTAAATTAATAATGACCAATATAAAATTTATTGTGACGTTAGGGGACATTACTGTGTCGATTATTGTATATTATAGCGTTTCAGTAAGGGGAAAACGGCTTCTCTTTTTTAGTCCGCACAAATCTGAATCTTCGTGAGAAAGAAATTAAAGGAGGTCGCGGAAACGAATTAAACGAACTCCATCGCAAAACCAATTTCCTATTTTGTGTGTAAAACTTTGAGAATATATTACTAACTTTGTCGCGTCCAGCTCGGGAAATTGGATGGACTCGAGTTGCCCGTTTATTTTGCCCGCCATCGGTCGCTTTGATGTTGACAGGGCGGCCTGGCCCGCGTCTGGCCCAAATCCCGAATTACTCCAAAGTGCTTCACGCAGCACAAGCGGTCGTTTTACGAGGGCATTGATGTGCTGTTGTACTTTGGGCTCCTTTTTAACCATTTGTTTCTGTGTATTGATATGAAGCTCGTTTTTTATCTGTTGAGATGATTAGGTAAATTCTTGGCCAGTTGTCTTGATTATTATTTATGTTTGTTCTGTTCAGGCTTACATCATCATCAAATCGAACTGTTACATTTGTTTTTATTTTATCCTTTGAGACCGCTTGGTAAAATTCTTGGCCAGTTGTCATGACTATTATTACTGTTTGCCATGTTCAGGCTTCCATCATCATTAAATCGAACTGTTTGAAGATCTAAGCGTTTTGTGTTGCGACACAGAATATTTCACGCATCACGTTTTTGCCCAATAAATAGCTCATTGTTGCATTCGACTGTTAACGAAAAAACGACAACGCTTGTGTTGAAGACTTTAAAAATGATACACCGAGCGAAAGTGGGGTTTGCACCTTGAAATGACCCCTTACACCGCACAGATACAAAAGCACGACTACACCCCTGTCGTGAACCCACTAAATGCAGTGCACCCGTTCTCAACCAGAAAAACCAAAACCGCCGACTGCAAAGCACTATAGTAGGTGTAGGGCGCGTCGTTACACTTGCAATAAACAATGTTTCCATTGCTCTGCACTTGGCATCAATCCAAGTTTGTTGATGCCTCATATGACCCACAGTGATTACAAAGAAATTAACCTCGTTTACAAAATAAATTAAGCCATGCGTTAAGGATAACACGGGTTTGTCTTGTTCATTTAATATAAAATCTAGGACTTGTGATGATGTCAACGCATGGACTGAGATAAATATAATAAATATAATTTTTTCAACCGTTTGAAGGGGCCATAAACCGCATAGCCGTTTTGTGTATATCTAAGCGGTATTACAGTAATTCCAAATCAATGTATTATAGATGAATAATTCTGTGTTCTCTCTATATACTTAATTGCTACTGGAAATAATTTCAAAACATGCCAACCTAGAGCATCCATAGAATATGACTAGAATTTAGATTTGGAGACACAAAATAACTTAAAATACGGCCTGTGGCCGGCAAAAGTTACCATCAGGGCAAATAGATGGTGGTTATTTGGTTGCCGTAAGCAAGTGTTGTTAGTTATTAGTTAACCATTTACTAAATACATTAAACAGAAAATGCTTCTCTACCTGTTGGCAAGGAAATTACGTAAAAAGAACACTACAGTTTATTAGCGGCCACAAAAGATAGGTCACCAAAATGTTTCATGATTTCTTGGCGGGCCGGATCAAAAATGGGATCTGAAATACACATGATATGAAGTGTGATCTTTCAAAAAAACTGGGGATAGCATTGGTTTTACAAACTGATGAGTAAAGAGAAAAGTTAGGTTGACTTGCAAGTGTTATTTATTCTACAACATAAAATTTCAATAAAAACGTAAAGGGCTATTTTTACTTAAAAGCTTAAAAGAAAATGATCCGCGGGCCGGAGTAGATTGCATTTGGCCCAGGTCTGTGCTAGAGTGATCTTTTCGAAGGCGTGTGATGTCGGACAGGAATATATGACGTAATATGGGGAGGAGCTGCCATATGTTGTGATGCCAAACCGCATAAGAACAACAGCACTCGTGACAGGCGGGCAACCGCAAGGGTGAACCGCGATTGCTCCGAGTTCACGCCACCTCAGCGCAGCCTGCCGCTCCCGTGTATGCCCGACGACTTTTCCTCGAATTGCGCCCTTAATATACTCGCACGTCGATTGTTCCCAGGCGCGGTTATTTCACTTTGGACCTGTTTGACCTCGCCTGTCCATCCTGCACATAAAGCTGGAAAATAACCACGTCCAACTTCGGCTTTGCGCGTTAGGTCAATGCGTTTTAAACTAGAGGCCGTGAGGAGGTTTTATGTGGTTCGCGCAGAATCTTTTCAAATTATGAACTGATGAGTTATATCATTAGAATTTTTGATAAACTCACCCGTTGAACGTTTTATTTAAACTTTGCACCTGGTTAACCCCCTACTGAATGGACAGGCGGAAAAATCCTGCAAAATAATAACTTCCAACTTCGACTTTGCTGACCAAGTTTTTCCAAATTTCTCAAATTAAGGGTCACGACCCAAAACGTGGTCGCTAATGGATTTGTTTGTGTTTCCGACTGTAGTAGTTTTATAGGATTAGTTTGAGATTGGTTCTGCGAAAAAGTTTTCCATTACTTGAGAAAATTGCCGAACCAGTACGATGGATCATAACTATTATATTTGAATTAATAATGCTTTGTCTTATTTGTGTTTTGTTCACTTTGAGCTTAAAAAATAGTTCAAGGAAGAGAATTGGGTCACCAAAGGCTAGCTGTTATACTTCGTTCAGTCAGTTGATGGCTTCGAAACAAGGTTAAGAAACATATTTTAGGTGATCCGCGCAGCATCTTAGGTGCAGCATTTTAGGTGATCCGCGCAGCCCCTTGCAGACAAGTAACGATATTACCACTTGGGTTCTGGTATAGGCTCCGATCCCCTTTACTGTATGCGCGAACACAATCCTGAAAAAACGCGCTAAGTTAACGCGAGGCAATAATTCCGACCGGTAATAGATTATTTCTTAACGTCACGAAATTTCCTTATAGGTCGCCGGTGTTTGCGTCGTATTCATGTCGCCTTACCCTTCAACGAGGTTTCACGCTGAAAGTTAATGATATACCTCTCGTGGCGTAATTGAAAGCGGCGCCTGTATTTATGGACGGGTTGCGTGATGTACGCGTCCCAAATAGCGACTTGTCGTCGTTATTTTGGGGGTACGTGAATGCGCCGCTCTTTTGCCATACGTCACGTTACAGATTAGGCCATAAAGGCAGGGAATGTAGGCAGCTGTTATTTGCACTGGTCGCGAACACGTTTCAAACAACGTTAAGTTTTAAATTAAAAAAAAATTGAAATTGAATTTCATAATGGACAACTAGCAGTACAAACATATTTAACCTTTTAACGTAAAGCCATGAAATAATTCTGCAAATGACCTTACTGTAAAAAAAGATTTTTTTATGTAGCCACATAGTTTAAGAATAACATAGGCCTACTTTACGTGATCGATGGGAATTCGTTTAGCAATTTGTAGATTAAAACGTGAGAGAAATTATCATGTCGACCACAATTGTGCCCTTTCGTGCCTTGCGGGTAACGTAATGACGGTTTCATAACATTTGTCTCGTGGACTTTGGATTTATTCGTTTTCAACCGCACTAATGACAAAGCGGTTCCCGAATACCATCTTACCAATCATCTGGTAGGGATAATTAGATGTATTCATGCTATGCGGCCAATGAGGGCTGAAATATTTAGGGGTGAGGTGACTCCCACTGTATTTGTCAGGAGATGTTTTATGAACTTTATACGTACATATATATGATGCGATTATTTCGGCAACGATCTGCCCTGCGCATCTGAACAGTATCTAGCGATGATGTTCAAATGGCGGATCTCGATCCGGTTCTGGATCTTCTCAATTTTTGTGTGGATCTTCCAATGTAGTCTTAAAAAAACTAAAAAATACCTTTATAAGTGGGCAATGTTTTGAATGGGCTGTGGCACCTTTGTAAAGAGTTGGTCAAGTTTTTGAACGAAAAAGGTCAAACTATTGTACTCTGCTTGAAGGTACCAATCTATGTAACTTGGCTTTTTTTGCTGACTGTGTTACCCATCTAAATACGAACTTAATGCTCCTGGGCACCATGGAAATTAAAGCATGTCCAATATGTTTACTAATCGTATTTCAGTGGGTCGTCATGTTGTCAGGTTTAGCTGTGGTGGATCATGGCAGAAATCATTTGAACACCCCTGGTTTATAGCATCTTTTGAAAGCAACTGGCGATTTTTTTACCCACATGCTGGTCTAATACTCCCGGTTAAGCAGTCCTCTTTATAGTCTACAGCACGAGGCAAAAATAACCCATAGGTTTGGAGAAAAAAAAGTCTCCAGCTGATACTCAAAGTGGTAGGATTAAATAGTAACTATTGCTTAAATAATGCGCAGAAAGCCGTATATGACCATGTTAAGCTTCGCGACTCGATAATAGGCGGCAATTACCTGGTTTCCGTTCGCACTGCGGAGAGCTCCACATAATATCGAATTCTTCTCTCCAAGACCTGTGCCCTCTGTACAACGACCGGCCAAATTTTTCCACCCTATGCTTTCCCTTAGCTGAAACGCTTGTTCAAGAAGGTAATCTCTTTTACAGCCAATAATGTAGCAGAAAGATTCTTGCTTGTAATCAAATAACTATTTAGACTGTTAAATAAGAACAGCTAAAAAAAATGAATAATTTCATAAATAAACAGAAATATATCTTGTACCGTGTGAAACCAAGTGTATCAATCCTTATTTCCTGTAAAACACGCAAAACATGTAGTAAAATGCTATAATATAGCTTACAATTTAAATAGTTTAATTTTTTTAACTTTCAGGGGGGAATAAACGTGGCAAAAGCACCTTAAAAAAAAAAAAATGGGGAACCAGCTGTTTATGTCGTGTCCAAAAAAAATTGAAAAGTGATTTGCCATCGTAGACGCTCACAATCTTTACCGTTACCGCGCAATGAGAATTCTGAATTAGCATACCCCGTCGAAAATAGATTCGTCAAATTGCGGGCCAAGGGTCGCGTATTCCTCGGTCAGCCGAAAACCCGAAGCTCCCAATTATGCGCAACTATAGCCGTTAATAAGACTTTTTCTCCGCAGAGCGAGCGTAACGTTGATTGTATAGGAATGCTTTTCAGCGATCACCGATGTGCTTTGCCGTATACGATTGCTATAACAAAAATAATCTTTTCTTCCCGGAAAAAGTTAGTCGCCCAAATGTTGTTTTCTCATTGTCATTTGACCCCGGTATTTCAGGCTCGCTTTTCATATAGGCCCATGACATATCGCGATTAAGAGTTCAAACTTCTTTGAAGTGCGCATTTTCTAATCACCAACCATCAACAAAATGTTTCATGCTTACCCTATGCTAAAACATGTCGTAATATATGTTTCCAATATTAATATTCAGATGTTTGTTTAATTATTGGGCTTTAAAAACTGTAAAACAACATATTGTGTATCACCAAACGTTGTTGGCTGCTTTTAATGGACGAAAATCACTGGTGGTTAGATTTTTGTTATTTTTGTGCATATCTATATGTTGCCTTGATGCCACAAAGCACGCGTATTGGGGTTTTTAACTTCGTTAGCTGCGCACACCAAAGGCAATCAGACAGCAAGCTAATTTTACTAAAATCTTTGAGATCAATCGATAACGACAAACAAGTTGCGTCAAGCGTTTAAAACAGTTTTCACCCGCTTGTAAAAAGTTGGTATTGAGAGTGATAAAGTGCTTTGACTTTTTATTATATTTTCGCTTCAGTATAACACACGACTGTTGTGCTTTACCAGTGTCGTAAACAAGTCACTTGTAGAAAAACTTAAGTCCAAGTCAGGTCATTTGGAATAAATACAAGTCAAGTCCCAGTCAAGTCATAATTAGAGCAAGTCAATTGTAAGTCAAGTCTTTGTCCAAAAATTGGTAAACTATAGTCTGATCATGAGCAGTAACTGAACGGAAAAATAACAAAAAATGCAAAATATAGCAAGCTAATTTTTTGACTGCAAAACTTAAGATAAATAACCCAATTTTATAATAAAAAATGCTTAATAAAAACATTTCATTTCAGCTCTAGTCATTGGTCCAAAAGATTTAAGTCAAGTCAAGTAATTTTGTCTAAAAGACTAGTGTAAGCCACGTCAAGTCATTTTGTCCAAAATACTTAAGTCAAGTCAAGTAATTTGAATACAGTGATTGACTTAAGTCATTACAACACTGTTCTTTACCATTGACGTTTGCAATGTAAAAATAGCTTCAAACGGTGGCGGTACAGCTGGTCGGGGTCCGACAAACTACGAAAGCAAAAGACAATCTATCAAACCAACTTTCGCGTACCTCCGCTTTAGTCTCGACCTTCATGATACGCCAGCAGCAGCAGCAGCGCTGTTTACGGGTACACACGTGCGTTTGCCCCCTTTTTTCGAGCCGGAATTTTGCCAATCAGGGCTTCTTTGGCGTTGACGAGCAAAGCACTGCAAAGCACTGCAAGGCACTCTTCGTTTTCGGTTCGCTGCGCTCCGGGCCGTTCCTCTTAATGAGCGGCCTGTTATGGGCGCAACAAATTAACGCCAAATATCGCCAAAGTGAGGCTGAAACCCAACTCGAATCCTACTTAACGCTGTACGCCTGTCACGCCGGCCCCCTTCCCGCAACGTCACTTCTCACGGATTTTTAATTATCACTGCACCCGGGGGTCGCCGGTCTGCGTCACGCGCCTCCTCGAAAACAAGAAAATCCTGTTTTTCTTATCTAAAAAACAATTCTGCGCATCGAATGTGCGCCGAAAAACTTTACTCCACTAGCGGATGTTAGGAGTTGGGTTGGTAAGCGGATTATTCTGCCAGAACTTAACCTTAAAATTAAAGGGATTGTGGTTTAAAATGACTAAAGTGCCTTCCGTGTGCCCTATGGTTGGAAACAAGTAAACAGCTTTCAGGAAATTTTTCAACCCTTCTGCCTTACGATGTCCGATAATTTAGAATCGGAACCCGATACATGACGCCAAGTGGAAAAATCGGTAACCTCGTCCGGGGTGGCATGTTGCCTATTCGATTTAGGAAATATCAGTCACGATTTGTGATTCGACTTAGCAATTTTTATTTTGAAATGTAAATTTATAAAATAATTAAATTTGTTAACGTTGAAGCAAATTTTGATTGAATAACCTTAAAAAAGGCATCCTTGAATGTTTTAATTTCATCTGTATTTTAAGCATAGAGATGACTTCATTTGTTGCCGGATATACGATTGCGGTACTTTTCTACACTGACTTGCGGTATTTTTACAAAACATTGTATAACGGTATCGGAATAAAATATCAAGTATCGGAAATCCTTACTTCCTGTCTTTGTCGATCCTATTGTCTCTCTCATTCAGATAAAGCACCACTTCTTCCTTTGACAAAGGGCTCTAAAAAACACAGCCCTGTACCAAAACATAAACGTGTCACTTTCTGTTGTTGGTTCGTCAAGCGGATTGTTCCGAGCCGGCCAAACAGTGAAAGCGATGTCTTGCCCGGAGCGCGACCCCATGACTTTCCAAAACACGTTTTTCCGTCCACAAGAGTCGGAATCTCCTCCAGGGCTCTGACTCAACGTCACAATGTGATATACCGGCTGCCGCGTAAGACCTGTTGTGTTTTCAAACAAGGAGCGCTGTCGTCTGCAATTTCCAGCTTAAAAGCCTGATGGCGTTTTGTTTTTGCGCTTCTATACGGCCTTTTATGGTTTGGACAGGGTTTTTTAGTTAGTGTGCGCTGCCCCGGTGGTCTACCGTCAAACAACGAAATGAGTCTTCGCCAGAAGGGGATGGATTTCTTGGAATTTGGGTTGAATTAAACCTGCTAATACCTCAGGTTGAAGAGCTAAACTGTCAGGGATCAACCTGTTTACTCGCAGGTTTGTCCGAAACAATAACGCGCCTAAGCCGATATAAATAACTACGGTTCAAACTCCATGCAATATATATATATAGTTGGTGCAATGTTATCGCGCGTCGGGCAATTGTCCGACAGTCTGTGTAAGCTGTAAACTCGAAACTCGCGGCCGAAAATACACTCCACGAACACAGTGCCGCGGGATATAGTTTGACGGTTTCCGACCGGTGACCTACGGTTAGGACCCGGACGATGCAGCACTATAGACCAGTCCGTGTTTTACAAGCTTCGCGCCATTGTGGGTCGCGAATTCCGGCTTGGCGACACCTCGAAACGGTGTCGCGCTTGTCTGGTTGTATCGCGTTCGCTTTACAACCATCGCCGTTGCGCATTTACACGCAAAATCGCGCAACGGTTATCGTTTCGCTCCATTGTAGCAGGTGTCTGGCTTTCTGTGGACGAATTTTCCGCGTTCCAGGCATAGAAGCGTTTCACGGGGTGTTTTTTGCGTTTATTTTTCGGACGGGGGCGTGCGGCCCGGAGTCGGATCTCGTATAAGGGGTCGCAGTCGATTAGGCACGGTCCCGCGCGGGCCAGATGGGCCATGGAGTGCGGCGCGCTTGTGTCTACAACAAGCACATTTGGCCGTCCCATGCTTTCAGACAGCGCCGCGCTGACGGGTTGACGTTTTCCACAGTCTCGATTTTAATGGTTTGTCGTGTATAGTGCTGTACGGCAGTGCAGGCTTCTAGTATTATGAGCGACGCCTGATCGATTCGATGGCAGGCGTAATTGGGCCGCCACGCAGAAACGCTGGAATTCTAGACATTGTTGCGGCGTTTTTGCTTTCTTTAAATGCAAGGGTTCCGATGCCATTCGCTCGCCTAACAGGAAACGACGAGACGAGCTTACTAGGTTAGGGTTGCCACAAAGTTTTTGAATCTTTAAAAGTGTATGAATTGATTTTCGTATTGAAAGGTCTTTGAAAATTACTTCGTTTTCCCAAAAGGGTTTGAACAGTGTTCAAAATATTTTTTGTGCAGTTTAAGCTGTTCAAAAAGGGCGACTGGAAAAGCATTTTCTTAAACTATTTGGTATTGAGTTGACCATTGAATGTATACTTTTTATAGCTGACAAACGCCAAGCGATCCAATTTTAGTACTTTGAAATATTTTGACATCAAATGCCTTTAAAAGTTTTTGATTTGATTTCCGCATTGAAAAGTCTTTGAAAAATCTTAGGTTTTTCTTTGAATTGTTTTTTTGTGTAGCTTAAAGTAATGTGTTCAGAAAGGGCCGCTGGGAAAGCATTTTTTAAACTATTTGTTATTGAGTTGACCTTTGATTGTATACATTTTGTGCCAAATTATATTTAAAAAATCTTAAAGCCAATTTTTAGTCTTTGAAAATTTTTTCATAAAATTTGATAGTAACCCTTTAAGTTAAACGTAACATTGGTTGATGAAAGTGAGATTTCTAGTCTAGTTATACCAGGAATCCAGCGGGTTCTCAACAGATCATTTTGTGGCAGTTAGATAAACCTGTACGTCACTTTGACAGCCGAATTGTTTTCGTCCACTAAGTCTTACACAGTTGCGTTTTACAGAGGCGGCGATGCGAAGTATGCACTGAATCAAGTAGCTGACGAGCGCAAAGCCTGCAAATGCGGTTTACGGCCCGGTTCATGCAGCGGTGCTTGTGTAGGTTTAACTCGCCGCGAGTGCAGACTACAGCTTAGAACTGTGCGACAGGTGTCAAACCAAGGTGCGGCCTTCTACTGAGAAAAGCGTTTCTTCAAACTTAAAAAAAATAACCATTTCGGATCGCGAAAAAGCGCTTTAGTGCCAGTTCTCCGCAATTGAGGCGTCTTTACGGTCGCTTTGTGTCCAAGTCCGTATGATTGTGGCCCATTGCGTACTGCCGTGGCACATCTGCGCTCGCAAACACCTTTGCCGTCAGCCGGCAATTACCAATGTCCGAGCCCGCTCGTTGGCCGCTCGTAATTTGCTTGTTTACGAGCGTTGGCAAGGCGGCGGCTAATTGCGCCCCATACAGCTTCGTGCGACCGACTTGGCCCGGCCGGCCCATGTCCCGGGACTTTCCCGGCGCGTTGGGCCACCACAAAGGACCGCACCTTCTCCGACGCGTTGCTTTGCTATTTTGCGGCTGCTCGTAAAATTCGCGTTCGATCGTTTAGTGGTGGAATAGAAGTTCTGTGAATCTTCTCATTATCTTTGTCGTGTGTGTTGATATACGCCAGGGGTCGGAAACCTTTTTAACTAAGGGAGCCACTAAATAATTTTTATGGTGTACTATATGTGTTTTAAATAAGTGAAAAATAAAGTTTTGAAAGGGGCAATGGTCGCGTGCAGTTTTTAGTCAAATTAGGCTAAGAAGGCATAGCTTATATTTATTGCGAGCAAGATGCCTTTATCAAGAGCCGTATATGGCTCGCGAGCCTTAGGTTTCCGACCTCTGGTATACGCAAACATGATTGTACCTTTATTTTTAAGAAAAACTCAACTTCCATATATTTGTAAAAAAAATCGTGTTAGTTATATTTTTGTCGGTTTTTATTATTCTAGTGTACAATTTTAGAAGATATAAACCGTGATTTGATTAGTCACACAATAAAAATATAGTAATTTGATTGATGGAAATGCTAGCCAACGTTGCTTAAATTCTTGGTATTAACAAGAAAGGCTCTCCTGTTTATCCGATTCGGAAAACCGAAGCCGCCTGCAATGTTCAGGTGTTTCTAAATATAAATTTTCGACCCCGAAACGGGGTGTTCTCTTATTTATTTAGCTTCGATGTTGCAAATGAGTTCAGGCCTTTGATCTCTCGCCCTTTCGGGTGTCCTGGGCCGGCGAAACACGAAAAATATTTACAAAAGTGTCGAGCGCTGTGCGGAGCGATTGCCTTGGATAAATAAGGACGTGCCTTCCATTGGCGGGCTGTAAATCAAAAGACAATTTCCGCGACCGGCGCCTACAATCGTACATTCCTCCTTTTCCGTTTCAAGGATAGGTTCCTGTGACTGGCACCCGTGTGTCCAAAGGAGTACTTAGCATCTTTGCCCCCCTTGTCTTTATAGAGGGCTAATTGGTACCGCTCCCTGTCCACTATAGCGATAATACTCCGCGAAAACCTTACGTAATCGGATATGTGGCCTGCCAATCAGGTCAAATCGCGTTTTCGTGAAAGATATGCGCTTAAAGAGTCATGTGAAAGTACTTTTAATTGCAAACAAGCTTGGCACTTGGTAAACAAAACGTTTTTCCGGTTGATTACTCTGCTCTCGGCCGTATTTACACTCGTTTTTGAGTCATCGAAATTAAGTTTGAATAGGATTGGACATATTGGTTGATTTGTAGACGCTCTCTACAATTAAAAGGTACTTGATATATGCTCGTAAGATATACTTTCTCCACGATTCGACTGTAATGGATAAATGATCGGATACATCTTAATGTGAGCGTGGGATTATTTTTTACTGAAAAAATGTATGAGCTTTTAAGAGCGTTGTGCACGAAACTGTTGACCGTAGGCTTTTGTTAACTTACGTGAGTTGTATGCAACTGCTTAAACCTGGATTAAGTGGATAAAGTTACCACGTAAGAACGCGAGAAATTATAATAGTTTTGCTTCTAAATACCTTAATCTAGGGTTTCTTAGCAGTGGCCTCGGCTCCCCTAACAGGCCACACAGCAGAATTTGGTGGCCGAGGTTTATTATTTGATAGTTATACGTTAATTGGTGTTTTTTATTTTGACCTTGGAAAACCCCCTTGTGACTCTGAGACTATTTTTTTCCGAGACGTTATCATAGGGCGGCACAAGTTGTTAAGAGTCTATGAAAGCACGCCCTATTGACGATCCACCCGTGTGTAGCCCCCGGGTGAACACGCTTCCATATGTTACAATTCGCCCTATACTGACGACCCGACCGTGTGCAGACCCCGATGTA
Organism: Ascidiella aspersa; assembly: GCF_963924565.1. NCBI lineage: Eukaryota > Metazoa > Chordata > Ascidiacea > Phlebobranchia > Ascidiidae > Ascidiella > Ascidiella aspersa. The sequence goes on along the minus strand of NC_139448.1, from coordinate 29,491,707 downwards.
TACTTGTACATATTGGCCGCGTTACCTTTCTCCCGATTTAGAAAAGTCTAGAAAACGCGCGTGCCGGGGATTTTGCTTTTGCTCGCGACACGCGTCCTTTCCGCGAAACGCCGACGCCCGAAAGGCGAGCTGATTTAGACGAATCAGACTCGGTTTGTCGCCTTGTCGTAATCCTCGCGCCGCTCCGAGATTTGCGTCGCGGCTGATGGACGATCGCCGATTGAAGTCTCGCTCATGGCGCTTCGGCTTTGCTCCGACTGTTTTTAAGGCGATAAAGCAAAAATGACCGCCACACGTTTTCAAGCGGTATACATATACGCGCGCGTGCTGTACTCTCAGGCCTTTGATCCTGCAACTTTCGGTGTCAGATCTAAAGGCGGTTACGGCGAAAAAGCGGTTGTTTGCGTCCAATTTGGGAACAGGTGCTGCCGGGCGAAAACCAGCCACGTCATCCAGCCTTATACCTCACGCGATGTTGCACGTGTTTCTTGGCTGGATCAATAGAATTTGGTGAGGAAAATCCGTTGATTTATTTGGCATAAATCCATTACAGAACGTGGTGCGAACTGTTCCAATAGCCGCAGTAAATATCAGTGTTTGTCAAGGTAGATAGGATTTTGTGTGTGCTAAGCGTGGGATATGGGATGAATTTCCCTAAATGCAGAACGTGCCTTTGCTTCAATTCTAGTAGATGTTGAAACTAAATCATAGCGAATAGTAAATTATTTAAATCAGCCAAGTTTAAATTCGAGTGTATATTTCACCTGATATCAGTTCTCTGTTCAATTGAGACTTTAAGATGTTGTTTACAAACTCAAGTTATTAGTTTTGTTCAACACAGTGTAAATTTTGTAATGAACTGTATGCTTTAGTGAGAGGTATTTTTCTATGTTTGAATATAGTTGTATCTTAAAATGCAGGCATGTGTTAGGTAGTTTTATTACAGCTCCTTTCGTTTTAAATACAGCTCAATTCGTTACGTTTCGCAAAAGTGATCTGAAACAGTTTGCAAGTTGATTTTCAAGCAAATTTACTTGTGGTGTGCAATTTGGTGATATTACTTGCAGTGATTCGTCGTTATAAGATCATTTTAAGAACCGCTGACGTATTTAGGTGTTGTTTGCGTCCTTGTTATTTCCATCAATAACAGACTATACGTAGTTTTCAGTCAAGGAATGTGTTCATGCAGACCCCTGGCCTTTGTTTTTTTCATAAAGATGTGCTTTGCCCCATTGTAGCAACCCGTACTCTCATATAGCTGCCAATTAACGTTATCTATCTATTTCATTACGGCTTTACGTGTCTAATGCCTTGGTGCTGTCGAGTGGATAACGACAAGACGAGGGCGAGAGATTGAAAAATTCCCACTGAAGGACCCAGGTCTGCACAAAGGCCCAGGTGGAGTGCGAAGGCAGTTAACGCCTGCTAACTACCGCCCTGGCCCAACTATACGGCCTCGCCCCAGCTCCATGACAGCCGTGGTCTTGATTGCGAGTTTCGCGGCTACGTAATAGCCTTCGTGTCAAAAATCCGAGAGCACATCACTGGTAATTTGTACGATGACGTCGAACCGCGCGATATTTTTAGCCGCGCGACCTTGAGAGCCGAAATAAACGACCATGGCCTCGGAACTTCGCGACGATCAACGCATTCCGAGGTTTGGCGCGACAAAGGGATGATTGTCGGGGTCGGGGTATATAGCGTCCCCTGCCAAACCGCAAATACTTTGCCAAATATTAAAGTGCTGCGTGTTTTACATTGATACGTGGCATGCCTGGTCGTGTAGGTTGTCCAAGGGTAGAAAAGTTGCGATTTGTTACGTTCAACCTGCGTTTTTATTTCTGGCCTCAAAGCAAAACTAGCTTGCCCTGTGCTTGTGTTGCGAACAAGACATTTATGACTGAAATCTCGCTCAGGACAATTGTTGAACAACTTAAGTCCAAGATAAATCCCAGTCCACGTCTCCACTGCCCAAGTTAATTCCGAGAAAATTACATTTATTTCAAAAACAAATAAACTTGGTAAACTGTTCAAAGATAAGCCACATTAAAGATTAAACACGAAAAACTCAAAGAATGTTTTCCGTGCGAAGGTTGAGATAAATTACCTTATTTTCTGAAGAAAACAAATCTAAATAAATTCACTCAAGTTTAAGTCAAATCGTTTCCCTCAATGAGTAAAGTCAAAGTCAAATCATTTGCCCAAAATACTTAAGTGCACTTAAGGCGAAAAATTGACACTATATACAGTACTGCCTTATATACCTAAATGATAGAAGTACTCTGTAACGTAGGAGTCAAAACTGACGTTTCAAATAACTGAACGATTTATATAGCTCTTTCAAATACTGTATTTCTGGTGTGCCGATTTATAAAATTCTCTAATTTAAAAATGCTTTAAATGCCTTTCATAAAAAAAAGCACGATTTAAATAAAATTTGTCACAAATGGAAATGTCTGTTGTATATAGAAGCGTTGGCGGACCTCTTTTTTGCTTTTCAAAACTTCTATGAGTCGTGACTTGACACTCACAATATGCGACCATATCTTCGAATTCGCCCATATCTCTGATTTTATCAACGCTTATCAACACACTACCCTTATGTTTGCCAGGAAGCTTTAAGTTTGCCAAAGAGGTGACCGTCTAATTGTTTTCGTTAAAAGGTTTTCGCAATATTTTAAGATTCGATTTGAGAGCTGTGTCTATCAAGTTAAATGTGGTCCACCAATTTTTCTATTATGTGCTTATAACAGAGATGAGTATAACTGTGATCACCAGTGTTGTAATCAAGTCATTTTAAAATGACTAAAGTCCCAGTCAAGTCATTGTAAAAAACTTCAGTCCAAGTCAAGTCCTTTTTAGTAAATAACAAGTGAAGTCCCAGCAAGTCATAGATCAATTATTTTTAAGTCAAGTCCTTTAAACGTTATACTTTTAAAATTAGTAAACTAGTCCGATTATGAACAATAACTCAACTAAAAAATAACACAAAACCTTTTTTTAGTGCAAAACGTAAATAACCCAATTTTATAACGAATAATGCTCAATGAAAACTCCTCATTTTATACCAAGTCATTTGTTCAAAAGACTTGACTTAAATCATTACAACACTGGTGATCACCGACAAACTTTTCATAACTCGTAAAGTGCTGCTAATTGCTCGGCAGAGAGCGGTTTGGTTTTGCATAGGTCCTAAAAATAGGAGGTGTTTTACCTATGTGTATTCTCCGTGTGTATAGTAGTTTTAGGGAGATCGATTTTTCAGATGAATTTTCCGCTGAGGCAAAATATTGGAATTTAAAATCGCCGGGGTTGAACAAACAGCGAAAACATTTTCGGCGCGTCCTGTGATCTTGTCGGTCCGTGTGCAATTTACGGCCCACGTCCTGATTCGGGGCCAGATCCTAGATGCACGACCGTGGCAAGATACCCACGGTGGCCTAAACAAAAGAAATCACACGCGCATTAGGCAATATACTTACGATCGCGAGATCGCTATCGCGGCAGTTTAAAACTCATCAGTGATGATCGTGTTTACTTGCCACATAGAAAGCAGCAACGTGTTAGCCATCGTTCGCCTTCCTTGGCTATTTTTAGGCTTTTCGCAAGCATTAATTTTAACAAAATGCTATGTACTTTTTTCTGGATCTGAACTTAAGAAGTGGTTGGACGTTTTAAACTGATCCATCTTCTCTGCGTTTGGTCGTTCCATTATGTAAATCGTTTAACGGGTAACTGTTCATTTTTTTATTCAACCTATTTTCACTGCTTGTTTAATGCAAAAGATTTTGGAGTTTTTGTTGTTATCTCTTATAGTTGAAATATATCAAGGTTTTCAGATGAAACATTTAAAATTAGTGAGCTTTGAAATTACGGTATTATCCAAACTGAACTAAAAAGTCGTATGCGTTTGTTTAAGTATTTTAAGTTAGCCTAACCTAACGCATTTAATAAAATGAAGCTTTAGTAAAAGTCAAGTTATATTCTCTCCGGGTCATGCAAATGATAAAAATATTTAACAGACATCTGTGGAGCGGAAGTGAAACTATTGTTAAGTCACTGCCAAACTCTATTTTCAAGAATGGCATGAATATTTAACCCTTAGGCAGAGACGCAACCAGCAGCAGAACAGCTTGAGAAGAGATCCGATTTGTTAAACCGTGTAATTGCGCTGCTATTTCGGGCTGGTTTTGTAAGATTTAATTGCGGCTACGCATCGCATGGGTGAATGCATGGAGGAAACGAGGCCGACAATTACGACTGGGTCCCATTGTGATCATTGGAAGGAACGTAGGAGACTCTTGAGTACTTTATCACATCATCGCTGCACATTATAGTGATCATTTAAGGTGGCCTCTTCCAGAAGCGCCCATCTGTATTTTCCGCCTTGTTTCGGCTGAATATAACAAACCTTGACCATTTTACATGCTCGTTTGCATTGGCTTTACGTTTACACTTGGTTTCCGCTATGTTTACACCTAGTTTAATTTATGTTTACACTTGGTTGAATTTATGTTTACACTTGGTTGAATTTATGTTTACACTTGGTTTAAGGGTACAAAAATAAGGCAGTAAAAGGGTTGTTTTCGAACGGCTGGTGAAATAGGCCATTTAAAGTTGTTCTTGTCAATATGAGTGGTCAGCTGGCAAAAAGCAATAGGAAATTTCTTGGGTGATTTTAAGATAACCTTTGGCCAATTATTTTTGGTATAAGTTATCGCTATAAGTGTCGTTTAAACTTTCCGGTTTATAATATTTTTGTTTACATATTTTCTTGTTTATTTTTCGTTCGAGGGCATAATATTCTAAAACCCACGAGAGCCTACTTTCCTGCTATACACCAAGTTCACAGTCAGTCATTTTAATTCGTTTACGCTTTCAAGTAAAAAGGTATTCTGGATTTTCTCTAAAAATAAAAGTTCTTAACACGGATTTCCAAAAAGAGATCGCTCTTTCGGTTGGCGGCCTATTTTAAGGATTTACCGAGGCAAGAGTGCAAAGTGTGGTTTCAACGCGGAACGAGGCATGAAATCGAGGCAACTATACGATAGCACGACAGGGCCGTGTTTTTGGCACGCTCGTTTAGTGCCACTGAAATGAAATGCCGCTTAGCGTATGATTTTCGCCACAAGTTTGTTATCGTAGGGGCGATGTTTTTGTGCGCTATTTTATCTCCTTTCGCATCCGCCAGAGTTTTTCAGCATTAGGCAAAACGCTATTATCCGAGATACCTAAAGCTTGTTAGTGTATTCCTTTCTATAAATGGGGAATCCTATGTACGCAGTTTTCTTACTGAACAAAATATTTGCATTGGAAATGCGCTTGTTTCTGAATAGTTTTACAAGCTTCCTTCAGTAAAGATTAAATTAAGTACAGAACTTAGTAAACCGAAAATCAGACTGTTTAGATGTTAAATGATAAATATATTTCGCTCTTAAAAGAATCATCATGATAATGTGCAACCAGAATCGTTTGTTTTTCACCATTCGGATTCACGCAGATTCTGTTATTCGAAAGAAAATTCTGATTACTTCTTCAGTGAATGTTTTTTTATGCCTTTTTGTTTTTGATTAGGTTTTACAGACCCGCCAATTGTCATACCATCACATGCATTTTCGAGAAAGTGTGCCATTTCTGTTTACTAATTCATCAGCAATTTTTCTTGCGCGTTTCGCAATTACCAACCATTTTAAAGTCCGAAATGAAATTGCCTCGACTTATAGGTAAAGACACTTTGATGATGCGACCCTTTGATTCGTAACCTCGGCCGTCACAAAGGTCGAAAACAACATTCCAAGCCGGACCTTCGCCGAACCGCTTCGGCAATCGATTGCCCGCTTCGCGAAATGGCAAAATTAGGCCTATTATGTGTCGATGCCGGCTCGCGTGCGTTCCTCTGATGTTCCCAACAACGCGTGTTGTGTCTGATTTGCTGAACCTTACCTAGGTCCGATGTAAATGTTTGACGTCTGCTGATGGCCCTTTGGAAAATTTACAGTGCAGCCGTATGAATGGTCCTTTAAACAAGGGTTTGCAATCTTTGTCATCCCATGGTCCCCTTTAACCGGTGTTCAAAATTAAAGCCTCCCATGAAAACTTTATCAGTCAAAATCAAAGAGCGCACAATGCACACTGGGACGTAATAATAAGGAACTGCATTATGGTCAATTTTTTTCTCGTTTGCGAAAAAGACCAGCAGTGTTTAAATTTTGAATTGGACTCTGCTCATAAATTGCATCAATATGCATATATGCACGTAAGTTAACTGAAATATGCTTTACTTGGTCAAATTTTAAATATCCATCCCTAAAAAATTGCTAACTGATTTTGGTTGTGAAAAAAGCAATGGGTAGAAAATGTAACAGCCGTGCTTCTTATAGGAACTATCGAGCACCCCGAATTCTGTTGGTACAGTGAGTAAGTCACCGCTTATGTGACCCCTTTTAAATGTATTAGGTGGATTCTGTCGGCAACGGTAAACACGTCAGCCTCTGTCGTCGTCAATACGCCTATCGTCCCGCGATAAACAAAGAGATCGCGTCTCGGTGGAAAAGTAAAGCTGGTTTAGCTTTTCGAAACCATGACTGTTCCGGCAGACAGATATCGTTGGCAAATAGCGTGTCGATGTGAAATGTCGCTTATACAAGCAGCGGGCGGCTTGATGCTCCTGCAAATTACGAAATTGCTCGCAACAAAACAACGCGATACGATCGGTGTACTTATTAAACGTGTGGCGCAAATGATTTGGCCAAAGCAAAGAAAATGGGTCGTCAATATTGAATCTTAAGACTTCTTAATAATACCAGGTAAAACTTACCTTGTTCTAAGCAAAAACTTCCATTTACATTTCGTTTTCTACGCGGAGATCCCTTACATATACGAAGTGGTCAAGCCGCCTAAAATATGTTACTGAGTACAGTATATGGCTATTTCGTTTGTTTGATAAATATATTTCAAATTTTAAGAGTTGTACCTTTTTTTATAAACACAAAGTTATGGTAGTTGAATTTCCGGATTTAAGTATAGTTAGTTTTAAAGGCATTCTGCCTTCTTGCTAATGCGCTACATTGTTCTCCGATAATTTTGCAACATTTGTAAGAACTGAGGTTTCGAATCAGAATTCTCCGAAAGGCTAATAAGTTTTATATACTTGGTCAATGGGTTACGCGCAGTTTATTTTAAAGGCATTTTGCCTTTTTGCTAAAGCTCTACATCGTTTCCAGATGATCTTGCAAACATTGTGAGAACCGCGGTTTAGAATAAGAAGTTCTTAAACTTTCCAAAGAGTTTGTTACGTCTATATGCGTTTTTTGCACTTGACAGCCCTTTGAAAGGAGTCGCTTTTAAGACGATTTCCGAGAAAGTGAATCAGTGCCGGTTTCTTGACGTTCTGGCGTTCAACTTAAACATAGAGCGGCAAGTTGCGGTAGTTCAGAACCACTTGAAACACTCAGTTGCCGTAAATATGCCAACGGCGGCCTGCTAGGCCGAATTGCGGTGACCGTTCCAAGTTGAAATATCGTTTCAGAAACGCGTTAATTGCCCGCAGTCGTAGGCTGTACTGTTTCTTAGCGTTTAACGAAGACCTCAACAACGGCGTTCAACTGCTATCGTTTCGTTACTTTTCCCAGGGAAGTCAACATCTTGTCTCGCAATATAGAACGTCGGGAAAGCTTTCTTGGTCCAATTGCATAGCAATAGGAAACTTTTATTTCCTGGCGTATCGCAAAGCGTTGAGTTTGGTTTTATTTGCTTTATTATTGATAGTCGAAAAACCTGTGTTACATTGCAAAAATGGCACAACAACGTCTTAACATATTTTTGGCGTCCAACTAGACACCAAAACTTTGCAAGGAATTTAAATGAATAGCCTATACCTTTCAAGATTTGCAAAGGTGTATTGTTTCCGTTTTTACCAATATTTCATAAATTCGCAAATAATATACTCTTTCTCGTAAAGGCTTCGTTCAATTTGTCCAGCTCTTAAGCTTGCCTGATTTTTTAGCTCGAATTCGTTTAGTTTTTTAGAAATGTCTTCGCCACCCTTAATTGACGTACTATTGTGCCACCCAGTCAGCGGCGGGCCGCGAACTCTTGTAATTACACGTTTCCAGCATCTATACGTTGGACGACTTGAACCTGTCAAGGCTGGCATCCCTTTGCCACTTGCGGTAAAAGTATTTAGTGAAAGATGCGAAACATGGAAATTAGCTCATGCAAATAAGCTCATCCAAGTCCTTATGTTTTAAGCGTCTCGACAAAACGCTTGGCTAAGGAAAATGGTTTCTTTTACATTCTTGACAAAACGCTTGGCTAGGGAAGATGGTGGTAATTACGTGGCCGTATTTTTTGTTGTACACATGTTGATTTTTAACGTTTAATTTAATTGGTCAAAAGTCATTGAAGTTTAAAAATGTCAAGGTCCATCGCATGTATTGTTCTAATAATTTCAATGCAAACTACAGGCGAGGTAAATATCATATAGGAATACTTTCAAACCTAACCAGTAAAATTTGATTCAAATTTTCGTTTTCAAACATATGACTCCATTTTGCAACGTTGTAGCGCCGTTTTATGCGCTCTTAATTTAGCTTGTAACTGATAATTGCCGGTTTGTAGCGCTTTTGATGCTTTAATCTCACCGTGTACCGAGAGTCTTGTTTGGTTTTAAAGTATCTTGTGGGCTTTGTGACGTGTGTATATTAACGGTGATTGCCGTGCTCTCCTGGGATTTAATACACCGCCCGTTTTTGTTTTAATTCGGCTGAACTTTGACATATGGTCCTATATAGTTTTTATTGAATGTACGACATCAAATATAAGGTTTTTATTCGACGCATGTCAGCATGCAACGCCAGACTGTAACGCAATGTAACTGTTTGCATAGAAGACAGCTTCGGTTTCTATAATTACACGAACTGCGGGACATCAAAAATCGTTATGTTGACTTTAGGTTGTTGTAGCTTAACAAATAAACAATGATCTGTTTGCCTTTGTCCTATTAGCGTTACAAAAAAAAGTGTATTTACTTATGACCGCGACGTTTGCTAAAACCCGAATAATGACTTACCTTTAATTCATTGGATTGTAACCTTTTGTGGCTTGTGGCACCCAAAGCAAAATTAATTGGATTGCGGCACGCCTACTGTAATTTTCGTTGAGTAACTCATTACAATGTCAAGTGGTTTACTATAAATAAACGAAACAGAAAAAAACACAATAAACTCTAACCAATTTAGGAATTATATTTTGACTTATTGTACTCTAATGAAAGGCTTTGCAATAATAGCAAAAATATTATTCCTAGAAATTTCAAAATACCTCGCGGCACCCTTGAGCTTAGAAATAGCACCCCAGTGTAACGCGGCACCCCGGTTAAGAACCACTGCTGCACTAACTGTACTCCATTGGCGTATACCAAGAACCAATCACGTTTAAAAGACTTGTTCAAATTTAAGTATTTCTTCCACAACAAAATTATTGTTGGGCAACCAGTTTTAGAAATTTAAACATCAGATCAGGAAAAAACTATAGAATGCGGCAACCAAATTTAAATGGGAACACGAACAGATAAAATAATCTTGGCTAATAGTCTTATTTGTATTACAGTATTCAAAAACTGAAAACAAGTGGCATGGTTAAGATAAAATGTTGGCAACAAAGCCTGTAAAAATAGAATTCTTTACAGGTACTAACGCATCACTGTAAAAACAATCACTGTTTGCTTCGTCAACGACGAATTTTTATAGAGCGATACCCTTAACCAAAAACACGTACACATACTAGTTATCTTAGGCTCGGGACATACAAACACAAAAATAGGTCACATAGACGTGCGTTAAGTCGAACTCTGTCACAGTGCAATGAGAGGGGTCGCTTTCCCATGCTCTGGTTTTGTACCCATCTCCCGCGAAGCACAGAGACACAGCAATTTCGGTCGATTTCCAGCGAAATTTTTCACCGCCGCTTTGCCGCAACATCAGACCTGCAAGACAAGTACATCAAAGGAGTATGGGAGACCAGGCTCCGGCGTATTTCGGTTGAAATTCTGCTGGTTGTTATACGGACGCTTACATGACTTAGCCGCCCAGTCGGCCTGTCAGCCTCACCACAGACAAACCCAACGCAGCTATAAAAACAGTCTTTCAGCCTTAGCGGTTCTCGATTTGAATGCCGCGCGTTTTACACTCTTCGTAAGTTTATTTGTTTTGAGTCTGGCGTGCATCGTCTTCGACGTGCCCTTTGCTATTGTGATTCTACGCAACCTTGACCTTCGGGGGTGAATTTAAGTTTGAACTCAACCGTTCGCCACTTCCGACTGCGTATGTGGCAATTTCAAAGCGTGTTTTTCGCCCTGTCAAAATATTGCGAAGGCTGTAAAAATTGAGACGCAGCCGCAGCCGTCGCCGCCGCCGCAGCAGAGCTTAACGCCTACAGACTGGAAACAATTGACTGGCATTTGACCCTGCGTTATTCGCTCGGTAAATACACATTCGTCGAGTGCCTCATTACGAAGCCCGGCATTTGTGTTATAGTTTATTAAAAAAAACTGCACGGCGCAGACAGTCGACTAAAGGCTCAAAGTCCGCCACCGAACGCTACTTTGGCAAGCTCGATTATACACCCGGCACTTGAAATTTCGCAGCAACATTGTATTAACTTAAAAATATCCGCACGATAATGACTTTAAATGCTACATGCGTTGGGCGATTTTTTTTTCAATTCCGAAAAATGGTTACCGGGCCGGAAAGTGACATCACTAAAATAACGGTTACCTTAAGGGCGTGAGTACCCGTTTCTGTTTCATTAAGTTTTTAGACGTATACTATTGTTCTTCAAAGTTACAAGTTAAGTAGCGTTATAAAATCCTGTAATAATCGAACAAGGTATTTATGTATTTTTTTTTTCCACATTTAAACCGCCTGAGAGAGTGGTGACAGTAAATATGTCAAAGGCAGGTCACTGGATATAAATGTGGTGATTGTTCCAGCAAGTGAAAATACCATTTCAGACACTCAATAATATGCCGCAGTCGTCTATCTTTTTTTAGCGTTTAAGGATGACAATAACAGTGTTTTTTTCGTAACAGTACTGTTGTCTATAGTTGCATCTCTAATAACCTTGATAATCAGTCGAATAACGTTTCTTATCGTTTGAGGGTGGCAGTCATAACGGCGTACAAAAGTCCGCTTACAACAGTCATTCGTAACAGTAAACTGTCGCCTAATTGCATCCTAATGAAACACCCTCGAGAATTGGCCGCGGTCGAATAACGTTTCTTATCGTTTAAGGATGACTGTCATTATAGTGAAAAGTCCGTTTTGCATTCCTATCAAATACCCTCGATAAACCACGACCGCAAGTTACCCAACGTTAAGGGCCACACTTACACTTATCCATTTCGACGCGTGTCAGTGCCAGCGATAAGGTTCCCACACTCGAGCGACGGAAGTGCGAAGGTTCGCGGAGCCCTTATCTTGGGGGTCGGAGCCCCGCGACGGGCGGCCATGACAGGTACGAAGTCTGACGCGCCACCCCTGGGGGAGAAACCACCCTATCGCCGAAAAGGGGAAGTGTGATGCCCCGTGGGGCTCTGGGTGTGGGAAATCGAGGCAATTACACGCTTTTTCTTGTAGAGGGGATCCCTTAAATACCCCAAGTCGCTCATCAGGATTCATTCACTTTCGAATTTGCTTATGAGTTGCAATGTTATCATTGGAAAGGTTAAGCAAGTTGAGCCTATTTTTTCGACAAATATCTCTATTCTGGATAAACAAGATATGGTTATTCGCCTTATAAGTGAAAATTATATGCCAATTAACATACATCGACTTGTCTGACAAATTAGTTTGGTTAGAAGATCGTTGAGTGCAGTTATTACTAAACGTATAGTCTTCCTGGAGTTATTTCGTTTGGATCTTTCTGATGCCCTTAAGGTGAGCATTGCGAGGAAATCGAGTTAATTTCCTCGTCTATGAATCGTCCAGTCGAGTGGCTCAGAGGAAGAAATCATATCCGCGAGTGACGAATCAAGCATTTATAACTACCCCGTTACCAAGTGCAGCAGCCTCAGAAGTTTTTTTGTCAGACGTTAGACTTGTAACAAAACTGTAAATTAGTAGAATGGCTTTTTAACAACAATTCCAACATTCTTAAAACTGTACTTTTAATTTCTCTTTTTCTTGAAGAAACAAATTGTGTATAAAAATCTAGGTAAGATAATTATGTTTGTGGGCAGTTTGTTTCGGTAACATCATTTTAAAAATGTAAATGAATCGTTGCTTTGGCATATTTCGATATATAAGCAGCAAGTTCGCTTCCCTCAAAATTACTTTTCTTGAATAAAAGTAGTTTTTATTTTTAAACGAATTATAGCTGACATAAAGCGTTTGCAAATCTTTTTTTATTATTTTTCCTCAGCTTTTTGATTTAATTTGCCACCGTTTTACTTCGCGAAACGAGCAGTGGTGTTTAAATCTTTAATATGTAGCGAAGGTGGCGTGGCCCTTTGGCAACTTGCGGTGAGGTCGGTATGAAACGCGCGGGCGAGAAGCGAAAAAACGCGAATTTCGTTCGCGTTGATTTAAGTTGGGCTAAAGCTCGAGAACCAGCGTCAGTCCAGGCGGCAGTTCGTTGGGAACAGGTGTGGGCCACGCTAAGGCTGTTATTACGCTTTTGCCAGCGGCTTCTAGTAGTATTGGAGACCGGTACGTTCAAGTCTGCCGGAAGTGTATCGTCAGGCGAGTGTTGGTGCGCAAGTTCAGAGGATTAAAAGTCGACAATTTACAAGGCAAAGCAGCAGCTGTTTCTACGTTAACTTGTAGCTACGATGCAGGGGAATACAGTCGGTTTCGGAAAATACCTTGATCGTATTTTTACAGAACAAGCTACGTTGCCAATGCCAAACAAGGTTATAAGCGGAACTATGTCTCAAAATCGTAAGTTAACCGCGTGAAAATTTTCTAGATTGTTTCAAATCTTGATTCACCGCATAAGTCGTTTCATTATCGATCTCTTGTAGTTTAAGAGCCCGAGCCTATTTCTTTCCCAGTATACTTATAACAGACTGCGCAACTGCTGTTGCATGAAACCGGATGATAACAATTATGGTCGTAAAGCGATCGGACGGCTTCAAAGCGTCCAGGTTTATTGCAGGCCACTTGTAATTGTCGCATGTCGCGCGTCGCCATACAGTGTCGCGATACACGAGCGACTATAGTGTTTCCCGGCCGTGAAAGGCGAGCTAATGGCCGCGTGCGGACTGCATGAAGCGCGCGCCGCTGTCAGAAGCAACCGGCCTGTCCATTGTACGCGGAATAGGCGACTTGCAACAGGAGGAAGTGGCTGGGGACAAAGGCGCGGCGGATGGAACCCCCTAGAAAGCAAAAAAGCGTCTGTCGCCCCTTGCATGTCACCCTCTCTGCGAAACGCAGTACCCCGCCGGTTTTTGTGCAGCCAGGACAGTTGCCATCGCGAAGTTTATTGTTTAGAGTTGGCCTGTCGCTACGGTCGAGGACAGATGGGCCGGTGACGGCGTCGCGAGAAAAAAAAAACTTGTCGCCCTTTATTACGGTGACGACATTGCGAGATCGTAAATCACTTGCGCCCGGGGACGCGAGCGCAACTGGGCGCGCGGGCGTTTTTTCGACTCGTGCTCGCCGCCTATTTGTGCCGCGGCCGTTTGCCGAGCTAAGCATTTCGCTTCAAATGGTCGTCGTTGCCGCACTGATTTTTTAGGGGTGGAATACGAGCGCCGAATCAGCAGCTAAAGCGTCTAGTTTAGTTTGCAGTTGTGTTGAGTTTTAGTTTTGCGGGAATTTAAAGGATACTCTTGATATAAGGTTTCGGGAATTTAAAGAACTCTATCGATTTAGCTTGTCTGGAATGACAGAGGAACCTTTTCGATTTAAGGGAAAATAAAAACTGTGACAATTTTATTTAACTGAAGAGTCTAAAGGACATTTTCGATTTTACTGAAGCCGCAGTTCAAAGGACTGTTCTAATTTTGGCTTAGCGGCAATTTGTTAGGTATTTCAACTTTTAGTTTAGCGGCTAAAAACCGTGTCAGCTTTCGTTTACCATAAATTCTAAGAACATTTTTTTAGCTTAGCGATTTGTGTTGTCTGCTTAATCGAGCTTCAAAGGCCGGGGGTAAGGCGTTTTTGTGCAGTCGGTTTTAGCCTCCAGATATATGGCTTCAGCAACGCCCAAACTGACTGTCCAGGTGGGAGATTCGCCGAACAGCCGGAACCTCTTGTCAGTCCTTCTCAGCTTATAGTTGAGTCACGAGCAGACCGCGCCTTGAAAGGAATCGTTCGTTGCCGACTGGAAAGGCAAATATGAACAGGCGAAATCGCACATAGGCCCGGGCCGTCGCAGTGCAAAGCGACTCAATTGAAAGTCATCAGGGCAATCATACGGCGGATAATAGCTCGCGTGTTTGAACAGTTACCAATAATTATGCGAGGTTTTTCGTAGCACGTGCGCTGTTCCCTATAGCTATCTCGCGGGCGCGCAAGGGCAAACTTGTTTGTAGGCTCGGTCCGAGCGACAACCGGCACATATTGAACTTGCAGCGCGCTGGCGATTAATTGCGCCCCGTTATCTGCCCCCAAAGTCGCTCTGCGTGCGTCCGTGGGAATCGCAATAGTGTCCGTTTTCGTGGCACGCACCTCCAATCTGCGCCTTTTCACACCCGGCGGGAGTGCGCCTTGCTCTTTTTCTCTTTCTGGCCTCTCTCTCTCTCCAGGTTGTTGTGCCGTGAGGGCCGCGGGAGAAAAAATGCGCGAGAGAGCTTGGAGGTGCCTTGGCTGTTCAGGAACCGAGCGGGACCAGTCAGTTTAAAGTTGGGAAGCGAGCAGGGAGCACGCGCTTTTGTCTAAACTGTTTGTTGTTGTTGTTGTTATGTTTTCTGTTGTGACAAAGTTTACAAAGGCTTCAAAATGAAGGCAATTTTAGGTTTGCTTAACCTTTTAAGTTTAGGTATAGTTTATTTTTCGTGTTTTCGTATATTTCTGGTTAGTGACAGTAAAAGCTCATTATATGACAGTTTCAGGTTTTTACCTTAGTTTGCTTTACTGTTTTAACACCGCAAAGTTTTATACTAGTACACGTATATTGCCTGGATGTTGATGGCCATATTGTGTACAAATCGTTTAACGTACGAATGTTTTCGTTGCAGAGTTAAGCGTTTGATAAATACGATTTGCACTTTTTTAACCGACCACTTCTGCACCGAATTGGATTAAGAACAGCTCACATTTAACAAGCAGCAGTTTCCAAATCGACGGATTTAACCCCTTCACGCAAGAATATCGAATTTTACCAAGCAAACGACAAAAAGCAAATCGACGGGAAAAATGACCTCCATTTCCCGCGTAATGACGGTGATCGCTCCAATCTTATTCTGCTGGATGGCGACCCTACTTCCCCGTGCCGAATCACATTGGTGGTAAGTTCGAGTAATTATTATTTGCCGAAGGCCGCAGCGCGCAGGCAAGGCAATCCTGGCAACTGGCCCGAAAACCGCGAGCGCATTCCTAACCCGGGTAATCAGATTGAGGTGAATCTGATTGTTTAACAGGCAGCAACGCATGTCGTATATACGACTTGAGGCGTATGCGCAATAACTCTCGTTTCTGGCATTGGGAACAATGGCACGCTATATGACGGAACAATGCCGTGTTATGCGCGGTCACAATCGACAGGATTTATGCCAGGGACCACCGCGGGTTGACAGGGGGGGCACAGGAACGTTTACATATAGCTTCGTTTTATTTGCACCCCAGCTGCTGAGCTGTTTGAAATGCGCGCTTCTGGTAAACCGGTTCTAAAACGCTGAGGCATTTGTATGCAGGCGGATGAGATTTAAGCTTTGGATAAGGCGGAATGCCGCAAGACAATTTGTCAACTGAGGCGATAAGTTTTCGCAGTTTCCCGAAAACGGCGCAAATGCGACACCGTGCGGTCAAAATACCCGAATGCAAGTTTACTTAATTCGCCTTTGACGGTAACTTTCAAAACCGAGCGCATATTTGGTAAGCGCCCGTTCAAGCGAAAACGAAACTTCGCAGATCTCATTTTGACCAAGTTATTGGCGAACAATCGTCGTCGTGGCGGCGTGTCGCAACATGTCGGTTTGCCATCGGATCGCATCAAAGCGACCCCGCGGGATTACGGGGGCCCGGAACCCGGGGGTTAAGGCCGCTCGGGCCTAAGCCGCCTTTTCAGCGCTCGCAACTGAGCAATGCCTCTGTCCGACTTGTTTTTCTTGGCCGCTCTGCAGAAACCTCCCGTTCAGTATTGTGCGTTGGAAGTATAGCCAAAGCCAGTTTTAGACGCACTGACATAGAGTTACTCGACTACTGTCATCGAATATATACAAGCCCGACAATTTGCAAGATAGTTTAATCCCCAAATCCGTCGCCAAACTAAACAAGATCCGTTATTCGTCTGCTGCGCCTATTGATTCCATTCAGCGCGCGCGACCTATCAAATTCCATTTAGCCGACTTATTGTTTTCGTCGGTTCCGAATCTTACGCCCGGGCTGCTGCTGTCTGCTATTTGTTGGCCCAGATACGAGAACAACGAGCGAAACAGTAGCAACCCGGGCGCTAATCCGAGAAACAGGCGGGATATCGACGTAATTAAAGCTTACGACGCGCATCAACGGCTATAGAATTGTTCCAATGTAATTTGCGAACCTCTTGGGTGACTCGGCTCGCAAACAATCCTTATAATTTAATTACGGCGAACAAAAAACACGAACGATTCCTAATGTAGAAAGTGAAAGCGGCACAAAAGCAGCCGCGGTGGTGTTACGTGTATAGGGCCAGTCGCGCAGGAGCCCAGTAAAACGTGTCGTTAAACAAGGCGGCGACGCCGTCCCGACTGCTGCGTCAAGAGGCCGCGGTACTGTCTCGGAACAGGATGTTTCCCTTTCCGCCCACTTTCAGCGCAAAAAAGCTGGGCATTCCGCGAGCTTAAAACGCGAAACCCCAACCGCTTATAAGGATTGCCGGCCGGCGGCATGCGACATATCTTTATTTCGGGGCTTGAGCGTTTTGAAAGCCGCGCCCTTGCAATCACGTAGGCGCCAAGTTAAGGGCCGCCACAACACGGTGTTTAAATCAGCACAACGAAACCTCTTTCGAGCGCGATAAACATAGTTCTGTTTCTGTTGTCGTGAAAGAGACTCTCCATCAGGTGTGGCCTTTACCCAACGGCTGACACAGAATTGGCAAATATCTCACGGCGCCGACGTCGAGAGTGTGCTTGTTGTTTGTCTTTATTTTTTCCGCTTTCCGCTTTCAGCACTCGAACGAGGATCTCCGGAAATGCGCCCGGCCTTGGGCCAAGAGCAAAAGCTGCTAATTTTCTAGGCTTTTCGAGTGCTTGTCGCCCATAGTTTTCGCGTTTTAAAAGTCTAGAATATCCGCTTTGCAGTTGCGGCCGCTGCCCAGATTATTTGCGTTGTCGATGGGGCGTAAAGTCCCCCAATAGCTGCGGGCTTTCGCCGAGTCTGTTTGGGGCTGTTAGTCGACGCGCAAAGCCAAGCCAAACCAAACTCAGGGTTCAGCGACTATTTGAGTTCGGCGATCCACTTAACGCCTTGTTAATGGATATTAGCGAATGACGGACAGCGGCGCGAAAAGCCGTTCGAGCAAGCTGCACTTCGCATCAAGGCGCGAAATTTGCTCTAGTTTTGTCGCGCCGTTCCGAAATGAGATCACCGCGCGACCCGACCGATTTCGTCTCCGTTGCAAATTGCTCGCCAGACGACAAACCCTATATTCGCCCGTTTTACTGTGTCTGCTATTCCAGCCTTGGTTTTGCTGCTGGGTGAGCGCATCGTGGAAACGCTAGGCTTCGCTCGATAGCCGCGACGAAAGATGTCGCTTTTCGGTTGGTTTAATTCCGTCGACGAACCGCGAATAGGGTCAAACCGTTGAGTTGATTGGGAACCTGTTAGTAGTTTTCTTTACACCGCCCCCCCCTGTCCTCGACTGAAATTAATAAAAATGTCAAAATTATCTTTAAACTCTATCCTTATTATTCCTGCCTACGTGGGTAATCGCATGCCGCTATTTTTTGGCAAAGTTCGCGGTCGAATTGAAGCGTCGCCCAAATCGTTAGCAGAAATTCGCGGGCGCACGTTTTCCTAAAAAAATAAATGTGATTGCACCTATAAAATCCCGCATACGTGAAATTGCTCAAATTGAAAAATCATGATACCGGGTCCTTTACCAGAACGGGACCCCACGCGCCTCCATAGCTTCAGTCTTAAGCAAAAGGAGCCTTTGTTGAGCCCGACACACGTGCGTTGATTTACAGGGCCCGTCGCGCTCGCCTGTGTGCACAGAAGAGCCGGCGGCCCAATCGATCCCGGGCCCCGTAAATCCGGCCGATATTAATATTTGCCTAGCTTTGGTCGTAAAGCGATTGGTTCGGCGCCTCTGATCTCGTATTGCCCGCGCCTGTGCTGGAATGCCAGCTCCAGGTCCGCACAGTAACCGCGTAAATCAGCAGCAGCAGCAGCCTGCTGCTGCAACTCGCTACAGTTTTTGTTTTTGCGCTGAAAGGCGCTCAAATTGGCGTTCACAAAAGCCGCTAATGGCCGTTTGGGAAGTGTTCACGCCGCCTCGCTAACAATTACGCGCCCCCCGATGGCAAGCCGTGCAATTAGCATTGGAGCGTTGACATTCTTATCAATTCCACGCTCATACTTGTCCCCGCGCGCGTCTAGCGTCAACAAATTGCAGGCGAGAGCGCGACGCCCATTGTTTCAATTTCAAAACTACTGGCACTTTGTTCGGCCAACTCCAGACGCCCGCTTTGTGAAAGTGACCGCGTCGGCGGCGCGCCAAGGCCGTTGTGACGTAACAATGTTGAGGGGGGTGGTCGTCTGGCCCCTTTTCGTGCGCGAAAGTGACCGTCAACAGCGAAAGTTGTTTGCGCCCGCTTTAGCAGTTTGCGGTGCTTCGTACCGAGGCCGTGGGAACGCGTCTGTGACCTTGTCTCGCAATTAGTAACTTTCGCGGCCATTGTTCACCGAAGGCGAAAAGTTACTCACAAAACCGCCTCCAACCGCGATCTTTCTAAGGAAAAGGACCGTTGTTTTTTCTGTCTTGCTATATAGGATTCCCTTTCCGTAGAGTTTCTTCAAATTTGATCTATGTTTAACCGAAATTCTTAAAATAGTCGCGATCCAGTATAGTGTAGTAACAACTGTACGAAGCGCGCAGCTAATTGCCCACACAAAACTGTATGTCCTTCGAAATTGACCTATTTTTAATCGAAATTCCTGAAATAGCTGCCATCAAATAGTATTAACAAACGTACGAACCGCGCGACTAATTGCCTTAGCGAAACTGACCATTATCGCGGCATACCAAGCAACAGGAGGGCAGCTTGCGAATCGAAAGTCCTGTGATCCGAGGAAGCATAACAGACGATAAAAAACGCGCAACAAGGACGGAATTAGGGCCTTGGCACAGTGTTTTGGCTCGTTCGAATTAGCGTCGTAGCTGGCAGATTACCAGAAAAATCTCAACTTCCACACAAAACAAACCTCGTCGCTTTAATTGCCACGTAATCTCGACCGACCGGGGACTTTTCGCACAGTTTGTCCTGTTTCTCACTTGGCCCACGGTACGACTCAAAACAGGTCAACATCCTGCTCAGCTCAGCAGACCCCAGTAGATGACACACAGGCCTTCAAGTTGATTTGCCTTACCGCTACACGCTTCCATTCAAAACAAAGCCGGCGATATGGCGTGTGTGTTAAACAGGCGGCTTTGTAAACTCGCCACCTTGCTTCCTATGTTTTGCCTGATAATCAGACCGCAGCCAATTGACCTGGAACCCGTCTCTATAAGTTTCCTATAACTTAACCCACAGGCGGGCAAAAATCCCCGTCTAAAGTATTAACAGTAGTCTTTTTGTTCGACAGGGCCATCGCCACCCAGACTCTGATGCTGGGAACGGCCCCGGAACAGCTGTGCACGGGCATCGAGGGCCTGTCTCGCAACCAGCGAGCCCTCTGTCAGAAGTACGACAGCCACATGGAGTTTGTGCGTATTGGAGCCCGCGACGGCATCAACGAATGCAAGTGGCAGTTCAGGAACGACCGCTGGAACTGTTCGACGCCCGACGCCAACAACATGTTCGGAAAGATTCTCCGCATCGGTGAGAAGATTCGACTTTTTATCTCTTTATACCGAATTGTGAATAGTAGCCGCTGCAACAGCCTTACTTTAGGTCAGGCCTGTATACAACGTAATGGCACAAGGGCCGCAACACTATTTTTCTCAGACCGCATACTAACGTTAATGTAACATATTTACTTTACAAAAGTCGAATAGGAGTAGAATATATTATACTAACTACCAAAATTACACCGAAGGAAGCGTGCTATCAGTATTTTTGTTAATATTATGCAATACCCAAGCAACTTCGCGCGTGTTTAGAGTAAAAGTATAGTAACCCGAAATATAGCATTACATCGCGGGCCGCATTAAAAGGTAATGTATATGGGAGAAAGCATTATAGGAGAAAGCATTAAAGGAGAAGCGGCGGCGCAGCCAAACCCTATAATTCTTAAACGTGGATCGAACTGTGGGTAGAAAAAAGGGAAGCCATTAGTTTCTGCGGTAGAACATCTTCCGTTATAGACCTACTCAGGTGCCCAAAACAGATTTAGCGAAGGGTTTAAGAAACTCCATTTTTAATTGGGTCTAAATCAAACAAGTTTTCGGGTCCAAGGGTCGCCAGCTCAAGTCGTTGACATTTTCAAGGCTGAAACGCGAAACCGTAGGCCCGCCGCGTGAATGCTGCGAATGCGTGCCATCTGGACCCGCGGCTAGGGCATCGGCAAAAACACTTCGCCTCCAAATCGACAAGGTCAAGAACGCAATCGTCTTCAAACAACCGCGCGACCCAAAAATAGGCGCAAAAATGCGATGGGCAGCGGCTCTTGATTCGACTAAAACAGAAGCGCAAACGCCGCTTTCTGCTCTAATAATCGCCGCTCTATTTTGTCAACCCAAGCTCGTGCGCGTCGACCGAAAACCCAGCGCTGTTAAGAGGCTCGCGGCTAGCCAGAAGCCTGTCCGGGATTGTTGCAAGTAATAACCGAATATTCGCCCCTTTTAGACGCCCCCATATGATGGTATCTGTCGACAAAACAGAACAGCCTGCGGTAACCCGATCACGTATACCATACGCGCTGGCCAGTCACGAGTTACTTGTAAAAAAGAAGAGCGGTCTAGAAATACGCGACCACTGTTGTCTTTTGGGATTTGAAGTTCGTTGCCCCCTACCAAAGGGTTGGTCCATTAGTCCTTGCGCCTATCGCTTGTCAATCTCGTGTTGCGACGGTTTTGGGGGTATGTCACGATCAGGGGTGGGGCTATATATCGGGGGCCGAGCTTGGTTATAGTAGGGGGTGCTGACTGACGAAAGTCGATACGTCAAAGTCAAGTCGGTTCTTGCTTGCTGCTCCCGGATGAGGTTGTTGTTTCACCTGTCACGAGACAGCTTTATGTATTTAAGAAACAATAAAAACAAAACTTGAAAAAAGAAATTATTTTGACAGATGGGCGACGGGTGTACTAGGGAATTTTTAGGGAATTTAAAGGTGCGGTTTTACATAGCATAATTCGGTTTTATATGTAAAGTTAACTTTAAACTTCCATGTTCTGCGCTCGCCTTCAGCACTTGGCAGCTTTCTCGCCTTACGTCATGTTTATTTGGAGCCGCTCAACCGTCTTTGTTTCGCAACATTTCCGCACTTTCGCTTTCCCCTATATACTTTTATAAAGAGACGTGGATTTTTTGTTGATGTCGGGGCTTCATGCGAAAGTCGCGCGCCCCAAAACAAAAGGAAACGAACCGCAAAGCCGCAAGCCCTTATCCTGTGTTACCCCAACCCTGTTGCATGTTGCAGCTGACACCCTTCTCCCCTTTCCCCCTTGCCCCAGGGCGAGGAAACAGCGCGAGATTCGAACCGGGGTATCGAATTTCATAACAGCCCCCGCTTTTTGTTCTAAGGCGACTATTTTCGGCAGCGGGGCCTTTTAACTTGCACAGATTCCGGAGCGGCCGGGTGCGATTACCCCTGGAGTCAGGTGCGCCAAATGCGCCTTACCCGGGGGCGTCGTGGCCGGGCGAGCAAGCAATTTTAATTTGCGGCCCCCGCAGGGTCCCGGCGCCGGTTCACTGGGCGCCGCGTCACCCCGGCCAAAACGACGCGCGGAGCGTTTTGTTTGCTTCGCATTGTGGCACGTTGATCTTCAATTTCATGCGCAAGTAGAATCGTAAAAAAAATCGCGTTTCGGCGCTTTTCTTGTGGCAGCCCGACGAAAATACGCAAATTGCCCACCGCAAAAGCGCCGTTAACCCCATGGGGGCCGGCTGGGGCCTGTGGGAAAAACCGTCGCCACCCCTTGCGCGCGCCAACCAAAACAAACAGCTTGCTGCGCCTGCGTTCAACGCTTAGGAGCAGCGGCTATTTATCCAAGGTGGTCAGGGTTGCTTTAAAACTTTCGGCGACTGACGATTGACAACATCGGCTTTCTGTCTCTGCTTGAGGGCACTTGTTGTTTTATTTTAAGCCCCAACTGTACGCCCCCGCTCCGATATTCTCACAGGCGCGCTCGAAATGGCCAATTTCGTTCCGTCGCTACTACAACGCACTAATCGCATTTTTGTGTGTGTTTGAGGGAGGGAAGGCAACGTTGGTGCTGTGTGTGCGGGCTACGCGAGGTTTTGATATTGTGCATACACTATATCGTTCTAGTCACGCAAAAGCGAACGCGCGCTTATCACAAGCATTGGGCCGTTTAAGTTCAGTAGAAAGACCGCCATAGTAGCTATGGTTATCTCTTGGCCACGGCCCATTAGCAGCGTTTGTAAGCGCGTCTACTCGAGCCCATCATCACACACGCGAGTCCAATAGGCCACAAAACATCCCAATGACCATCCGGGGGCCTCAGCTGTTCACGCTAATGTAGGCATTGCCGCGTGCCCGCACGCAAGAGCACGGCAAAGCACTGTGGAAAAATCTGTGGTCGCCTGGCGAGCGGATTGCGACTCCTTTAGATCTCGCCGGCGCACGGGTCACATATAGCATTCGTCCTTAACCCGTATCCGGTGCAGATTTGCCCGTCCTCCACTGCAGCTGTCGCGTCGTGTGTATACCTTCCGAGGCCAACCTTACGGCAGCTATATACGCTCTGTAGAAGCGACTTTCCTGCCGTGTGCTGCGCTGTGCGGTGGTCTTTACGGCGACCGGTAATTGACTGGCATCCGTGTGGCTGAGTTTGCAACCTTTGCGCGGTCCCTCGCCTATTATACCCTTACCCTATAGCGATAATGTTTTTCACGGCTCGGTTTCCTATACTTGGCCGAATACTCCCTTTTATCGAGTGTGTAACCTTATGTGTTATTTACCTCTACAGACAGCAAAGAGGTGGCGTTCGCGTACGCCGTCCAGGCAGCTGGCGTCGTGTCAAACGTTGCCAGGGCTTGTAGAGAAGGCTCCCTAAAGGAATGCGGATGCAGTACAGCCGGAAGACCGCAAGGACTCGCTCCCGACTGGGTAAGTGCACGTTTTTTCCAGCTTAATTCTCTTGTGCAATTGTGTGTCGGTTGGCCAAATACGGCCCACCCAGTTTCTGCGAACGCTCCGCTGCCTTTTCGGCCTTGCCGCCGGATGCATAACCGTGTCATTAGGCCGGCGCGCGTATAGATTATATGCGAATCACTGAAAAGTTATTCGAGGCGGCGGTTTAGGAAATACTTGAAGCTGTCAAAGCGCCTAGCGCAATAGAAACCGTTCTTTACCTTGGCGGATTAATTAAAACATATTTCGAGCCAATTTCGCCGTAATTTCGTTTCGCTAAACGACCGACAAACCGAAAAAGAGTTAATTAATGTTAAAAACGTTACGCCGATTAAACCGTCGAAATTTAATCAGCAATAATAAAATCCGCCATTTAATGACATTTCACATTGTAAAACTCTCTGGCTTATTTGCGACTGAAAGAAAATTAAGATATAAAATACTTAATGTTTTTGTAATCTATAAATACTATTTTTTTTATTTCATAAAAACTATATTTCTTCGCGAATGGACTGGCGGTTAACCTCGTTAAAGCACGAACTTTGTAACTCTTATCTAAGTAAAAACCGGGTTCTTTTTGTTAAAACGCTGCGTTTTTCGAGACTAAAATAATGTGATAAAATGCGGTTTGTTTTACTTATTACTTTTCTATGAGCTAAATCCTATTTTCCTTCATTACAACCATACATTTTTTTTCGCAACAGAACTGGGGCGGCTGCGGCGACAACACAGTGTACGCGTACGGCTTCGCGCGCGAGTTTATTGACGCCAAGGAGCGCGACATTTCGCCACGAAAGAAGAAGGACCGATCTCGCAAAGTGATGAACCTGCACAACAACGAAGTCGGTCGACTGGTAAGTCACTGTTCTAGTGCTCCATACACACCAATCCGCCGCCTTGATCGATGGCGCTTTCAATATATTCAGCCTATCCCGCGTGCAGCATTGCTATCGCGGCATTGAGTACACGCGCCCGCTACGTTTTCACAACAAACCGATTCGAGGGCCAAGTTCGGGCCGCGCGTTTCTCCCTTAAAACAACGTATATTCCGTCGAAGCGAAAAGGCCGCGCCGCTTTAGCACATCACGTCATTTCTTGGCTGTGTTTTAATCTGCAAATCGCCGCGGCCCTGGAAAAGACGACGCCCGATAGCGATCGCAATAAGAGACTTGTGCCTTTTATCTGGTTCGCCTATCGCCTCGCCGATGAGTGGGACCGAGGCGATATTTTGGAAAACTCTGTGTATAGGTCGCGGCGGAAACAATTAGCGGCGTTGTTTGAAAGGAGTCTGGTCTATCGCCCCGGGATCGCGAATGAGCCTAAATGTCCGACGCGCTCTCTCATCGTACGAATAGCACCCGCGCCAAGTCGCGATAAAACTCTTTACAGATAAGGGCGACTTTTTATCTTCTTCAGTCGGTGAAAACTCACCATTCCAATGAGCTTAAAAGTTTAGCGTTTCCAGGTTGGGTTCAGGCGTTTCAATTTGGGGAATGTTGCGCGGAAAATTCGGAAATTTAAGCCCTCACCGATTGATTTTTATGTCCTCGTTGATTTAGATTTTCGAGCTATCGCTTAATCAAAAACTGACTTAAATCCGCGAAAGGCAAAAATCGATAGACAATCGCTTTTTCATCATCTCCTACTTGTTTCAAGTGGAGACCAGGGCGATTTATCGTAACTCTGCTCCCCGAATCGTTTATCGATTTCTTGCAGCAAACGCCGTGGAGAAAATCTCTTTCGGTCACCCGAAAAGGGTGGAGAAAATCTCATTCGGTCACCCGAAGCCGCAGTTTAACAGTAACCCAAGGGTCGTAATTGTTGGCGACCTTTTTGTCCGATCCGCGTTAAAGCGTAACCCAAAACGATTTGACATTCACCCAAACCGCCTGGCATTCGGCCCGAAATCGACTTTCCTGCTATTCGCGGGCATTACGTAGCCGAATCCGCCCTGTACACCGCGTATCCAGTGTCGGCCTAATCTCGTGTTGCCGATGATAAGATTCCAGTATCGGGAAATTGCGATAGCGATCGACGCTCTTGCACATGATGTACAGCCCGCGCGACATAGACGCTCCGTCTCGCGGCGCAAATGGCTCCTTTCGATCTGTGTAGGAATCGCGAACGCCAAAGGGACCGGTGGTTTATCTTCACAGGCTAATAGCGCCGCGATGCCATCTCGAACGGGCCGCTTTGAAATCGTGTAAACTCCCACAACAATGGCGGCCTCTGTTTGCGACTGGCCCTTCCGGGCGCTGTGCATAACCCAAGCGATTGCATCGAGTATTGTTCCTAGCAGAAAACCGTTTGAAAAAACCCTAATTATTCGCAACCGTGCCCTAATTTTCTTAAGACGCTCCAAGGAGTAACGGCGGTTTAACCTCTTTCCTAAATAGCTGAGCAAATTCACTTCTGGTGTAAACGAAGTATAAACTATTAACCCTGATGAGGTCCAGCTGGTATCTGCGGCCGAACGTCAGTTTGTACTTCGTTTACACCAGAAGAGCGATATCTCTGGTGGAGCTAACTATATTTTTAGCTTTTAAATAGTCTTGTTTTTTAAACCAAACCTCGCGTTTCAAAGTTCTAAACTCTTCCTTCTTCTCCATAGGTGGCCGTCCACTCGAGTCGCCCCAAGTGCAACTGCCACGGCGTTTCGGGCTCGTGCAGCGTGCGCACCTGCTGGATGCAGATCCCCTCTTTCCGCGAGATCGGCAACACCCTCAAGCAAAAGTACAAGCGCGCCGTCGAGTCGCGAGTGACGCGTCGGGGCAAGATCATCCCGCGCAAGCAGTCCGAGCAAGCCGGCGCCAGCAGCCTCATCTTCCTAGAGTCTTCGCCCGACTACTGCCTCCGCAACAAGAAGACCGGCGTAAGCGGTACGCGCGGTCGCCTGTGCAACGCAGACTCGACCGGTGATGACGGCTGCGGCTTGATGTGCTGCGGTCGTGGCTACAAGACCAAGGTGAAGCAGGTCAAGAGAAAGTGCAACTGCCGATTCCAGTGGTGCTGTTCGGTGCGTTGCGAAATGTGCGAAGACACGGTCAAGGTACACCGTTGCAAGTGAGACCCCGAACACTTGTGTGTGACGCTGCGCTTGAAAGAGGCCGTCGATGCCGCGCGCGCGACGTGGAAAGGGCGACGCGCGACACGCGACAGAACGGGACGGTCCACTGTGGCGGAAAGTTGTCGCGGCCGCCGTCGGCGCGTTTGCGCATCTTCGCTGTACACTCACCCCGCCCGCTGTAAAGAAATAACGCGAGCGAAAACCAAACTCTACTTCTACTACCTCGAACCGCGTGCTCCCGCAAGTATTTAATAACAACCTTGTTGTTTTATGTTCACTTTGTAAACGACGAATTAGATATATCACCAGAATGAGTTCAAACTGCATGTTACGGCGTGTGTGTTTGTGCTACTTTTGTTATCAAAAACGGTAGTGTTTTTTTTGTTCTACACGCACATGACACGAATCTTTACTGGCGTCTCACCTATAAACGAGACGACCTTGTTTTTGTTTTCATCACTGCCACATTTTTTCACAACGACCGGTACGCCGCGTTTGCTTCACATTTCAACGTTTTCCTTAAATAGATGATGTTTTTGTTTTTACGGGATCCTGCGCTCTCCGTTTTGATTTAGACCGAAATTTATTTAGTGTTGGGTAAAACTTAGGTTTCTCCTGAGCATCATGAATTTTTATGAAATGCAAAATGAAATTAGCAAGACTTGCTCTTTCTACCTGTTCAATTTCGTCTTTTTTATTCAAGGTTATTTGAAAGTTGTTGTTATTATTATTAATATTATCATTATTATAATGTCGTTTTTTTTGTATTTCTGCGCACTTTGCTTGGCTGCCCTGTCTAACAGGGTCGCGTGACACGGCGTTTTTATTCTTTCTTATATTTTTGTTTTTTATTCGCGACGAAGGTCTGGCTTTTTGCGAAAAAAAACGCCTCGCTTTTTCCGGGGTCGTGGCGTAGCTTTTTCGATAAAATTGGTCGATCGCAGTTTTTCGTTGAGCGCCGGCGCTTTGAAATGCGCCCTTTTATTTCACATTTGTTTCGATTTTTTGCAAGTACGATTACATTTAAAAACAAAAAAACTTCTTCGTTATGATCAAAAGCCTTAAGTGTAGTATTTGCAAACCAAAGAAAGATATTATGCACATTGAAATAGGTCAGCTAAGACAAAGCTTCCATGCTTATTTAGGAGTGTGTACCAACATTTACTTTATATAGGCTATACACTTAAAGATAAATCATTTCGAGCAAAGACGTTATATAGGCTTATAAAAACACACACACAAAAAGACAAAATATAGACACGCCATTTATAAACATAGCCACAAAAACAAATAACAAACAACCGTTCTACTAAAAGTGAAATAAATAGCCTACAAAATTCAGGGTGAATACTTTATTTTAAACCAAGTAGGCCTAATTAGCATTATTAAAGGACAATTCTGCAATTTGTCAAAAACATGTCACTTGTTCAAAAAAACAATACATAAGTAAAAATCTTGCCTTTTACGTGAAATCACTCGTTTAGGAAAGAGTGATTTAAATGCACTTAGATTAACAATTTTTTAGGGTTGAATGTGGGCAGTTTCTTTGGTGCTGAAATACCAGGACAACTCGTGTGTCGGCCAAAGCAACCTTCGGCACTATGCTCCCTTGCTTGAAAATTAGGTTAATTCAAAGAGCAAGCGAATGGATTGCGTCGTAAAACTGATTAAACTGATAACCTAAGTCATACAACACTTCGGAACGTTGGAACACAATATACGTTTTTTTTCAGTAACTTCAATAAAAATATCAAAGCCATAATGTTCGATAAAATCGGCATTTAGTAATTAACAGACGTTTCAGCAATAACTCATGCCATCATCAGGGTAAAAATCAAGTGAAGATAAAAGCGATAAAACATAAAAAGAAAGGAAAAAAGGACAAAACATAGCAACGAAAAATGGCGATGTAGGCCTTTGGGTCAGTGCGTACCGCTAGGTATTAAAAATATATAAAGGTATCGAGGTTGTATCGATATTAAGTTCTGGTTTGTGATGTTGGATCATCAAAGACTTCAGCAAAAATAGACGATATTTGTCATTCCGTGAACCCAATATTTCCGGTTTGTTGAAATTAACCTTATGTGTAGGATTGGCGAGCAAATGAGCACAAACTTCCGATTTAGGTGATGTCTGATGTTCTTTTATACTCGCCTTTAGGTTGCGTTGCGTTTGGTTGATGTATGTCTGGTTGCAGCTGCACCGCAGTCGATACACCACTTCGGAACGGACCCAAAAAGTGAATGAAAATGAAAAATTAAACTGGAACACCATTTAGACCAGTAACGTCAAAATAGTGTTGTCACTTGGTTTTAGATCTTTACTGCTTACTAGCGGAAAATCGTCAAAAATGTGTAACAACTTGATGTGCAAATTTTCTATGTTTTATGCAGTAATGTTTATGGCTACCTATTAATTTTAAATTGTATAATTAAAATTGTGTACTTTAAATATTCACTATTACTATTGGCGTGTAATTAAAATTGTTATCCCGGGGAAACAGAGTTACTTGGTTAATAAGATAAACGGGCCTCATTATCGATACCAATTTTGTTATACAATTCAGAAAATATGGAATTCGAAGAGCTTTTCTTGGTGTGCTAGCAAAACTAATAGCTGAAATAAAGCAAAATGTTGTTTGTGGCCCTTGTTTTTTTATTGATTTTCGACGACAACTTATATACGAATAACGCAAATGTTTAAAATACTAGATCAATAAAGCTTTATTTATATGTTTCAAATTAAATCGCCCTATACAAATGCGAATGGTTAGCTTATTTTGGGGCAATATGCGTAACTTCTTGACAAATTTTCTGTTAAATACCAAGAAAAATAGAAAGGCAGTGCATCATAACAGCTCATGCGTGACGAATAACGCCTCCAATATTTTTATGGCAAAGCAAAATAACAGAGTTTAAGTGTACCGGTATTGTGATATATTTTTTGAACAGCAATGGACGAACAGATGTTATTAGATTTGGAGGAACGAATCGCAACTTTGGAAAGCAAAGTTTTAGCTCACGATGGTGACAACGGAAAGGTTCGCGTTATGTTGTTTTAACATACTTCCAATATGCCAATATTTCCAATATGTTTTTTAGTATAAACGTGTAAATTTTTGAAGGTAAATACCAGCGTTGTAGTGATTTGAGTCAATGAACTGACTTAAGTCACTCTTTTAAAATGACTTGACTTAAGTCATTACAGCAAAATGACTAGACTTCAAGAGTCTTTCGGACAAATGACTTGACTTGACTTAAGCCCTTTGAAAGAATGACTTGAGTTGAAATAAAGTGTTTTCTTCAGGTATTTTTCTATAAAATTGAGCTATTTATCCAAATTTTTGCACAACAATTTTCGGCGCTGGTCTAGAATCCTACCACAGTTCTAAAATCAACGCACAAAATTTGAGTTAGGGTGCAGGTTAGCGTTTGGGTGTGGGTGGGTCAAGTATTATTATATTCTTTGTTTAATAATAATACTTGACCCACCTTAACCCAAACGCTAACCCGCACCCTAACCCAAATGGTGTTTCGTTGTGGTAGGATTCTAGACCAGCGCCCAATTTTCTAGCTGTATGTTGCGTTGTTCTTTTTGTTTAGTTATTTCTTATAATCATATGACTTTTTTAAACAATTTTAATGGTTTACCGCTTTATATTTATGACAAGGGTGTGACTTGAAGTTGGCTTGCTCTAATTATGACTTGACTTGCGCAACTGATGACTTGGATTGGGACTTGTTATTTATTCAAAAAGACTTGACTTGGACTTTAGTTATTTTACTAACAACTTGACTGGCACATTTTTCAATGACTTGTTTACAACACTGGTAAATACTGACCAGTAGTTAAATTTTTGGTGGAACTTAGTTGCTAACAACCCTTTTTTAAATATATTTTAGATATTAAAGACGTTAAAGGTGGTTGATGAAACATTAACAACTTTTGCCTCCAGAAGGGAACGGTTTAACCAAATATTTAAGCGAGGTTAGTTTTATTAAATAAAAGGAAGAGGCTATATAACCAGCAACCTGTATTCAATTTTTTTAATTTTAAGTGTGAGTACACAATCCGTATTTTTCATATATGTAAAAATTAGATACACGGCTAGAGATTTAGTTTACAAACTAGTAGTAATATATTACATTTCACGACTGGGAGGCTAAACCTATTACCGAACATTCCACATCCAAAATCCTAGTCTTGTAAACTTCCTACATTTATGGGTTGAAATTATTGACTCCGTAATAAAAAAATGACAAGCCGGAAGAATATATAATAATACTTAATTGTTCCTAAGTCTGCAGCCTAAACCAACAATAATGATTTAGTAATTATTTAACTGAGGAAAAAGCTCAAATCTGAGTAGGCATAAAAATTTCTTAAAGATTTACAATATTGTTAAGGCAAACATTGATGTAATAAAGCCCAAAGCGAATTGAGAAGTTTAGCATACAGTTAAGCCATAAAAATGCTTTAACCTTAAGAAAACAGTTATCACTTTCTTAAACGTTTATTTTTAATAACGAAATGCGGAGTTTAAATAGCTCTTTTCACAATCATGTAACACAATGTTACAAACTGTTTTAGAACGATTTTTTATTGTCTTTGTGCATCAAATACTTTTATGCAAGCAGATTTTAAATAATTTTGTAATCTAAATGCTAAAATGCCATGTTGTTGCTGAAATTTGGATAAAAAAATATCCTTAGTTTTGCTACTCTTTAAAATTCCCGAACATATGAGCTCTATTTTTTTAGTTCCATCAATTTGTGAATATTTGAGTCCTGGCTTTGTTGATGCGATTTCTATGGACAACATTTGCGAAACAGAGGCTGTACTGGCTTCTGAAGATGCAATCAAACACATGGCATTGCAGTTTGAGGAAATTAAAAAGCTGGAAAAATGCATTGAAAGTGACAAAATTAAAGAAATTTCCAAGCATCAACCCAAGCTTGCAAAGTTGCAGACAGTTCAGCATGCACAACTGGTATTTTCTAATTAATTTTTATTGAACTTAAGTGTCAATCTATTCCTTACTGTGTAAAATTTGCCAATTTTTTAGGCATCAGTGTTTTATAAAAATTTAACATTTTATTCAGGGAGATCTGAATAATATTTCTGAAGACCTAAATACATTAATTTCGACCTACAATCAATTGGTAAGTGCTGTTAGTTTATTTTCAAGATATTTTTGTATCAAGTAAACTGATTTTTGTAATATTCATGTGGTGCTTCCTTAAATGTATGTATTTTTATTTAATTTCCATCAATCAAAATTGTTGAATGCTATTTGTTTATAACCTTCAGTTTTTGCACAGGTAAACTACATATCTGAAAGCTTTGTGAAACTGGACTGGACATTGAGTCAACTTGAAGAAAAATCTGAGAATGAAACCTGATAGTATTAAATTCCAGTACTAGAGCAACAAGCTAGTAGCGTTTTGGAAAAGTGAAGTGCGATGTATGCATGATTATTAATAGCTTTAAAAAGTGCTTGTGCTTCATCTCAGCATTGACACCCCTGTGCTTTGTCAATGGAGCTTTTGTTGTTGTTATTTATTTTATTTTGTAGTGTTACAAATATAAAATGTATATTACTATACAATGAACATTTTTTATATTTGTTTTGTTAGAAAATATCAAAATTAGGTAAGTTTTATTCTACACGTCAACAATACCTTGTTGGTTGGTTTGTAATGTTGAAAGATTAAATTAATTTTTATGTATGTTGGAGACAAATGTTATATCAGTGATTACATTATGAACCAGTGGTTTATGCAGAATTTAGTAAAATTAGCAAGTATAATATTATTGACATGGGCTTGTATCCCCTGACAATTAAAAGCCTTTTATTTTTTATGCTAATTTTCATTCTAAGAAAATAGCGCTTCAGACAACTCAACTAAGGTCTCTTGAATTTACACATAACAGTGCTAAATAGAAAACAGAACCGAAACATAGTGATAATTTGACTGCGATACCAACCAATCCAAAAAGAAAATGTATTGAAAAATACGCTGTTATCTTAGGCGACGCAATTTGCAAATGTACATTGGTCCAAAGTTGGCGTCGAGTTTGGGTTGGACCAATGAACCAACAGGCGGGGCAGAGTTAAAGTAGAACTCATCAGAGAGCAACTCCTCATAACGACTGAGGTCAACGACCTCACAGTGCACATTCTTTTCTTGAAGTTCCTGTGGAAAATTAATGTTTGTTTATACGAAAGTGTTCTCTGTTGCAGGTCAATAATTTATATATTGACCTACCATATTTTTATGGTCAAAAAAGGAGGACAATGGATGCAATTCAATTTATTTGGCAGACAAACACCATACATATTTTGGGTTTTTATTAATAAGAAAAATTCTGTCCCTAAAAAGTCATTTAATTAACTTGGGTCCAAGCCTGAAAACTCACAAATAATTCTAGAAAAATAAGAAAGAGGACAAATCCTTTTAATAGCGAACATACAATTGCTATCATATATTACAATTTATAATTCGTTTTAATCAGTTAAGGTAAGCAAACAAACCTGCAGTGCATATTGGACAACAAACTCATTTTGCCACCTTGAAGCGGAACAGGTTGAATATACGATAGTGCCGCCTATGTTGCAAGCCAACACCGCATTTCTACATCACAAAAAAAAACTATGTGAAACTTTATCAACACGTCAAAGTTTTAAGATCAAAATATTCAATTCAAGTTGCATTTTAAAGTAAAAAAAAATATATAGATATGATACATTTTTTTGTGTAACAAGTAGTATCCCTACTTGAGCAGCTCAGATTGAAGTTCAGGCAACCTTGCTCGCTCATTTTTTCTAAGACGATAAAACATGTGATCTGACACTTTTTCTGGTTCATAAATGCTCAGTCTGTCATTGGTGCAAGGAACATCAACCAAAACCTGAAAACAAAATTAGTCCCTATAATATGCATCATATTGTCCACAGCAACTACTGCATATATATATACACCTCTGTAGGTTGTAGTTTTACTTAATTAAAATTCACTAATCCATACAGAGAGGGTAACTTAGGCGGTGATTTTATGAACCTAATGAGGTTTGTTACTGAAAATTCCTTATTAAAACATTAGCATACACTTGCTGTTTTTTCTTGTTGGTCATACCAATTATCTGTTTAGACGAGTTTTATTAACTGCTTTACACAACAGACGTCCCAAACAGTCAATGCACATTTTAAAAAGGGCTTTTGTTTTAGACTATAGTTATTCCTCATGACATAGAAGCACAAATATTTTAATTTTAGGTGTATATTATATTCTTACCTTATCATAGCACTCTTGTTCAATACCACCCCAGTTTTGGCCATCCTGAGATGTCAGCTTCACTGTGTTGGTAATATCGTGCTTTAAAGGGACATATTGACTTAAAACTGTCCTAGTCTGTTTGAGGCGTTGCTTCGACACATCATTTGCAACAATTTTTCCTGAAAGTTAATCAATCTGCATTGTATAGTATGTAAGGTAGGCAAAAATAAATTAAATCCTTTAGTTGTTTTTCAGTACATCAGGGTCTTACAATGGCAGTATGGCACCACATGTTATCTAGCTGTTTATGTTGCCCATTAATGTAATATGTATTACAGTGATTCTCAGACTGTGTGCCACAGGCCCAGCACACTAGTGTGCTTATCATAAGAGCTGATGTACTTTGTTCATGACCTGAAACTTGCCTTTATTACAAACCATGACTTTTATAATGGGTTATTATTAGGGATGTGTGACACAGACAATAAAACAACTTAAAATTCAACATTATATTTTTAATAAATATGAATTGCGCAACTTATGCCACAGTGCCAAACATATTTTGTTTTCTATTTTATACTGTTTAATTTCAACTTTAAAATTTGAAGAGTACAGTTGAAAAGCAGGAAATCTTTAACACTAATTTTGCAATTGCCAAAAAAAAGCTAAGGATTTCAAAGAATGCATAACTTTGTGTCATTGTGTGTGTTCGTCTGCTTAGTTAGAAATTTTTAAATTTATCTCGTGTATAAAATTACGCTATGCAGTTATTTGTACTGAAAAGCAGGGCTGCAGAGTAAGTCAAAAAACAACAGGAGTCTGACTTAAGTTAACAAAAAAAATCCAAAATAGGCGTTCCAACTTTACATTTCACAGTTCGCCGCCCTAATGGTTTCCAATTTGCACATGTTGAACTTTGGACTTTGATAGTCTCACTCGAGTGCGGAGTTCGACTATGCATCCCTGCTAAAAATCCAACACTCTCTAAAATGGCATTAAAATTTACCTTCTAGTCCAACATGTTGAAGGATGACGTTGAGCTTTCCCCCTGGCGAGGCACACATGTCAAGAACATGATCGTTGGGATGAGGGTCCAGGGCCAAAATAGGAAGCACTGAAGCGGCATCCAGGATGAAGCTTTGATACATGTGATCCTCCCCATTTCTGGTCACGATCGATTTAAACTCTGTCAAGTCTTCCTTGGGATAAATGTATGCGCGCACCGCACTACACATTTGTGCAGCTTCTTCGTAGAAGTCCATTTCACTTTGCAAGTTCTCAAACTGCTCCAGTACGTCATTTCTGTATGTTTCCGATGACCGGTCTAAGGTCAGGTTGTCAAGTCCAAGCTGCATTTGGATTTTGCTGCTGTAAGAGTCCCTTGAATGATCATACAGGATGTTGCATTCCTCATCTAATTCCAGCCATTTCTGCCGCGCATTTGCATTAAACTTGGCGATAAAATTGTAAGCCCCACTTTCAAGGAGCTTTTTCTCATACTTCTCGGTGTCAATGAAATTATTCAGAACACTACAGTACTTTTTCCTGGAAAGCATTGCACAACGAATTGAGGGCCACTCGCGCCCAAGGTACATTGGATAATGTTCGTCGTAGTGGTCTTTGGCAATCTCCTGCGGTTCTAATCGTTTTCTGTGACCGCGCCATTTGTATTTCACCCTCTCTTCACTTCTTTTTTTACTCCCCCGACTGGCCACAAGCAGGTTTGATTTTGCCAAACACGTGGCACATCTCTGATAGGACGTGAGACTTAGGACAAACATTTAAAATACCTGTGTCATCTTTCTTCAAGAAACATAAAATATATATATAAACATTAGTCAAAAATAAATGACAATTAGTTCAAATCAAACGATTGCACTACCTAGGTAAAACTTTAAAACATTGCTGGTAATGACACTGTAACCAATTATTATATAGCATTATGTTTTTGTTATAATGCATTGTTTAATTTAAGTAAAATTAAACATAAATAATATATATATATATATTTATAAATGTTAGTAAAATCAAAAAAAAAAAAGCCATCAATACATTTTAGTACTGCAAAGAAACAGAGTAATGTGTAGACATGCATTAAAACTACATAACATGTAATATTACTGAGGCAGGGTGACATGACATAGGACATAGAACCAAAACAGCATATTATTAACAAAATTGGACTTTGTATCAATTAAATAGGACTATAGTATGACATCATGATGTTCCAAATGGAAAACAAATTATCAAAACTACTACACTGCTTTATTCAAATTTCTTTTTTGTTGCAGTGTATCGTTCCATGTACTGGCCATAACCATCTACTTGTTGAAAGTCTTTTTGTGTAAAAAGGTTTCCATCGAAAACCAGTAAAGACACTTTTGAGTCTTTCAAAATCTTAGGTGAGATTCCATGTAGTGGAATGCAGTTCTCTTGGACGCGAAGAACTTTTAGGCGAGGGCAGGATGCCAGACCTTCAGGTAGCGAATTAATCTGATTATTGCTAAGGATAAACTCAACCGCATACAGGCCACCAATGGCATCAGAAATGTCGGTTATTTTGTTGTGGGACAAATCCAGCAAATCCAGATGCTTAAGTGTGGCAAGTTGCTCTGGTACAGATGTTAACTGATTGCCTTTGAGAACAACTGATTTGAGAGCTGTACATTGTCTTATTTCGGGAGGAATACATGTCAGTTTGTTATAGGATACATGCAGGTGTTCCAGCTTTTTTAGTTTTCCCAAGCTCGGACTTACTATACTTAATCTGTTGCTGTTCAAAGTTAGTGTTTTCAATGAAATGAAGTTGGCTATTGCTGCTGGAAGGCCCTGAATCTTGTTATCAGAAAGATCAAGTGTTCGCAGTGTTTTGGCTAACTTCATTAACTGTGGTGGAAATTCTGTAAGATTCATGGAGGCCAACTGTAAAACTCCCGTTTTTTCAGCCTGGTCAATGTGAGATTTAATAGAATTTCCCATTTTTGACGAACCCTAAAAGTTTAGTTTTTATTGTTAGCAATTCGTTTAAAGCAACTGGCAAGTAAAATCCTAAAAAATATATCTGTCAAACACACGAAGATGTATAGTACAATTGAATGAATAAATATAACATTGAACATATGTGAACACAACAGTGCAAGTGCAACTATTCAACCATGACATGGCGTTGTTTTCATCGCTGTGCATTTACTCAACTGCTGCTTTTTGAACAAAGTCAATTCACATATTTTCCTTCAAAACAAAAATACTACGAAAAAAAAAATTTGGGTTAATATTTTTGATCAAATAAACTGTTATACGATAAGTTACTGTTTCGAATATAACCATTTAACAATTTAATTAAAATCGATAAGCTATGGTGGTACGGATATGGGACGTCACTTTTAGAGGCGCGAAACGTGTATTTGGCGGGTAATTCTGGAGCAGTGCCTCGTTCGTTCGTTAGTTGTGTTTTGACAATTACAGTCAGGCGCTGCAACTCATCGCAAGGTACAGAATTTCTTAAATGTGGCATTGTTTGGCAAGTTGTTACAAATCCAATGGCCTTGGAGCAATAAATTGCATTTAAAACGTGCTATTTCTATTTTATCATCTGTACGTTAATAAAAAGTTAATAAAATGTTGGTACATTTGTGTTAACCGTAGAGCAACGAGTATATCATATTTCTGGTTATCCGTACAATTACCTTTAGCTTTTGACAATTTATGTAAGTAAATTGTTAACGTACATTTATATCTTTTATCTCTTTTATGTGTCATATCCTGTTACGATTCAAAAGTATTTGTAGTTTGCAGGGTATGAATGTTTTTTCGTGTTAGTTTAGAGATGAGCCGTAGCCCCTAGAAAACAATTCGATATGAGTGATATTAGGGAAAGTAATGGTGAGTTAACTTCAAAAATTTGGCTTTTTAGAGATTTAACCAAGTGTTTCTACTGTAATATCTAAATTTACTAAATTAATCGGGACATAAAACAAATGTGTCGGCATGGAATTTGCAGTAAAGGCTGATCAACAATTGTTTTGGTTTTTCTAATCAACTGTTATCTTTTTTTAGTTTTTTATGTTTGTTTGTGTGTAGTTTTTTGTTTTTGGTGTAAAAATATATCCAGTAAGATGTCGATGTCTGGTTTTGATGATCCTGGAATTTTCTTCAGTGACAACTTTGGAGCCGATGAGCAGTCAGACACAGCTACCGCTCAAAGATCGATCATAAAAAAGAAATTCCGAGACTTTTTGCGCGAGTTCCATGTCTCTGAAGCTGCATCTGGTGTCTCGTATTTGTATCGCGATCAGCTGCGTAGGAGGTACAACCTCGGAGAGTACTATTTGGAAATCGATCTGGGACACCTGAGCTCCTATAATGACGAGCTCGCTGACTTGATGTATCAAAGACCAGCCGAATACATTCCTCTGTTTGAGCAAGCTGCCAAAGAAATAGCCGATGAAGTTACCCGACCAAGGCCAGAAAATGAAGAGGAAGTCCAAGATATTCAGATTATGCTTAAGTCCTCTGCGCGTGCAGAATCAGTGAGAAACCTAAAGGCATCCATGATGTCGAAACTCGTCAAGGTTCCAGGAATTGCAGTTTCTGCTTCTGCCGTCCGCGCAAAGGCCACGAAAATAGCGCTCCAGTGTCGAGGATGCAGATCAATCGTCCCGAATGTTCACATCAAGCCAGGTTTGGAGGGTTACATGCTTCCAAGAAAGTGTGGCACCGAAGCTCAAGGAAGAGAGCCATGTCCCATCGACCCATACTTCATTTTGCCTGATAAGTGCTGCTGTGTGGACTTTCAAACCTTGAAGCTACAGGAATCTCCCGATGCGGTTCCCATGGGAGAGATGCCACGTCATTTGCAGCTCTACATTGATCGATACTTGTGCGATCGAGTGGTCCCGGGGAACCGGGTAACGATTATTGGTATTTTCGCTATTCGAAAAGCAACCCAAGGTGTTTCAGCCAGAAGTCGTGAGAAAAAGGGAAGGGCCGGAGTTGGAATCCGTGCTCCTTACATTCGTGTCCTTGGGGTCGAGGTTGAAACTGGTGGTCCAGGAAGATCAACTGGTTTTGAGTTTACTTCAGAAGATGAGGAGAAAATTCGTCGCTTGGCATCTATGCCCAATATTTATGACAGCATAGCAAAATCAATTGCCCCCTCAATTTTTGGAAGCCTGTCCATCAAGAAGGCAATAGCCTGTCTGTTGTTTGGTGGATCACGCAAGAGGCTTCCTGATGGGCTAACACGAAGAGGAGACATCAATCTTCTTCTGCTCGGAGATCCTGGTACTGCCAAGTCTCAGCTTTTAAAGTTTGTTGAGCAGGTTTCACCAATCGGGGTTTACACGTCTGGCAAGGGAAGCAGTGCTGCCGGTCTGACGGCTGCAGTTATGCGTGATCCTTCCACAAGAAATTTTGTCATGGAAGGCGGCGCTATGGTCCTCGCTGATGGCGGTGTTGTTTGTATTGACGAGTTTGACAAGATGAGACAGGACGACAGGGTTGCTATTCACGAGGCTATGGAACAGCAGACTATCTCGATAGCAAAGGCCGGTATCACTACAACTTTGAATTCCCGGTGTTCAGTCTTGGCAGCTGCCAACTCAGTGTATGGCAGGTGGGATGACTCAAAGGGCGATCAAAACATTGATTTCATGCCAACCATTCTGTCTCGTTTCGACATGATTTTTATTGTAAAGGATGAACACGATCAAGCCAAAGACATCCGCCTTGCAAAGCATGTGATGGGGGTGCACATGAACGCCAGTGTAGCGTCAAAGCCAACCGAAGGTGAAATAGACATTGAGACCCTTACAAAGTACATTTCCTATTGTAGAAGTCATTGTGGCCCCAGACTGTCGAAAGCCGCCTGCGAAAAGTTACAGAATCGCTATGTGTTAATGCGATCGGGAGCAAGATCCCACGAGCAAGAGTCCAATAAAAAAACGTCAATTCCAATCACTGTCCGTCAGCTGGAAGCCATTATCCGTATTGCCGAGTCATTGGCGAAGATGAAACTCCAGGCTTTTGCCGGAGCAGCGGAAGTGGATGAAGCTCTTCACCTGTTTCAAGTTTCGACGCTAGACGCAGCCATGACCGGGGATTTATCCGGAGTAGAAGGCTTCACCTCCACATCTGACCAGGAGGAGTTGACTCGGATCGAGCGACAGATTAAGCGACGTTTTGTGGTCGGCTCCCAAGTGTCCGAGTATGCCATCGTCCAGGACTTTGTCAAGCAAAAGTACGAGGAGCGGAAGATTTACAAAGTCCTTAACCTGATGATGCGCAGGGGGGAAGTCCAGCATCGCATGCAGAGGAAGATGTTGTACCGAATCAAGTAGTTCTTTGTTGTTGGCTGGTTGTTTCTTTTGCTGTTGTGTTCAGTTACAGCTTATTTTCGTTTCAAAGAGTGATATGACCGGTAAATACTGGCAATGCTGCTATAACTTGTAAATAGTGATGGTTTGTAGAAAGGTTTGTTGTGAAGTTGATTTTTGTTTTGTTGTTTTAAGATGTTGTTAAAATTTTTAGTTGCATAAAGATGGCCAGATTTGTACAACGCTTTAATTTTTTGTAAAATCAACATAGTTTCAAGTTAATTCGGCCAGTACATTGGCGTTTTTCTGTAATTTATTTGATTTTTGCTTCTGGATGTAAATGTAATGTGTCTAAACTGGGTGCTTAAAAATTGCGATGTTTTCACTTCTTTTGATTTGTGGTTGTAAAATGCCTTGTAAATAGTGTTCTGTTATGTTCTTTTCGTCCTGCTAAGAAACTAGCGCTGCTGCTGCCTATGGGCCAAGTACTCACTGCCATGTGAAATGTAGTTATTAGTGTCCTATTATAATCTGTATATAATTGCATTGTATATAAAGTGTTGATGTTCCCTTCTTTTCAACGTGACTCCCAATTTGCCAAAGTCTGTAGCCAATTTCAATTACATTGTTAATTTCGCAAAAACTTATAAATGTATGAACTTAAAATTCAAAGCATGCTTCTTTAAACTTATTGCATTAACAGCAACCTATTTTTTTGGAGGCTTATTACAAAATATTTCTACTGAAAGGTTTGTGTACATTTGTTTTTCCCTTCATCTGCAGAAAAACATCATCTAGCTCTTGACTAAATATATATTTTACAATGACTGAAACAAAGAATCCGATGGTGTTTATGGATGTCAGTGTTGGTGGCCAGGTGGGTTGTACTTTTAGCAACTAATTGGTGTGTTTTATTTGCACTGAAAATATTTAATTGTGGCATTTTAACTTGCTAAAAAAGTGCTAACACAACTTGCTAACTTGCTAATTTTAACTTGTTTTACAATGCTGCTTAGAGCTAAAAAACATTTTTTTTTGTTCTATAAAAAATGTACAAATTATGAACAAACAGTGTTGCACGCAACAATCTTTATACCAACCGGAGTTCAAAATATCTAGTTTATAAACACATTATTAAATTTATTTTATTTTGTTTGAATTATCCAATTATTTTAGCCTAAAGAGAACTAAATTCTGAGAAGCAAAATAGCAGACATGGCTGTCGCTAAATTATTCATTACCATTGTTTTCAACAGGAAATTGGACGAATTAGAATTGAGCTCTTTGCAGACGTAGTTCCCAAAACAGCTGAAAACTTTCGCCAATTTTGCACTGGAGAACATAGGTACGTCACTGGAATTAAAATAAAGTGTTTCATTTAATATTTATTATAAAATTAGGCTATTTTATCATATGTAAAACAGTTGGATTGCTATTTTTTTAGATCAGTGGTTCTCAGCCTTTTTGTACTCATGACCCCTTTAAAGTTTTCGATAACTTTCGAGACCCCCCTGCTATACATAAACCAGAGTCAATAAAAAACTCATTTTAAAATTGGCAAAATTCAAATTGGGAAAAATTCTAGTTGGGTTATATCAAAATTTAGCTAAACTGTTGAATTTAAGTATACACAACAAGCTAGAGTTACGGTTTGAGCAGTCATTATTTTTTATTAGACATTGTTTGACTGGAACTACGCTTGATTCGTTAATTGGAGGGTGTAATGGTGACGTCATAAACACGACTAGTTTACTGCAGAAAAGCCACCTAAACACAAATTTAAGACTGCTGGTTGCTTGTGCTCCATTTATACTGGTAAACTTTCAGTTCAAAATGCTTATCTCTTTTGCAGTGTTTTTATTAAATACTACACCGCAACCCCCCAGACAAACTCTTAGTGACCCCCAGGTTGGGAACCACTGGTTTAGATTAAAATCAGACGAGTTTACAAATTTTACCCGTCCATCGTTTCTATTTTTACATCAGCAACTTGACTGTGACTTTGACTTGTTATTTTGTTAAATTCACTTAAACAACACTGCTATCGGCTATCACAAAAATCATTTCTAACATTTCTATTAAAGTCTAAAACATTTAAACAGGAAGGACAGTATTCCCATCGGCTACAAAGGAGCATCTTTTCACCGAGTTATCAAAGACTTCATGGTCCAAGGTGGCGACTTTGTTAAGGTAAGTTAAATGGATAAAATTATGATCAACAACTAAGTAAACCGTCCATTTTTATTTTAATTTCGATTTCAACAGGCCGACGGAACTGGACTGACAAGTATCTACGGTGGAAAATTTGAGGATGAAAACTTCAAAATAAAGCACACTTGCGCAGGATTACTGTCAATGGTACTACTATCACTAACTGAATGATACTTGTGATGTTAGGTTAATTTTTTAAATTCTGGATTATCCAATGCCTGAAAGGATTCAGTTAAAAAATTAACATATTTCTTGTTTTTGTTATCCTCAATATAACGTACATGAGGTAAAGCGGGCCTAGAAACGCATAGCTAACGCATGATTTGCTTTTTTTTCACGTTTTTTATTGGTATTAGTTTATAATTTGTTGTGTTGTTGTCAGGGGCGTAGCGTGGGGGGGTATTTAGGAGTCTTGACACCCCCCTTTGAAATCTCAGTAAACAATGATCACAAAAATAAAATCGTAATTGCTGCGATGTTACATCGGAAACATTGCACCTGGCATTGAAAACACGTCGGCCGCCTAATCAGGTCGGTGCTTATCGCCATTAATCACCGCTTGTTATCGTTGTTTCATTTGTCATTTCGCCTGTCACCGACTCAAGTAATCTGAAACAGGCCTTTTAACGCATTTGTATTTTATCGGTAAAACGAACAGACTTCTCAACGACGTAGA
The DNA here is from genome assembly GCF_963924565.1 of Ascidiella aspersa. Lineage (NCBI taxonomy): Eukaryota > Metazoa > Chordata > Ascidiacea > Phlebobranchia > Ascidiidae > Ascidiella > Ascidiella aspersa. The sequence goes on along the minus strand of NC_139448.1, from coordinate 29,448,538 downwards.
GAAAACAGGCGTGTAAACTTCAGCAATGTGGCCACGTTTCATACAATCGGCGAAACTAAACAACAAATATCACCAGATTTGTTGATAAGCAGCGTTAATTTTGCTGACAACGAAGTGCAACAGTTTGTGATTGACACGTCACAGAGCCTGTTCTGACACCACAATCTAATAGTTTTCGCGCACAATTGAAATCACGTGCCAATCGGACGTGAATGAGTCAACGGAGTGTTGTACTTTTCAAACGTCAAATAGACAAATTTAAAGGGCCGTAAGCTCCTAATAATTGCCGTTTTTAGCGTCTATAGAATACACGGAACGTAAAATTTTTCGGGCTCCGCCCGTACCCGCTAAGGGTGTTCATACGACGCACGTGTTCGCTTTTGCTGGACGTTAAGTGTTTCTGATTATTTTTTATGACGTCATTATTCGTTACAGTCAGACGGAAAATAGGGGAATTCCCTAAGATGAAATTGCGGGACACCCCCCTTTGAAATGGTCACGCTACGCGCCTAGTTGTTGTGGTATATTATACATAAAATATTTGACTAAAAAAAAGCTATACCAGCGTACGAAACGAGTAGCTTCCGTAAAGTGCCGTTGAGCGGTTTGTTAATAAGCACCTTTCTTTTTGTATGCTTTTACTTTTTTACTGGATTTTTTGACTCAAGTACGCCGCACGTTAAATCAATACCTTCTCCATCTGGCGAGCGTCCTTGTTCGCCTGGCAACAAAATACGTCATCAGTACTGTGAGTGACGTCATGTTGATAAGAGATGGCGCAAGGGTTTTACAGTTTTTGTCGAAAACAGTTTCAACTTCGGTATTTGATCTTTATTCTGCAGATTTTGTCAAGTTTTATTTTGGAAAAAATATATTTTTGCATCGTTTTTATAGATTACATCAAACACGTTTTGTTTCTTGCGCTCGCGTCCAGTTCACACATAAAGCAAACGTAAACAGCAAATTTCCTCGCGCCTTCACAAAGTGCCTAAACTGAAATATTTCAAATTTCCGCGACCAAACAATTTTTTTACACTTTAACACACAACGCGTCTAGTTTGACCTAATCTTTAAGACGTTCATGGCTAGAAATAATAGTGGAAAAAAATAAAACAAGTACTACCTATATAACCTTGTCAAAAATTGCACCTAGGCAAACAGTGGCCAGCACACGAACGGATGCCAGTTCTTCATCACCTGTGCCAAATGCGAATTCCTGGACGACAAGCACGTAGTTTTCGGTAAGCACCAGCGATCCTCTTGCAAATGTTTTTAAATGCGCTTCCGGGGCCGATGTCCACGCTGCACCAGATTATATTGGTAACTGATGACGCGTGCAAACTTGGGCGAAGTGGCCCAAACTGACCCTGTTTGAAATGCTTTAGTTTAATACAGGGTTGCCACACATTCTTTGAATCTTTAAAAGTATTTTATTTGATTTGCATATTAAAAAATCTTTTGTAAAAAGGTTTGAAAGTGCCGTTAAAAGGCAGTTGAATGTGTTTTTAAATTGTGTTGACCGGCATTTATTTTGTTTTGTTTTGAATTTTACATTCGAAAATCTTTGAGCGATCCCTTTTTAGGTGTTTGAAAACCAACTTTCTTTAAATGTCTTTAAATTGTTTTTCACAATATTGTGGGGAAACCCTGTAACAATGTCTATCATCTGTGAACTGGGTGTGCTCAATTGCTGCGTTTCCTATTGCTTTTTATACCGCATAGGACAAAGTAAAGCAAAAGCAATTTTTTGGCAAAAATTGTTTACCATTTCTGTTCAAAATTATCTGCCACGCTAACAAACCTAAAAAATGTTATGCACATCTTCCCTGGGTACAACTTTTTATTGAAAAAATACCGCTTTTATGCTATACCGGCAACGTATAAACTAACCAAGTATAGATGAATAAAATATTAAAAAGTAGATAACTATGCACTCGTTCTAACTTGTCGGATTGTTAGGGAATTATTTTCGCGTATTTCTTTTGTCGCTACTGTAAATGCGTTCTATTTGTAGATATGTCACGCTAAGGTTAGTGCGACTCTGTGTAACTGTATATTAGGAAAAAAACTCCGTGTTTAGTCAATGTCAACAACGCTGAAAGTTACCAATATTAATATAAAATCCGGAATATTATTCGATTTCAATTTACACCGATTAGGCCCCTTCTGATAATATCCTAATTTGGCCGATACCCGATGCCAAGTCAACCAACGGTCGGCACCGACATCAAATTAATATTTTAGCCATAATTTGCGATTCATGCAGCAATTCTACCTTGAAAGGTAAATTTGTCGAAAAAAATATTACGATAAGAACTGCTGGTAACTAAACATCTTAACGCTAAAACAGTTGTGGCTTTAAATGTGGATAAACTACCTCGGAACGTTTAGTTTCATCTCGGGCATAGTAATGACGTCATTTGGTATGGAATCGGGTTTTTTTGTCGAAAGTTCGGAATAAAATGCCTAGCACTGATAGCAACGCAATTTATTACCATTATCAAATATCCTACTTTTGATTTTGGTAAAAAATTATCTTTCTTTATAATGCTATATATTCCCTCTTACGGCTTAAATCAATTTCTCAAAAAAAAAACTTGTTTTTAGGAAAAGTGACCGAGGAAAGTCTCCTGGTGGTCCGGAAAATCGAAAACGTCCCGGTTGGCGCCAACAACCGTCCCAAGCTGCCCGTTGTTGTGACGCAATGCGGTGAACTCTGACCTCGCTTTGACCATCCATTTGACGACGTCACAGTTGAAGAAACAGTCGAAATGGCAACTCGGTTGCGGACACCGATATAAGACATCGTGGCACGCTGCAAATGCGCGCTGTATAAGATTTTCGTGCCACACGAAATCGAGTTTGTTTTGTTTCAGCGATTCGCTAAAAATCAAACATATTCCAAATCAAGTCTTTGCGAATAAATAACGAGTCAAGTCCCAGTCCGAGTCATCGATTACCCAAGTCAAGTCATATTTAGAGCAAGTCAACTTCAAGTCAAGTCCTTGTCATAAATATAAAACTTTTAAACTCGTCTGATTATGAACAATTAATCAGTGAAAAATAACACAAACGCCACGTATAACGAGCAAATTGTTTTATGTGTAAAAGTTAGATAAATACCACAATTTTAGAAGAAAAAAAGCTAAATGGAAAACATATTTTTAACTCGAGTAATTTTTCCCAAAAGACTAGAGTTAAGTCATTTGATAACAGTAACTTTAGTCATTACAACACTGGTTCTTACTCTCCTCTATGTTACTACTTATTTTGTTTCGTCGTTCATGTATTTTTTTTTTAATTTTAAGAGGTGTGGTGTTATTGCCATCATTTTTGAATAATCTCAAAAGTACGTTTATCGCTGACATGTATATGAAAATAACACCCGCCGCCAAATATGCAAGGTTTGTAGCGAGTGTTTCAAAGAAAAACTCCTACTGGTGTCTTAGCCCCTTCGAATTTCAACACTAAGTTTAATTTTAGCCGACAATAAGATTTCCCAATGTGTTACTTTACGTCGCTACCCAAAGCCATTTTAACGCGCTGACAAATTCTTCTAGTTTAATAAATATTCATTTTTAACTTCCAGAAGCTACTTTTTCGCCTTATTTTTACCATGCGCGCCCTTAAAAGGGATGTTAATATATGAAAAATGTGCAATTTACCACATATTTTGTCACGGAATATGCCTGGAGCAATTGTAGTATTTCCCAAAATACTGGCTGAACCAATATGACTACTTACCTAAAACTCTTAAAACTTTTTTAGCTGCTTAAAAAGTATACCGAAAGTTCTTATTTGTGTGTATGTCTGAAGGAGTAACCGAAAAATGTTATGGTGTTTGTTTTGACATGTGTATGTGCCTGTTGATTTTTTTAATGCTCATTTAAATGCAAAATGCGGTAATTTTAGATTTATTGATGGATTGTTAGTTTTTTTTGGTTGGGGTGCAGACATTTTTTTAATTGGATTAGGCTTACACAGCGGCGGCAATGAAAAGGTTAAGTTTATATTTATAATACTTGATATTTTAGTCAGTTTTTCTAAGTTATACTGATGAAATAATAGTGATTTGTATATAAATTCCTACTGATATAAAAATAATTTTCTATTGCGCCTCTGTTAAGAACCACTGGTCTTGTCCAAGTCGATTTTGTTTGTAACCACTATGCTTTTTGGTTAAATATGTAGGACACTAGCAAATACTAGACTAGAAGAAGTCGTATCTTCATAACTACTTTAAACGCGAAAAGTAAACTGTCTTGCTCCGTTGGAGAGCAATGTAGTGAATACTGATAGTGATAGTCACATCATATAGGTTATGTGAAGTTAAACAAAAACTTTATTGCCTCTTAGGCGTAAAGGTGTTACTTCTGAAGAAATCACTGTGGACCGTTTTGATAAGTAACCTGATATTTTCAGTACCGCAAACCTAACATTAAAAGTCCTGGTCTTGAATGACCACAGTGGTCTGGATTAAAGATTGTTAGACACGTGAGAAATTTTGTGAACTAGTGCGTGACGTATATACCACAGTAGAAGTTCTTATGCTTATAATATATATATTAAGATCGTTTTTATAAGGTATAAATATATTTATACAGTAAGAAGACAATAATTAGGTATTCATCCGATATTAATCGCCGAATTATGTTGCACTACAGTGGTCGGTAAATGGAAGGCCGTTAAGCCATTTTTATTGAGCAGCGAGCTATCTTTTGATAGTTTAGTTTAGTTCAAACATGTATTTGTTATTTGTTGGTCGCGTGATATACGTGCATTTCATTGTACTGTATTTTAAAAAGTTGGTTTATCTTGGCTAATCATTGCATCACAGGGCATTCAGGCCGTAGCCCCCTAAACTATACTTTTAGCTAAGTTAAACTATTTAAAAAATATGTTTTCTGCGTTCGAACTTTTGTTTTATTCCACTTGAATATATTCAGCCGAAAGGCGATATGCATTCTATTGTATCTTATGTTGTACAAATCATAAACTTCACAGTTTAATTTCTGTAAAATTAGAGTTTAAATTCTTTATTTCAAGCAAAATTCCAATCTATTTGCCCCCAGCATCACATATTTTTTAATTGAAGTTTTGCCAATTTAAAATAAATTAACACAAACTTTTTGGCATATTTGCATATGAGTTTACTCAAGAAGAATAGTTTTTTTAGGATTAACTATTCTATGACATACCTTTGTGACGTTCACGTCCCCCAACCCAATAAAAAATCCTGGATCCTTCCCTGTTTTTGTAGTGATTTTACATAGCAGGCCTTTGGTAGCATGGGAAAGAGTATTTTGGGCCACAAAACAAAACTTTATATGACTTAAGTTAGTTTAAATGACATTTTTACCTTGAAAATATTTCAATGTTGTTGTTTATTCTTTAAGATTTACCTTCACTGTCCAAATTACATGATATATATATATATATATGGTGTTGCATTTTTAGTCCATTAGCAGAGGATCAAAACTTTATAACGCTTTATTTCATAATTGACAACAAAGCAACTCTATCTTATTTATATTTCAATTCTATTAAAATAACTTCAGTTTAAACTTTTTAGTGCCAATTTGTAATAACAACCACCACTGTAAAAAGCTAACTTTTTAAAAGAAAGTGTTTTTCTCTTGGTGTGGGAAGATTTAACTTTTTCACAATGGCGGCATTTACCAGTTTGACGCCAACACAAACAACAGGAACTATGTAAGTATATTTATAAGTAAATGTGGTTGGTGTAAATTATAGCAAAAACTTGACATTACATAAATACAGATTATTGTAAAATTTATTTAAGCAGTTATGTTGCTTGCTTTTTTAATATTATTTCAAATATAATTTTGTACACATTACGGTACAGAATATGTTTTTTGTATAGTAGAAAAACCTTTTGACAGGTAATTTGTTTATTTTTACAGTCTCTGTTGTGAATGTGGAACAGAAATTGCACCCAATCCTAGCAACATGTGTGTGGACTGTCTTCGTTGTAAGGTTGACATTTCGGAAGGAATTCCAAAACATGGAAATCTGATCTTATGCAGAAATTGTGAACGGTTCGTAATTTTGAGAGTGTTAAAAGTTGTTACTAAAAAAGCAGAAACTATGTACAATTTATAGTACAAGAACTGTTTTGAATAACATTTAAATTAGGTATATATTAGACTTGTTAAACAGGAACACAAGGCTAAACAGCAATGCAATTAATAGCCTTATTCTCCTGGTTGGTTTTTTGACTGTTTCTTTAAAACATTTAAAATGCCTCTTTTTTGTTTATGCTTAGCTTTGTGACTTTGTTGAAAACTTGTAGTATTAATATGTTTTAAATAAATATGTCCGTTAAATTATTGTTTACGTGAAGTACAACTTACTGTCCATATCACAATATACATCAACTGACTGTCAGAACCTTTCTAGCCTTCTGGTTTCAAGCAATTACAGCCCATACCTTATGATTGAATTTCAAAAGTGTTTTAAAAGCAATAAACTAAACAATGCACTTCTCACTTTAACTTTTTTCATCAACGCACTGCAAAATAAATTCCAGCCCATAAAGAATGTTCACACATATTTTTGTAAAACTTTCTCGGGTTTTTATAACTTGTGTCGCATAAGATGTAAAATGTACTATTTAATTTTTTTTTTTAAATTATGTTTTGCACCAATTTATTCGTTTGGCTGAATATTTCTTTGACTGACATATTTGTCATGTTGCCAGCATTCTGCCATATTGTACATGAAAATTTAAAATCAAACTTGTATATTTATAAAGAGTCTATCTTAGTGAGCAAACTTTTGACAGTTTTGTAAACTCCTTGTTGAGAAAAACTCCATTAATAATCCAGGTATTTATCTCCACCAAATTCCTGGATTGCTGCAGGCCTCGAATCAAGGGAACTCCTTGCAATTTGTCTTAAGCGCATTAAAGGGTCTCTGAACAGAGTTCGATTGACAGACGCATCCTTTGTTTGGACGGAGCCGCATTCCAAAAGGATTAAAATGAAAATAAGTGTTCAGAAAGAGGTGAGTTTAAAAGTCATCTGTTATCTGAAATGTTTTTCAGTTAAAAAGTCATATTTGTTATCTTAAATGTTTTAAGTTAAAAAATCATATGTGTTATCTCAAATATTTTTTGAGTTAAAAAGTCATATATATGTGTTATCTTAAATGTTTTTTGAGTTAAAAAGTGCTATGTGTTATCTTAAATGTTTTGAGTTAAAAAGTTTTATGTGATATCTTAAATGTTTTTGAGTTAAAAAATCATATGTGTTATTAAATGTTTTGAATTAAAAAATCATATGTGTTATCTAAAATACTTTTGAGTTGAAAAGTCATATGTGTTATCCAAAATTTAAATCTATTTATTACCCAGTGTCGCTTTTCTAGATTATAATCAGCAATAAATAAAGTATTTTTCATAGGTTGACAAAGGAACATACTTGGAGCAATCGTTTGTCGTTGAGTTTGTCATCCTCAACCAAATGTGCACAGACTGCCATCGAGTGGAAGCTAAGGATTTCTGGAACTCTTCAGTTCAGGTGAGCTTCAGCATAAATTTTTGTAGTTACTATCTATGTATTATAAACGGAATACATAAACTGAATATCCAATCCGACTATATTGGTAAATACTTTCTATGTTCAACAAAAGATACACACACATATATGTGTACCAAGTTGCTTGTACCAACAAAATGTAGCAGTGTAGGAAGCATTCGCATGGTTGTTTCTCGACTCGCTCCTCTCTAAGCCTGTGTAGATGAGTTGGTAGAACGATGGTCCCAGTATGGCCGGAGGTCGTGAGTTCGAACCTCACTGCAGGCTAGTTGTTTTTCTAGCCTGCCTTGCTTTCATCATTAAGTGAAAGATCCGTTGAGTCTGCGATGGCTTGTAGTGTGTAACTTTCTATGATGATGTTATTTTTTAGGTAAGGCAGAAAATCGATCATAAGAAGACCTTTTACTATTTGGAGCAGTTGATTCTAAAACATGGAATGCATCAAAACACAACAAAGATAACCAAGCGGCCAAGTCAGTGTTTGTGTTCAATATTTTTTTCATTGTAGTAGCCTTTTGTTTTATTTCCATGCTTAATATGTATCCATTTAAAAAAGTTTGCATGACCTGATGTTTTAGGGCAGGGTGGTCCAAGGTTAACAGCATCGCGGGCCACAATATTTCTTGCATATTTTTTGCGGGCCACATGCTTACCATGATCGGACCAATGCTTTTCATTTGGTGAGGCATGAAATGTTTAAGAATGACTTCACAAAGCGTCATCAAAGACAAAAAGCTTCAGAAAATAGCTGCTATCGTCGAACTTGTGCGCAAATAAAATCGAGTTTCATGAGACTTGGGAAACTAGTGCGCGCGTAGCTCGAAAGATTTTCGTATTTGACAAAACCTTTAATTTAGAAAACTGCATTTTATAAGCGTAGAATATTCACGGAAACCGTATCTTGCGGGTATCTTAGTAAAATTTTAAGTTGCACACTACACCATCAGAAAATTACAAATACGTTATCATTTTGCACAAAAAGTTTTTTTTAACCAGATCAATTTGACTGAAATAAAATTGCATCTTGAAAAGGATCAGGGTGTTTAACCTAAAGTCAAAGTGAAAACCTGTAAAACAATAGTTTCTAGCAGCGCGATATATTTTATCGTACAATTAACTATAAGAAGGGGGTAAGAAGAGCCCTTGGTGTATTTATACAAAAACTATAACTTATAAGTTCGCAAGAAGCATTTTAGAAAGTTCCATATAGAACGCACTATGACATACCAAAAGTTAGGCATTGTTGCCACCCCTGGATCTGAATTCGGTGAGCGATAGAAAACTGATTTATTTCATGATATAACTGGAAAAATGTAATCATAACCAAACAATTGCAGTATGCTTACTGTTCGTTCGTCACTTAGATTTCTTTGATTAAACCCTCCACGATACACATTGCAATAACTCAACAGTGCTTCGCGGGCAATGAAAAATGATGTCGCGGGCCACATGTGGGGCCTGGGCTTGGACCACCCTGTTTTAGGGTATTAGTAGCAGTAGTTATTGTTTTTCAAGATTAATTGCATTCTTTTGATATGAGTTCTGTACTCCTGATTAGTTTGACAATTTAAGTAGCCTTTTGTTTTTATTTCTTTTTGAATATGGATTCCTTTAAAAGACTTTGTACAAATTGACCCCTCAGTTTTGTTCTTGTCATTAATATCGTTATTGTTTCAGATGGTCTTGATTTCTTTTATGCCATCAAACAAGATGCAAGAAAGTTTACTGAGTTTCTTACCAGTGTGTTGCCCTGCAGGTGTGCTTAGATTTACAATATTGAGCACTATGTATATTAGTATCTGTGTGATGTAGGGCCTTCAACCTAAAACATATGTGTAAATTCCAAACTATGCCACAGCTTTGATTGCAATGGTTAGTCCTAACCTTTTATAACGACTCTGTTTGTAAGACAAATTGTATTTATCTCTCTCCACAAAAAGCTTTGTGTGATTTCTAAAGGATTGTGCATAAGAATAAATGCATTTTGATTATACATTTCTTCATCAATAAACTGGGATTTTAGTTTTGTTTGAACCATTACTTTGTGTATTGTTTTTATGCGTCTTTTTCAGTATGTGACTTTGCAGAATGCAAAAGGTGTTTTATTATATTCTGTTTGCAGGTATCAGTCATCACAGAAGCTCATCTCGCATGACACACATAGCAATACTTACAATTACAAAACATCCTATTCTGTTGAAATTCCACCAGTTTGCAAGGTAGGTTTTATTTCCAAACCTGGTATCCTGTTTCCAAAATTTTTATGTGTTTCTCTATATAACTGGTTTATAAAGTTCAACATACGCTCACATTCAGCAATAAATTGACAAAGTCTATAATTTAGTTATAACATAATCTAAATATTAAATGGTGATGATTTTTTTTCAGGATGATATTGTGTGTTTGCCCAAAAAACTTGCTCAGCATATTGGTAATATGGGACAACTTCTTATCTGCTTAAGGGTCACAAACAGTATCCATCTCATCGATTTCACAACTTTACAAAGTAAAACCTTTTTAAACTTAGTTTTATGTTGCTTAAAATTCTGTTATTGAATAAACGAATGTGTTGTGCAGGGCATGAGTGAAAGTTTGTTAATTTAATTTGGTTTAACTGTACTTTGGTCACTGCATGCCCACAAATATAGTGGTACAAATATTTTTAATTAAGATGTCTATCTGTAAGAGAAAATACATTAAAATTTATCTTGGTCCATAGTATAAAGGCCGCAATGACTATAAATAGCAATGCTGTATAGACTCCCACCCTCACCCTCTGCACGAATCTTTGATTAGTTTATAACAGAGGCGAGTAACGGTTTTTAATCTAGGGCAGGGCTATTGAGTATCAAGCTAAAAAAAACTCCATGTTTTTTTCTTTGTAGTTGCGGAAATGAACGGCAACGCTTACTGGCGAGATCAGTTCTTCCCGATTTGTTCGCCCAAGAACCTCGTTCAATTCATTGTGATGGAATGCGAGCCAATCTACAACAAACCTAACAAATCCGGGGCCGGAGCGTCCTCCGCCAAAGTGAGTAACTAATGGTTATGAAAGCCTTTAATTTGGCTTTGCACTTTTAGAACTTTTGGTTGTCCAAGTTTAATTGTTTTAGAAATGGCGACGTGTACGGGGTTGTGGTGGAGTTGTGTAGAATTTTTTTCCTCCACGTGAACTGAAATCCTGATTATAATCCGACACTGACTGTTGAAAACACAAAAAAACTCCTTTTAAAATGAACTGCCATCCAAAAATGAAGGTATAACCGTGACAAAAAGTTATTAGCAAGTCGCGTAATTCTGGAATTTTTTAATACCAGATCTTAAAAAAACTTATTCAATAGAAATAAACCACAATCAATTTAACAATAAAATAAGTGCGACGTTAATCCACTAAAATCTAACAACAACGGCTGCTCAAAACAATTATATTAAAAAAATAACAAGCCTATACTAGCAAGTGGAATGATTCTCTAGAACAGGGGTTCTTAAACTGGGGTCCATGGTCCCCTCAGGGGTCCGTGAACTAGTTTTAGGGGGTCCGTGAAGGCCAAATTGAAATATTGGTGTACATTTAGAAAGTAATCAATTTTTCTAAGAAAAAAGTTTAATTAAAAATAAAACGTTTTTGCACTGAATGTCTCTATTTCTATTTTCTTTTTTACATTTTGTGGATTGAAAACTGCAGATTTTTACAGTCTATTTGTATTGCGACGTCATTTTATTAAATTTCTTGCTTACCGTGGTCCACGTCAGGCAAAAAAAAGGTTTAGGGGTCCGCGGTGAAAAAAGTTTAAGAACCCTTGCTCTAGAACAATTCCTTAATGCCAATTTGCCAAAAAAAAACATATTGCATAGAAATAAAATCTAATTTATTGAAATAACAAAACAAAATGATGCAGGAATATTCCATTTGCTGCTGTAATTTCGCCAACCGATTATAAAAAAATAAATCGCCATTCATTGACAATAAAACAAGTACCATAGGCAAGTAAAATGATAAGAGAACAGTTCCTATCACCTGAGATCACTAAACTATTACTTTAACTTTTACAGCACGTGTTGGCCGACTGCTGGGTAATCAAGTCGAGCGAGCTGGGTCACCATGACGACTACACCCACACGCGAACCCACCTGGGGCACCTGCTCAAGGTGGGTGACACGGTGATGGGACTGGACCTGAAGAACTCCAACGTCACGAACGAACAGCTGGAAAAGATGAACGGCTCCAAGCTGCCAGACGTGGTAGGCGGATTTGCTAGTTGCCAGATAAACGTTTTCGCTCTATTTAATTGCTAAGCTTCGACTAGTATATTGGCCTTAATTTTTTTTTCTATATTGCAGAAATTTGTCATACATCTTTGCAAAAGTTCGTCGTACGTCTTAGTTCAGTTTTTTTATCCGATCTCTTATCCTAATTACACTTTTCCGTATTTACTAAACACTATCGATTTTTCCGTTGACGTTTAAACCAGTGGTTTTCAACCTGGATGTCGCGACCCCCGGGTGGGTCGTTTGCCTTTTCTCTGGGGGTCGCGAAGACGACAATTAAAAATACAAATCACTATTGCTAGAATCCGAATTAATTAGCTTAAAAAAGTAACTTGTAATGATAGTAAATGTTCAAACAGTGAGCAGCCTGTAAGATAGAATATTATTTTAACAATGTAGGCTTGCTATTGAGTTCCCGGTATCAATCATAGGTAGCCTACGGCAGTGCTTGCCAACCTTATTGGGAACAGTACACACTTAAGTTTACTAAAGAACTTTAAGTGAAAACTTAAACCTATAATTCAAGTTTCAATTGTTTATATTGCACGTTGTTTATCTTCAGACTCATTAAAGACAGAAATAACAAGCAAAAAACTACTAACCGTTGTGACAAGAACCATATTTATAGTTTAGTCAAATAGTGTTATCGAATGAAAATCGTAATGCGGCGATTAAAGGCTTAAACCGTAACTTTATAAGCTAGTACATATACTTTTTTCGTTAATCCGTATAGTTTAACCAAATTTACAACAATCGGTCGAGAAATGTGATCGTTTTACCAATTTAAATGTGACTCTAATTTACTATGGTCAATTTATCATTAATTCCTACACTAAACTTGAGGGGTCGCGTAAGTTTCGAAAACTGGAAAAAGGGTCGCGAGAAGAAAAAGGTTTGTAACCACTGGTTTAAACAATGGTAAGCTTTTGTATAAAATCAGTCCGCCATTTAAGGATTTTAATGCAAGCGAGTCATGGCTAAAAATTTTATGTGGTGAGATTTACCCATCGATATTTTGCATACTAGATATAGCAACTTAGGCTTAGCTACCATACGCAGGCTCTGCGTTTAAGCAAGTCGAAAACATACTACCAATGCTTTCTTTGACTTTTTACATGCCAATTGTTAAAAAAGCGACGGTCTTCGTTTGGCCAAGGCCTTGGGTTTAATTTAAGTGCTTTCAACTTTTTTCCAGCATCAGGGCTTCAACTGATTTTCTTAAATTAAACGCAGCGAAAAATTACAGGTTTACTATCATTTCGCCATTCGTGCAAATCCCTGTGAAGTTCTTTGTGACATTATGTTTTGATTTGATCTAAATTAGATTAATGTCAATCTAGTTTATGTGTCATTGTGAGGTTTATTATCGTGTTCTTAGGCGGTTTTTACTCCAATAGCTTGCGTGCTCTTACTTAATCTGGATCTCAATTCAACCGACTAAGTTTTTTATCGTCGTTAATTTGACATCTGTCAAAACAAAGTGTCTGAAATGCTTACTACATTTCAAAGGCAAATAAATGAGGTACAGAATAAGCACTATGCACAGATCTATAATATAGCTTAAAACTGAATGTCGAAGTCTTGAAGCCCAATAGGTCGAAAAGATTTACTTGACAAAATATTACTCGAAAAATAGATTTACTCGACATGTTTGGCTTTGACATTAACTATTAAAACAAATCAATTTTTAGTATTTTTCACGTTGTTCTGGATTGTTAGTGTCATAATTTTTCCCAGATCCTAGTGAAGAAGGTGTTCGCGGATCGGCTGAGGAGGCGTCGTCGTCGCAACTGGAAGCTTCAGCGCATCCAGGAGGAGACTTCCAGCAATGAGGAAGGCTACATGGACTTCCTGGAGGAGCTGGAGGAAGACAAGGACATCCGCAAGAACGTCGACATCTACATCGGTAAGGAGGCACTTTTAGATTTCTTTAAAAAACACATAAAAGGCAGCGAAGTCCAGGGCTGGGAAGGCATAGTAAAATAGCATCGTCTCCGGCTCCGGCTCCGGCTCCGGCTCAGTAGCTGTGTTTTCAGTACAAGCGGATTAATATCTTATTCAATTAGGATACAAAACAATGTTTTTGAAACAGAAATAGCATCCATCAGTGTAAGTTAAACATTATCGCTAAACATTTGCCTTTACATCAAAGTGTGCTTTAGCAGACTCATTGTTAATCAAGGGCTGGGGAGGCACAGTAAAATAACATTGGCTCTAGCTCAGGCACATGCTCCGTAGCTGTTATTTTAGTTATTTTAAGACACACTAAATTAAGCTACATTTGCCCACTAAACTGTTCAGTAGACTTTATTTTGGGGTTTAAAATACATTTTGGGCTAAAGCAGATAAAAGTTTTATATGTGTACTTGGCAGCTTTACAAACTATTAGGATGGCCGGCTCCGTCACCGGCTCCCTGCTAAAAAAGCTCCAGCTTTGACCCCACAAACGTAATAAAAATGGCTCCGGCTCTGGCTCCAGCAAAAAGCTTTGTATCGGAGCTCCGGGCTCCAGCCCTGCCGACAACAATGTTCCTCGAGAAATATCGCCATTCAATAGAAAAACTCGAGTCGCGTTATGACGGCACTTTTTGCGTTGGCGGTTTGCAAGTTTTTTATACCGGAGATGCGGCGAAAACCAAACGATTGCCAAAAACTCGAGTGCTTGAAGTGGATCTAGTACGGTACGAGTACGCTCCACTTGGGCACGTATTTAAACGAGTGCTTCAACGTCATTTATCGTATTAGAAGAACCTCGATTTTGGCCTATTTAATATAACCATTAACCAGTACGCCATCAACTTTAAGCAATTGCGTTAACTTATATCATTACTCTTGACGAATATTTAAACTTGTAAAAAACTAAAGCATTGTTTCCCAGTTAGGGTTGAGCTAAATGAGTACTTGGAACATAATGCAAATACTGCACCTTGAAAATTACCTTCATTTTTGTACGTAATGTTTTTTTGGGTGCGTATTTTCGGTGTTCGATACTCGTAGACCCAGTGGTAAAAGTAAATCGGAACGGTCCGGAACGGCGTTTCGATAAAATTTATCTTACCGGTAAAAATGCTCTACTTTTATAGATCATGTTCCATTTTCACCAGACAATCTCCTTGTCTTGAATGTATTACTAGGTTTTTAGTTGCTTATTTGTGCGCTACACTAAGGCGATAACCTCGTGTTTCCTAAGGGTACTCGTTTTAGATGTCCCCTTATGACGTAACTTTGTGACGTCATCTCTGAAAATTTCACGTGTTTCGGTAAAAAAAATTATTCTACAATCCCCTCTGCTTATACCCAAACACTTTTAACGGATTTTCGCTGTTTGTGCAGACGGAAGCCAAGACGTTCCTTCAAGTGCGGACGAGAGCGAATTTCCTTCGGTGTCACTTCGCGAAATGCTCCAGGACATGTCCATAAAGGACGACATCGAAATGGGGGAATAACCTGCAAATAAATATAATTGAAAAGAATTTAGTTTGTTTCACCTGAAGACCGTCAGAAATGTCCCTTGCTACTTTAATTGATCACTAGTTTGAGAATGGCAAACTCAATGAGCACAAGTTGAAGTATATTCTTTAGGCTTTCCTGTCTCAACCAAAGTCAGTCATTAATAAGTCCTTAAGAGAATATCTTTCGCCAGAAAATAAGGCATCATCTGTTTCTAGAAATAAACAAAACAATGCAAACACAAACTGTTTGGTGGCAAAAAAACATCATACTGTTAAAAGACTCCTTTGTTCCTTGTATTAATGGTCCAGTTTTTTTTTTATATAAACGGTATCTATGGTCCAGTTTTTTTATATAAATGAAATTTTACTCCTGCCACTAATGAACTTTTAGTTCTACTGTAGCTATTGCTACCAAACAGTTGTGTGTTTGCATTGTTTTTTTTTATTTCTAGAGATTTATAGTGCCTTATTTTTTTCGCGAAATATAGAATTTATTAAATAACAAAACCTGGAGAATTTACCCTAATTAAAAATGACGTGTGTTGAGATATTTCTATGGCGGATTTACTGTGTAAATCCATTGGGCCTTTTTGCTGCCAAAGACATACCATCATCAATTATAACGGTGTAGTCCAATATTAAATCAGTACTGCGTAGTCACTACTCCTAAAACTGATTTTTTCTACTATGTAAATTAAAAAAAAATCGTGCTGCAAATCTGCATTATGCTTCTGGTATGTCTACCTATTATACAAATCGTTTAAGCCCAAGGTGTCCCCCGACAAATAAGTTTGGCAACTTAAACGATATAAAGGCGATTTTTCGCTATGGGTGAATCCATAACCTTTGTAATATAACTTTTGTATTTCGAGTAACACCTCTCCAACTAAACATACGAACTGTGTCGTGTGTTTTAAGCAGGGCAGTGGAGTCGGACTCGGTAGCCTACTCGAGTACGAAATCGCACAATTGGTCGGACTCGGGTTTATTTTTTGGGCCGGAGTCGGACTCCGATTGTAATAGGTTAACGTTGTATTTTTGTACCAGGACCTAACTTGTAGTTGACTTGCGCAACTGGTAACTTGGATAAGTTTTTAGTCGAAACGACTTAACTTGGACTTAACGAATAACTTGACTGGGACTTAAATCATTTCAAAATGACTTGTTTACAACACGGACCCTTCTAGCTTAAATAACAAAACCATTGTAATTTTATTTTTACAAAAATAACTGAGAACACAGTAGCACAAATCCAAGATGTGTTTATTTTCTGTGTGTAATTCAGCATCCGCGCATCCGCTAGGAACAGTTCTCGCACTCCTTTGGGGGAGAGCACCCCTATTTAGGAAACCGTGATCTAGGTAGATATATGAATATTTTTCTCTCGATGACAATTTTTTTTTTCAAATCGTGTACTGTTAGTTTCTTGGCTGTACGGTGCACTGGCGAAGTTATAGGCTTATACCAAGTGCATCAATGTGGTTTGAATGTGAAATACTGAAAAAATCGAGGACATGACAACATTTTTTTAGTGCAAATTTTATAGGCCGGTTATAACAACGAGTTAGGTGCATCAATAAAATAACAAACCGAATGTCGTTAATGTTGGGAGGTGCTTTTAAAACAACAGATTTTTATTGAAAATTCCAAATTTCCGACTACGGTAAGTTCGTCATCATCATCATCAGTTAAAGGTTTTAACCATCTTTTAAAATACTTTGTTTCATGTTTTTATTGAAATACTTCGTTTCATAGTGAATAAATGGTCAATTTTAAAGATATCTATCACAAGCCGATATTTTGAAAATTAATTTAGTGCTTGCCACATCCTGAGTAAAACTCATTAATTATTTTGTGGTCTCGATAATACCGGTGTTTTAGCTGGTTTTGCGGAGCTGTCTTTTTACACATACCGGTACTATACTTGGCAAAAGGTTGTACAACCAATCAAGCTAGCGAGATTCCCTTCTTTGCTTTCACAGTTACCAGTCACAAAATGTTTACGAAAAGTTAACGCTGATATGCCGTCAAAAACTGTTTTCCAAGACTAAATGTGGCACCACATGCTACGTGGCGATGTAAAGCATTTTAGCTACCCCGCGCATTAATATAGTTGACAAACCCTCGGTTGACAACCTCTACATCTACAGTCTACACAGACTATTGCCAGGACCGTTGTCATAAAGCCACTTCTCCAATTTGACTCTTTGCGAGTTTTACGGAAGCAGCCGTCCCCGTTTTCTGTCCTGTTTGTTATTTTCTTGTTAGAAATTCCGTTGTTTGTGTAATGTGGTTTGTTTAGATTTCGGAAACTATTAGGCTTTGTCCTTGTGAGGCCAATTTTATGGTCGTAAAATGGCATTTTACTCTGTCGCTGCAAAACTTGCCAGAATCTAGTAAGAGTATTAAAGCACATATTAAAGTTTTTAAGCAGAGCTGATGCTGCATTTTACGTGAGTATTGTACTGTCTATGACTGTAACCAACTAACCACGCTTGAGAGCCTACCCTTCGATTTTCTCATTTCTTGCGCCGTCGGGTCTAATCAATTTTGTTCATGGATCTGCTGTGCGTCACACAATTAAATAGTATCTTTTTTCACAGATGACAGTTAAAAAAAGTTTTATAAAATTTCAACGCTAAATGTTAGCAGTGACAGTTCAACGCGTTTTACTGAACCAAAATTAATAAAGTTGACCCTCGAGTTAACTTATCGGATTCCAAGCTTCCACAAGAAAAACAATACGAAATTAAAGTATACACAAAGATTTCTATCGGGTCTTCACAGACCCCTTAAAACTAATCCACTTAACGACAAGGGGTATGCGAAACCCCATTTAATAACCACTGCCCAAACAGGAAAAAAATGTTTTACATGAAGTAAAATAGTTGACCCTCGAGTAGACTTTATTGGATTTCAAGTCTTAACAGAAAGAACAACACACAAAGGTTTACATTTGTCGCGTTTAATATATTAAACGAGCAGTTAATCGCAGTAACGCGCGCGAATGATGCGCTCATACACAAAAAAAAACACAAGAGGAAAAGATAAGAGAATTCAATACACGAACGCGCGCGAAATGAAACGCGAAGAACAAAACACACGCTCAGAAAAACACGTGTGTTCACAGTTAGCGGTTATGGTTAGGACAGTGATTGTTAATTTCCCTACACACGCGTATAGTCGCGAACAGCAGCAGTCCACCAGGCCTGTGTTGGCTTTCAAGGTAAGAAAAAAGCGCGCAAAAAGTTTTTTTTACAAGAACTG
The DNA here is from genome assembly GCF_963924565.1 of Ascidiella aspersa. NCBI lineage: Eukaryota > Metazoa > Chordata > Ascidiacea > Phlebobranchia > Ascidiidae > Ascidiella > Ascidiella aspersa. The sequence continues at coordinate 29,429,991 of NC_139448.1, read as the reverse complement.
AATTTTACAAACGCGAGCGATATGAAACTCGAACGGAATACAACGCACGGGGTTAGTTAGTCGTAAGTTACAACTGCTGACTGGGAATGCATTTTTGTCGAGACGGAACTTATCTCAAGCGGCGTTATACGACGCACTTTCACTTTTTTTCTTCTAAGTAGCGAACACGCCGTTCGTGAAGTGTTTTTTGCTCACGGCTCATCTGTTTTGAGTGGCAATCGATGACGTGACCATCGAATCCACTTCGAGGGGCAATTAGTTTGCGTTTAAGTGCTGCTTTTTAATCTACACTGAAAGTCTTTCGGCAATTAGGTACGGTGCAGTAGTTCTCAAACCTTTTAGTGCCGTTACCCCCAATTTGTGATTAAAATATTTTTACCACATCCCCGTTTCTTTCTAGGAAGTATTATACAAACACAGTACAATACTGGCGTAATAATTTTCATTTAAATTTTACTTACAAAATTAAACTAATGGATGGATGATGCTACATTTGCTATCAAGCAAAAAATTGACCCGAACAATTTGAATTCCTTCGTTATTAATTACTAGCAGTTAAATGGAGACAGCTGACTCGATGAACCTTACGGTCTTTCGCTGTCTCCTGGGAACGTCAAATATTGCTAAACGTTTTGATTTCGACCACTTTCAATTTATTTTGTTTTGATGTTCCAAATAAATCACATATCTATCTTAAGAAACGCTGTTAGGGAGAAAACATGTTTTGAGAGTTTGTCGACTTGCCGCTACTGCAATAAAAACTTGATCGTCCCAAAATGATGTTACGAAGAATAAGAGAAAAGATGTCGCGGCCATCGATATATTGAAGCATCGCACATTAAAAATGAAACAAATAACCGTCGCTCCTCTACTTAATTTTATAGTTACTACTATACTGAAAAAAAAAAGACATGGAGTTAGCTGTTACGACACCTCAGGTTAATTATTCACAGATTTAGTCTACAAAAATGAAAAAACGTTAAGAAGGTAGCAAAATAAACGTAATAGGATGAAAGGGGGAAAAAATCACATTTTAAAACGTTCAACACAAAATGCGTTTTCTGCTTTCTTTCTACAAGTGGCTCGTACATAAGGTAGGCAATAGTAGGGCAAGCTGTTGAAAAGGGCTAACCCGTACGGCCGCAAAACTGAAGATTTTAAGAGCGCGGAAAACGGGAACGCTATTTGACAACATGAAGGTATAAGGGGAGCGGCGTACACATTTTGAGGCACGAATGTTTCGCTGTTAATGTAGAAGTTTCTATTTCATTAGAGGCCCGTACCAGGCCTAAAAGTGGAACTGAAATGATTGAACAGCGACTATAGTAGAACAAAAGACCATGTTGTGGTTGCAATCGATTTTGAGCTGTGTTGAAAGGGGTACGTCTAAACCAGTGGTTCCCAACCTTTTTTTAATTATTAAGTTCAGAGATGCCAATCAAATTGAAATAACCTTAAGTGAACAGTAATAATCAAATTGAAAGGCTCATACAACTTTGCTATTCAGCGGTCAAAGATCATATCATTATCAAAATAAACCCCTTAAAATCGTTAAGTTACCTTTTTGGGTTTAATTAACTTCAGGTTAGGAACCTCTGGTCAACACAAAACCTACTATTCGAACCTTTTTTAGGTTTTGAATGTTTAAAATGTCGACATCGCAATATAAAAGTAACATGCTGCCCTGTATTATTTAACATAAAAAAAAATGACATGGCTTTTCTTGCGTCTTTCAATTCGTTTACAGTTAAACACACTTACGCTGAAAGATCCCCTAATCACTATATAGGTAATGGCAACACGGCCAACGATTGCCAAGCCATTGGCACAGTACAAAAGCTTGTAAAGAAAATATGCGGAACAACATCGGATTTAATGAAGAGGCGAGTTTAGCGTAATGCGAACTGGCGGAAATGCTTGGCGCCGGGCTGTTCTATTGATTCTAATACTCGAAAAAACACTATAGCTACATTTGTAAGATTGGACGCTTTTAACGAATACTGCGAGTCTTTTGATTTCAATTAGAAGTTTTTGTTTAAAGAGGGTAGTCTTTTGATTTTTTAAAGAGCAGCGGACAATATATATACATTACAAGCAAATAATCCTTTTCTACCAATTTGGGTCTGCGATGAAACTATTAATAAACAATCCTTTAATTACGGGTTAGCATTTTCTGGGAATATTTGCTCAAATTAGGCAGGAACTGCGCGGTAAATCACTCTTTAACGTTTTCAAAGTTTAAATGATTGGCTCTTGGCCCGCCTTAGCGACAGTAGTTCACAGGCATGACAAAATTTGATTTTGAACATTTGTCGCAAAACACGACCCAAAATACTTTTTTTTATGATACTGTGTTATTCGCTACACTACACGAATTGAAATTATTGTTGAAACTCTGCGAGGGCCACACAGTGAGTCAAATTTTACGCTCGTTTAAATATATTCAGTCCATTACATAACCAGATGATCCGAGCGTTTATGGGTAATACTTTGGATGTACAGCAGCGAAACAAAAAAATACGAATCTACAGGAGCATTAAAAAAAATTAGTGTTGTTAGCAGAGTAAGTATGTAATTGTTCTGCCCGAAATACGTGTTTCCTTGTCAATGGGCAACCAACCAAGCTAGCTAGCTTTTGCTTTGTTAATGTACGCTCAGTATACGCATTACGCAGGCCGCGTGGACATGGTCAGCAATACGCACGTATACTGCTCATATAGGTAACACAGAGGTCTAGGTTATGGCTTGGGCAGCTTGAACATTAGAGGTGACCTAACTTGGCGGTTATAATCTGCGTAAAGCCAAAACTGAAATGTAAAAGTGGTAACACTTGTTTAGCACGAATCCTCGCGTTTTTAAGGCTTGTGTTAGATTACAAGTGACGGGGAAAACTGGACCAACCGACCACGTTTTACCCTTTTTTTACAAGCGATTACTTCGAGCATAAGTTGAAACCGAAAAAGAGGATAACCGCATAAGGAACCAATGGTATTTGGTGCGCGAACTGTTGAGGCCCGTGGTTTAGGTTAAACGGCGAAAAATTCCCCCCTTTGGTTTCAGTAACCCGCCCTTTCGGTAAAAGCAACACTTGAAAACAGGTAAGAAAACGCAAACAAGTCAACAATGAACGGGAAACTTCGCTCTATGGTGGTGGGAGACCGCCGGCGTCGATTCAACATAAAGAAACAAACGATCGTAAAATTAGTCGAAACTTCGGGATAGAGATTCCCGACACTTGGTATTTTATTTCGATACCGATATCAAATATTTTGGGAAAAAACTACAGCCGTCCGATTCGATACCAAATGACGTCATTACTATGGTTTGATAAGACGCAATAATCAAATTTGAAAGTTAAATGGTTATGTTTTTCAGGTTATTGAGCCGAAATTTGCTTTTGCGTTAGGAACCCTTTTTAAGGTCGGTTTTTAATGCAATAAGTGGGGCGATTATTTTTTGTATCGGCCAAAAAAGTCAATTTTGTCAAAAAACAAATATTTAAAGGTCAAAAGTGCTCTTTTTATAGGGAAGAAACGAGTCGCTCCAGTGATATGAAATTTACCTTAGAAAAAACCTACGATATATCGCAGACAAGTCTAAAATGCACATATTAATTTGGTATCGGATCGGCAGCTCTGGCAGCTTAAAGTGTCGAACGAGTGCCACCGATACGATCGCTTGGTATCGGCTATCGTCTCCGATCCGAATTATCGGACACCCCCTCTTCTGGCTCGCTCGAGCAAATCGCAAAAAAAGAAAACAATAAAATGTCTACCCTGACGCTTTAGCCGGTCGCGTCACTTTTGCGAGAGGAACGAGTGCGGAAAATCGACGCTCCAGCTGATCATGAGCTTGTCCCAACCGCAGGTGAGCACGGTGGGAGTCGAACCCTCGACCCAAGTAGCGGCGGTGACGACTCGCCGATGTGAGGAACGGTCGTTCCGGGGAAGGCGGGCCAGTCGGTTGCCGCTCGTATCGTAAAGGCGGATCTGCGAAGTTTTTTTGAGGCGTTAGGTTTTTATGCAACTTTTTCGTATGGGATGGAGAACCCATTGTGTTCCATGAGTCAAAAAAGTCAACATTGGCCTTAGTGCTGTAAACGAGTGATTTTGAAATGATTTTAATAACTTAAGGCCGAGTCAAGTCTTTTGCAGAAAATAAGTCTCAGTCCAAGTCATCAGTTTCAATTAAGTTGCATCAAAGCTTAACTTTTCTCCAACGAAATTGAAAAAATTAATTAAAACTTTCGTCACGCCAATGTTCTATACTTTCTGCTGAACATGAAATGATAACAAAAATTTTGTGAAACGCCAAGGTTCAATTTAGAATGAGAAAAAACAGACGTTAGCACAACTTTTCTTCAAAACATTAAACAAAAAATAAGAAACCATCTATTTCGCAGAAGTTTGTTTAATATTATGCCATTAATATAATGTTAGTGCTGTATACCGATCAGACGAATAAAAAATTCGCCAAATGGTGTTGGATAAAAAAACAAACTTTCGTGGCGTTATATAAAAACGGCTAAACACTGCCACATCTCACGATTTTCCTACACAAAACAGAAAATAAAATGGGAAAAAAAAATTTTCGAAAAATCTTGTGACCAATCAAAAAAAAAAGTGGTTTTGATAACCTTACCTGTCGGTTGTCGTGTGGTATTACGATGACGCCTCGTCGCGACACTGCAATCCTGTTTACGGACGAGTCGAAGCGTATGGAGGCGAGCGGGGTTCGCATGCTCTTCAAGTCCCACACCTTCACGTAACGGTCGTCGCCGCTGCTCACCACCTTTACGGTAGCAAAAACAAAAATAAGCGCGGTTGAGAAAGGGTTTATGGCGCTGGGCGCGAGTCCTTGGTTTTTTAATCGTTAAAAACAGAAATATTTTACAGTTGCTTTAAATTAAGATTGTTTCCTAACCTGTTGTTTCCGCGACCCAAATATTAGGTGTAAGTATAACACGAAGCTTCAAGACGTTGGCTATACAAGTTCGAACTTAATTAATATTAAACATGTTTTCGTATTGGAGTTACACACATTACTGAAATTAAGTAATGTGGACCTATCTTAATTTAGCCCTGCTCAATCAGGTGCATCAATGCGTTCGCTGAACCGTGTTTACTCGCAGTTTCAATCTAGAAAATGGCCCAATACAAAGTAACCTGAAACTAATACACGCAAACCATAATTTTATGAAAATGTTTTCTTTGCGTGTTGTAAGATGAAGATGTGCTTTATTTTCTTCACCTGTTTACACAATCTTGATACAATTCGATAATTTGGAATTAACAAGAAATAAACAATTTGTTTGCTAAAAGCGATTTTACGTCTTAATTCAAGCCAGTTCAGATAAACCTCAGATTATATAAAACACAAACTGACCACAACTCCTAATTTTACCACGAATTAAAGTATATAAACTTATATATAGTATATAAAAAAAATATATATAGTATATAAAAAAACTGAAATATTTTAAGGATATATGTCATATGGTTACGGGTATTTTACAACGTAAATCCCCTTATTGATGAAAAATGTTGGAAACCCCCATAGTCGGAGAGGATAATTAAATTTTACCCAACCGTAAAATCGATAATTTGAACTGTACAACGCTAAGTAACACGGGCTATCTTTACTCAACGTCTATTTACTTAAGCAGTATTCGAACTTTAAAAACAGCGTCCTTATTGAGCATAGTATTTGCAAATCACATTGTGCAAACACATTGGTTAGTTTCCCAACTGTAGAAGATGTTTTTTCTAAGTTTCGCAAATGCTGCTAAAGACGGGTACATACATTTATTCTGAACCCGTATTGCGTAATGATGTAATTAGGTTTGGCTAAGCCAACATTGAAGGCAATAAAATGGTCGTTATTGGGGAGCACACAGCTGAAACATGATAAACAATAAACGGACCGCAAAGCAATAAAAAGGGATTAGAGAGGTCGCTGTACGTGACAAATGCGCTTTGGTCGCCCACGTTTGCCCTATCCCACGCGCACAAATGCACGCCAATTCACCTAAAATTGCTCTTTTATATCATGACTAAAAAGCTGTGACCTGACGCCGACCGAGGAAAATGTGAGTCAATGCTTGACAGGTCGGTTCAACGCGATCTATTCGCGCAAATGTTTATAAAAAACTGTCTTTATTGTAAATTGCACAACTGAAACGTACATATACACAATATGTATTCTGTGATCGAGCCCTTCTGTAGTCGTACTGGCCAACGATAACTGTACCCGTTTATAATACACAAGATGCCTTCGGGAAGGGTTACCGTAATAAGTTAGCCTTGTAAGGATTATAGTGCAAGCAAGGCGAGGCTACAAAAACTAGCCTGTGGTGAGGTTCGAACTTACGACCTCCGGCCTTCATTCTAGCCTAACCTTGCTTGCAATATAATCCTAACCAGGCGGACTGATTACGGTAAGGCCTTCCGAAGGCATCTTGTGTTCATTGTAAATTATTCAGTTTTAATCAAATAAGTTTTGCAAATGATCTTGGCAAGCAAATTTTCCGGCATAAGTTCAACAAACACTGAGCGTCAGCAGCGTTACTCCTGACCAAGCAAAATTCCCGCGCACAAAACCGAAACCTACCAGTTTCTGAGGCTACTTTTGCAAACCGTTACGGCGGCCCACGTTTTTGTACTCCCAACTAAAAAAACACAGGTAAGCATCGTTTTCCACCAAGTTTGGCAAAGAAATGACAAACCACCACGATGCAGTAGAGAGCAGTGCGATGTTTTGTTTTTGAATTGGTTTTAATATCCTAAATAGCGACGGCTTTCGAATAGTCAAAAAGTCGTTTATGTCATAATTATGATTTTTTATGTCTTAATTTCAAGTGATTCACAGGCTCAAATAAAAATAAAAATTGAACATATAGCAAAGTTTATCGAGGAAAATATACTTTCTCTTCCTAAATCAATTGCTTTATTGTGGAGGATGAGTTTTCAAGGACAACATACATACTTTGTTCAGAAATGTGTTTTAACGACCCACAGGGTTTCAGAAGCCCCACTTTAGGACCTCTGGGTTAGTAGGGGTCATAAAACTTTTTGTATGAAAGGACGGTTAACCGTATGGATTAAAGATCGCGAGCCTGATATATAATTTTGTTTTGAACTTATTTGACTTTAATAATAATTAAATAATTAATTAAAATTATTAAACTAAAGAAATATAGAAAAAGTATTCATCAAAATGTATAGGGAGCTTTATAACATCGTCTTAAACTTAAATTTCACTAAAACTTCGCTTGGATTGGCATTTGACAAACATTACATTTTCTAAGTATTAATAACCGTATCTCCAAGATTATTAAGGAAATATGCCGCAGTTAGGAATTCACCAAAACTTAGCTTAGCTTTGCACCCGACTAGCATTACCTTTTATAAAGTATTAGTGTATTTTCGAGACCAGAATATAGGCCGCGGGGCAGGAATAATTAAACCAACAAACCGCAGTTTGATGACCAATGGGTTAAAAACTCACAAGGCGACGTTAATACGTGCTCAGCCTTACGCGTTACCTTGTCGTCTGTGGTGAACACGGCCGAGGATACGGACTGGCTGTGGCCCTGGCCCACTATGACGGTGTGGAGGGCCGGCACGCGGAAGTCGCACACGCGGAAGGTGGAATCGCGTGATGACGTCACAACCATCTTGTGCTTGGGGTGGGCGCTGGAAAAATAGGGAAGGGTCGTAAACGTGATTATGCTTTTGGAGCATAATTGTTTGAGTTTGTAGTAAGAATATCAAAGCCCCTATATAAGTAGGTAGCATTTTGAGCAATTCGAACATCAACATTAGATGTTGAAAACGAATAAATAGATTTTTTTAAACGTTCAAAATTCTACGTTTTTTTTCTAAAACTAGAATCATTACTTAATAAGAATACCAAAGCCCATAAAGAAAAAGGTAACATTTTAAACGTTTCGAATCTCTTTATTGATTTTCAACATTAGATATCCTAAATCCGTGGTTCTCAACCTTTTTTTCACTGCGTGCCACCTCGAGCTTCTATGATCTTGTTGCGTACCAACAAAATGCCGATAAACTCAACTTTACTCAAAATGTACATAGGATTATTAACAGGGGCGGATTAGCTAATAAGTTAGCTCGGAAATTTCGAAGCAAATGCGGCCCACCTCAAAAAAGTTTCTCTTTTTTAACTTGCAAGATACTGGTCAAGTTTTGTGATTCTTTGTTGTTTTGCTATGATGTCGTAAAAGAAATATGCATTGATGTTCCGGAAAGATAATAGTTCCTATCGTTAAAGAAGCATAAAAAATGTAACTATACAACCATTACGATGAATGGATAGTTTACAATAAAAAAAATGCTTAACCTTTTAGTAAAACTGTAATTTTACTTAAAAACATACTGCGTACAGCGTACCACCCAAAATGGCTTCGCGTACCACTAGTGGTACGCGTACCACAGGTTGAGAACCACTGTCCTAAATGAAAAATGGTGGAAATTCAAAACGTTCAAAATACTACGTACTTCTGTATGGGCTTTGATATTCTTACCAAATAATGATTCTACTTTTAGAAAAAAACAAAAAATCTCTTTAGGCGATGCTGCTACTAGCTAGGATTTTGAACCCTTTTTAAAAAAAGTATTTAGAATTATTTTTGGGGGTCTTGTGGTGTGTTTGTAGAGTATAATTTTTCATCCGGGCCTGTAGTAGGCTAGTATAAAAGACGTGTGGAATATCTAAGAAAAAATTATTTTCAATTTTAATCATTTTTATTGAAAAGTAATTTCGTCATTTACTGGGCAATAAGGCCCTAATAAATAAATAATGTAATTGCAAACATAATTTGTAAATCGGGCCTTTAGACTGATATACCTATAGTTGAAAAATGCAGGGTACAACGTTATGCTCGAAAATAAAGAATGAAAATTATGTTGCTGCATCGCCAGACTGGGTACAACAAAATCTGTACTCTTTGTCCGTAACCGTTAAAGCAGTCACTTTCTAGGTGACACAAATTCCATCGACAACAAAACAAAGAACAGTTGATATCACATGCGTGCCATTTTTGTTTTCCGGTAAGATCTGGGTCAGTTCGGTGACTAAGTTCATACACACAGGTGGTTCGTAAACAAAGCTAAATAAACATAATATATTGATGGACGAACACTGTTGTAAGGACTTAAGCCAATAATTTGACTTGACTAAAGTCACTGTTCAAGTCTGTTGACCAACATGACTTTTGAACAAACGACTTGACTTGAATTAAGTGTTTTCATCAAATTTTTTTACATAAAATTTACTTGTTCATTTTTGATGTTCCACGCAAAACAATTTGCTCGCTGTAAGTTAGGTTTTTGTTATTTTTAGTGCAGATATTGCCAATTATCGGGCGTGGTTAACAATTTTAATTGAATATTATTATCGTTTTATTTTATGTCAACAACTTGACGTGAAGTTTACTTGCTCTATAATGATTTGACTGGGACTTTTATTTTTTGCAAAAGACTTGACTTGGACTTGGCCCAAAGGGTCACTCGTCGCGTTTTCCATATGACGCAGAGCAGCGAAAAACAAACGGCGACTTTAGCAATAAAAAGGGCGGCAGCCAATTCAAAATAGACGACCTATTTATCAAGCAAGGCAACAATCGGCCATGGCTGTCGAGGTGCGAATCGAGTTGACGGACGTCGGCATTAAACGGCACTGCGTGACTGCGTTCGCAGGCGAACTTAGAAAGTGGCGAAATGATGAAACGTGTTAATTATTGAGCACCCGGGAGACTTGGGGTTCGAGTCGTGCGTCAGCAAGCTTGGGCGACTTTTTAGCAGGTCACGTCGTGTATGCAAAACAACTTCTATACGCCGCGCCAACTTTATTGTGCCGAGAACCGCCAGGTTTTTTGCCAGTGAATAGCAGCTGCCGCTTGTTGCAGTCGAGCTGCTTTACGCCCTTCCTTTGTCACGGGAAAATATTAACATGTTGTTGTATCAAGTAGCCTCGAGATGGAATTAGTTAAATGCTGACAATATATTTGGTGGTTCGGTTCTTGGGTTTAAAATCACTAATATTTAATGAAAAAATTGAGATTTTTAACTCAATTTTTGCACGTAAAACAACTGGATTGCAAAATTTTTCGCGTTTTGTTATTTATTAGTCGAGTCAGTGCTAATCTTCGGGCGAGTTGTATTGATTTTGGACTTGAGTTGGATTTAGTTATTCTACGAATGACTCGACTGGGACAAATGACATTGTGTACATATAAGCGGCTATATTTCCAAGAAGTCACTGTTATAATTTACCCTTTAGCCTACTTTGATTACTTCGGTCAACTTTTGCGCTATTTTCGTTCATAAACAGGAAAAATAAATTAAAATTCTTTGAAGCGGCCTAAAAACAGGGAAGCCACGCAGACGATTCACAAAACAACAGTTTTTTTGGCGTTAAGAAACCGAACGGTCAACGAGCACATTCGAATTCATTGAAGTAAAAGCCACTTAAAAAGCTAAACTGCATTCGAGTCAATTATTCATTCAAGGTCGTTTGATCCTCACTTGTAAATATTTAGCCGACGAGCAAACAGACGAAACACGAATCGACAAACGGACCAATGTTTGTTTACCGTCCACTGGAACCTAATCGGTGTCGGGAAAATGTTATTGTACCTTCTTTAAAAAGGACTCCCAGGCAACACACAACCATCGATTTCGGCCTAATTTAGGGCGGCTGTTCGCACCTTCGCGGCTATTTGCCGATCGATGAAAAATAAACAAAGTGGGACATAAATAACGAGCGGACCTCACGGGGCTGCTTGGAACCTAATCAAACCGCGTCGTTTGCTTATATTTGTTGCCTCAAAAAATCAATCCAGGTTTGTATTTATAGTGTAACGCCAAACACTCACCACACGAGCTTTAATTTGGATTCGTAGAACGGCCAGCTCCCTTTAGTAGGCCCGCTGTTATGGCCTTGGCCAATAAAATGGCCAATATACAGCTAAGGCCCCCATTTATGCTATTTTTGGTGCGAGAAAAGCATTAAAAAGACGTTAATAGAGGGGGCGGTTGCATACAAGTCGAAGTGACAACGTACACAGCCCAAATGTCATTGTCGTGTAAGGGAAATTACGCTTGTCGCTTTTGTCTGCGCAAGATTGATAGTTTGCGACAGTCAAGTGAACGAAACGCTTACATGCCTTCGAAAGGGCGATTTGTACGGTCCAAGTTTTTGGTAAAAGAGAAAAAACCCGCGCCGCAAGATTATTTTGAAAAAGTCCACCACGAAAGGTTGTTGCCCGCACATAGAAATGTCGAGGGCATATGGGTTTGTTGATCAATTCGTCAACAACCTTTCATGGTTGGCCCAAAATAAACGTTTTAGTCATGCCTGTCGCCGGCGACCGGCGACCGGCGTCTACAGTTCAGCCGAATACGTATTTGAAACCCTTTGATATCGTTTGTTCTAGGTATAAGCGCGTACTTTTATTAAACAAACTTCGTTTCACTAATTGTAGTTTTAGATTTGTTTATTTCTGCCATAATGTCCATTACACAACTGTGTTAAATGCATTACATGATTGTAATATTATGCTATCCAGGCAGCGTTTATGCTGGTAAAAGTTGTTTTGGATGATCGTTTAACCACATTGTTCAAAATCGGCTGTTATGCCGACATATGAGTAAATTTAAAACCTCGGCCAAATGTATTTTATCGGCTGATTTTAGTCACAAGCCACTTTAATGTAAAGCAGGGGGTCTTTTTACGGGACAAATATATGTGTATAGTGGTAGCACACGGGATAATGTGTACACGGTTTAGGACACGGGCCAAACACAGTTTGTATCAACAAGAATTACTTTAACTGAAGCGCTAGCAACTTAAAGTCTATTCTTTAGGTTATTTTTCAGAACTGATCGATAAGTGGAATTCGTGAATTCTAAAAAAATGCTTACCCACATAAATGTAAATTCTACAGTCACGTTCTCATTTCATCGAGGCTATACAAGCCGACTCAAGCAATAATCAAAGTGAACAACAACATATCAAACAGAAATAGCCCTCTTATTGCCGGTAAATAAAAAAATTAAAAAAAGATAAAAACTTAAAAAGGCCTATATGCACTATGTGATTACCACGTTTCATTTAAATAGGTCATAATACTAGTCTATAGGAATATTGGCACCTGGCATGGAAACAAATCTAGAAATTTGTGCGACCTATATCGGAAGTAGTTTAGAAAGTCGACGAGCACATCAGTTGGTGCAGCGATAATTTACCAATTCGAGCTTGTGCCCAGATGAAAAAAAACCTACACCCTAAACCAGTGTTTCTCAGCCTTTTATGGCTAGCGGCAACCCTCAGAAAAAATAAATTTATTGCGGCACCCCTACAAGACTTTTCCGTATGTAATTCACTAAAATAACAAACCATAAACGGAACCGGAACAACTCACGTCAACCCTACACAACGTACGAAGTTATAATTGGATTTATTCCACTCTTATCTTACACAAAAAGTTATAAGAGCAAAAATCAGATTCTGTAACATTCTCAAATATCTCTCGGCACCCTTAAGCATTATAAATGGCACACCAGGATGCAGCGGTACCCCGGTTGAGAACCACTAAAACACATGACAACACAAATCAACTCTACACAGCGTACGAAAAATTGGATTTATTCAACCGTAATCTTACACAAAAACTTATAAGAGTTGAGCAAAAATCAGATTCTTAAATATCTTTCGGCAGAAATGGCACCCCGGTTGAGCACCACTAGCCCTAAACAATCAATGGGTCACCCACCTGACGTGGGTAAGGGGCATGTCGTGCCCGCTGAGGGTCTGGACCGCCTGGCCAGTGACCGAGTCCACCAGGTTCGAGGTTCGGTCCCACGAGGCGGTGACGAACTGCTGGCCGTCGACCAGCCAATCACAGCACACCACCGGGGAGGTGTGGCAGTCGGCGCGCATGAGCGGACAGCGGTAGGCAAGAGGTTCCTGAGCGGCCAAGGAGTTGTCTGCGATCGGAAGAAAGGGGTGTGAAAAGGGCGTGGTTGGTACGGGCGTGCGTTAAGGCAACCTCGTATCGAAACGTCTTAATCAAGATAATGTCGATCTACTCGACCTTTTTGGCTTTGCAATTCATTATCAAGCTACATGGTTAAAAAATACATAGTTGTTTATCAACCCTTATTTATCGGCGACCCATATACTAAGCGTAAGTAAACAAACAAACAAAACTCAAAATTTAAACACTTGAGGAAAAACAGGATCAGACATTTTTATAAAGGAACATAATATTTCGCCTATGCCGACATCGTTAGTTAAGCGTAAGAATAACCGTGAAGCTTTGGCGACCCAATTATCTTCACTGAACTTACAAGCTTATAGTGAACAAAGAAGAAATAAGACAATAGCATTATTAAAGTCAACTTTATTGTTTCATGTCTTTGTATTGCTTCTGCTCTTATAGTCCATTTTTGGAAAATACTACACAGAACCGATGCAAATAAATATAACCACATAAAACTACTTTAATCGGCCACTCAATTTTGGGTAGCGATCCATGCGATGGGAAATTGAGTTAAGGTGTGAGTGCCGAGTAGATAGGTTTGTGATTTGTGCGCAAAGAGAGTCTTGAGTTGGATGGGGAGTAAAAAAACGTGATTAAGTTGGATCGTGAGCGTCAACGAGTTCGTAAGTATAGGCGTGAATAAATTATAAGGTGTGTGACCTTGAGTCGGCTTTTAAGGTAGAAGAGATAACCTTTCTATATTACAGTTTACTTACTCGTGTTTTTAATTTATTATACAAGAAAATTGTGCAACATAATGTTGATTTAAATAATCTCAAAGGGGTAATGTTTTGTTAAATAATTTCACTAGGTATTACGTGAAACACTGAACAATATCTGCTTAGGATGTTCTGTTTTTCGCTAAAGGTGCGGTTGGTGAAGGAACATTTTTGCTATTGGTGTATAGGGCTTAAATAAACTTGCTGCGCTTGGCTTAACACGAAGCTTTGGGGCTTAGTGTTGTTATACTTTAAGCCTTTAAGGGGTACAAAAAACTATGCGTTATAATCTTATTAAAACTAGAATTTTACACTCAGGCGAATTAGTAGACTAAAGTGCACCAAGTTGTTTCTAGTATACATGTTTAATTTTTAATACACAAAAGCGCAAAACGGAGTTGTTATTTCTGGACCAAAATGCAAGCAGTCATATGAAAACGTAGATGCACCAAACTTCTCATTTTGCTGTTCGCGTCTTTCATTCCATTCGAGCAATTTGCAAAAAAAAACGATTTTTTTTTCGAGTTAAAAAGCAACGTGATTGCCTCATTAATTATGGTTGGGGAGTTGCGTTGCGAACCCAAAACAAACACTAAACGGTAACAATCTAGGATTGCAGAGCAAAAAGTGTTTTCGAACGCCTTGGGGGAAATCCGAAACCCCACGTTAGCTTTTACTTCGGACGAATTACTTAACTATACGTCACAGAGATAGAAAATATGTGCTTTGTATTTATGTTTTTCACCTTGATTCTGTGGCTGCTCGACCGTACAAATAGCATGAATCTTTCGAAAACAATTCTATGTAAGAGAAAGTGACGATTTCGTAAAACCGATGACACGCAACTAATCATGACAATGACTCATAAAAACAGCACCAGGTAAACATTTGTTTTAGCGATAAACGTAAATATACCTGCTGGGCAGAGTAGGAGTGACCTATGATAAATAAATGCAACTGCACAAATAAAAAACTGAGCGTTATAATCAATGTTATGACGGAGTAGTGTCCACACCTTAACAAGTTTATTGTTTAATTCATAAGTAATGAAAATACGTTGACAACTGTTCTACAATCATTAGGTTAAATGAAAATGCGTAAAACGCATTCGCAGAGAAAAACTGAACTATAGACTATGCCAATTTACCAACACAAAATTTATTTATCAAAATACCTAATAAACGGACAACTATAAACTAATATACATGACTCCCAAAAGGCAAACTGTTTACCTTCGTGCAGCTCGTCACGGTCCAGCGCATCCTCGTCACTGGAGGTCGTACGGGGGCAGTCGTAGGACCAAATATGGGCGCTCATGTCGCCCGAAACTGTCAGGGCAAGATGCTTGTCCCGGTGAAAGCGAATACAGTTCACTGAGCCCGAGTGACCGTGGTAGGTTCCAACGCATTCGCCTGTGTTAAGATTCCTGCACACAAAAGGATACGGTTTACAGTTCGAGCTGTATGTATTCGTAGAAACATTGTTAAATCGAAATGATGCAAGTTTGTGATAAAATGGTTGTTTCTCGACTAGCTCCTCTTTGAGCATGTGTAGCACAGTTGGCAGGGCGACGGTCCCAGTATGGCCGGAGGTTGTGAGTTCAAACCTCACTGCAGGTTAGTAGTTTTTCTAGCTGGCATCATTGATCGACAAACTCGGTAAGTCCGCGACGGCTTTCGTACTGATGATAAGTAAGCCGTAATCATTGGTCAAAAGCAGCTTCAGAAGGACTAGATCACAATTGTTAACACGCATAGGTGTGTGCATCTTCCATTATACAATTTCGTATCGAAACGTCTTAATCAAAAAGATGTCGATCTACTCGACCTTTTGGGCTTCTGATTTCATTACCAAGCTACATTACAGATCCGTGTATAGTGTACCCAATTGTTAATTCGGTTAAGTGATCCTTTTAGTTAAAGTAATGTGTTGACCACTAAATCTTGTTAATTGCAGCACGATTTCCCGTTTTTACAGTCATAGTGCTGCCGGTTTATAGGTTTTCCACAATACGAATACAGCTGCTACGTATGTTTTTTTTTTTTGAACGTGCATTGTATGTACCATTGAAAAACATTTGTTAAGTGATTATTTAAGTAACAACTAAAGCTCGTCATTGTAGCACGATTTTTTAACAGTGCTGCCTGATTTATAGGTTTTCTAAGATGAATACAGCTACTACATATGTATATTAAAATTATTTAAAGTGCATTGCATGTAACGTTGAAAAACATTTGTTAAGTGATTCTTTTAGTAACATAATAATGTATTAACCAGTATAAAGCTCGTCATTGTAGCACGATTTTTTTTAACAGTGCTGCCTGATTTATAGGTTTTCTACAAGATGAATACAGCTATTACGTCACTGGACAAATTTTTTTTTTTTTTTAACCTGTAACAACTATGGCTTAAAAATCCATGGAGAAACATTTTAAATGGCACTGAATTTTAATAAACATAACAGTTGGTTCTCCCAAACAATAACTACTTTAAAGATACATGCAAAACCTTAATACAAGGATCAGTATTAAACTTCCTTGGTTTATAAGTTCGCCAGTGTAATAGCTCATAAACAAAACACTGTGTAATAAAACTCAAAAAAACTTTTTTACATTGTCGGACTGTGTAGCTTTAGACACGTTTGACTTTTGGGGAAAAAACACGCAAAGTGGGACACTTTAATTCATGTGGATTGGGGGAATTGCAAAATTCGCGAATCCTATTAGTCAGTGGGATTTGGCACTTACACAATAAACATTGCCGTAACAATCGAAATAATCCCCACGTGTTTTGTCAAAACCGAACTAAACCGGAGAATAAAGTGCTTCTGTCAAGGCGTGTAATTAGCCTTATGTACACTTGCGCCATTAAATGCGACTGAAGCGTGCTACACTTAATCGCCTGCCGCTAATGAGTGAGCTAATCTTAGATGATTGATGGCTCATGGAAATGGCTGGGTACCCTGGCCTACGCGTGATGACTGGTGGGTCTGAGTGCTTAACCTTACGTCACCAACGTGTATTGTGAAATAAATAAGCGAATTTACTAGCTTTTCATACACGCTTGTAAATAAACAAGTGTTGTTACATTTAATAGAGCGATGCTCGGACCTTGTTTTTATTTGCATGCCTATCAGTGGTTTTGGCTATTTTAAGAAAATTTAAAAAATGTATAATAAATAAAAATGTATGATGTGCGATTATAAAGTAATTGGCCAGAGAAAATACGCAAATATGCATTAATCAAAATGAGGGAAATTTTGAAATTAAAATAATATAATGCAGGACACAAGCAGAAGAAAAACTATCTTTTGCAATTTTTATCAGCTGTGTTTTAATGTCTATAGGTAGATACTGAACAAGCAAACACTTACCAAAGCTTGGCCTTCTGGTCAGCCGAAGCACTTCCTGCAATTGATGTGTTAGTTGGTGAAGATGCAATATCCCAGATCCCATCTCTGTGTCCATGGAACTCCTTCAAAAGCATAACTGCTTGATTAAAGAGTAATCAAATAGAAAAACTGTGTGTCACTAAATGACATATTAACTAAATGCCTCCTAAACCATTTAAACCATTTATATTGTCTGGTGATGTTGTTGATTTGCATTATATTCGTGGAGGATGTATGTAGACACAGTAGTACAAAAATAGCGCAGCGCTGTACATGAACAAACACATGTGCGTTTTGTGCTCAGACTAAATTCAAGGAAAAAAATGACGAGCAAACCTGAACAACTCTGCATACAACATTGGCAGTCGGCTTGAAACTGGAAACAAGTTTGCTGGTGCCCGTCTTGTAAGTTGTCTTCAAACGCTGAGAGATCTGACTGGATTTCCCTTTGGCATTTCCACTTCCCTGCGTATTCAATAAGAGCGTCTTACAAAATGCATACAACCACCAGTAAGCTGTAAGGTGACCTGATTTATTTTAAAGCTGACACTGTTTCCCTCTGTTAAAACTTTATGTGAACATGGCAGAGTTTCACAAACTTTCTTTCCTCTGTGAACCCATTTTCAGAAAAAAAAAGTTTGTGACCCCTTGGCAGGTATAGCCCATAGACTTGAATGATTTATAAACGATAAATGTACAATGCTTTGTGACCTCAATATTATGGTGCGCTACCCCAGACCAACAGGTTGAGGAGCCCTGTGTTTTGGCGGTATATGAGTAGAAACCCAACAAAACTGACCATAACAAACAAAATTGTAGGGCAGTGTTAAACTAGATTGTCAACAAATGATCATGAAACTTGTTTAACAAATGCTGTGTTTAAACTGTTAATTAGATGAGTATATCAAAAACTAAACAACAAACCGAATTAATAATAATGGATAAAACCAAATAAAAACCTAATATAGAAAGACTAATAAGAATATCAAAGCCCATACACAAGTAGGTATCATTTATTTTCGTTTCAAATAATACTCTTTATTCATTTACAACAAGCGTTTAAAATGATACCTACTTCTGTATTATGGGCTTTGATATTCTTACTGTTTTACAACAACCACCAACCATTATCCTTCAAAAAAAAATAGAAACAGGCAAGAAAACTTAAAATTTGCCATAACCACACACACAACCTTTTGGAAATCTGAACCGTTTGTCTCAGACTTATCCAACCCTTGTCCTGCATCCATCGCAGAAAGCTTTTCGTTTAGCAAGGCAATGCTTTTCCGAAGTTCCACATTCTCGGCGTATATCTCACTGAACTCATCCTCGATTTGACCGAATAAATTGTGTAAACGACCCCGAACTCGCCGTGGCAGGACACTTGTGTCTGCTGCATGATAAAAACAACAACATGCATTTAGCAATGACATCTCTTTTTAATAAGATGCAATATTGTGCAACCATAGCTAATTGCGATGGCATAAATTGATTTAGTCAATGAATTTTAAATTGCAGATACAGATTTAATAGCTGAAGTAGGTGATAAATTGGTCATTATATTGCAATTTAGCAGAAAAATGTCCAACAATGCTTATCACTGCTATTTGACTGTAGTAATATGTTTTGATTAGTTCATCATAAAAAATTGTCCTAAATAGGATATCATATGATTACATTAAAATAAATCATTTACATCTACTCTAGTTACAGTAATTAATAGACAAGGTTATCAATTACCCAAGCCATCACTTTCAACATCTCTGACCGGTTGCAATTCCTTTTCACGGCTGTTGGCACGGCGAAATGAGAGATGCTTTTTGTCATCTTTTTTGAAAGCTGTGTTGTCCATTTCAAGGAATGCTATTTTGCTACGCCAGTTTAATCCTTGACTGCGGTACTGTAAAACAGGGGATTAAATGGATTAGCTGTTCCATCTGTACATAAGACAAGGTGGACTATCATAAAAATGACAGATTGTGATAAGCCTGTTTTGTTTTGGCAAAACGGTAAGGAGAATTTCTGTCTGCTGTCTGCCACAAACATAATTGAAAATATAATTTCCTTATTTATATGTGGCATGCTTTATGGAATAAGATGTTGTTTTTGCTGTGTGTCGCATTTGCCACCCATTTCCCTTATACAAAATAATGTTGCTACATTGTATATGCATAATTAATGATTCCGCATTTAATACTTTTTAATATCTAAAATGTTAGCTAAAGGTCAACAGATATGTGTGTTAACAGATCTCCTGGGCTTTCACATTTATAAGGCGATTCACCACCACAAACAGGAAATAAACTATAAACTTGACAATACCTAAATATTACTCACTTCTGACAAACAGGAAGCACAGAACTAATAAATGTAATATAAAATTTTATGTTACCTGCTGGCCTTATTTCCAGTTCAAAACAGAATTTGTAAGGTTCTCAGTTTCTTGTTACCAATCATTTTCCATGTTGTTTTAATGTGTTGGTGGAGTCAGTGTCACATTTTTATAACAAATTTACAACAACAAATTAAATCTTGATAAAATAAGAATTTTTTTGAAATATTATCGACAATATGTATTTTATTTAGAAATCATTAGAAACATTGTTTGTAGTATTTTAAAAAAAATCACAATTGGTCTTGGAAACAAGACAAGATAAAGGGGCATTAGAATGATTAATTTTTTGACTAATTTTCGATAATTCACCTTAGGTTATAATCTGCTAAAGACATAAAAGTTTATTTCTACTATTTATTGTTTTATTTTTTGGGTGCATTTAAAAAATTAGAAAGTAAATATGCATGAAAAGTAATATGTTTAAACAATATAACCAAGCTAACAATAGATTGGGTGCAGAATCATGATCTAGTCTGCATTTCATGGCATTTTGAGCTTCTGTGCCAGTAAAATTTTAATGAGATCCGGCATATCATATTTTAATGAGATCCTTCAAGTGCATGACCAAATAGACTAGTTGCACCAAAGGTAAAAACTGAACATTGCTAGTGTAACACTTATGTAAAAATCGGGTGCATGTTTTATATTTTGGGGTGCAGGTTTGGTCTTTAAAAAAACTTCCTGAATGCACTTTCTATATTTTGCAAAGTAGGATTTGGGTGTGTATTGCCAACTTTAAGATATATAATCACTACTTTATGCATACTGGAAGTTTGTGGAATCCTACCAAAACCCAAACTAATGATACCTTAGTATAAATTTAACTTAAACTTGGAGCACAATTCAGCTATTTAGGTTTACACACACAAAATATTGTGTCATAATACTATAATAGGTTAGGAATTATTATAATTTTCTGTGGCTACCATAATGAAAAATAAATACATGGCTCTTGCAGTTTGTGCTAAAAAATAACTTTGTACAAGCATAAAATGTTTTTTTGCACTTCCAGTCTGCAGTGTAACACCTGCATTGAGAAATAGATTGGACACCTCAATTTCCAAATAAGGGTTGAATTGTGGTTTCAAACGCAGGCTGAAAAAAACATGATTCAGGCCAGCACCAGCGGACCATAAAATTTCTTGCTGTACACCTGAGATCTATAGGTAAAAAGTGGGATGAAACGCAGACTTGGTCCATCGTATTTACGTCTACTTGTCTGCATATCAAAGCACCACAAACAACATTTTTTCACCGCAAAGCTGAACTCAAAAGCCCACGAATGTACTGCGCAAGCCGTGTAATGAAATAGCCTACTGAAATTTAGTGCAATAATTCCGGCTCGTTCTTGCTGCCTATCGCTATTTCCGCTAATACCTCACCACCTCACTGATAGAACGTGCGAACAAAAAAGTGCGCAAAATCGCAAAGCGTTGCACTAAATTTGCAGAAGAAACGATACTGCAACGCCACCTCGCGGTACTCTTTTTGTTTGGAATAAATAATTAACAAAAACATAATTCGTTAAGCGCTTGTTAGTTTTTATAACTAAAAAGCATTAACTAAAATCTCTACAAAAAGGATTTTAAAATATGTGTGGTAACCGAACTTTGGTTTCATTCTCTTTGCTATACCAATTGCGGTTCGGGATATTCACATCAAAACTTTGAATATGATCCTTCGGAAATATCATACTATTCAAGAAAACAGTTTGCGTAACGACGATTTCAGAACTAAAAAACGTTTCAAAGAACTATAATTAATAAATTATTTATCCTTTTTTTCTCTAAACTGGAGAATCCAGGTAAACATTTTATCACCGTTCCAAAGTTTAACACTAAAGTTCCTGACATGTCTGGAGAAATCCGGACATGTGGAAAACCTAGTTTAGGTGTGTCTAGTCAAGACAAACTATTAATGTCAATAGTGAAGACTTTTTCACAGAAAACAGGCATTGACGAGAATGACTTTGGAAAAAAACAGGCATTTGACGAGAATGAGCCAAATACGTTCACGTCTTTTTGTAAATAATTAGTTACGTTTTCTCTGATTTATAAACGCGGTTACTATTATGTTTTTGGATTAAGTAGGTGGGTTATCAAGTGAGTGTGTACTGCGCAGGCTACATTTTGGTCAAAATAAAGATGTTGAGCTGGCGAAAACGATAGAATACAGTTGACCTTTGCGGCGAACTATACGCAGACCAGGTTCACCACTACAGACAGACATATAGTCATGCTAAGCCAAAGTTAAAAAATGGTGAAGACTAAGGTAAAGTCATTTAAATAAAGTCTGATATGGGAGCCGAGCATTCCAATGTAAATTCATTTGCCTTGAATAAAATGGCTTGAAATGCTATTGGATTAGAACGTGGCTTGCTTTGTTCATCGCCTATTGCCTAATAAGAATCCGCGAGGACTTCCATAATTTTATGAATGGCCAAACACAGGGCCGAAATTCATGATTTCCTGAACTCAGATCACTGAGCAGCACGATATTCAAACGCAGTGAGAATAAAAAAGCTCTCGACCGATTTCGATTTTCGCATTGCCGAGAACGCAAACACAAAACAATAACAAATAGCGGTGTAGCGGCGAAAGTAAAAGGCACTCTCATTTTAGTTGCGCGAACGTCTGCCAGTCGGGAGCAATAACCACTGTCGGCTCGCTGGATATTGATCTCGTGCGAATTCGACCTTGTGTACCGGCAGATTGCGTTCTGATGTTGCTAGAATACTAGTTCTGCTTTCGCTTGCACCACACTCCACATGATTTTGATGATGTTGATTGTTACGCCAGTTTAAAAGCCACCGTGTATAAAAGGTGGATCCTCGCTTAATTCTTAGCAAAGCTTATCAAGGACATGAATCAGTTCATTACTGTACGTTTTGGCTGAGGCAGTGCAGGAATGCTATTACATGTTATGCAACTGTGTTTCACAAGACGTAGAATTAGCTTCGTTTTCAAACATGCAAAGCAATATGGTACAATCGACTAGAAGACTGTTAAATATTTAGCGGTATCAGACAGTGTTGTAGTGATGTAAGTCTGTCTATGACTTGACTTAAGTCAATGTTTTTAAATAACTTGGCTTGACTTAAGTTTTACATATAAAACAGTTGGCTTGATATATGTTGCGTTTTTGTTATTTTTAGTTTAGTTATTGCACATATTTAGACAAGTTTACCAATTTAACATATACTTTTGATGACCAATATTTATACTTAAAATTGACTTGTTAATTATTCAAAAAGACTTAAATTCAAACTTGATTTATTTTACGAATGACTTGACTGGGACTAAGTGATTTCCAGATGGCTTGTTTGCACTAGTATCAGACAAAAAATTGAAGACTTTTACTACCCGACACATCTTTTTGAATAAAATGTTACGCACACACAGTGTCTGGAGCTGTAATATTTGTATCCTGCCCTGTTACTTAAACAAACAAATTCCCAGTCAGTAAACATTAAAAGTGTAGTATTGAATTAAATTAAAAACTAAATTGCATTGTTATTTACAGAAAAAAAAAACTGTTTCCTGGTCTATTTCATACTTGTTTTAACAAAATAACACTTTAAAAAACCCTAGTGGTACACAACACATTTGAGCAATGATTTGCCCATCATCCAGCGACGATGACTCTGACGTTGAAAATGTAAAGGAGGAGGTATCAACCTTGGCCATTAACCCTCAAAAGAACCCAACTCGCTCACCCAGTAAAACCGACTCATATTCCGTTACATCAAATCAGGTGAGTTATTTTTTAATTTACTTTATGATTTTTTTGTCAGAGGTTAATTTAAGGATTTTAAAGTGAAAAGTAATACCAATTCTGTGATGTAAAGTAGTTATTAGCCAAATAGAGTAAGATAGGTATATATAAAGATTATAATTAATTATTATAGTTTTTGGTAAATTTTACCATTTTTGGCGCTTCTATTTTGTCCAGGGTTTATATTGCTAACAATATTTGGGTTAGGGTGCTAGTTTGGGTTTGTGTGGGTTAAGTATTGTTGGTTATATTTATTCTCCCATATTTATTTAGCCTTTTCAATTTCAATTTTGACAACTCTTTTTGTTACTGTAAAAAAATTTGTAGGATTCTCTACCAGTGCTGATTTTTTCGCTAAAATGCCTTGACAAACATAATTTGCCTATTAAGGTTTGTTGGACTGTTTATGTTTCTTGTGGTTTTAATAAAACAAATGCTTGTTTGCCAGACATTACGAATAACTTACTGATGAGAATTACCAGTATCACCCTTGTTGTAGTTTTAAAGCTTTGTTAATTACCCTTTCTATCTACACATAAAAAATAAACATGTGTAACAACATCCTTTCAAATTAAGGAAAACTGTCTTATAGAATATTTTAGCTATACTATTGTTAGTTTTATGATGTCCTGACACAGTTTTATTGTATTTCCTTCCCACAATTTATTACTGTGATCTCCCTGCCAATTTCAAATTTTATTATATCAATTTGAACTGTACATTTGTTATGGAGAAACATGTTATCAAATTTGTTTTTCTATGTTTCTCCAAGATAGGAAAAGGTAATACAAACTTTGAATGACTGTTAATTAGTTTTTAGGTTGCATACATCAAAAATTATGATTTTAATGTAAATATGTAAACCTGAATTTTTTGGGGGGGGGGGGTTAACTGGCTTTTTTATGTATTAATGTTTTCCTTTACACCTTTGCTGTCCAGGGCAGCAGCCAATCTTCGGTGAGGGGTGTGTCACCGTCGCCGTCGGTTACCAGCGAAGATGCTGAGGCGAAAGCGCGACAAAGGGAAGAGGAGGAAAGAAAAATGAAACTGCAGCTGTATGTCTTTATCCTCCGCTGCATTTCTTATCCCTTTAATGCCAAACAGCCAACCGACATGGCAAGGAGACAAACCAAAGTAAGTTTATTGGTTCATTCTGGTGCATTCTATATGGCCTTTTGTTTTTTGTTTTATTTGTACCATCTATCAATTGTCATCAAAAGGATTCTATAGATCTGGAAAGCTTTGAGAATGGGTCCTTTACTTAACTGCTAAAGTACAATGTACAAAATATAGTTATTTTAATAATTTGCAATATATAACTTGATGATGAATCTCAAAGCAAAAAAGATTTTGTAAATTGACATTATTTTGATAAAGAAAGTTCAATACATACTTGTATAATCATCATCAGTTAATGTCTCATTTACTCAACCTTTTTGGATTTGTGATTCATTATCAAGCTACATTACAGATCTATGCATAGTATCTTGTAATATATACTTTTTGAAAAGCATCATGTTCATTATGGTTTTTGTATAATTTGTAGGTTAGGACCCTGGAAACTGTCTTTTACTCAAAAGATATCTATTTCTATTTAATTTTAATTGTTTAATTAAATAATTAATTAACCTGTATACAAGGATTTTACATAAATACCCCCTGAAAACATCTTACACTTTATTGTACTTTTTTCAATACAGCAAACTTTAAACAATTAAGATAGGTAGGTTCTTTGGGCGGTTCCCATTTTAAGTCCTACCGTATTTTGATTATGCTGAACAAACTGACTGTGTTTGCTGAAGAACCCGTGTTTTCTTCTGCTATTTACAGTGGCTATTACTGCCATATGCTCTGTGTTTTGTCTAATTTTAGAAATAAAATGTGTATGTCCCTATATATAGTGTATCTCCGTTGTTCAAAAATGTTTTCTATTTGTTATACATATGTTTCTACAAAGCCTAATCGCAACATTATATTCCCAAACATCTTTAAAAAAAAAGCAAAACTTTTATAATTTACATGTTATCTTTCAACAGAAGTTTAACTTATACCTAAAAAAAGAACTGCACTAATCCCTGAAAATTGGTTTAAAAACTGAAATCAAATTATTATCCCAATGCTTTCTCAAATAGATATTTTACAAATACACATCTTATAGAAAAATATTTTATTCTAAGCTTTCAATTATTTCAAAGCTAATTAGCATTGGGGCATTCGATGCTGTGCCACTTAAAGATATTGCCTTCAATTTCGCCAATCAATTTTCAAGGTGCACTTTGTGTCAACTTTTCTCAAACCCGGCATCTAGGTGCGCTCATTGATTGAAGTGGGCGCCCAATCAATGCAAAATAGAATGCTTGCTGAGAGCCCCTGGGATTTGGATAGCTTTACTGGTTGATAAGCTCCATTTGCCGAACCCACAACGGTTGGCAGTTAAATTATTCATTATATATTTATGTGGCTGCAACTGTAGCAGAGGGCAATTGGTTTTTCAAATATGAAAAAGTTGGTCTGACTCATTTTCAAATCTCACATTTATTCTTTCGTTTGCATGCATCGTATTTATTTTTTATGTTCTGCATTAAGAACATCGTAAAAGTCTTTTGGCAGTTAAAAAATGTTAAACTGATTTTTTTTGTGCAAATTGCCAATTTTATGCAGTGCAAAAGTAAAATACCAACAAACAACCTTTTTTATCCAAGATGTTTAAACCCTTTGTAATTGTGAAGTGCATTGCAGTTGTCACACTTGTCTTTCCTTTATTTCATCAGTTTGCATAATTCATAGGTCTTTGTACAATTTCAATTCGGTCTGACTTTGTTACTGCTGCTTTTCTATTCGTGTCAACCCTTGCGTTTTAACCATGCATTTTGGTGTGTTTCACAATTTTTTTTCACTGCTTGTGTGGTTCCAGGTGAACAAGCAGCAATTGCAGACTATCAAGGACAGATTCGGCGCCTTCCTTAATGGAGAAACGCAAATTGCGGCAGACGAGGCTTTTAGTATGGCCGTTTCCAGTTATTATGAGGTGCCTATGATGTATTTTTATTCTGCCGATATTTATGCAGCAAACTATTTTAATGCCTAACCTAGAAAACCTCTACAGATTCAACAACAAAATACTGATTTTAATAGAGATAGACCGTAAACCGGTTTACCGATAATATCGCCCAATCTTTGGCTTCGTCCAATATATCTGTATCGGTAAATGCACGCCGATACTTTGGCCGCTATTTTAGTAGGAAAATATGATATAACTTTTCCTGTACATCTTACCCATTTTTGGATAAAAAAATTTTGGTTTTAGCATCACACCAAGTTAATATGTAAAATAATACGTTAATAATTAATGGAAGTGTATAAACTAAAACGTTATTTGAGTTTTATTTTCAATTAGTTCAAGTTTGGAACATTTCCCAGGTATTAAAAAATTCTATACCGGGTATCGGTTTACAAAATTGTAAAAAATCGGGTATCGTTATAGGTCAAAAACAGTGATATCGGTTGATCTCTAAATTTTAACTTTTCTAAGTGTTTGCCAAGCAATACCTCATACCGATAACCGTATTTTATATGTATATACTTGAGATACAGTAATAACTTCAAAAAGAATTGAACATACAATGTAAATTATTCTGTGTATTCCCCTTTTTAGGCATACAACTTTCCATATGAACTCAGCTTGATACTGACCGCAGTAAACTAAATTCTTTGTTTTGTCAGACGTTCCATGAAAGTAAAAGCGAACCACTATTTTGTTTTCAAACAAACCACAAAAGTTTAAAACTAGGAAATATCTTTGTTTTTAAGAAAATCCCAAATAAAATTTTTATAGTAAAATGTTAACAAAAAACAGCCCGTAAATGAATTTATCTGACTTTTTTGTATCTGACTTTAATTGCTGGATGTATACTTGTTAGGTTTTTCTCAAAAGTGATCGTGTTACAAGGATGGTACAAAGCGGGGGTTGTTCAGCAAATGACTTTCGCGAAGTTTTTAAAAACAACATTGAAAAGAGAGTAAAAAATCTTCCAGAAATCGACGGACTAAGCAAAGAGACAGTAAGTTGTTATCAAACCTTTAATAGAAAAGTCAATCTATAACTCATTGCAAATTTTGTTTTATTTTTGAATTATTTTAGGTACCGTAATTAAAATTAACAGCATATTTCCATAAATTATATTCCACACAGCAGTAAAACATTCCTATTTCGCTAATAATTTTTTCTAATAAGCGTTTGTTTTTCTTAATAGTGGGCTACAGCCCACACGTATAGATTTGAATAAGTACTGTCATAAAAGGCATGTCAGCATCAAATTCTTGAAAAATGTAGCTTAAGTGTTTGCACAAAGTCAAGAATGAGCAAATATAACTTTCTTGGCTTTATTTACCTTTCCAGGATTTCGGTATAACTTTTTGTCATAAACCATTAATTTAATTGGTCACTTGGTCAACGGCCATTGACTGTGGCTGAAATGTCAATAAGGATTATAATTTTATTGATTTCTCTTTTACATCAACCTTTTTAATCAAAAAAAGTAAACCATTACACATTTACACCTGTTTAACCGGGTAGGCGAGATCCTAGACTCTGAAGTATTAAATAATAATAGCATATCAGAAAATATTTCTCTCAGGAATTTTTAGTACAATTAGAAGTAACCATGAGTTGCTTCTTAATTAAATTCCCAGTCTTAACCAAACATCATTCTGGTTGCCTTGTTTCATAAGTAATCGGTATTCAATCTAACCTGCTTACACTCAACATTTAATCACAAATTTGTACTCAAGTCACTACCAAAGATATTGATTTAGTGTAACACTTCAAAGGCTTGGATTGATTGTAATGGGTTTTGTGGGGATCAATAGGTGTTCTTACAAAATCCCAAGGTAAGCCGCCATTGACTGCTGATTAATCGAGCACCTGTTGGGGATTTTTTAGTAAAGAATAAATAGCAGTCAAATTCATCTTTTGTTTGTTTGTAATGTCTTTATCCGTACAGTAACATATTGTATATTGTTGCAGTGCTTATAATCAGCTTGCCATTTGATTGGTAAAACTTTAAAAACAAATATATTTTGTAATAATTTTTGTGGTAATTCTATGTTGTAGTACACTAGGTTGTGTGATTAATGTAGTGCCAAGTACCATGTAGTTTAAGTCCAAATTGACAGCTATTAGTGATCTTGCCCAGATAAATACTGGAAAAGTGTTGGTTTGTCAAGTCAATTGCTTTTAAAGTTGCCTGTAATCTGACCTATTACAACCTTTCACATGCTGTAACAGTGCAATACGCTTATCACCATTAGTGATCTATTGGATTACATGGAGCCGTTTCTTAAAGGGCATGCTCCTAATTGCTTTTTAATGCAACATGTCGTGCTTGCAAGGGCCACTCTATTGCGTCTAACCTAGATTTAAGACTACATGTTGTGTGTTTTAGTTGGTCAACTTGGTAGTAGCAGTTAAGACAGTTTGATATTAAATTAGTTCAAAATTATGTTTTGTAACAAACACATTTTTGGCTATCGAAACAAGGGAACATTTCAGATTTATGTTACCTCATTTTAATAGGGCCTTTCTTTGGTTATGGAAAAATACAAAAAATTCACAAATATTTATAAATATATATGTTTTGATTTATTTTGTGGAACTGGAAAAATTCGACTTTAGTTCTGCACGTAATTCTTTTTTAATATGTCTGATATATCTTATATTGTATATTATGGATATCTTTTAGTTAGGGCTGTTTTCCTAGATGATATGATTTGCCACTATGTTCTATGATGATGAAGATATATATATATATACAGAGTGGGCTAAAAGTAGGCTTACAGTTATAAAAAGTAGGGTTTGGGTCTAAAAATGAATTTATTGTTTTGGGGTTCTTCTCATACACCTCGTTTTTTACAACCGCCCAAAAAAAGAAATACATTGGTGTCAGGTCAGGTGAGCGTGGTGGCCATTCAATGCTACCTCTTCTTCCAAGCCAACACTGTGGAATATATATATATATAATAAAATATATTTATATACCCTTTTTTGTTCCAATTAAGGTTCTATCTTCTTGGATGGCAAAATTCGATGCGATATACCGAGGTGACGAAGACGCTCGTCGCACCAGCAACCGTCTGCCTGCCTCTGCTGCCTCTGAGCTGATTCTTAGCAAGGAGCAGCTGTACGAGATGTTCCAGAACATTCTCGGAATAAAGAAATTTGAGCATCAGCTCCTTTACAATGCCTGCCAGGTGAGATCGCTGTTCAAATCATTGGTGCTAAGCCGTAATTACCTTATCTACATTTTACCCTCAGGTTTTTGAGATAAGTGGTATTCAATGTATAATCAAGCTAAAATATTAATAAAGGTACCAACGAGATATTTTTTCCTTGTGTATGACTGTACAGTCTGTACTGAATTGTTGTGTGTTGAAAGCCTGCAAGGTTTACATGAACCTTGACACTCCTTACAATTGCAAATATTCTAGTAAAGTATAAAGAAGGGTGTGTCTTTACGGAATCCAAAACCATTGGCAGCAGGTTTCTGCTTGTTGATCACTGTTTCGCTGACGTGTATATAAACAATAAAACTCAAAGTTTGAAAACCCGAGTAAATCATTCGCGTTAAGCAACTGACGATGCCACATGCCAGTGTAGGCGAAATATATATTCCTTTAAATTTAAAACAAATGTTTGATCCTGGTTTTACTCGGTTTTTTAAACTTTGTTGTTTATTTTACTAAACATTAGGCTTTATAATGCTTTTGTCTTTCAAAAAGTAATTAAAAACGCTTTCTGTTGGCCGAAATTTGCAATGGCTACATTTAGTTATTTATTTATTAACTTTTCTTAGGAAAGGCTTTAAAAAAAGGTATGAAAAAAGTAGTTAAGCGGTGGTTTTGCAGTAAACGATGTAGATTTAAATTGGCCGTAATATTATTTAGTTTCCTTTTTTGTCATGATATCTTTATTGCAGATTTGTGGCAGCTTGCATTATCGTACCTGAATATTGATTTGGTTTTCTGTTTGCTTTAAGTCAGTGCTTCCCAACCTTTTTCAGTTTGCGGCCCACTTTAAATGCAAGGTTTATTGTGCAACCCACAATGAGATTAGCCAAACGAAAAAGTTACCTAAAACCTGCATCTTTACTACTGGCGTACTACATAGTTAATACACAACGCGTCTAATTGTTAAGTATTTGTGATATTGTTGCATAAATGTTACATAGATAATACAGTGATTTCCCGATCTATTAGATAACTGTAACAGTTAGAAAAGATTCGCGACCCACCTGAAATAGCTTAGTGACCCACTGGTTGGGAACTGCTTTAAGCATCACCCACTTATGATTGTATTTTGTCATATTTGTAGTTGGACAGTTCAGACGAACAGGCTGCTGCAATCCGTCGTGAGCTAGACGGAAGAATGCACGCCGCCGACAAAATCGAGGGCAAAAACAGGTTTCCAAAGTTTTTTCGCCGGAACCAGGAAATCGAAAGTCAGCTGCAGAATCAATATATTGATGAGCTTCGATCGCAGGTTTGAAAATCACACTGTGTACCCAATATATGTTAATATGCGGAAATATTAAATTAAATTTATCAATTAAATTATTGATCTGGGTGAAGAAATGAACTTAAAATTGTGAATAGGTTGACACAATAAAGTCCCCTGGGTAGACAGTTTACTTTTTTTCTTTTTTTTTTTTTGGCTGACTAAACGCGTGCATTTGACGATTATAAAAACTGAACAGCAAGTCCCGCAAAAGTCTTGTGTTATGCTTTAAAATTTCTTTTTAAAAAAAAAATTTTTTTAAGACTTTCCATATTACTAGTTATTTAGCATTTTATAATAGGTCAAATGGTCAAGGAATCGATAGTCCTAAAAAAGCAATACAAAATTCACAATAAGTTAGTCAATGATAGAATCAAAACTCGCGTTTTTTATCATCGCATATAAAAGTTGTTGTCCATTCGATCGCGTGTCTATCAAACGCTGTCTGTCACCATACTAAAACACTCTTTGAACTATAAAAAAACAAAACGTATGTAGGTTAACCTTCTGATGGCCAACCTCGAATCTCTCCCAGTATCGAGGGGTAGCAACGAAAAGTCGTACCCTCTGCGCGGCTTTCGTCGCATGCAAGCCTCGCCCATGTCAATACTGGACAACTCGACCGAGGACGAAGTTTCGCTTTCCAAAGCCGACGTCACCCTTCAGTTCACGTTAGAGGTAATTTAATAAAAAAAAGGGGGGGAGGGGAGGGGCTACACGGGCAGTCGGGCAGTATTTAAGATGTTGACAAAAAGCAGAAAGGCTTTCTGGTGTAAATTCTGTGTTGTGTTTTTAGTGTGTCTTTACACTATTTTTGCGGTTTAGCATGGTAAAACAATTCCACAAATTTATATCGCTATGTACTTGGGAATCGATGGTAGTTGAAGAATTTTGCCGATGGTGTAAAACACTAATATAAAACTTCACAAGCGTCCTTAGCGGATTTTATTTGTGCTTTACCGTCTATTAAGTATTCATTTCTGCCATACATCGAGACGAAATATCTCATTATTTTATCCATTACATGGTTGCCACAAAGTCTTCGTACGTCATTGAGTTGATTTCTGTATCGAAACCTTATGGTTTTTAAAAGTCTTTGAATTGATTTTATGTCCAGCTTGAGTTACGTGTTTTAAAAGTGTCGCTGAACGAAATAAAAAAAAATGTTTTTCAATAGTGTTGAGAATGGCATTTTTATTGTTTTCTTGACGAGTAAATTTAAAAACTGTCGAGCGATCCAATTTATAAAACTGTTCTGCAAAGGTTTGGTCACATGTTTTTGTTTACAAAATTTTGACGATTTAATACAGGACAGGTTGAGTTTCATAAAGGTAAGGCTCGTTTGTTTTCTGGTTTTGCAAAGGTGACCAATTAATTGTTGTATAGCAAGCCTTGGCCTCACTTTTAAAGTCGCCAACGGATGGGTCAAAACATTGCCAGGTGTCCATTTTAAAAATTTAAAATCTACAAATTTTCTTTGAAACGTCTTTAAATGTCTTTACCCTGCATTAGCTCTCAGCAAAATAGAATACTCACAAAAAGAAACGTCTTGCACTGCCAAAGGTCGTTATCGTAATATATTTATATTAAAAAACGTATCCAAACTCCTTCAGGTTGTGGTGATCGAGGTGCAGGGATTAAAGTCGCTTTCTCCGAGCCGAGTTGTCTACTGTACAATGGAAGCAGATGGTGGCGAAAAACTACAAACCGACCACGCTGAAGCTTCAAAGCCTGTGTGAGTAGTTTTATTTGTTTGTACCAAAAAAAAATTACACAAAACGACAAACGAATTTACACAAAAGGGCTAATCGAAGGTAAATGTTTTCTTTGATCCGAAGAGCGAAAATCAGCTTTCCTTTTCGGAGCATCTTTTTTTTTCTTTTCGGGGAATATTAAAAAAAAATATTTATTTCACTTTTTACCAATTAAAAAAGCACAGGTATACCTTTCATCATTTTACAAACATTGTGTGGACCTCCAATATATAAATAAACTATTAAAACCAGTTTACGGATTACTAGTTCAGCAAATATTTAATTCTGCCCTTTTTATAGTTCGAACGGAAGAGATTTTGAATCGAAACGAATTGTTTTCACGAGAATCATTGTATCATAAACAAACTTAATAAAAAGTTTGGTGTGATGTACATATGGCCGAGCCATGCAAAATTTGGACCTATAATTTTATGTGGGTTAGGCCTGAGTACAACAATGGTCAACGAAATAGAGAGATTGCGCATGCTTGACGCGATGTTCAGGTATACGATAAACGGAAGCCTTAAAAATAGCTCGAACTTTCGTTTTCAACGGCCAACAACTATTCTTGAGTGCTGACGCCAATATTGCAACTAGTGGAACTAATGTAACTGACCCTTATGGTAATTCAGTCGTTCCCGTGATGTCTTGTATCGGGACTTGATTGCTTGCAACATAAGAAACCTCGCTTTTCTATTGTCTATTCAGTTCCCGAAATAGGCGTCTCGCAACACTTCTCGGTAACATACCTAACCTAGGCGTGGTGACCAACCGCTGGGGATTTTTGATTCGCAGATGCCCGACCGGATATTTTGCGCCATTGATGTGTCTGCAAACGGGGAACTTTTGTACGGGGAAAGCGCGTAGACCAGGGTTGCCACCAAGTCTTTGAATCCTTAAAATAATTTCTTTGCAAAAATTTGCGTATTGAAATTTTTTGTAATTTTTCTATTATGTATTTAATGCCCAGCTTAAGCTATGTGTTTAAAACTGCTTTTCTAAAACAGTTCTTTAACTATTCGCTATTGGATTGACTATGGCATTTATACTGTTATGTTATCGAATTGTTAAAAAAAAAACGCCGAGCTATTCCAACTCGTTAAAAAAGTCTTGAAACCCATTTTTTAATAAAATTGTGTGGCAAGCCTGGCATAGACTTGTTTAACGACCTTTTTATCTTACAAGGTGGGACACCCAGGGGGACTTTACCACGACCCACCCCTTGCCCCAAGTCAAAGTGAAGCTCTTCACCGAAAGCACGGGAATGCTTTCGATCGACGACAAGGAACTGGGAAAGGTGACCACGCATTATTTGACCCTTAAATCGTTTTCGGGTTTTCGAACATAATCGGAAAAGGTGACCACGCAATTTTTTTACTTTTTTTTCAACCCTTTCCTGGTTTTCACAGTTAGTCATAACTGGCCAACGGCGTGTTGAAATTCATCGCAATCGCGTCGCAATTGTCGGTAACTGCGGTTTGGTATTTTTATCCGTGACCTCACTTTCGTTTACTCATCGATATTGATGATGTTATGTACTGTATATGTATATATAATGTATAGTATTGTATATACACACTCCATTGTTTTGCTATTTAGGTGTTAGTCGATTACCCAGTGTCAAACGATGGTTTTCACAATGCATTATTTAGAATTCGCGTAAACAAAAATCGTAAAGTCGTTTTGATCCGTCAATACTAAGCATTGTGCACCAACTTATAGTGATAACTACTAACTCGGCTACAGCTTGTTAAAATTCATCCCAAGTTCTGTTTTTGTCAGTGATCGCCGTTCAAAATGTTTTTTTTACTCACTGAAGTTTTGTTTATCAAACGATGTTAATGCTATTTACCAAATCACTCGTCGACTACAGCAGGTTGAAATTGACTGGAAGTGACTATAGCGCTCTATTTCTGTCAGTGACCTTCTGTGTTGCTGCCATACGCAGTTAAGTTTTCCACCGCTTTTTGTTGGACTAGAGTTAAGGTTGGTTCACAATACACGCTTCGGTGTTAACGTAAAACGTTTTTAAAAAAAGGATTCGGTTGCGGAAATTCAAAATATTTCAACTTTGACCCTTTCGCTTAGAAGCGAGGAATTTTGCCGTTAACGCAAAAACGCGTCTTATGCGAACCAACCTTTATTCTTTCGTGTTGTTGAATCCTTTTTTTTATTAATAATGTGGATTTTGAC
Organism: Ascidiella aspersa; assembly: GCF_963924565.1. Classification (NCBI taxonomy): domain Eukaryota; kingdom Metazoa; phylum Chordata; class Ascidiacea; order Phlebobranchia; family Ascidiidae; genus Ascidiella; species Ascidiella aspersa. The sequence continues at coordinate 29,395,147 of NC_139448.1, read as the reverse complement.
AACTGCTTTACTCCCAGGTCGTAATACACCCAACACCGAACAGCCCCAAATCGCCAGAGTGGTATCACATGCTGGTGCCGAAGAACAGCCCAGATCAACAGGTGTGCAATGTTAAACAGAATTTGCTTTAATGCCAACATCTCATTAGACCAAAATCGCTCTTCCGGTATAAACGAAGTTGTAACTCGACGTTTCGGCATATTTTCATCAGTGGAGCTGTGTAATGTGCTCGCTGTTATCACATGTGCGACTGACAATCGATTCAACAAAATTTTAAATTTGAATAAGATTTTTTAAGATTGTTGTGTTTTTTAACAATAAACATATATCGTCTGCGTTAATTACTGTGTTTTATTCAAAAAATCAAAATAGGCCACCACCCACCTAAAATGAACATGTCAATGTTTACAATTTATGTAATTGATATGCGTCGGTCGACTATAGTTCTTGTTTATCATTAATCACTAACACTTAGCGTATCTGGCACTCGTTTTTATTTTGCGAACCCATACACAAAGACAAGCACCCTTTAGCATTACTCAAGTATATAATCCCAGCAAAATTGCTTTTGTACCACCCACGAAACATGCAAACTCATATCGCCTTCCAACTTGGTCCTATCGCTTTTCAATTGTACGAATGTACGTATACAGCGGTATAACAAAAAATTGTGTCAAAATGAGTGAACAATTGCTTTGGCCCATTTTAGCCGTAGTCAAACCCATATTTACGACAGCCTTGTTTACTCGCTTCGCCGCGCTCCCAATAGAGCTTTGCTTTTCGTAATATTTTAACGACGGTCTGTCTCCGTGTTGAAAAGCTGTTGTCTTTCGCCTAGATCCGCATTAAGCTGGCGATAAGGATGGACCGTCCGCTCAACATGAAGCACTGCGGCTACCTGTGGGCGCAAGGCCGCACCGTTTGGAAGAAGTGGAAAAAGCGATACTTTATTCTTGTACAGGTAAAGGATTTGCGTCTAAATCGCGTGCAGTATGTAGGTTGTTTAGCAATTTGTCGGGTTGTCGGAAATGCCGGTGTTTTGTAGTTTGAAGCCAAAAATAACATTTTGAGCCAAAAGACAAAAACGATACCGATGCTTCAAAATGTTACCTACTTTTATGTGGGCTTTAAAATTCTAACTATTTCTAACCATTATCTGAAGATTTGTGCTAAATGTTCATAAAATGCTATCTATCTCCTATATTGACTTTAGAGTCCCCCCTACGTATAACTACAAGCTCTCACCATTATCTTTTCGATTTGTTCGAAATGTTAACAAAATACTACCTACTTCTATATTGACTTTGATATTCCTACTAACGTAAAACCTTCAATATCATGTTCGAAACAAAAACTGTGGTTTATAAAACCGAAAAGGCAAATTAGTCGCATGAAAACAGAGTTTAAGTTACTGTATTTAGCGAACACACCACTGTCTTAAGTTTTTATAAAGCATGTTTTCTTGAAAACTATAATGTCGAACTGAAATTGTAAATCGTGTAGCACAAGAAGATTCATCGTATGTTCGTCCGCAACAAGTATATGCGAAAATACTTGACTGCTTCTTTCGTAAGAGTGAAAAATTAACGCCTAACTGCAATGTGCTGTATCGGTCAAATATCGATAATTACCAACCTGGAATCACTATCTGCTTCGATTCAACGTTATCGTACGTCTCTAGTAACTATCGTTACCTAAAAGAGAACGCCGCTCTGAACCAGGATTACCGGACATTGACATTATTGATTATATCGGACAGTCAAAATGCCCCTCTGCTCTTTTCCTATAATCAATATTAAATTTTTACGACCTCTTCTTTACTATCGGGCCCACAAAATCTCAGCGGGTTGTACTTATTTTTCTCCAAACAATTCGTCCTCTCTTGTATTTAATCATTTTGTTTCAACTGAAAAGAAAGTTTGACCATTGTTTGCATTCATACGGTACAATTCCCATGAGGTAGATTTTGGAAATAGACAATGTCAGCTATTGTACAGGCCAAGTTTTCGCAACATATAATTGCACTGGCGGATCCTATTCTTATTAAAAGGAAAAAGAGACCGAGGCCGAAAAATTTTTCTTGATCGGTCTGATCTGACCCCGAGCCGTAGTAATGTGTCCGGTAATTCGTATTTTACTTCAATGTCCGATTTTTTTGGCAAAAAGTATTGTCTTTCGATTCGATATCAAATGACGTCACTACTATGAACAAAATTACCAAACTGATAAAAAATCAAAACTTCAAATATACCATTGCAGTAGTTTATATAATTAGATTTGTTAAAATCGGTTGTGAGCAAGATTCGTCAAAAGTCCAAAATAGCTGTAAGAGAAATACATAGGCATGGTTTACATTATTTAAATGCGAATTTATATATATACTATTTGCCAGTGTTGTAAACAAGTCATTTTAAAAAGACTTAAGTCCCAGTCAAGTTGAAGTCCAAGTCAAGTCTTTTCGAATAAATAACAAGTCAAGTCCCAGTCCAAGTCATCATTTGCGCAAGTCAAGTCCCAGTCAAGTCATAATTAGAGCAAGTCAACTTCAAGTCATGTCCTTGTCATAAAAATAAAACGTTAAACCCATTAGAATTTTTACTCGTATGATTATGAACAATAACTGAACTAAAAAATAAGGAAAAGGGAACATAGATCAAGCAATTCGTTTTTTGTGCAAAAATTTGGACAAATAGCTCAATTTTAATAAAAAAATACTTAAAGAAATGCTTTATTTCAACCCAAGTCATTTGTTCAAAAACTTAAGTCAAGTCAAGTCATTTGTCCGAAAGACTTAAGTCAAGTCAAGTCATTTTGCCCAAATGAAGTCAAGTCAAGTCATTTAAAAACAGTGACTTAAGTGCACTTAAGTCAAGTCATTGACTTAAGTCATTACAGCACTGCTATTTGCTTTATGTTATGTTCTCTTACAAAAAATACAATTAGAAGGATTGAAGCGTCAAAGCTTTGCTGTTACACTATAACGCTTTATAGGATTCGGGTCGACGCGAAAAAAGGTTGACAACCACTGCAAAGAAGCATGGGCAAACGGGTCCCGGCCCGACGGTTTCTGACCAGGCGCGATTCTAGAAATTTTATTTGAAGTGGCACGACAATTTTTTTAGGATGACGTCACAAAGTTACGTCAAAATGTGACGCACCACACGGATCGCCTTTGGGCCAGCAAAAAAAAAATTAGGGGAGAGGCATGACCACGCGTCCACCCTTTTGATACTCCCCTATTTCCGAACCCCTGGCTAACGACTTATAATTGGCACAGGTGAGCCAGTACAACTTCGCGATGTGCTCGTACCAGGAGCGCAAGACCGAACCGAACGAGATGATGCAGCTGGACGGCTTCACGGTCGACTACACACAGGCCGACCTGGACCACGAGGGTGGACGCGCCTTCTTCAGCGCCGTAAAGGAGGGCGACTCGGTCCGCTTTGCCAGGTGAGAGTTTTTTTTTAATTACAGTAATCACTAATCAGGTGGCAGTAAATAACGCCAAATTGTATGGAAATCTTGACAAGCTTTCGCACAACCGCGCTTTAATAAGTCAAAGCAGAAATAAAAGCAGCAATGCTTTTAAATGAAAGCAATGCTTTTATTTCTACTTTGACCTGATGATCCTCGGTTGTGCAAAAGCTTGTCAAGATTTAAATACAATTTGTCGTTATATGCTACCCGATTACCCTATTTAGAATTAGGCAAATAGATTGCTAGTTATTTTACAGTTGTTGTGGTTTTAACTTGACAATTTTAACGCCTATGTTAGCTTGGTTTGTAACAAATGACATTGTAAGGTTTATAAAAGCATTACTTATGCGCCAATGTCAACAGGATAATCTGCTCGCAGATTAGAAATGACGCAATAACTCATGTCCGGAAACAAGTTCATAAAGCGAAAATTTATTTTCTTTGAAAATTTGCGGACGCGATAAAAGTGCTGCGTTAAATGTTACTCTTGTGGATCGTTTCCATGTGACCGAGTGCTGTGCTCTATAGCGAAGGCATAATGTATTCACCAGGACTGAGATAACTCTTTACCCCTAACCCCTAAAAATAGAAAAAAAAATAGAAAAAAAATAGAAAGGTGATCACTTCGATTTAATGTTTGTATAGACCAGTGCTTCCCAACCTTTTTCAGTTCGCGAACCACTTTTAATGCAAGTTTTATAATGCGACCCACAATGATGTATGACCAAACGAATGAACGACAAATTAATGATGAAGGGGACGATGTATAAACAATTAACATTCAATACGTACTGAAATGTTAAACGCGACACTACACATCTAATCCTTATGTATTTGTTGTTGCATAGATGTTGCATAATTACAATGCGATAATTTCCCAATCTAATAGTAAACTGTAACATTTAGAAATGCTTTGCGACCTACCTGAAATAGCTTCGCGACCCACTGGTTGGGAAGCACTGATATAGATTATTGGGCATGAGATAACGGGAAACTAAATTGGAGTTTTAGCGACGTGATTGCACCACCAGAAGATTAGACACTATTTTAATCTCAAATTCGTTTACAGCAAATATATTAAAATAACGAAGTACATTCCGTTTATAAATGTTTGCCACAAAGTTTTCACACTACTTTTGATAAATAAAATACCACTATATTTTCATATTTGTGAATTCGGTATCAACGGCAGATATAAACTAATAGATTATTGTTTACATTACAGCCGGGTTTATGGCTTAGGTCACGACACCCAAGGGCTAACCTGGTTAGGTTTATTGACATTTGTTCTAAGCAAGATTCTCCGTAATTTACCAAAATTGCGGCAACGTTACAACGACCTGGCCAATCATAATAAAGTTCACTATAAGCTTATAAAAAGTTAAGTAAAGAAAATTGGGTCGCCAAAGTTTTGCTGTTAAACTTATACGCTATATACTTAGACTTTCTTTTCTGACTTTCTTGTCTGATAAAGTTTAAAGTATATTGCAACCATTTAAAGCCATTGTCATCCTTAACGTGTAAGGGCGAGGTGATATCTTCATATTATACACATTCAGTTTGTCATTAAACTTATACGCTTAGTATTTAGGTCGCGGCGAAAAAAAATTGAGACACACTCCCTTACAGCAACGAACCAGGTCGTCTCAAAAATATCAAAAGCAACCCCACTTCACATTCTCCAATAGCGAACATCTCTTTCCTTTTTCGTTTTAGCGACGACGAACAGGACCGCATTCTGTGGGTGCAGGCAATGTACCGAGCCACCGGCCAGTCGCACAAGCCAGTGCCGCCCACCCAAGTGCAGAAGCTAAACGCCGGCAAACACGGACAACTCGACGCGCCCGTGTCGCAATTCTGTGAGTTTTCTGTTTTTCTGTTTTGTGTTTTTGCAAATAAGTTAATTTATAATACGATTTTTGATAATTATTTCACTTTGACTTGAGTGGAGTCGGCAGCGTCATGTTGTTGTCTCACGAGATTAATATTAGGCAACTTTGCGGACGACATATATATAGCGAATTTTAAATTGGAGTCCAGTTATTTTGCAAACGATTTGACTTGCCCTTTATTTGACATGGCATCAATCGACTTGACTTAATGGGAGTTTTTTTCAAATTACTTAAAACTTAGCTTTTGAAAATAAATGCACTTAAAGGTAATTTGCAAATAAATAAACCTTCAAGCTTCAAGTAAATTGACTTGAACTTTAATTACTATGGTAAGGCTTAAAGTCAGCTTAAAGTAGTTTTGTAAATTACCTTAGCAGGACTACGGTTTCGTATTTAATTTGACTTGATATTTCGTTATTTTGGGAATAACTTAATTATGTTGGACTTAAACTACTACGCTTATTACTTATGTTGGACTTAAAGTTACGTTTAAACGATTTGTGTTGGCCTTTATTTTTTTGGAAATCAGTACACCCTGGATTTATATTATTTGTCAATTGCTCGCATTCCACGAAAATAACTACGGCCATTTTGACTATTCTTAAAGGATAGTAAATAAAAGTTTTTTAACTGAAAACTCGCTTACCTTATCCGTCATTTGACTTCAGACGCGGACCGGGCGCGCAAGCACGGCATGGACGACTTTATATCGGCCGACCCGTGCAAGTACGACCACTCGTCCCTCTTCGAGCTGCTGCAACGACTCACACTTGATCATCGGCTCAACGACTGCTACTCCTGCCTGGTGAGATACTTTCGTTTCTTCAAGAGGCTAGGCGTATTTCGGGAAATAAAAAAAATTGATTGAATTCTTTTTTGTACCACGTACACACAGAGAGACGCATATAGAATCGTTCTATTTGGTTTAAAATGCCAGACTTTTAAAGGAGACGTTACGTATTGATCATACATCAAACAGTTTTGGAAAACTAGTTGTGACAAGTTTACGTCACAAACCATAATAATGGATTTATTTTGTTAAACTTTAAAATTGGAGAGGTGTCTCCCAAATACGTTTTGGTTACACTGTGCGAAGAAATCTATAGTTTTTAAGTTGGTATAAAAAATGTAATACAATTTTGTTATCTGCTTTTTACGTACATAACCAGAATATATACCGTGTCAACGCACCTTCCTACTCAATTTTTTTATAAAAAAAATTCTCGTGTACAAAATCGATAGTAAACGCTTTCCAATAGGATTGTTGTTTGCTAAAAAATCTATTTACCGAATGAATATTTGTATAGAATAACGCCTTGCGTTAACTATAGTTTGGCGAAATTATTCCCTCTTTCAGTTGTTAATCGTATGAACTAAATTATGTCCGATAATTTTAAATCGCAGCCCATACCGGATGCTAAGTGGGATATGGTAGTATCGGTATTCGTTTGATACTTGGGTGGTAACGGTGCCGATACGATACTAAAGTAATATAATAATTTCAGCAATGTCTATTTATTTCCACCTTGAAAGGTAAGTTTATAAAACAGTTTTTAATGTTTTTGTTTTTCAGGGCTGGTTTTCGCCTGGCCAGGTGTTCGTGCTGGACGAGTACTGCGCCCGCTACGGAGTGCGTGGATGCCACCGGCACCTCTGCTATCTCGCCGGTAAGCTCTAAACTATTTGCTATAGAATCGTCACGACAGTTTTTTTAACGCACTCCGAGCAATTTTTTTTGTTCAAAACCAAATCTGCAGTTTTGAGTCATTTTTTCTTCTAGTAGAAATTTTGAATTGTACATTTTTTTAAACATTTCGCCTGCAGATAAGTTTTTATTTTATAATATGGTGTATATGAAGTCTAAAATTAATGTTAGCTGGTTTAACTTCATCGCTGATGGACAAACTACATGGTAAAACATAAAGTTAAAACTGTGTTAACCGCCTGTTCCTACTGATGTTTTCAAACTTGTTTCTATTGTATTAAGTGTTTTGTTCGAAAATGTTAAGAAAAATCGGATTTAACCAAAATGTGTAATAGATTACCTTTACACCTTCGCATAAACCTTCGCATAGAACACAATCATCGATTATAATACCAAATTCCGTCTGACCAGAGAAGTTTTACTGTAATAACCACCTACACGGTTGTACAATGTACAGTGTTGTTTAATTAATTGTATATCGGTGACATCACAGAAACACCTCATTTGACCACTAGCACTCCGACGTGTGACGTAGTATTACGTCACTGCCTTAGCCTACATCTAACCTGTTAATTGCATTTTTAGATCTACTGGAGCGCGCCCAGCAAGGCCTGATGATCGACCCCACCTTGCTTCACTACAGCTTTGCATTCTGCGCCAGTCACATTTATGGCAACAGGTAAAAATCGCAATCAACGATCTGCGACTAAGTACATGAAACTGTATGAAAAAACAACAACATAGAAATGTTTTTTAAATCATATAGACGTTTGTTAATATTTAACTTTCATTATATGCAAAAAAAAATGTTAGTCAGGGTTGGAATTAAAACAAGGCGGTCGAGTGACCATTAAATAAGCATCGCCCGGACAAAATACCACTCGCCAAAAAATGACATTTCCACGGCGAAACATCTTCCACGAGAAAGCTATTAAAGAATTCGATGCTCAGTAAAATAACATGTTCCTATGCCCATTATAGAGGCTTGGCTGTTTATCGCAATATTAGATGCGTAGGATTTTTACCATGTGCGATGCGCCTGTTGATTCGTTGTTAGTTGCGTAGGTGGCTTTCAGCAGTGGGCGTTTAACAGAATTGTTCGCTGATGAACTTAGCAATAGGTCAATATAGAGTTGACAACGACAGAACAACAACCAATTTTTGCTTTAGGCCACTCGCCAGTCAGGTAAGTGGATGCAAAATCAATCACCACTCGCCTGGAACAAATTGCACTCGCTTTGACGAGCGGGCGCGTGCGAAATCCCAACCCTGTTTATGTTTTTTAAGCTTTTTATTGACTTTTTTCTGAAAGGTGGTGGCACTTTTTCTTGCGTTTTTAGCTGAACATTTTGACATTTTAATAACCCGGAAATTAAAAAAAAATATAGGTTGACATTTACAACTGACGTTTGGAACTGTATATTGAGTTAAAAAAAAAATTTAAGGGCAAAAAATTAATAGTAAAATTTCGCTTTCCGCTTTTCCAGAATACTAATTGAAAGCTGTTATGACGTGGCCCTAATGCGACTTTTCGCGGTAAGCGATTATCCATCAACATCTTAATGGCGAAGTACGAATCGATAAATACTTCAGGAAAATAACTGATCATTATAGTGACCCCTTGCTAGTTTGAACGACCTCTGTGAATCATCAACCCGAAAAAACAATGTAAAAATTAAAAAAAAAACTGTCGGTTCTATTTATTGACGCACAGAAGATTTCTGTGTTCGACCTCGTGAATTTAAAATCTTCAAAAAATAGAAAACAATGACTGTTTCACAATAGAAATATAAGTATATTATCTACCAGTTTTTGTTTTTCGGCAAAAAGTCAAACTCACAAACGTACATGCAATGCAGACTGATCAGCGCGGCTGTATGGCTCCACTAAAGTGGTTTGTAAACAAAAGAGATCAGTGTGTGTGAAAAAATAAACGTATTCGCATTACAAATAGTTATGCATGCATCCATGTTTTAAATCAGGGTGGGCAACTTTTTTAACCAAAACAGAAAGGTCTCTGTCGGCCGTTAAATGTTAACTGTGTATTTACGCATCCTATTATAACCGCAACGACAGTTAATTAAGGGATAAAACTAGGGTATTTTGCAATTTCAACTCGATGGAGGAACAGTATTAACGCAAAATGCAAAACATGCTTGCTATTTCGAATAGTTGAACTAGCCTAAAATAAATGAGGAATGGCCTAGTGCCCTGTTTGTGAAATAGGTCGCGGGCTGGATGATTTGCGTTGGCGGGCCGTAACTTGCCCACCCCTCTTTTAAATTTTAACTTTGTTTTGTAAAAAGCGTGTATTTTTTATGCAGTTTTTATTACTTACTGTCAGCTGAAAAGTTTAGCAACTATACTATGAGCACAATAAAAGAAAATAAAGAGGTTACCAATCGAAATTCTGATTTTTTTCTCAGGCCTGACGGGATTGGAACGGTGACGCAAGACGAGAAGAACCGCTTCGACGAGATACAAGAGTTGCTGAGGAGGCATCTCATGCATCAGATCACACACTTCCGCTACTGCTTCCCTTTCGGCCGGCCACAGGGAGCTTTGAAGGCAACACTCTCCCTGCTGGAACGGGTCAGTATCTTCCAGCGTTGTCAGCAAGTCTTGTCGAAATAACTTATGTCTTAGTCAGGTGACTCAAGTCATTCAAAAAATAACTCGAGTCCAAGTCAAGTCTTTTTCAAAAGTTAGCAAGTCCAGTCCCAGCCAAGTCATTATAAGTGCAAGTCAACTTTAAGTCGTTCATTGACATAAAAAATAATACGTTTGTCTATTGAGATTAGCAAACTCGTCCAAATACTAGAAATATCTAAGCTAAAAATAACAAAACCGTAATATACAGCCAGCAAGTTGATTTAAGTGCAAAAATTTGATAAACGAGCAAATTTTCTTGAAAAATATTAAAAAAAAAAACACTTTAAACCCAAGTTATTTGACACAATGACTTAGTTTAAGTCAAATCATTTTGATGAAAATACTTAAGTCAAGTCATCCCTCATTGACTCAAGTCATTACAACACTGTATCTTCTCTTTGATTTTTTGTTTTTTTTGATGGCATATTGGGCGCTTCTTGTAGTCTTAAAAAAAATGTAGGTACTTTTTATGCATTTTTTTTAATTCTGAAAGTCTTTTTTGTTTCATTAAGTTTAAAAAGTTGAAACTAGAAAAGACGGAACTCTGCCTTGCATTCTAAAAACGGTTGTTATAACAAGTGTTATTTGCAATAAAACTGGGAATTATTTTAAAACTAAACTTGTTATACGAAAGTGATTCACAATATATTTTAAACCAGAGGTTTTATAACTTTTTTAACGCGATCCCCTAAAAAACTTTGATTCGCGTGAACCATTGTCGGCATGAAAGATCACGCCGTAAATTGAAGTCATTAAACAAGTGGATTGAGAAAACTGTTTTCGGCTCAACAAATGTAAAACTAAAATGTAGTTTAAATGTATTCTAGTTGAAAGATCCAATGTTGTTGTTTTTTTTCAATTTAAGATTTTTGTGGATGTTGTTTTATTTTTTAAATTATACACTAAGACTAAGACTTCGTTTAGATCTTAAGGGACCTGTTAAAACAGTGGTTCTCAAACTTTTTTGAGCGCGACCCAAATCTGAGTTTTATGAGCATCTCACGACCCAAGCTTAAACATAAAAAAATCTATTTTTTCTGACATGCATGAAATAAAAAAAGACACGACAACCAGATATAGTAGCCTACACAGTTCTAAGAAAGAATGATTGATTACAAACAAATGATTGATATATTTTAGTGTGATTAGTGAAACTGATTTTTTTCCTTTATAATATCACCGTGGCTTGTTTGGTGACTAAAGCTTACACCAGTCTTAACAGCTAGTGTAGTTGGTTATGGCTATACTGTAGCTGCGGCTGCCTTCAAAACGTTCATAAAACCTCTTATGATATCCAATGATCCAGGTTACAGATTTGAAGCCACGTGAATTGAATTGAAAATACTTGAAAATAGTTATGAAAAGTTCGTTTGCGCAGGATTGAATCACTATAGAGCGACCCATGTTTGGGTCGCGACCCATACTTTGAGAACCACTGCCTTAAAACTTGGCCATGTGCCCCCAAAGGTGTAGGTGGTACTTTGCTGTAATCTGCCCAAATAAAAGCTGTATTTATAAAATGTTATGACTATCAACATCAAAAGTAAAGCTTCCTTCCTTGGCAACCCACAGGTAATGATGAAGGACATCGTGACGCCCGTTCCCGCCGAAGAGGTACGCAGCATTATTAAGAAATGCCTTGAAGACGCGGCACTGGTCAACTACACCAGGGTGTCGGAGTACGCCAAAGTAGACGGTAAGCTGTCCAAGCTGCGAGTTGTTGCTTTCTGAACTTACATACGTTTAAATATTGTAAAGATGTCGCTTGGGTTGGTAAACGGGCATATCGCTAACCTTTGTTGGACGTGGTAAACGCTCTGCCACCAGTGTCATACTCCTTGCAACTGCATAATTCCGCCCTCTTGATTTTATAACTAACACAGTTATAAAATTTTGTGTGCCGACTCACAAATCCTAATAAAAGACCATGTGCTTTGGGAAAGGCTTGCAAAAATTGGTCGGCCAGTAATATATTTAGGGTATTCGTGAGTGCAAAATTTCTCACAGCCTATTTTTATCCTCGATTTGCGACCATTGAAATCCAACCTATTAAGTAAGCCTTCTCGAAGGCACCCGTTTTATTAATACAATGTAATAAACTGGATAACCTAAAATTCTTAAAAAGGAATAATCTCAAAAAGTTGTCTCGTACTTTCAAATACTTATTCACCCTTTTCACCCAAAACCTCTGGTTCACTTCTCAAAATAAATCTTGGTATTGTAATGTCATTTTGCTTTGCTCATGCCGAGTTAAACTTCTTTGGACAATGCCAAAACAAAATTGCTCTGTGTCGTTTTGTTAATCTGTCAATCTAACGCATAGTAAAAGCAATGAAAACATTAAATATAGTTTAAACCAGGGATGTCCAACCTGCGGCCCGTCTGAAATTTTTGTGCGGTCCGCTATAGTCATTTTCACTCCCAAGTAGTATTTTAAACGTTCAATATTAGCCTAATTAAAATGTACCAGTCAGCTTTTAGGTGCGCACTAATAGTATAGTATGGGTAAAAAATATATATATAACTCTAAAAAGGCCCGTTATAACTCTAAAGAGCAATACTTAATCTTGAAACTTAATAGGTTCTGCGGCCCATTAAATTATTTCAAGTGTTAATGCGGCCCACTGTAATAAAATGTTGGACATCCATGGTTTAAACCAAGCTTTACCTTTTAAAAATATCCTTAACCTTTTTGTACTGTACAACTATTTAAGATATTTCGTCGGTAATGTTTATCTTTTCTTGTAAGGTTTAACCAAGTCCGTTTCATCAATCGTAAAAGCCGTGCCCCCGCAAATAAACAGTAATTAGACTGTCTGTCTGTAGGTGTTTTTGTGTGTAGTTGTGTAGTATGATGCTGCATGATTTTATTCGGTTGTTTGATTGTTTGTTTTCTTGTTGTTGTGTCCTTTTGGATGAAACTGTCCCATTGTGGACTTGCCGACACAATGTTATAGTTGGGTATATTAAAACACTATTTTTTAGAGTCGTCTTTCTGTGTCATTTTCAATTGTTAAGATTTAATGTAATTTTCTAGTTACTAAGTTAAAAAGTCCAACATTTTTTTTTTACGAAAGTCCAATTTTATTTTTACGAAATTTTCCAAACACTAAATTTATTAAATGCAAAGAATTAAAACTTGGTCAAAGATAGTGATAAATTTGTTTTCACCTGTAGTTGTGGTCGGTTGCCAATTTTATTCGACTTAATTCCGCTTGTACGAAACGAACGCTGACAAACTTGTATTTTGGATCAGGGACATTATAAATATTAGGTAATGTAAATTACAGCTATTCTACGATGTTTTGTATTACTCGGACTGCATAATATATTCATATATAGTTCTGTCTCTACGATATATTAAACGTAGTAATTCTAAACCACTGTAATGATTGCATGTTATGTTTTTCACGGACAGTTGACGACCCAACTATTAAAACAGTACCATTTGCAGTGAATCACAATTATTTGCATGATTAGGTGAAAAAGTCCCCTTTTTCATATTTGCTCGTGAGTGCCTAAAGATTGTAATTGCGTGCTGTATCACGGGTGTTTGCTATCCTACCAACACATGTGTATTTTCTGTTTGTCAGCGGTAAACGTATTTATTTGAAACGTCGAAATATTTTTAAAGACCGGATTTGTGTTTTTCTACGTAATTTAAACCTTCCCCGATAATTGTAAAACACCATTCTCAAAGAAAAGAAATTTATGTTTCGTGGCTTGTTTACAGAAATGAAATTGCATTAAAAATAAAGCATTTTATTTGCCAAGTTGAATGTTTATCACAAACAAGACACTCAACCGGGATAACGGTTTGAGCCATAACATTGGCAACAAAACGATTTTTTTGTAAACCGTTTCAAAAAACGTCGCCAAATCGTGTTATTTAACCCCGGAATGTTTGTGGATTATCAACAGAGAGTTTAGATCAAGAGGCCAACAAACAACTCGAGTTGACCACTCACCTGGCCGAACTTTGCATCGACGTGCTTCAACAAAACGACGAACACCATTACGAGGTACGTGCTGGCATCGAGCATACTTTTTATATAATGTCTACCAAATTGGTTGAGTCAAGGTTTCTCGTGAGAACCCGAAGTAAATACGTGTTTTTCTCTTTTTTAACACCTTGACGTTTAATTAATAAATGCGGCTTAAGTGTTTTTTTTAACAAACGAGAAAGTTTACAGTTGCTGTGCGCTGTAGCTCTTCAACGGTTATCCAACTATAGTTGTTCGGAGCCGATACCCGAAGCCAAATTTAAGCAACTTTATGTTTCGCACATCTAAAGCAGTTTGTTGTCAGCCAAACAGCACATCACATTTGCACGTTAAAATTTGACTAATTTTGCTTATTTCGCCATAGTAATGACGTCATTGGCCACGGATAAGATCGGCGATACTTTGTCGAAAAATGTCGGTTATAACTATCAGAATAAAATACCTAGTATCGGACATACCTAAAGGTATAAAAATAAACATCGAAATTCTGTATGTTATGTAAGTATTTTTTCTGGACTTATGTGGATTAGGTTTTGATTAATGGGCTTCACACACTAATTTATCATTTAACCGTTTGCTTTTTTGCTTGCTTTGTCGGGCGTCCAGGGCAAGGAGGTAAGACGAGTGTGGGTGATATTTCTGCATGCTTTCGTAATCGTTACGTCGTGTGTAAAATTTTCTTTCGTTAAGCCCTAATGTGAATTACAGCGAGGCCTGTCTGTTTGGCCGTGCCTCTTCTACATTGTTAATGTTTTTGCCAAGAGCGGTTGTGTGGGGGTACTGTGCAACCTTGTAAACGTTGGTGTTGGTTTTAAAATTAAATTGCCATTTTTTTGGTGTGGTGATAATTGCGGGTACATTAGGACTATATTTGACGAAGATTCTTTAAACCAGTGTTTCGCAACATTTTTTGGATTGCCGCACCCTACAAAAATTATAAATAGTAGCGGCACCCTTGCTCGTATTTTTGCTGAGTGGTTAATTGTAACGTTTAAATAAACGAGATTGAAGCAGCACATTACCTGTGTAACAAGGTTAAAAAACCGTTTTTAAATTTTGGCACTTTTATCATACACAAAAAAAAGTTTCAAAAAGCTGCAAAAATTGGAATCCGAATGATAAAAATGGCACCCTGGAGTGCCGCGGCACCCCGGTTGAGAACCACTGTTTTAAACACATAACCCTGCAAAAGTGCTGTTTTGCAATTTATTTATACCCTAAAATGATAGCGACAACACCTTTTTTTCCATTGCTCGTATCCCACAAAGGCTATTGCTGTACAATGCGTAGTACGCTAATTGAAGCACGCATTTGCACGTTTCAAATACCACACCAAGCATTATGGATGCGTAAAACAGTTTGTGTTGTTGACAATTCGTTAGCAAATTAGAAAGACTAGATTTTTGCAAAGAAAGGATTTTAAATACCGTTCACCTAAAACGCAAATTACACAAAGCAATCCCGATAAGAGCCGTCAAATAATTGTATATAATTGATACGCAATATTGCACATGTTTGTTTTACGATTGGTTCGTCCCAGGGCTATTTAACGATTGAAGCAACTTTTGCTAACCAATGTAATTACTTATCTCCAAAGGGAAATTTAACTATATTTTAGAATGTATTTTTAAAAATGATTTAGGATGATCTCCTATCTTAAAATGCTGATTTAAAGGAACTAAAACCCCGTCTCTTAACTCTTTACTATTTTGTTCATCTGTATGCAACTTGTCGGGCCATTGTACTGTTATTTATTTATTAATCGAGTATTGGTCATACGTCAATTTTAGAGGCAGGAGTAAGACACTAAAACTCTAAAAAGGGCAGTCAATGATGCCATAGTAAGTTTTAGTAATAAAATGCTTGCTATTATTATTATCCTCTGGCATGTGATTTACAACCATTATTAGGAAACAAACTGCAACTAATGATAATGATTTTGTGGTACGAACAAATGAAAAAGATCAAAAATTAGTAAAATTCCTATCGCTTGGTGCGTCCCAAGTACAGCAAAATATTTTCAAAAGCGTCGCAAGAGAAAAGTGGGACAACCACTGCATTAACTAGTCGGCGATTATCTGCAAACGTTGGGGTAATCTAGGGACTTAAAACTCCCGCGAATCACTCAACATCTTGCGACCAAGGACTGCAAAATAGGCGATTCATATATAATGCAAAACGACCAGTTGCTCTTTTATCGATATTGTCGCCAGCGTTATTGAACAAATTCAACAACAGGCCATCGATTATGTTGCATTTTGTGTTCAAAACCATAGCGCAACTGGGAAATGACGACAAGCCGCAGACAACGTAGCGAGACTAATCTCGTTTTTACAACACGACAGCCCCTCAGAGACGCCCTTGAATGTGAATTTGACCATCGTTATTTGATTATATGGCGCCAATCGTCGCTATCAATAATAGATCCTGGTGACAAAGCAGCTATAGGTTACAACAGTGAGCTATTGTTTACACCAGGGGTTCCCAACCTTTTTTACACCGTGGCCCCCTTTAAAAATTTTGAGAAATCAATGGCCCCCTTATTTTTTCAACCTTTTAAAAAAATAAAGAAACGTAATTTTAATTTAAAAAATGGTTTGTACAGTATCATACAGTTTTTTCATGGCCCCCTTGAAAAAGGCTTGTGGCCCACAGGTTGGGAACCCCTGGTTTACACCGAACGATTTTTCGTGGCCGCTTTGCGAGCCTGCCCACATAAACATAGCGGTTTTTAGAAGTTAAGCTCCTTCGCGTAACTTGACCTTTGGTGAGCAGGTTTATGAAAAGTTTAGGTTTATGAAAAGTCCAATTTCAGGTTTTTAAAAAGTCCAATTTTCGGTTTATGAAAAGTCCAATTTCAGATTTTTGAAAAGTCCAATTTCAGGATTTTGAAAAGTCCAATTTTAGGTTTATGAAAAGTCCACTTTTAGATCGATGTAAAGCGACAAATTTTATTTTTTAAGCCTTTAACTGTCTTTGAACTGTTTACATAAAAGCGTGTGCTAACAACCCTGTATATATTCTACCCGCGACTTGGGCAACCGAAATCAGTCTGCTTTTTTTTAATATGTTTTTCGTAAACCTGGATCCATTCGCACTTTGCCTAATGGTGGCATTCGAACGAAAAACGCCAATTTCGCAGCTTAATAAAAATTTCGAAAAATCGCGGCAGGCGTTCGCGTGGTTCAGCGACCTTATGAACGAGCACTCGGAGATTTTCTGGTCGCTCTTCGCGGTCGACATGGACTCGGTGTTGGAACGGCAGGCTCCCGACACTTGGAACAGCTTTCCGGTCTTCCAGCTGCTTAACGACTACCTCCTCAACGACCGTGAGTACAGGAGTATTCGATGCTTTGGATTTTATTTCATTACTATATAGAAGCGCGTATCTCTACGTGGAATCATAGAGATAAGTATTTTACTAAATGTCAGTGTAAGTTTATTTGATAACCTATACACGATAGCTTGTGCGAAACGTGCGAAATATTTATTATACAATGAAGCCTTTCAGGTAAGAAAACAAACGCTGCATTAGATTGCAACCCATGGTTGAAATGCACAAATACATTTGGTATTAGGGTCGGCACTTATCCTGTTCATCTGACATCCATAATCCTAACTGTGAGTGCTCGTCGCTCAAGAAAATTGGTTCTAAACCTGCGATCAGCAACCCTTGGGGTTCACTTGGTCGGCCAATTGCTTTTTTTATGTATTGGTGTTTTTTAACATTCTAAGGGGAGTTTTAAAGAGCAAGGCTTTTAGTAAACAATAAGACGCTTATTTATTAATGTTCCTGCTAGTAAGTGTTATGTCATTGTTTTTGTTAATATATTATTCTGCTGAAAACTGTACAAAATATAAAAAAAAACTATTAACATAAATGTAGCGAAATTTTGCACTTATAGAAATTGACTTGGAATGCACTGGTTTTATTAATAGCCGCTCTAAATGATTTACCCACGACGCCCGTCAATTCCACGTCATCTAACTAATGTTTTTCCTCCGATTTCCCGCAGCCAACCTTAAGCTGGGCAAGTTCCACTCTCACCTGCGCGACACTTTCGCTCCGCTGGTGATCCGCTACGTCGACTTAATGGAATCCTCGATCGCGCAATCCATTCACCGCGGATTCGGCAAGGAGGCATGGGACGCAAGCACGTATGGGCGTTTTTTAGATTTTTTGTTTTTGTAAATAAGTTGACTGTTTAGGGCGTTGTACGTTTGTTCAATTGTTTTTGTTATATATCGGTTTTATGTCGCCAAAAACACTATTTAAATCTTTGGAATACGTAAAAGCCGTTTTTAAAGTTTTTATTTTTGTGAAATATGTTGATTTCTTTTGACAGATTTTTTTTTTGATTTCGGCTAAACGCGCAGAGTTGATTAGTTTTTTTATATTTTATTCATTTTTATAAATCGTTTTCATGTCGTCGGTAACACTATTCAACTCTTGGAAATAACCTATTGGTAACTCTGGAAAAAAATCCAATTTATATATTGAATCCTAGGAAATTGTTTTAAAAATAGATATTTGAATTTTACATTTTTAAATTCCTTTGTGCCTCTAATTCCAAAAATTCTAAATTTTCGGAAAAATTCAAATTGTTCAACATGTATTAAATTGAAAATAACGAATATGTATTATATATTTTTATTTAAATTAAATGTTTTTTCAAAGAAATTTTTCAAGTTAAATTTTTCTTCTGTGCTCGTACTGCAACCTTTTTCATCGCCATGCTTCGAAATTGAATATGGTTTTACTTTCAAAGTAACTTACCGTCGCGCGTCACCTAACGCTATAAAATTAGGAAGTTGAAACTATTTTCCGCTTAACTTACTTTACCAGCGAATTAACCGACGTTTTCTACTATGATACTGCAACTCCCCGGATGTCGTATGTCGTCGATAATACTATTTAAATCTTTGGAATAACCTATTAGTAACTTTGAAAAAACAACTACATATTAAATCTTCGAAAATTCATTTAAAAATATATATTTTACTTTTACGTTTGCTCTTTGCCTCTTACTACAACCTTTTTTATCGCCGTGCTTAAAAATGGAAACCGTTTTTGCTTGTATATTAACTTACCATTAACATCATTAAACCTTCTAAAATTGTAGAGTTAAATTATAGCATATCTTACTTTACGGGCGAATTGACCGGCGTTATGATATCGAAACTCCCCTTTGCGCAGAACGAACCCGATCAACGTTGCGAACGACGTACTCTGGAAACTTGAGGCGCTCCAGGCTTTCGTGCTTGAGCTTCACTGGCCAGATGACGTGTTCGCTTGCCACATCGAGCACAGGCTCAAGCTTATGGCGTCCGACATGATACAGAGTGTCGTCACCAGGTAGGTTTGAAGCCTTTGTACCGCTGGGGACAATTTTACTGATTTAATTGAGTAACCCGAGCTTGCTAAGTAATCTAATGCAGTGCTCTTCAATCTTTTTTGGTTTCGTAATACCCTTTGTGTTGTGGCGAACTCATGAACCCTGTTTACTTAAAAGGTAAACTGAGGTAAAAAGCGATATGAAAATAAATTATGCATATCAATATCATCATGTCAATTAAACCGAGTGGAGCTGCTGAAGTTTTACACACTATCGGTGAGAGTTCGATTGTGGTTGCAGGCTGCTTGCGAGTACTATTGCATGTCATAAAGTAGCATTCAATGCCATATTAATGGTTCTTTAAAAGTTTGTGATGTACCCTTGTGTACCTTTTAGTACTGGTGCACCCCATGCATATTTTGGTGCACCCCGGTTGAAGAGCACTAGTTATTTCAAATCAAAAAGTTAGTCCATGAGTCGCAACGGATTTGCATCATTATAGTGAAGTTGTATACATAAAACACGCCAATATTGGTGTGTTATTGCACATAAACTTCACGATAACACTATTTATAAACTATAATTAGAATATTTTTAAATTTATTGTGTATTTACTTTTTAGTTATTCCACTTTAACCAGTTTATGGCTGTTTGCAGCAAAAGTTTACTTGCTCATACTTTTAGAAGAAACCTAAAAAAAGCTTACTTAAAAAATACTTATTTTATAGCTATTCCATTTTTAACCTAACAATTTTTTAGTTGTTCTACTTTAACCTAGGCCTATTTATAGCAAAAGCTAACCTCAAAAATACACCTAATTTCAACTTAACTTGTCGCGTGTCGCAGGACTCTGCAGCGCTTCACCACCATCCTGACTGCATGTCGCGTGTCGCTCGATTTCGTCATCACGCATCAGCTGTGCGCACTCATCAACGTCGCTCTCGAGTGCAGGTCAGTCGACCGTGAACGGGGTGTTATCAAATTGTGCAAAATTTTTGCGCGCATTTTTTTTTCAAAAAGTACACAGGAAAAAATGTTAATTATCCACAGGTTTTGAACGTCAATCCTGTACCCCATGTGATAACTAATGAAGGAACTTATAAATA
Source organism: Ascidiella aspersa (assembly GCF_963924565.1). Classification (NCBI taxonomy): domain Eukaryota; kingdom Metazoa; phylum Chordata; class Ascidiacea; order Phlebobranchia; family Ascidiidae; genus Ascidiella; species Ascidiella aspersa. The sequence goes on along the minus strand of NC_139448.1, from coordinate 29,374,975 downwards.
AAATACCTTAAGTGTCGGGTGTTAAAAAATTAAAAGTAACCATTGCATACATGCTAGTAAGCTGTACGTTCTTTTGCCCACCTAACATGTTGTTTTAATGTTCGCTGACCCGTTGATTTTCAACAGCGACCTAAAAAATTGCACCAGTACCCACGGAAAATAAAGCAATTTAGACTAACAAATTGTACACTGCCCAATGTCCAGTAAAACAATTTGAATACACTGTTAAAATTGGCTATTTCTAGCTAAAACTTGAAATAATCATGAAAAGGTAACATCATTAGGCCTCGTTCGGCAAAACAGAACCACATGACAAAACTAATTGATGCAATCGATTTTCGATGAACTGAAAAATATTTTTCGTGTAGTCGTTTGTCAGTACGGACACGAACGGGGCAAAATTCAATATAGCGTTAATCACTAAAACACAAAAATTTTGCTCTGGGATAATCCTTCATACCAACGCAGACGCAGAACAAGCCAAGGCTTCTCCATAGGGAATAGGGTCGCGTAGTTTAAGTCTTTAAATGGATAAAAATGTCAGCTAAACCGTGGCTCTGAAGGTAAGAAACGAAAAACTTGTTTAGTGCAGCCATAATTTGATTTTAGATATTAGATACTGTAAATGCACTAAACTTAGATTTCGACAGAAAGTTTTGACGATTTCCTTGGTCGATATGATTACTCTCAATGATTTTCCTAATAATCACGATGTAAAGTGGAATTCGCTCGCTATGGAGACATTCGACTGTTTTTAAGTTTATTTTTGATTTTTTTGTCGCGATTCGCAAGTCGCCTTTCACCGCGTCGATTTAAGTTATGTATAAAATGCAAAATTGCGTTAAGTTCATAGTTAACTTTCTCCTTGGTATTTTTAAGATTTTTGGAGCCATTTTTTCTTTCATAACCGCTTTGTCTGGTTTGCGCATATCGAAAAAAGTTTAACTATAACTTCTGCTACGAATGTCGGATACTGGGTATTTTAATCCAATACCCGATATTTTGAGCAAAAAGAACCGCAAACCGATCGGATACCAAATGTTCTCATTACAATGGTTAAACAAGCCATCAAGTTGAAATGTGATTGCTAATGACTTTCAGCGTAGTAGTCCGAAATTTGATTTTGCGTTATTGGAAGCCTTTTCATCTTCGATTTTTTAACTTATTTTTTTCTCTGATACACACCTATAAAATACAAATCACCCCGTTAGATCACAAGGCATCGCTTAAATTCTTAATTTCAGTTGGTATCGATGCCCACCCAATACCAAGGTAACTTCCGAATTTTGTATCGAAGCTGCCCCGATGCTACTACTTCACCGTTTATGATACTATGTTAAAAATCTTTGTAAATGCATTTATGGCCGCATTTGTCTAATTGTTAGTAGGGTAAGGCGTGCTATAAAGCTCTGTGGATATGTTAGACGTCACCATTCTTATCGCATTTTACTCGCGCTTGTGCTTTTACGTGCGTTTTAATTCTTTTTATTTCTTCTTTGACCTAATGAAGCACGGTTGTGCGAAAGCTTGTCAAGACTTAAATATAATTTGTCTACAGTTGTGTATTTATTTTCTAGTTATTTTACTTTTAACCTAGAAATTTTTTAGATATTTTACTTTAACCTGGACCTATTTATAGAAAAAGCTAACTTTAAATAGACGCCAATTCCAACACGGTTGTGCGAAAGCTTGTCAAGACTTAAATATAATTTGTCTACAGTTGTGTATTTATTTTCTAGTTATTTTACTTTTAACCTAGCAATTTTTTAGATATTTTACTTTAACCTGGACCTATTTATAGAAAAAGCTAACTTTAAATAGACGCCAATTCCAACACGGTTGTGCGAAAGCTTGTCAAGACTTAAATACAATTTGTCTATATGTAGTGCCACCTGATTAGTGATTATCCTATATTAAAAACTGCTGCCTTTCGTACGACCAGCATTTGACATTTCTCGCAACCTTATTTTTCCCTCTTCCCCGGTTGCCAGGCAACAGTCGGAGAAGATCTGCGCATCAGGACACGACGCATCGGGAACCCAGCATCTTTATCACGTCGAGGTAGAGAAGGTTCTAGATGACGCCTTTGAGAGCATTGAGTCCCAACTTGTCGAGCGTGTGAGTGCACGTTTTCCAAAGCCGTGTTTTTTGCTTTTTGCCTGGGCCTGGTGTGTGGGTAATCGGTTTTATATGGCCTTGAAACTATAAAAGCATTTTATTATTTTCGTCGTCGTTGTTTTATGAAACAGTTCTTATAGTTGATATTTTTAACGCTATTAGATAGCAGCAACTTATCGTAATATTCTTTATTTTACGTATTTGCCAATCTTTATAAAAACGTATCTCGATTGTAATTGCTTATTGGGGCTTGTTGGGATGCTATTTAGTTTTTCATTTCGTTTGTAATACCATTTTGAGGGTTCCTGAAATTGGGATTCATGTTTGCTTAAACAATTTTAAATTGTATGTCCAATGTTTTCATGATTTTCCTGTATATGTTTTTTTACCCTTATTGGTTCTATCTTTTTTTTAATGAATCGCAAAAGCAACCCATAAAAATCGGCCAAACCTCAAAACAAGACAATTTAAATGGTTTCAACCAGAATTGATAAAATAATACCATTTTTTATTTTTATTGTTTATAACAGTATCTCTGTCATTCGAAGCGAGTTGTAACCATAAGAAATGACTTTTTTTTTAAATATTTCTTGTAAAATGGAAACACACTGATAACTATCGCAATAGTATAGAAAAAACAGTTTGTTTTATTAACAGGAAAGTGTATAATCTTGCTACCTTGCTAGCATAATTTTTTTTAACTTTTTTAAACAGTTAAAAACACTGATCATATTTAAAGAAATTGTTACGACCATCAAACATCTATGGATCTATTACACAAGAAAATCATTTTAACATACTAATAATTTGCGGCAGCATAAGAGATGATGTCGTTTTTGGCGACCTCTAACGTAGCTGTTTTTTCGATCTTTTTTAAGCTTTGTTATTTCAGTTACATTTATAACCAAAAGGATTTAAATTATTGTGTGTGCAAACCCAACTCTTTTTTCCTTAGTTCGACAAGATTCTACTTGCTGTGCTCGCCAAACTGTCGCGATACGACGAGGGATCCTTCACCGTCAACCTCTTCGCACTCACGGTACATTGGGTTTTCTTATGCATTTAAATTACAGAGAAATTAGGCAGCTCCGTTGCGTTTTGATAATTAATGCCCCACAAGGACCAACATACTTAGGCGTGCTCGTTGAACAAGTGATTGGATTGTCGTTTAATTTGTCCCAGTGCAATTCGTTCTGCTTAATGAGTTTACCATGTTGAATTATTTTGTTTCATTAAAGAGAAGTATGGTTACAGGTATTTGCTTGTTTCAGAGAATCACCTCAAGTTTAAAAAATATAACAAAAATGAAAATCATAAATGACACCTGCTCAAAATTAGAGATGGTTGTTATCAGTTATTGCAAAGTGTTCTGATGACTGTGGCCTTGCCTTCATATTTCATGTTTTTTTTGTTTTTTTTTTAAATCGTGTATTAGACTGTTGTTTAATTGGTCCCAGTGCATTTCGTTCGGCCTAATGGATTTAACTGGTTTTAATTATTTCGTTTGATTTCAGATAATTTCACAGATATGTGTATGATTACAAAAAAAAATAGTTTAAAAAATAAAACATTTTTCATTTTTTAGTGTCCTGTGTCACTCTCCCTGATAAAAAAAGGATATAGGACGTCGAAACGTTGGAGAAGAAAAATACCGTTTTGGGTTTTATAAAAAGCATAAGAGTAGAAATATTGATATCTAAAACGCTTTTCGTAGTTCTCTATTCAAAAATCCTTACAAACTTCCATTTCCGCCAAACCCTCATCGTAACCCCATATTGTGTTCTTATTTACCACCTTCTAACTTACTTAAACCAGTTAAATGTCTAAGGGGCATCTTTATTTGAAAATTATCTTAAAATTATCTCGGAGCTTTGTGCCAACCCGTAGCCACGTTAATACAAGTACTGTTTTGATGCGTAGACCTACAAGACAACAATATTTAAAGCAGAATATTCTTTTGCACTAGGACCAACGACATAATAAAGCTCAATAAATACAGTATTATATCTGGGTTTTGTAAAAAGTTGTATAAGTTAGATTATGGCCATTTAGGTCTTATTCCGACTGATTTAGACATTAGTACGACTATTAGGTATTTCGATCTTATTGCTGAAATCTGTATGTACAACTACAACACAAACCCCGAGCAAATGCCAACCGGCGTTTTTATTTAATCTACAGAAACCCGGCATGGAGCTGGCCGCCAGCTTCACAAGTTTCACGCGCGCAAACCAGGATGTGCTGCGCGATCGCATCAACGACGAGATGTTCGTCGAGCAAGTATTTTCAGTGAGTGCTCGTATGACTCTGCTACGCCGTCTGGTGTCGCCTGTTTGTAGTTGTACGGTACTTTTTTGCGGTATTTACGCAGTTATTGTCTGTACGCTGTTAACTGTATAGAACCGCCAATAATACTACTTGGAAGTTAAAATACCCTTGTTCACTGTATAGAACCGCCAATAATACTACTTGGAAGTTAAAATACCCTTGTTCACTGTATAGAACCGCCAATAATACTACTTGGAAGTTAAAATACCCTTGTTCACTGTATAGAACCGCCAATAATACTACTTGGAAGTTAAAATACCCTTGTTCACTGTATAGAACCGCCCATAGTACAACTTGGTAGTAAAATTACCATTGTACACTGTATAGAACCGCCCATAGTACAACTTGGTATTCAAAATACCCTTGTTCACTGTATAGAACCGCCAATAATACTACTTGGTAGTAAAAATACCCTTGTTCACTGTATAGAACCGGCCATAGTACAACTTGGTATTCAAAATACCCTTGTTCACTGTATAGAACCGCCCATAGTACAACTTGGTATTCAAAATACCCTTGTTCACTGTATAGAACCGCCAATAATACTACTTGGTAGTAAAAATACCCTTGTTCACTGTATAGAACCGCCCATAGTACAACTTGGTATTCAAAATACCCTTGTTCACTGTATAGAACCGCCCATAGTACAACTTGGTAGTAAAATTACCATTGTACACTGTATAGAACCGCCCATAGTACAACTTGGTATTCAAAATACCCTTGTTCACTGTATAGAACCGGCCATAGTACAACTTGGTATTCAAAATACCCTTGTTCACTGTATAGAACCGCCTATAATACAACTTGATAGTAAAATACAACTACCCACTGTGTATAACAGCTTATATTTTATATTGTATAATACACAAATGCTATCCTAGAAAAGGATGCATAGCGTTAATGACATTTTGAGTATTAAAGGACTGTAAGGTACTTGAAATGTCCTCAATTAACAAACAAAATACGTGGCATACTATGTATTATAGCCACCAATGTCTGCGCGACGCCAACACTGATACCATGTTGTAGTATAAAAAACATGTTAAAAAAGTCAATTTTAGAAGTATAACTAATACTTATGATGAAAGTTAGTTGTAAGTTCACACCGGGTCAGCATAAACCTTGGATTCCACTATCCAATCAATAAAACAATATCTCTCGTTTCGAGCGGGCGCCACTAGGCCCAGATTGTGGTCAATCCGTATAGCAATTGCATAGCATAGTACCTGCGAAAAATGAGGACATTAAGGTCGTTACTAAAAAAATGCATTTTCGTTTTGGCGCATTTTTTAAAACAATTTTTCAACCAATCACGCTTTGCCTTTTCCCTTCAGCGCTGGTACAAGTCTTGCGCCAAGCTGATCGCCAGCTGGCTTCAGGAGCGTTCCGAGTTACAGCTGCACCTTCACCAGCTTAAGACCCTTATTAAGATTTTCAAGAAGCTCTACCAGGACTTCGAGTTGCAGGGAGTCACCGACGTACGCTCCAAGGACTACGAGAGCGTCCACAAGCGTCTCACCGTGAGTTCATCCTTTTTCTGTTTTAGTTTGTTCGTCGATTGGTTTTTCGTTTATCGTGTTTATTTCGCACAATAAAAAAACGGCGTTTATGCGCTGCGATTTTCCAGGGAAAAAAAATTCAACGGTAGCTCCTTGCACGTGTACTTGGGATGCTGAAAAATTTCGCTTAATATGACGTCACTTAATGCTCTCTGAAAAAGATGCACTTATATCATGTGGAGTAATATAATTTAACTTTTAAGATTTAATATGTTTTTTGCTTAGTAAATGCGAAAAACAAATCCGTCTTGCATTTTAGACAAAGCCCCTTAATGGTCTTATCGGTTTCGTTTTACCGAATAAAAGTAACTGTAAACGTTCTTATTAATAACCAAACTATACCTGAAAGAAATAGCTTATTTGCTATAGGCAGGTATTTGCCTCATGGGAAACAGAGCTTAAAGTATTTGACTAACTGTTAGCGTTCACAATCGCACGCATCAAACTAAATATACAATATTTTACGGGAAGATTTATCGAGATTATTTAGGGGGGCCGAGCACCCCAAGTTCTGCAAGGGGTGCTCGTGGCGGCCTAAGCACCCAAAACTTGGCGTCTATGTGTAACTTAGCTATCACTAAAAGTCCCGCTTAACTCTTCAACAGGTGGAAGAGGCCACAGCTTCGGTTACTATCGGTCCCCTTGGCAACAACATCACCATGAAGGAGTCCGAAGACGAACTGGAGAGCGAATAGACGTCTCCTCCGCGAATCTGGGAACTGTTTCGTATGTAGTTGTGTTATTTTTAGCTGGTGGCATCTTAGGTTTTTGAAAAAAGGCAATACACATCTTAAATCTCGCTTCTTCGAAAAGGTTTTTTACTGTGAAAAAAAATGTGTGTTTTTGTTGTTGTTGCGGTCACGACTTTATTTTTTCCCTGTCTTGCACATTTTCTGTCCTTCAACAACAATTTTACTAACTACTAAGTACGTTTGACGTCGTTGATGTTGTTGCTTCCTATAAACACGTTCTAGTTTTTTAGGTTTTTTAGTTGTTTTAGTTTCGCATATGCTGACATGCTGGTTGACTAACCAAACTGCCCCCAAAATGGCTGCTATCCGTTTACCAGGGCATGTTGTTGTAGTTGATGTCGTTTTTAGTGCTTTTATCATTGTGTCCTGTGTTTTCTGCGCCCTTCGCAATAATACGTCATTTCGCTGCGCCACAAGTATTTGTGCAATTTTGACACACGAGTTTGTCAACGATGAAAACGCTACACCGGACCCTTCGTTGTTAAACCACAAACGATGTGACACTATACGTTGAAGTTGCGTGCTATTTCCCTTCGCCCACTGTCGTGTTGAAAGTGTATTCGCAACATATTGTTGAGCATTCTTCATAAGGCGCTAGGAGACCGTTTAAACTTATCCTTCTTCGTGTTTTCCGTTTTTCTTAATAATGTTCCCAATGAAGCAATATACCTATTTTGCGAGTGCGGTTTGTTTTGCTACGGTCGTATGTCAACATCAATTTCGTGCCATCGACTTTTGACAGCTTTTGTATTTGAATTAAAAAAAAACGGACCCCTCTACTATATAGCGCCTTGACAGCATAGCGCGGTTTTGCAATTAATCTTAATACCGCAGGCTTCCCTAGAACTTATTTTGTCATTTTCGCATTGTTTTCTATTTTGTCGGTGCCATAAAGTTGTATGCCATTGCGACATTTTTACCTGCACGCCGCAAAAACACATGCTATAAATTAACCTACAGCGAAAATCTTTTTTTCTTTATGTATGCTGGAATATTAGGCAAGACCAAAACAGCGTTCGTACCACAGCCATTTAACCCATGACAATGACCCTCAGGGAAATCCAAAAGCAATATCAACGGCCGATTTTTTTGCAATAAATCGCTTTTCAATGAAGTTTCAAAAGTATTACAGTCGCCGTGTATTTCTCGTACCTTTAAGAGGTGTCGTTCTATCCCCCTTCTTCTTCTGCCCTTGTGTGTTTTCTTTCCGTGCAATGTTGCTGCCCCTTCTAATTAACCGTCATCGAAATGTCAATAATCATGTCTTCATAACTATCGTCGCTCTCCTCTCCCTACGTTTCTGTGTTCGTCTGTTGCACCTCTTTATAGTATTCCACCCACATGCTTACCTTGTGGTGTTCAGCAACTAAATAAAAGTATTACTCAAGCGGTGTAATCTTTTTATAGTCAGTATACGCTAAACATAGTTTGCACTTTAAAATTATAATATGGTAAACGTCATAAATCAAATGACTTTGTGGATAACACAGTCTAATTAAATAAAAATTGTGAAAAGAACCGTGTTGTGTAGATTGTTAAAACTTCCAAAATATGTACGGTCCATGTTGGATGCGCTTTAAAGCGTCAAAAAATAGTTGCCGAAGTAAGAACCGTGTTGTGTAGATTGTTAAAACTTCCAAAATATGTACGGTCCATGTTGGATGCGCTTTAAAGCGTCAAAAAATAGTTGCCGAAGTATTTTCCAGTAAATTCTGCGTAACGCATTATTTTCAATAAAGCACACTTTAAATCTTCTAACTAAGTAGTAGGCTACCCTTAATCCGACCGTGCCAACTAAAGCATATTCTCCATATTGGGTTTTATGATAATAAATTAAACGACAGTTTGTTTGCATAAATTCTGATAAAAATGTTAAGAAGATTTACTGTAAGGTAAGTTTTTTTATTTAAATATTTATGAAGTCAACTCAAATAGGATCAGCCAGGTGAAAACGTTTAAGAACCACTGGTTTAAAACAGTGCATTTAAGAAAAAAATGCCAGATAATATTTTCAACTCCTTTTAATCTCACCAGTTATCCTCATAACTTAATTATCTGTTAAGAACAAAAAAATAAAACCTAAAAGACGCCGACATATTTTAGTGCGTGACTTTGTTGACAACCCGTGATCAAGTCACGTGCGTTTTTAATTCACGTGATTTACAGCCCTTCGAAATTCCAAGGCTGACTGATGTCACTGGCATTAGTGGAGATATGACACATTGAAAAGGAAGTCGGTTGCGGATTCTTAGTTAAAAAGCAATCGTTCACACTTCGTCATGCCGTCGATTTCCTTAAAGGTATGTAATGCTTAGGCGCTGGTCTAGAATTCTACTATGGCGTTGAAACAATTAATAAAGCACCTCATAATATTAAGGTTGGAGTTAGTGTGTCGGTTAGTGTTTGGGTGAGGGTGGGTTAGGGCGCTGGTCTAGAATCCTACCACCGTTCTAAAATCAACGCACAAAATTTGAGTTAGGTTGCGGGTTAGCGTTTGGGTGTGGGTGGGTCAAGTATTATTATATTCTTTATTTAATAATAATACTTGACCCACCTTTACCCAAACGCTAACCCGCACCCTAACCCAAAAGGTGTTTCGTTGTGGTAGGATTCTAGACCAGCGCCTGGGTTAGTATTATTATATTTATTACTTAATAATATTGCCGGCGCTGATCTAGAATCCTACCACAACGCACATTATTTAGGTTAGGCTGCTGGTTAGCGTTTTGGGTTAGGGTGGGTCAAGTTTTATTATTAAATAATAAATGTAATAATACTTCACCCGCCCACACCTAAACGCTAACTTCCACCCTATCCCAATATTGTGCGTTGATTTAATAATTTTGGTACAATTCCTAGCCTACGCTAACCCAAATAATGATTGTTGTGGTAGGTTTCTAGACCAGCGCCAATGCTTTAAACTAGAAAGATTAATGTCTATCTGCAGAAACTAATTAAGTTAAAAACTAGGGGGGTGCGGTGGGGTACATATGTCCCCGGGCGCTAAGGTACCGGGGCGCCAAAATGAGGCTTACAAATGCTAAAATGAGGGTGCTTCTTCTTTAAATACAATGTTGTATTAAAATTTGAATCGTTTTTTTCGTATAAGGTAAGGTACATTATGTTACTGTAATAGAAAATATGATTAAACATGGAGGAGGGGGCGCCAATTCTATAGTTTGCCCCCGGGCGCAAAATACCCTGGCTACGCCTTTGGCACCTAATAACTGTTTGGAAAACTACTTGGTATATTTTATTTTTGCTACACGATGCCTTAATGTGAAAATATCTGTGGATTAATGTAACATAATGTGGATCATGAAATGTTTTTCCTGTGGCAGTACACGTTTTATAAGACATTACCATATTTTATTTCCAGGCTATTGTACTTGTTCACTGGATGCTCTTTGTCTGGTAAGCTTTCTGTACAATAAAATTTTGTGTTTCAATAAAAAAAAAAAGGGGGGGGGGGGGGTTGGGCAACCTCTGGCCGAATCGGGCTCACCAGCAGTGAAAAACCCACTAGCTCCTTCTCAAAATAGACACAAAGTCCTACCACATATGTGTACCTATTATAACGTTCGCCCAAATCTTATTTTACTTTGAAGTTGGTTTTAGTTTTGAGGGGTCTTCTCAGACCAAACAGACATACACACAAAAACTGTCTAAGTGGAAATTATTCGTAACATAAAACTCTCTAAAAATATATTACATATTATTTTTTTGTATAATTTTGAGTGTCGGAAAGATATTTTTTGTATGTGTGCACAATGCGACATGTCTTCTGTAAATTAAAAGGTTTGTCAATTTAATTTGAACAAAAGCATATTTTTGTGCTTTGCATGGTGCAACTTTTTTTTTCAATTAGACTCATTTTCAATTGCATAAAACATGTACAACCCTGATTAAGAGTGCTTAAAAGCCACACGTTTTTTAACAAAAGTTGTTAATGGAAATTTTTCACGGCTTCCTAGAACTTGGTGAGTTTGGTTTGGCCTTCAATAAAAATGTTGCCGACCCCTGATCTAGCCTTTCTAAAGTGGTTGTTTGATCAACGATAATAGCTTACATATCATAGTATACCGTAAGTTTGTATTTCTTAACATTTGCAACACCTTTACAACCCCAATTTAGGACGCAGTTGGCATGGGTTGGTGGCGCGTACTTGTGGTGTAATCTCACCCTGTTGGCAATTGGAATTTGGGCAATTGCAGATAAGCAGTCTGTGGATGCAATCTTTTTGGTGAGTAAATTATAATCAGACCATTGCAAAAATATTTCTAACAGTAGTCCTAATTGTAACTGCACGGTCTTTATAACTTGATTCAGAAGTACACAAAATTAACTTATTTTAACAAGATATATTTTGTGTATTAAATTGTGCAACACTGATCATAAATTTTATATAAATAGCTTTGTTTTACTTCACATTAATGTTCATAGTAAAACTGTGATATCATAGCTTGTGACCTAATACTTCTTTATCATTTTTGAGCTGTGGTCTAGAATCCTACCACTTTTTATAGGTACAGTAACAAAGCCAGTCGCCCAAATTAAAATTGTAAACTGGTAGAATAAATTTAAAAATACTTGACCCACCCAAACTATAACACTAACCCGCATCCTTACCCAAATAATGTGCGTATGCGAGGTAGGTTACCTTTTATCTTTGCACAACCACTGCAAACTTATATCCTTTATTGTAAACATTGTTCATATTTTACAAATTCATTTGCAAAATGAAAGTACATTAAAAAAAAACTTCTGTGTTTTAAAATATTCCCTATCCTATTTCACAGCTGCTGACCATGCAAGTTATCTCGTGCATAGTGGACATTGTCTGCTTATCTCTGTACTTTTCACATGAAGGATCCTCGGCCACACATTTCAGTGAGGGTAAGTTGAATTTAAATGTATTTCTGCTATATTCCTATTAACTTATTTGTCTGATCTCCTGAATGACTTCGCCCTATACCATTTAACCTGCATGCCTTTTTTGTCATTCACATTTAAGCTTAATTTTGATCTAAATTTATCAACAAGCCAATGAGTTTGCTCCTCCTATTAGCAGTCAAGAGAGTTTGACCCTGATCACTTAATTTCTCGCACTACTAGACACATAGAGATATTTTATTCACAGGATTAGCCAAAAAGGTTTCAATGCTTCAAACACACAATCAATTTAAATTGTTATTTGATCATTAAATGAAATATTTTTGTATTTACTTATTATAGTAGTACCTTTTTTGTAACGTTCATTACATAACTTCTAGTACTATATCTTTTGTTTAGGTATGGCGATTTTAAACCTCATCATCAAGCCATTTTCTGGAATCCTGCTGTTTCAGATGTATAGAGACAGGGGAGGAGAATACAACATTAATTTTGGTACATTTTCTGACATGAAAATACATATATTTTTGGTGCAAAAAAAGGCTTTTGCTGTAGAAAGAAAACTGTTTATTTCTCATTAAAAAATACTCTTAAAACATAAACATGGTTACCTTATAAAATACCCCTCTGTATCTTCTATAAACAATGAAAACTTTGTGAAATTTACACCAAACAAAATGCTTGCTGTTTGAAATGGTGTGTGTTATTTATACCATATCACCCTTACATAAGTTTGCAAACATCTTCTTGAGAAATGAGAAAAACTATTAGAATGGCAACTTTTGTCAAAATAAACAGTATGGTTTTACCTCATGGTCATTTTTTTTTATTTTCAACTTCCTAATAGCAAATGTCACTTTAAAAATCTATTTTGGTAAATGTTACAAAGCCACGATATGTCAATTTCAAAATTCAATTTTAAATGTTGCACATATTTTAGTTGCAGATGGCCATAACACACCTTTTATGAGCAGCAGCATGGTTGCTTCTACTGGTACGTAGCAAAGCAAAACTAATGCTTTTAACTGCATAATCAAACCCAGGCTGTTTAATGTACCCGCAAATCCACAATCAATCTTGTATGATTTCTCACAATTTCTGTTAATCATACATTTCTAATCTTATATTTCTTGTTTATCATGAGGTCAAAAATGGTTTAGGAACCGTAAAGTATTTGTCACAAAGCGTTTCACCTACAGTATTATCTTAAATATTTATTTACGCTAAAAAACTTTAGACAATAATACTCGTAATAATACTCATGCCATGATATATTTTTAGTGTTTATTATACACCCAATCGGTAATCCATAGTGTAGCATGAACTTTCTTCAGAAAGCATGCTTTCATCTGTAACATATTTTAATATATTTCAATTTGAACTGTGCTTAAGCCCCAACCGTAAGCCAAGTGTAACACTCAGTTACAAACTACGTTTTTTGTCAAAACGCATATTATAATATAAACAAGCAATTTGAGTTCATACACAACGGGTAGTTTACCATAGGGTAAAATTATAAATGGTTAGATCTAAATGCATCATTCAAAAATTGAAGTTGTATTTATTAAAAGTGAATAATTTGCCTTTAGAATCGAGTTTTTCTTTTAATTGGTATATTATTTTGTAAAATCTCAAGGGCGTTTTGGTGAGTGCTATATATAGGGTTGTCACAAAGTATTTCAACCTTTAAAAGTCTTTAAAATTCATTTGAAACGTCTATGAATAGTGGGTAAATTGATTTTATGTCCAGTTTAAATTATGTGTTTAAAAAGTGCTGTTAAAAATCATTCTTTTTTACGACTTTTTTAAATTGTGTTGACCGTAGTAATTATACTATTTTGTTAATTATTATATTTATAAAAACTCAGGCTTTTCAATTTTAGATCTGTGAAATATTTTTTGGAGTTTTTCCACAAAATTGTGAGGCCACCCTGTATATTGCCTTTTGATTCGGGTGAATTCAATTCGGTGATTTCATGCAACTGAAACTAATCGCTTTTAATTAAACACAGACCTAAGTGAATAATACCCATTCTTTCAAAGTTCGCCCCGATCTTTCCAATGTGGTAAATTTCCGAAATCCTTGCTCGACGTTGGGCAATTGTTAATCGGTTGTTAAATCAAAGTGGTTATCGAAACGCTTGAAATTTTGAGGATAATTGCATTTGGGTATACAACCAACAGTATAAACAGAGCCGTTTTTTGCTCGTCGTTGAACAGGCCAAAGCACACCTCCTTCATACGAGAACCTGGCCGGCAGCGACCATCACCCAGGAAACAGCGACGGGTCGACCGCTTTTTTCAATCCTCCAGTGGTCTCGGGCGCAAACACAGCTCCTACTGGTGGGACTTCGAAAGCGTAAAAATGTCACGAAGATATTGTGAATAGCCGCCGCTCCGCAGTGGACGTTACCGCATTGACTTGGACGCCGCTGTATGAGAAATGATATTTCTAGCATTAACTTCTATCCGAAACGTTGAAGAATTCTTTAAAAAATGTCCTTGTTTTTTATAGCCACAGCTTTCTGTAGTTTATCGCGTTGCCTTTGTCGCTCCCACATAATTACTTTTCGCATGTTCCTGTCTAGTTGAATTGCATACGCGGTATTTTCACTGTTTGTTTTTCGCTAAGCGGTAGTCATTTCCGTCAGCGCGCGCGAGTTAACCTGTGCCATAGGAAGTCATTGTTCTGCGATGTTCCATTTTTCCCAGGATTTAAAGCGGCCCTACAGTAGAAATAATCTCATTTTGAAATTAAAAATCATTTTTGTCATACTATTGTGTACGCTGTGTGAAAAATTGTGTTGTAGGTTTATTGCAGAGTGTATATTGTCGTGTTGCATCTTTTGATACTTTATTTGTTTTCCATCGGTAGTCCTGATCAGTGTAACATAACCTCTTTCTCTGTCAGTACACCTTAAAGTCAAACACTTCATTTCTGCGCATTCAGTGTCCATCACATTAAATAAACCACTATTTTTTTATTAGCTGTCGCAATAGGCCAAGGCGCTACGCGACACTTTGGAATAAATTTATTTTTAAAACGCCTTACTATAATTTAATTTTGTTTATAACACTTAATAAAATAAAATTAAAATGCTTTAGCTGATCGCAATAGGAAATAGTAATTCTTGACATCCATGTGTGCTCCTTATATGGACCACTACTAGTTCCATTTTTTTTTTCGTATAAAATATATTTAGTGTTTTATTGTACAGCTCCCCAATATACTATGCAGTAAATCATTTATCAGTAAAGTTTAGGCCAAGGACATTATCGCCTTGAAAAAAAAAACGCTTTTTTCTGCACCTGTCCCTTGGTGTAGTTTAAATCAATTAAATGCAAGCAAACTTACTGTTTTGTTTATTTTTACATAAATAAATTATATACTCGTAGTTGCCACTGAACCGATTATGCAGCAAACTTCATATTAAATGTTGCATCTTGCTTTGGAGACAAGCGTTAATAAAAGTATATCATATTGATTGTTAATTTTTTTTTCAGAACACCCTTGCACTATATTGCAAACAAAGCTCATTTTTCTTTCACAAAACCATCGTGTAGGTCGCTTGGTTTTACTGTTATCTTATTTTAAGCTCCGCAAGTATTTGAAGTTATGGCAATATGGCATTTCAAAAACCTAATAGTTTTTACAAAAATGTTGATTCAAATTGTTTGTGAAATAATAAAAATAAACTATCGTATTTTCAGAGGGTGCCCTTGTTTAAATCTGAAACCCCACTACTTTATCCAAGCTAAAAATACTTTATCCAAGTAGAAAACTTCGCATTTGGCGAAAAAGGTTAACTTATTGTAGGACAATAGTATAAATAAATTAACTTATTATCTGGACCAGGGTGGTCCAACTTCTTTTCATCGTGGGCCAAAAACAAGGTTTATTTTATCTTGCGGGCCAATGTTTTTAAATTTCCATTCTTAGGCTTAATTAATGTTGGAAAATTATACATATGTCAATGGCAGTGCTTCTTAAACTTTTTTCGTTTCGTTCACCCCTACCATCTATCTCCAGATATCATTCACCCTTGTCTCATGATATCTCGTCTATATATAACATATACAAACTATCTCGTCTATATATAACAGCTCAAAATGACTTAGATTGTTTCGATTTTTGTAAAGATCAGCTCAAGCTAACTTTTACCATTGCAAATCTACAATTTCTTGAGTTAAACAAAATATAAAGCAACAAAAGCACAAAACAAAGTCACCAAATTGTTGTACTTATACTAGGGCTACCATAGTTTTAGCACCCAAAAAGAGGACATTTTTTTGCCTGCAAGTAAAACGAAAATGATATGAAAACATGGAATGGCACTCAAAGAGACTTTGTGCTCAACAAAGTGATAACAGAAGATTCACAATTTTTTTTGGCAGTTTTAATGTTAAAGTTGGCAAAAACAGAGTTTGTTCAGCGCTGTAGGAGTGGTGTACAACCAAAACGAAAACGATACCATTAGAATCATAGCAAAAAAAATAAATATTAACTTAGAGCTCGCCTCCCCCCCTACGAATTGCTTGGATCCCCCCTAGAAACCCTTTTTAAACTAGCAATTCAGCATCTTTCATGGCTCAAGTATTTTTTGGAAATAAATCAAACCTCTCGCCTAAAAGTCTTGTTAAAAGTATAAGCAACTAACTCGAAATGCGAAAAAAGAGGACATTTAGACATTTTTTAGCGTCCTCGGAGGACCATTCAGTTTTCTTTAGAAAAGGGGACAAATCCTCCTAAAAGAGGACATATGGTAGGCATAACTTATACACTCAGTGCAAACCAACTTAACTATTACAATAAGCTAAAAAAACACCAAAAAAACAACAGTTACACCAAAAAACAACAGCAGTAGTCGATTTACTTCAGAAAGTTGTTTACTAGTGACTACTGGATGCTCCTGAACTTTCGTTCACCCTTATTCACCCCTTTTGGTTGGTTCACCCCTGCAAAAGTTTTATTCACCCTGGGGTGAACCATTCACCACTTTAAGAAACACTGGTCTAAGGCATATATACTAATTTTATGGAATGTATACCCTTGTCCAGTTACGGTAGTTATGAAATAATTTCAACACCAAAAAATTAAAAAAAAAGTGAAGTGATATTGCCAGATTGAACCAAAGCTGACTATCAATTCGCGATCCAAAAAAGCTGAACTCGCATTGCTTCCACAAAAGTCTTAAAGTTCGACTTCATTCACCCTGAAGAAGGCGACTTAAACAGCTTGGAGAAGAAATAATATAATAATTGCCAAACAATTTTAAAATCGAAAAAAAACAACAGAGAATTAAAATTAAAAAAACAAATTAGTAGGTCTACAATGCAAAAACGTGATGCAATTACATTGTGTTTCGAGAAATGCTGGTTACTTAAAATATGTATAATAAGTGCAACTGGACAGTACTTTTTAGGAAGTCTTATTAAAAATGTGTACCTTCAAAAATTAACCTGCTACTTCTCCGAATGCGCATCGGCTTACAGGGCAAATATTTGAACTGTCATGCCGGCTGTCGCCCAATGCTTGTAGTGATCCATGACGAATAGGCCTACAGCAGCCAAGCTTGTCTAAAGCAATTTACTTTAGAACCAGTTTAGAGGGCGCCTCGACAGTTTACTGAACTGTATCTTAAACAACATTTCTTGATCTTAAATTACACACAGTTGATTAAGAAATATGTATGAAGAACATAATAGGACAGGAAAGAAAACCGAGCCAAGCTATGTTCCAAGTTTACGTATAAAATTCAGTTTATTACAGCCCTCGTCGTAACCAGCAATTTTTCTGTTATATATTGTCAGTCATGGTTGGTGCATTGCAGACAAGTGTGTTATAAAAACTTAACTTTAGCGTCTAACATAGCAACAAATGCTTGTAAGAACGAAACTTATGTCTGACAAAACAAGTAACATGGAAGGTTAGTGCTTCTTAGTTGAATATATTTTCCATTGCAGCGAAACGTTATGGCTTGTCGGTTTCCGCTGTACTGTGTTATGCTGCAGTTCGTGACTAACTTGCCCTATGCAAAATGCACCGGGGTAGAAATGAAAACTTTGTGTTGTCGTGTTATTTTTATGTTAAGTTCAGCAAATGCTTTTCTGTGTCCTGGTATATAGTTTGTCAAGCAACACACTATTAACTGTGCCACAAGCGAAAAACGCAGTAGCCTACTGTAGATAAGAACAGCTACCACCGCAAACGATATGTTGTAACTTTTTGAACCTTTGTGTACGGCAGAGTCAAAATAACAAATCTAGCGTAGCTTACACTGCTTTTTTATTGCAGACCGGTTAGGCTTAGGTAAATCGCAATGAAAAGACCATTAGGCTTGAAGTCAGCAGAGACATGCTCGTTTCTGTTGATATTGATGGTCCGTCACGTTTTTTTGCAGCCGGATTCCCCTCAGACACATTACGGGATCGAGTTTCACAACGACGATATGACGGTAAGAAGGCTGCCTTTCAACTCAAATAAATGTTTAAAATACCCATTCATCTAGGTTGCGAATTAAACTTTCGTTTATTTGCGTTACCGAAATGGTAAAATTATATATCCTAGAGACCTAGACAAAGCCATGATGTCATACGGCACGTGCCGTCGTGCACTCATCGCTTTGTGTTATATACAACTTGTACTAACTTCTTCTCAAAAATAATGTTTGCTGCGAAATCTAATTGTCATTAGACCAGGGATTCACAATCTAGATGTCATCTTGAGTTTACTTTCTTTGTTTAACTTTTAGATTTATTAATATTTTATCATCCTAACTACCAGTTACTGTATAAACGTTTTTTTAATTAAAAGGACGTTACTTTTTTTCAAAAGGTCGGCAAAAGGGGGGGGGGGGGGAGACATTGATTTATCAAAACTTTCAAAGGGGGCCACCGTGTAAAAAAGGTTGGGAAACCCTGCGTTGGTTAGACCCTTATTTTAGGCTTCGTATATGGAGAACTGATGAACTATAGCGCTTTTTAACCTAATACTTTGCAGTATTACTTAAGGTTTTTATCCAGGACACTCGCACATAAAAAGAGCTGTTTTTTCGCACCTTAACATTAAAAATGTCAACCATAGTTTTGTTTCTAGATTATTTACGTCAGAACCGACATACCGGAGAGCAGATATTTTATTTCGAGGCTGTCGCGTTCACCTGATGGAAGAGACACAATGTTTCCCAGTGACGTCACACTTATCGAATGCGAAGGTGACGAGGCGCTGTGCGCAGTCATGCGTTATGATGGGCAAAGCATGGATTTTGCAATTTATGAACCAGAGGTATAATTTTTCTTACAATTTCAACCCTCGATTGATATGCTTAAACCAGGGTTGTCCAACACGCGGCCAAATGTGTCACACAAGCCCCCTCCCTCTCTAAAAAAGAGAAATCGCGATAACTTAGATGCAGTAATGCGCATTTCCAGTACACATCTTACAATCATTCTTCAGAGTTTGGCTAAAAACAAACGTTTGCAAAGAAGCAGTTTGGTCAATTATGAATGGTTTACCTGAATAAAAAAAATTTTTTCATGTGTAAATAAACGTTTTTATTTTAAGTGAAAAGGCGCTTTTATTTAAAAAGAATTAGTTTCCAAACTTTGGCACGGGAAGAAGTTATAACATAAAAATTGGCACGCCAGCATGTTTGAGTTGTACACCCCTGTCTGAGCCCCTGGCTTAAACTATAACTTGTGCATAAATATTGCAAACAGTAACCCAATTGTTGAAAAGTATTGCACGAATAACCTCTTTTTCCTTGTCTAAATGTGTTATGTGTTCACTGTGGCCTTTGTGTGAACTGTAAACAATCAGCCTCCCAGTTGTTTTATTACTGTCCTGTGTTGCCAAGTGTTTCAAAACGACCGCATTTCAAATTCTTACAACATGGTTTTAAAAAATGCAGAAATTCGCAGAACGCTTTAGGCTTAAATTGGTCACCCGAATAGACCGAAAAAGCTGTGAAGGAACATTAGATTATTCTGGAGACCTGTGGAAAAACGGCTTACATAAATACAGACGGACAGCGACGAAGTTACCTGCTACGAAACAACGTGGTTGAGCAACAACGATAATCTCACGCCAGTCGACTGTTTTCCGATGACAGAGAGTTACTGGTTTGGAGGGGCCGAAATGTCTAACCAAACATGGCCTATTAACAGGTAAAAGCAATACCGTTCATACCAGCATTCACCCATATTTTTGGTTTTGGCAATGTTTGGTCAACGCGCTGTAAGCTACTGAAACTCCACCGGCTTGACCTGGTAAAATACTGATAAAAGGTAATAATAAAAGCGGGCCGGATTTCGAAAATAGGCGTCTTTACTTGAGGTAACTTAGTGACACCACCGACTGTATGTTTAATTGTACTGTTTTCACGATAGAACGTTTGATAAAAAAAACTTAACCTTTATTGTCTTATCAATTTTATCATATATTGTTATAAATGAAAGTACCGGTTTATTTGGACCATAACTGGCTTTTAGTAAAAATCGAAATATTCTACCTTCTTTCGATATGACGTCAAGAGCCCCTTAAACTTGTAACAAATAGTGCCATACACTTTAAATCATAGAATTGTGGTACCAAGGAGATAGGCCCTAATAGGCTAATAGTGGTCGTGTGTTTGATATAATTAATAGTTGACTGTGTGTAATTGTTGTACGCAAAACGATGAAAACACTTTGCCACGTGTTTAATACGTTTTACCCACAGTTGGACTCAGCCGATGGCCCCTTACCTCTCACATGACAACTATGACCTGCCCCAGTCTTTCGGGCCGGTGATCGAACGCTATTGGCTCTCGTCCAACGGTTTCGCGATATTCGTCGACCCAGAAGCGCCTCTACACGTCAGCATTGAGCAAGGCCACATCTGCCTTAAAGGTGACGGTTTTATATGAATTGTTTTGATATGCTACTTCTTTTATAGAGTTTTAGGCTTTTAAAAAAATGTTTTGTTAATATCTATTTGTTTAAGCTGTTTAATCTAACAGCTCGATTTTGTTTTAATTTGTAAAAAAAAATGTTCTCTGTGTATTACGTTACATAATTTATATCGTCTTCGAGTGTGAAGTAAAACTTCTCTGGTCAGAAGCGATTTAAATCTCCGGTTTTAAGCAAATCACTAAAAGCAGGTGGAAAGTGAATATCTGTATCCGGGTACATAACTCAATTTTACTGCCACTTTACATTACCACAAACACAGGATCGCAATAGCGTTTACGTTTGTACGGAAGCGGCCAACACGAAAAGAAACTTTCTGTTCCCGGTCGAACTCGTGCGAAAATGCTCAACTGAAATTAGGTCTCTTCTCTTTCACTTAAGTTTGCCAAAATGTTTAATATACAAGGAGGCGTGACGCTTTGGGCACACGATTAATATTGGAACATTACTTGATATAATGACATTGATCAAGATGATTTTGGGTAACAAGCTATGTGGGTCTTTGAATATATAGCTAAACATTAACCACGTCGAAAGTCAAACATACAGTGCGTTTATCCTTTTGTGCGAAAACGTTACTGAAGCGCGAAACAATCAGTTTCAATGAAAAGATTCCCCCTAAACGAGTTAATACATACAACAAAGCCATATAAGTTTGCTCGAAGCGATTTTGTAGGTAAAAAAGGCAAAAATATAGTTTAGGGGAGCTAAGACGTCGTGCAAGCCTGGATCCGCCCCTGATCCTAATATTTACGACATAAACTTATTTTAATTGAAGCGAATCTTTATGCTATTTTAAAATTTTTCGTGACAGGATGCTCTTTTACAGCAGTTCTTGAAAACACAGTGACGCAATTTTACAACCTTTTAAGGTTCCTCTACCGACGGTTACAAGTCACAGAGAGGCAACTGGTTGAAGTACACGACCTGCTTCTCTAGGCAAGTGCAAACCACTCACGAGTACATGCTAGAGGTAAGCTGCCAAGAAAACTAAACTGGAAGTGATTAAAATTCGTTTTCTTCTATTCATTTAACAAAAATCCACAGTAACTAAACACATCCTTCATCAGTCGAAACGCACTATTATGTCCAAATTTACAGTTAATCAGATTGTATGCTAACATTACATTGTAGGTATATACGTAATTATTGCAGATAAATTGCACCAACATCCGTTATTGAATTTATTCAAGGATATTCACGGATATCACAAATTTTTAAAAAACATTCCTAAAATAAGGACCATAATTGTGGCCACATGACCACTTTTTAGGTATAGTTCTGTGTCGTGTGACCACATGACCACTTTTTAGGTATAGTTCTGTGAAGTGAATGTCCGATAATATCGGATCGGAGCCGATGCCCGATGCGACGTGGTAGTATCGTGGTAGTATGGACTCGTCCGATACTAGGGCGGCATCGGTGCCGATCCGATACCAAATTAATACAAGAATTTCAGCCATTATTTGCAATTACACACAGCGATTACATTGTGAAAGGTATGAACCTTTTTAAAACAATGCCTATAGGTCTGAAGATAACTGAATGTGTTAACGCTGAAGTAAGTTTTGGCTTGATAACTTAAAAAATTTACCTTTTAAAGTTTAAATTTTCTCTAATTTGATTGTATAGTAATGACGTCATTTGTTATTGGATAGGATCGCCAAACTTCGTGTCCAAAATATCTGGTATCGGTATCGGAGTGAAATTTTAAGTATCGGTCATCTCTGCAGTCTTAAGCTATATATAAGGAACGCAATTCTCGTGTTTAACTCTTTGTTGAAGACTTTCCTGAAGCGACCGAGCGGTCTGCCCGACTTACGAATGATGAAGTCGCCGATTTGGTCGACGTGGGCCCAGTACAAGCAGGAGATCAACCAGAGCGTGGTGCTGGAATACGCCCGGCAAATACTTGAGCACAACTTCTCCAACTGTCAGCTGGAGATCGACGACGGGTAAATGGGAATCTAGCGTTGCAAACAAGTCGCTTTGAAACGGTCTCAAGTCAATTTATTTGTAAATTAGCCGATGTCCAAGTCAGTCGTTTTCAAAATATAGAATAAAAAATAACAAGTCTCTATTTCAAATCAGCGTCAAAAACGTAATTTAATGTCAAGTCATTATTTTGAAACGTAAATATTCAAACATTAAAGTCGGTAAAGAAATGGGTGGAGAGATATTTTATAAGGCGTTAACCAAAATTATTGAAACTACATAATTGTTTTAATATGTAGCTCCTGAACATAAATATTAAATATATAAACAAAATGCAAGCTATCGCTAGTCTAAACACCATACAACAAATCACAAGGATCCGTTTTTATTTTTCCAGTTTGATGAATCATAGAGCCTTAAATGTTTAGAAAAGTGTTTTCTAAACTACATTGCCCATTTACTTCCTACTTTTATCGCTTTATTTTCACCGGCTTAACAGGTACGAAGTGGCCTACGGCGACCACACGTTCGACGAGCGAAAGTTCCCGAACGCGCGCGAAATGTCGCGAACACTGCGCGAGCTCGGCTTTCGCGTCACGCTCTGGGTGACGCCGTTCGTGAACCCGAACTCGGAGAACTACCAGGTCGGCGAGGAACACGGCTACTTTATTCGCAGTGGCTTGGAAGAGAAAGCGGGAATCACAACCTGGTGGAACGGAAAAGGTTCCGCAATCGATTTTACCAATCCCGCTGCCTGTGACTGGTAAATTGACTATTCATTTGACGCTATTTTCTTCAGCATTTGTTTGTGCATCAAAACTGAGGGACCCTAGTATTTGACATAAACTGAACTGGGCGATACTATGTTTTTAATGAATAAGCTTTCCGAAATATTGATAGCAGGTGCTTTGCAGTGTTGTAATCAAGTCTTTATAAAATACTTTTCCCAAGGCAAGTCCAAATCAAATCATATTTTGAGCAAGTCAACTTCAAATTAAGTTAAAACCGAATATTTATAAAGAAAATTGCTAACAAACAACAGTTCATTTCAGCCTAAGTCATTTGTCCACAAAACTTAAGTTAACCCAAGTCATTATGCCCAAAAGACTGAGGCCAAGTTAGGTCATTTAAAAACAGAGACGATGTTATTTTACTCAAAATTGGACTTAAGCTTTAATCAAGTTATGGACTTAAGTCATTGCAACCTACATACTTTGCAACATCATACCTGGGTCAGATTTATTAAAGGTCCTCTGACTAGGTAATATCAGGATAGCGCATTACAGGCAGCTTATTGTCCATTTGAAACATTACCGAAAAGGCCGCGTTGGTTGTGCAAAGAACAATAGAATTACCTATTTACCTTTTTACCAGATGGCTGTTATCGAACTCATTTATAGATAAAACGACCCAATGGCATGTAAACCAAGGAAGAATATTCAGCTAAAACTTGATATTTTAATCTGTTTATTTTTCTTATTCCGGATTGCCCCGCTCGAATAAACAGTTGCTCATTCCATACACAGCCCAGCGTTGTCGTTGTGATATAGGCTACACACTTTTATCATGTAAAACAGATAACTAAATGTAGGTACGTGGATCACTTGGAAGACATCCAGGACGAATACTTGGTCGATTCGTTCAAGTTCGATGCGGGTGAGATCGGGTTCGTGGTTTCCATCCCCGAGTACGAGACCAAAGCACAGTTGGAGAATCCCAGTTTCTACACAAAGCAATACGCGGAATGTGTTGCGAGGTAGTAAAGAGATACGAAGCGTTTATATAATGAGCTTAGTACAAAATGCGAACGTTATAGCTTTAGAAACTCGTAGTTTAGACTGTCGAGTTCTGGTTTCGAATTTTTGTTCTCTACGTCAAACTTATTTCTTTTTTGCGGCAGAGTAAAAGCTAATAGACTAAGAAAATGTAACGTCTTTTCCACGGAACACGAACACGCTATACAGAAGCGCCTCGCTTCATCATCATGTTGAAAACTCTTTATAATTTTAAACTGTTCAAATTGAATCTGATGTGTCCATAGTTTTAATTGGTGATCCTTAAACGTTTTCACCTGGCAAAGCTTTTTGCTTTCTTATAATAATATAGGATCGCATTGCTTTAAAAATTCGGTTCACAATGAAAAAAATATACTCTTAACATTTAAATAAGTACGCATATACAAGCCACCCTTGTACGCAAGCTGTAAAACAAGCATCATTAAGACTAAATGAAAATATGTTTGCTTACTCTAAAAAAGGATTTTACATCACTTCAACGTCATTATAATTTAACAGTTACGCTGACCAAAAAATGAACTGCCCTCGGTAATAAAATAGTTCGAACTAAAGTTCGACCGACAAAATCGTCTTGATTCGACTAATATAAACGTTAGGTTTATGTGTTATACGTTTTTAGCTTTTATCCCTATTTTCACGCAGATTGGGTACTCAGATCGAGGTCCGAGCCTCGTGGAACAACCAGAATCTCCCGATCTTCGTGAGGATGATGGACAAGGATTCCAACTGGTCACGCTCCAAGGGTTTGAAGACCCTCATCCCCACAGCCCTGACGTTCAGTTTGCTCGGCTACCCCTACGTGTTGCCTGACATGATCGGAGGTAGAGACTCAAATGACGATTACTATAGAATATAAAGGTGATATGTAGTGTTGCCATGGCTTATTGACTTTTTTGAAGTGCACTTAAGTCTTTGTTTTGAAATGACCCATCTGAAAAACTAAGTCTTTGGAGTAAAATAACTTCACTTGACGCAAGTCTTTTGTGCAGGCGACCCCTTTTTGTACAGGTGAGTCAATTGTCGGATATCAATTTGCTTGCTATTTGTTTTGTATTGGGGTTGTTAGGTGAAACAATGCAATGGCATATTTAAATTTAAGTATTTGATTTTGTTGCTAGTGACTTGACGGAAAACTGACTTGCTTTAGCAATAACTTGAACTTGGACTTGTTATTTGTTGGGAATGACTTGACTTGAACTTAAGCTATTTTGCCACTTACCTGACTGGGACTCCATTCATTTCAAAATGACTAGTAACAATACTGGTGATACGTGTAGTAAAGGAATAGATGAAACAGTATTAATCTACTTCTTCTGAAGGTACTTATTCGTGTTCCCTTGGTGAATTTTTACCTTTTGCTAAGGGTCTCGACACATATTTTAAAATTGTTAAATAAGAGATCACGCTATTCAAAAGAGACTGTTTCATCATTCACATAACATTTAACTATTGCTTTCTAGTTTATTTTGAATTTAGTCATAAGGTATCGTTTTTTAACAAATTGGTAGTACCCCGAAATAGGCAGAAGAGAAAAGATATACCAGTCTTGGTTTGACATTATTGCAATTAGTTGTAGATTTTGCAAAAAGTTTGTTCGTTCCAAAAGTTTGTATTTGCATAAATTATTCAGTACCAAAAAGTAAATATTTTTTCGTTAAAAATAATTACTGCAAGTTTTAAAAAGTACATTGTGTGTGCAAATTATCCCTAGGAAACGGCTACAAAAAGGGGTTTCTCGAAACCCAACTTCCTGAGCGCGAGCTCTTCATCCGCTGGCTTGAGATCACCGCATTCCTCCCCGCTATGCAGTTTTCCTTCACGCCCTGGCAGTACGATGACGTCACCGTTGACGTAGCGCGCAAGTATGTCACATTTCACGAGAACGTCATCTTCCCGGTGCTAAAGCGGGCGTCGGAAGATTATGTAGACGGCGAGAGCAGCCTGGGTCCGGTTCGTCCAATCTGGTGGGTGACGCGTGATGACATCACCGCGTTTCGAATCGATGACGAGTTCATGGTCGGTGACGTGTACTTGGTCGCCCCAGTGGTGGAGAACGCCACCCGGTGGCGGGACGTGTATCTTCCGGGCCCGAAGTTCCGCGATGGATCGAGGATGATCGTGTGGGAAGATCAGTTGAGAGGAGGAGATCCGGTACCGGGAGGAACCTTGCTGAAAGATTACCGAGTCGAGCTGGAAGAAGTTTCCTGGTGGAAGCTTAAGCTTGTTTCTTGATTTTCGTTTAGATTTATTTATTTATTGAGATTTTGTGTGCGCCTAATTTGTGCTGTTTAGATTAAAACAAAGTTTGTTTTGATTTTGAAATTGTAGTGTAAAAAGGAAGTTGAAAAGTTATAGTTTAAATGCAAACATGTGTAATGAGCAAGAGTGGGCAATTGAAACTTGAGTTGCTTTGGGATTCTATTTATTAAGATAGGCTGGTCTCTATTTAACATAGTCATTTAGGGCTGAATATTGAAGAGACACAGCAGTTGTCCCCAACCAGGTTGTCGTTTTTATGGCTCAAGCTGCCGAGAGTTATTTTTGATTCTATAGTATTTAAATTTTTGCTCTATGGGCAAGCTTCTAGACTAGAGATTGTTTGTATAAAATTACAGCCCCCAAAACAATCGCGTATTTAACTTTTCTGTAGAATCTCCTAAACCGATATAGAGTGGGAACAACTTCTCTACAGGATTACAGGCATCACCTAGATACTTGAGGTTTGAGTCAAGTCAAGGTCTCAAAACAATCACAGTGCACAAAGATCCTAGCCGAGTTGTAAAAGAATAACAGGGCCAAAACAAGTTAACTTGTCATTCGTTCATGTTATATTTAAATCTATCCTGCAAGTTGATTTATATTGCAGCTTTACGTTATAGGTTCGCTTGCAAGAAATCCGAAAGAATAATGATGGTGATATGCGCTGGAACGTGCAAGACCGGCACCAAGACAATGGCGGCTGTTCCAAGCGAACTTGGGTACGAAGTGTACGGTTTTTTTGAGCAATACAACTACCTCGGATTACAGTGAGAGGGGATCTTCAAGGCGGGAGGAAGCACCGAAGACTTTCGTCTACAGTGTTTTCCAACGTGGACGCCGTTGCCGACGTGCCGGGATGTTTCTTTTGGGATGAAATCCACAGGGCCTTCTCCGATTCAAGGGTAATAATTATGAGTTTTGAGTGACCAGTCACGCTCAGATGCATTTTGAAAAATAAACACGTGAGCCACTTGTATCTCAAAAATCGGTGTATTAGATAAGATGCAAAAATGATAACCGGCTCGCTGATCTCATAAAATTTCGTCAGACGGTTTTATAGAACCGGCTGAATCCGACCATTTATTAATGCTTGCTCACGCAATACACAAGCGAGATCCCACCTATTCCAAAACCGCTCTATCTTAAACCTGTAACGGGAGTTTGGTTCTGCTTAGACGGCCAGCTGTAGTTCAACATGTCCAATATTATCGGATCGGAGCCGATACCTGACACGATGTGGTCACTTTTTCTTCACTACAACGGTATTTATGGTGCCCGGAAAGTTCAGTGTTGTTCCAATACTTTTTAGTGATCTAACCGCAAGGATTTTACCTTAGAAAGTAAATTAAGAAATTATACGAGTTAACCACTAAATATAACTAAGCCATCTTAAAAGAAAGGTGAATTAGTTGCCAAGTCCTTTACAGACGCGGATTCAGGATTTTTAATTGGGTGGATGGTACATGATTGTTTCAGAGATGACGACACAGAGTTACGTAATAACGTTACGCTACAAAGTTACATCTAAACATGACGTCATAAAGAAGTTATGAACATCACATAGTTTTGTTTATTTTAAGTTCTGAGATGTGTTACCTTTAATATAAAAGCTACATTACAAGTATATTATCAAAGTTAAAGACTGAGTCAAAAGAAAATATAGGACAACCAGGTAGAGAGTTAAATGTTTTAGGTTTGAACGCAATAACGTGTAACTTCTGCACTAGATTATTCTGATGACAAGAGAGGTTGACTGGTGGAAGAGCACAGAAAGGGAATTTGAAGTAATACAAACCTTTTCAAGGAGGTTATCGACCAATTTATCACCAACAATGTATCAATACCAAAGTTATTATCGCAAACTTAGTGAGTTATAATAAAACAAAATATCCTAAAGGTTAGCTGTAGCTGCATGTAGCTTATGTTTCTTCAATAAAATGTAAACAGTTCATTATCTTTATATTTGGTTTTGTTTATTAATGTTGTGGATTTACTGCAGCGGTTCTTAATAAAAAAAGCGTAGCCGTGCCCTTTTGCAATAAAATTGTTCATCGCCCATTTCTTATTACAAGCACTGTATGTGTTAAAAATCTATTGATTTTCAATTAAATATAAGATTCACCCGACCGTTTGTTAATTATTTGGCCACAACACGTTACTGTAACTCCTTGTGGCAAAATTTGGCGTGACGTAACAAAGTGTAAATACTGGTATTGTTGTTGGCATTTATTTTTTGTTTGCAAAGTAAGTTTTAGGCATTTTTGTTCAGTTATAATTATATTACTTTTTGATAGGAACTGACGTCGACCGCTTGGTTAAAATCGTTTCAACGAGTTTCTCCTCAGAATGGCACAATGCTAACGTACGCAGGTATAACGTCACAAAACATAGAAGTTATATTTTCAAGAACTGGAGTTTAAGCTAAACTTTTCACAGCGTTGCTATTTTATGGTGAATTTACAATCGAGCTGTTTGAATTAGATCCATTCATGATTAAAACAAATTAGGGCGATTATTTTTTGACCAAAAAAATTGGAAATTTTGACCTAAAAAATTATAATTTTGACAAATTTGGACCGAGGAATAATTTATTTTGACAAAATTTCGACCTGTTAAAAATACATTCATTTATATAACCTCTTGTTGTTAACGTACTGCATTAGTGTGTCTTGGCGTCGTAAATTTTTGATGTTTTACTGATTACCGGTCCAACACAAATCAGTTATTTTTCGGGTTTATGCAAAACTCATGAAAATACTCAGTTAAACAACTATAAAAATGCCAAATTAGAAAAATGTAGGCCCAGTTTTTGAAACAGGAAATAGACAATTCCAAATCACAAGCGAAAAAAGACAGAAACTACTGTTCAATACATTTGTCCAAATCAGAGAAGCCTTGGTTAATTCTTCTCGCTTATATACCATATTTGCTTTAATAAAGATATAGTACAGTACAGTTCAAATGTTGTTGAATATAAACCAAAACATCAAAAACTGAACGACAATTTTAAAAAGATGACTTGTAGTTTTTTTTTCATTTTCTAAAGAATTTATGTGCATGTTTATTCGATTCTGACTTGAAATAATTTTAACAAATTTTGACCTGAAGTGTAAATTTTGACATACTTTTGACTTTTTTTGACATGTCAAAAAATAATCGTCCTATTCTTAAGTCATAACCAGCTTGGGAACATAAAAAAAGTGTAAAATCTGCTGTATTGTTTACCTTACCGCTTTTATCCTTTCCATTTTTTTGTTCTTACAAATAAAAAACTTACTTTTTTACATTTTTTATTACCCGAAAAACGAACTTATCACATTTTATCCTAAAAGTTTAACATTAATCTGTTCATGGTATCGGAAAACAAAACAACGCCCTACAAATAACATTGTTTGTTTAGGTTATGTGTACGGAATTTTGCAGAATAAACCCCAAGAGAGAAATGGCGTTTGTTACTTGCAAATTTAACGCTTTGCCCAGTTCACAACGTGTAAATCTTTAGCGTTTTACTAACGATTTCCGTGAAGTGGGAAATTGCAATGAGTCTTTAATTGTTTCTTACATCTGGAGACAGGTTCTGCAGTTAAAAAAAACGTTTTCTCTTTATGGCGCAAATATAAGATTGTCGGACTGTGTTACGAAGAATTTTATATTTCTTCGCTTAGATTTTAGCAGGCTCTTTAACAGTTAAGTTTAATGGCGAATAACGGTAAGCAGTAACATATTTTGACAAAAGATATTCTTATGACACGAAAAACAATGAGAAGTAAAATTTTAAGTTAAATCAAAATTAAGTTAAACACATAATTTAAACAAAAGCTTACTTGCAAGCTTAGAAATAGAAGACTTTCCAAGCGGTTCCCGAAAGAGTCAAAAACGATAAATGTAACCTTACATTGCGAGATCATCCACGAGTTTAACAAATCAAGAAATCAAATCAAAGTAAGCTTCCACCAGGAAACCTCTTCCAACTCGACTCGGTAATCTCTCAGCAAGGTTCCTCCGGGGACCGGATCTCCTCCTCTCAGCTGATCTTCCCACACGATCATCCTCGATCCGTCGCGGAACTTCGGGCCCGGAAGATACACGTCCCGCCACCGGGTGGCGTTCTCCACCACCGGGGCGATCAAGTAGACGTCACCGACCATGAACTCGTCATCGATTCGAAACGCGGTGACGTCATCACGTGTCACCCACCAGATTGGACGAACCGGACCCAGACCACTCTTACCGTTTACGTAATCTTCCGACGCTTGCTTTACTTCCGGGAAGATGACTTCCTCGTGAAGTGTGACGTATTTGCGCGCTACGTCAACGGTGACGTCATCGTACTGCCAGGGCGTGAAGGAAAACTGCATGGCGGGGAGGAAGGCCGTGATCTCGAGCCAGCGGATGAAGAGCTCGCGCTCAGGAAGTTGGGTTTCGAGAAATCCAGCTTCGTATCCATTACCTGAAAACGATTGGGGACTTCGTTTTGCAATTTCGCGAGGCATATAGGTTATCTATCCTACAACCAATCAATTTTGTTTGTCGGGCACAAAAAGCACAAAATCGTTTTAATTTAATAACATAAAGGATGCAGATATGGCCCGGCCTGTATCTATCAAGTTAGGCATTCGATTTTTACATGCATTTACACCGTGTTTCAAAAGTTTCCAACACCAACAACATCATCTTGTTTAGCAAATCACTTACTATACGTTACAAGGCCTACTCTTGTTTAATCGATAAAATGAAACGTGTTAAGGTAATGTCTAATGCTGTTAAGTCGAAACTTAAAAACGAAGTAAAATTGATTGGTAAAGGTTTCCTATCTGCTAAATTTACTGTTCAACACAAACAATGGTTGTAATATAAACAAATTAATGTGCTCGTATTACCACCCTGCGTAGGATAGGAGGAATATGCCGATACTGCAACTTGGCAAAAATCACCGGACCAGTGTTCCCTCTAAGGTGTGCAACTGCGCAATTGCGCAGCCAGACAAGACATTTGCGCAGTAAAATTCTTTGTGACGTCATCACTAAAATTTTCACGGCATACGTTGATCTGCCGCGGGCCCCTGCTAAATCAGTCTTAAAATATTCTTGCGCACTGCGAAAAATATTTGCGGACATCCTATTCATAACACCATAGAAGTTCGATGTCGCCACTAAGTGTTTCACCTCCGATCATGTCAGGCAGCACGTAAGGGTAGCCTAGCAAACTGAACGTCAGGGCTGTGGGTATAAGGGTCTTCAAACCCTTGGCGCGTGACCAGTTGGAGTCTTTGTCCATCATCCTCACGAAGATCGGGAGGTTCTGGTTGTTCCAAGAAGCTCGAACCTCGATCTGAGTACCCAATCTGCGTTCAAGTAAGTAGATGTTTGTGGATGTGTTTGCGTCTGTTTTCTTCGGGAAAGATAATAGTATAACATGACTCAAACATCTCCGTATAACATGACTCAAACAATCACAAATTTAAAATCATTGAGTCCACTTTGGAAGGCATCTTAAATGAATAAAATAGATTTAAACAAAAATATGTGATATTTGAAAACACTTTTTCCAGCCAACTAGGGGATTCGATTTATTTAGTTTTAGGCACAAAATTGGATTTTCCTAAAAATATATAAAATATGTTACTCCAAAAAATTGGGCAAAACCTTTTACCATTCTCGCCTAGTGTTTATGTGTGGTACATTTTAACACAGACGTATACTCTCACCTAAAAGGTTAGCTCGCGAAATATACCCTTACCTGGTGGCACACTCGGCGTAGAACTGTGTGTAGCGCCCTAAGTTGTCCATTTCCTTGCCCAGTTTATAACTCGGGATTTTGGTGATGTAGTTTATTTCACCGGCGTCAAACTTGAAAGAATCCACTCCGTATTGCGACTTTACTTTCTCCAGAATGTCGACGTACCTTTATGTAAAATAAGAACTTATATTGCAAAATTATTCAATCTTGACCTTTTCTTGTTTTAAACATGAGATATACAGAGACAAATTACATTAAGGCTAATCAAACATTGTAAAATGTAAGTCACTATCAGTGTTGTAATGACTTAAGTCAATGACTTGTGTGCACTTAAGTCATTGTTTTTAAATGACTTGACTTGACTTAAGTCTTTTGAACAAATGACTTGGGTTGAAATACAGCATTGCTTTAAGTATTTTTTTTTTAAATTGAGCTATTTGTCCAATTTTTGCACAAAAAACAAATTGCTTGCTATATGTTCCTTTTTCCTTATTTTTTATTTCAGTTATTGTTTATAATCATACGAGTTTAAAAATTCCAATAGTTTAACGTTTTATTTTTATGACAAGGACATGAGTTGAAGTTGACTTGCTCTAATTATGACTTGACTGGGACTTGACTTGTGCAACTGATGACTTTGACTAGGACTTGACTTGGAATTATTCGAAAAGACTTGACTTGGACTTAAGTTATTTTACAAATGACTTGACTGGGAAGTCTTTTTAAAATGAACAACACTGGTCACTATACATTGATATTTCGTCCCACTTACAAAAATTTCCGATGAACGGTCATTGAACTAATCTGAGAAGCACCCTTTTACTGTTTTAATAAGTTTTTATTTTTTTACAGTAGTTACAAAGCGGGCAGTTATCTGAATGTACAATTAAACCCCTAATTATGACCATGATAACTTCTTATTATCGTTCCAGTAACTTTCGTTTGTGAGATGATGGTCAGTCGCAGGTCCACTCAACCACAATACTTAGAATTTAAGGAATATCGTTAATCTAATCCGTCGAGTCCCGCCTCCGGCTCCAATCACTTAGCCCGATATTTCACTCACCTAGCAATTAAAACAGTACACAGCAATACATGCATATGGGTGTCATACAACTCACTAACCCTCATAACATGGGTGAAAATCTTATCTTATGTTATTCCACCTTTAAGATTTACAGTATGCGGCCGTATCGGTTCAGAGTGTTTAGTATTGGTACCCTAGTATTCCGTGGTGTTAAACCAGTATCCTAGATTTTGGCAATCTTGGTCCACTCTCTGTTCTTGAAGATTTATAAGATAATGACAGCTAAAGTATTTTCACAAAGATGGCAAAACTGACCAATCACAGGAATCTTTCTTTGTGTAATCGATGGTCGCTCCTACACCGTTCCACCAAGCGGTTAATCCTGTGCTTTCGGTTTCGCCGTTCAGGACAAAGTGGTTGCCCGCCTCTCCTGGGTCAAAGTTTACCGAGCGCGGGTTCACGAACGGGGTCACCCAGGTGGTCACGCGAAAGCCGAGGTCGTGAAGCGTTCGGATCATTTCAGCCGCGTTCGGAAACTTTTGCTCGTCGAAGGTGAAATCTCCGTATCTGGTTTCGTACCTGACAAAGGTATCCAATAGGTATTTTTACAATCCATTGTAGGGCCTACATGCAAATGGTTTCCCGCAGGGACAAAGATTGACTTTATTTTTTAATTTGGATAGCTTAATATTAAAGTATTCGATAAACATTATGCTCAACCTTTTAAAATAAAGGCAACACAATTTTCGTGTTATATTACTTAGCTGCGAAAGCAACAGATATGCGTTAAGTAATAGAAGTAATTTTAGTGAAGCTTTTTAGCGACATGCTAAAATGTTACCAGCTGTACCGTGTAGCGCAACCGTAAAATGTATTTAGTTGCAACGCGTAGTCCAATTTAATCGTCGTTTGAACTTGTTATGCAGGAGCTATGGGCCGAAGTGCCTGTTTTGGACTAAGTACAAGGTTTTTGAAAAACTATACTTAACTTGCGCTGTGATATAGTATCGTGATGTATTTTTGTCGGGAGTATCAGTGCCAATAGATAAATAACTAATTTCGACATTTCAGCCATAGCGTTGTTAATTTTTACAGCATTTTTTTAGAAAATAGCATTTTAACAATAAAGTTACATCAGACGATTGTACTTTTTGCCTAAATGTCGGCTACCGATTTCGGAGTAAAATACAATGTTTTTGGATACCCAAGCTGAAGACTATTCCAAAACACAGCCAATCAGCCATGGACTTCCTACCCATCGTCGATCTCCAGCTGACAGTTGGAGAAGTTATGCTCAAGTATTTGCCGGGCGTATTCCAGCACCACGCTCTGGTTGATCTCCTGCTTGTACTGGGCCCACGTCGACCAAATCGGCGACTTCATCATCCGTAAGTCGGGCAGACCGCTCGGTCTCGCAAAGTACTTCTGTAAGTGGGAGAATTGGCGAAAAAATGTCCATTCTTTTTTTCGAGCTATTTTTGAGTGCTATTTTTCACAACCGACTGGTCCATCCTTCACGTCGATTTTTCGATCTATAGTCTTTACGTGGCATTTGCATTGGCGAGGGGGTATGTTCAAACCTCAGCCCTGTAAATGGCTAAAAATAGTACATCTTAAATCTTATATGGATTTGCATTTTGTTGTGGAGCCAAAAAGACGTACATCCGAATTAAAAAAATTGTTTGCAGTCTATATGCGCAAAAATTATATAGCCTTCACCTCGTTAAACGATGACAAATCTTTATAATTTATTGCCGTCAACATTTCAAAGTATCTGTAAAAAAACGAACCTGAAGTATATACTCGTGAGTTTGTTGTGGTGATTGCCCGAAGCAGAGAATGTAGCGCAACATGTGATTGGTCGATGTAGACTTGGAATAAACGTCAGAGTACGAACCTTTAAAATGTAATTCGGTTTAAACCACAGCTGTAGAAACAATTTTTGGTGAATGAAAGCAGCAAAGTAGTGTAACAAAGCAATAAATTATAGATTTGCTTTTAATGCTGTATTTACTTTTCATCGCAGTTTTTACTTTTTATCGAATCCTCGTTAAAGGTATACGCTGTATGTAACGTAATATAAAGTGGGAAATGTTTGTGTGTGTTGGTGAAGAGGTATAGGGCTGGACAGCACAATACCCTTGTACTGACTACTGATAAAGCAAAAATGACATGTAAACAACTGAAATTTAGCAGCATCGCAGTAGAAAAAAATCGATATTCAAAATAGTGGTTTTCAAACTTTAATGGTCACGTATGCCACCTAGTGACACAAACCATTTTGCCTAATTTTCTTAATCTTAATAATTTACTTTTGTTTATTATAACAAAAGTCTTGCTTCTAGGCTAAGTCTTAGATTATTGTCAATCGATTTAATTTGCTTATGACAACCGCAATAAAAATTGCACTTGAGTAATTTTCTCCTAAGGCTATAGCCTTAGGCCCTGAGAAGATTCGGCCCTCAATTTTTTTAAGGTTACATTTTTGTAAGGCTGGTAGTGATACTACTTTTTGTTTCTTAGGTTTAAAGTACCTTTAGTCCGGCCCTGTTGACAACTAACGGTTTAAACGAATTAAACGAAATTAAATAATAAAATCAAATTATAAAACAGTTACAACAAAAAACAACAACGAAATATTGTCTAAATTTTTCAAGTTTTCACCCGGCACCTTTGACGCAAATGTGGCCGTCTTCTATGCTGACGTGCAGGGGTACTTCGGGGGGTACGTAGAGGGCGACACCTCGCGACGAGAGCCAGTAGCGCTCGAGCACCGAGCCGTATTCTTGGTCGTTGGCATACATATCGCCGGACAAGTAGAACGACATGTGCTTTTTCCAGCTAGATCGCAGATAAGGGTTATGTGTTTTCGCAAAGCAACGCCCTTAAGGGTTGCATCCTGCCATTTTTTCCCTAGGTAACATCGTTTTTTGGGGGGCAGTAAAATACTTAAATAATTACTACTTTTCACACTGACATTACACTTACACCATAAACAAAAGGGTAAAAACAATAACCTTCTGCCGATGCGCAGCTTTATCCTTTCTGCCGATGTGCAACTCTGCCCCTACCTGGCGACATCGTCTCCTTATGGGAGAATGGTTGTCCTAACGGACTGGGTCTAAACAATTACTGACATCAGGCACTCCCTGCCTCCTTTTTGGACAATGGGTAGAATACCCCAATACACATTCACCACTTATTTTACATTAGTTTCTTTACTTTCTTTTAGTTTGTAAAAAGCAAAAATAAGCAACGCGAGTTTTGTTAGTATCTGCTGTTTTAAAGCGAACCGATTAAAGTATTTGCCAGATTCAACGGTGTCATACATTAGCTAAGTTTTTAAGTGACAGTATAAATGTAGGGAGGTCGTGAGTTCGAACGCATCACCCCAGTCTTCATTATTTCTAAGCCAGTCTTGCTTGCGCCAACATCCTTAAAGTTGCGATCGATTTTATTTAACCATGAATTAAGCATTACAAACATCAACAAAGTTAAAATAGATTATAACATGAATCCTTATCAACGAACGAGATGCTGTAGGCGACAGAGCCATGATTGTTTCTCGATCAGCCTTCAATGAGCCTCTGTAGCTCAGCAGTCAGTAAAGAGACGATCCCGGTGTGACCGAGGTCGTGAGTTCTTACCTCAGGTGAAACCTTGCCTTGCTTGCATAGCAATTTCGGTCAACTGATTTTCGTAATTGCCTTTCCAAAGGCTACCGGTATACTTTTACTAGTGAATGGGGAACTATAGATTATTCTTGTGTCTAAAGGTATTGCTTAGTTCGATATTGGTTACCTGTTAATAGGCCAGTCCTGGAAATACATTTCGGCTCCTCCAAACCAATAGTCAGTCATTGGAAAGCAATCTGCCGGCTCCAGCTCAGCGTTGTCACTTGTCCACGTTGTTTCGTAGCAAGTCACTTCTGGATGTTCGGACTATTGAGAATACAAGATGTCTCGTCAATATACAAAATACATTATTTTTGTTTTTGAAACTTCATTACTCCGCAACCGTTGTGTCGCGAGGCGATTATAGAAAATAGAAGCAAAAACTTTGGGTGTAATGCACCGTTTTTCGCAATATAAAAACAAATATCATAACCATACCATTCGATTTAATATTTTGATTTTATCAAATTTTGTTGTTTTTATACGAATGATAGCAAAACGTATCTAAAGACTGGGGCACAAAAGTAAAAAGCTAAACGCAATCTTATCAATATTCCTACTACAATCTTAAACCGACCTACTATTAAGTGGCGACCCACAGGTTAAAAGTACTGTTCAACCTAGAAAATCGACCACTGCTTCTCGCAAAAAAAACTTTACAGGAATTTGTGAGAGCGCGATTTTGACATTTCTGACTTGTGTTTTTACAGACATTTACTAGATACAAAATTAGTTTTTTACCTAACGAGCAAGAAATGCGTATTTACTTTAAATTAACCAGTCTGATTGAACTCCAAACCTAGGCCCACGTGTGCTAGCCAGCCACATCATTCTCTGTGGCCCGAACAACGTTGTTAAAATTAATGATGTCCCAAATTTTTCTATTTGTACCCATTTAGGGGTTTGCCCACCGTTAGCCGTTCGGGTACAATCTACATTTGGAAAATCTCAGAATACTAACGTAAGTTAACGAAGTATAACAACGCAATAAAATCTCCAAAATTAATCATGGGAGTTGATAGCCCATATAGTATGACGAAAAATACGCAAATATATCTGGTAATCTATGAACATGGACACCGTGTAATACACCACCTTAAATATTTTCTTGTAAAACGGGGCATCACACCTAGTGTACAGGTTTGCCGGACATTTGTTCCTTTTAGGGCGTACGTTCGGTATTATAAATAACCACCATTGCACAATACACGATTGCGTTACATGAAAACGAATCAGGCGAACCAAATATGTAATAACAGCCATTGAGTATGCATTGCAGCACACTCCTGTAGCAAGGGTAAAACTTATTTGCACAAAACCAACACAAGCGACACGTTCTGTAAAGCTTATCGCAATGGCCGCTAGAGTTAATGCGGTTATCAGCCAGTAGATCTCCCTACCAGGCGCTGTCCTAGGTTGTTGGTATGGGTGGAGGCATCATTATTTTCTCAGAGATGGCGTAGTACCGTGACGTCACCAAGTTACGTCTAAACATGACGTTTTAAAGACGAAACTTTAAAAATACTGTGGTTTCTTTCATACAAAGATGTTATCGATTCGCAAAAAGCATAAAAATAGCAATCATATCGCTTTGGTTGGCAAAACTAGAATTCTCGAGTGTGCGATTGTGCACGACGACTGTGGATTAAAACAATTTTACAAAATAGGCAAAATAGCGCTAGAAGACATACATCAGCGCAAATAATACCGTTATTCTGCTGTGGAATTAGAAAATAAGCCTTCGTTTCTTTGTAACGTTAATTTATCACTATTATAGGTTTAAGGAGGTTGAAAAAACATTTTTTTAACAACCATGTACCGCCAGTTCCTTTACTTCCAGCTGCATGGCTTTGTCCGCATCGAAATTGAATCTCTTGCAAATCGTCGCAACGCTTTCGCACTCTGCTGCACTTTCCACTTCCGCCGTCAAACTTTGCCTTCCAGTTGTGTTTCGGATTAGGTGCGCCGACAAAACGACGTCTTCGCCCCGCTTGTAATAGATCTATGTACAAAAATTTTCTATATGGCACTACGCTACACAATACACCAGTGCTTCTTAAACTTTTCTAGTTTTGTTCAACCCCTGACCCCGCAAAAATTTTATTCACCCTTGGGTAAACCATTTACCTGATTAAGAAACATTGCAATACACCATGGGATTCAAGCATTGCCAAGGAAATGACAACAATTTTTCGTTTTAACGCTTCAACAATTTTCAGTGATTGTTTTTTGCAATAGATAGACTGTGAAGTTATCGTTATACAGTATATCTTTAAAAAATGTGTGGAAAATATCTTGCTCTTTTTATTTACTTACGGTTGCGAGCAAAGTTTACCCACTTTGTCGTTTAGCTTAAACATAACTTACACATGTGTTTTGCCAAAACCATCCTTATATTCGAAGCATGTGTAAAGAGACAATTAAAACAGTTAAATGATGATAATTAATAGTTTGATTTGTGTGAATTCAGCTACGTGCTGCTCTGGAAAAAATTCTTTTTCTAAAATAAGCAGCTAACAAACGTTTTTTTGCAACCACATATAGCTAACTTGTGTAAAATCCCCTAAGTTGAAGAAACGCTAGGTACTTCAAAATAGGTTGTTGTATTATCATGGCGTAGCCTACCCTAATGCATAAGCGTATAGTTACATACCTAAAAACTAAATCAATCGACTAAGTCTGTTACTCAAAGCTAAAGTTTCATATCTTGTTACTATTCTGGCCACCCAGACCATTTACCACTTACCCTATAAAAGTCCATATCAATTGAAACTTCCATGTTTTCGCTTGACGTTGTCTCTTGCGGGCCGTACTTAGCGAAGTAGCTGGAGCCAAGGCTGATCATCACAATTCCAGCAGTTAGTACGATAGCGGCAAACACCCAGACAAGCCATTTTTTCGCCATTACCTCAACAACGTTATGTAAACAGTTATACGTCACGAACGCTGGTTACCTTCTGTAAATTTACGTAATACGTTTTTTTGTTTATAAACACTACATAATTTTAAAGGCGCTACAATGTGAAAACATCATCAAAAAATTTAATATTAACAACGACTGTTACAGTTATCTTGCATATGCATGTATTCGTTATGCATACATAATATACAGCATTCCAGCCAATGTAAATAACCTACCCATCCAGTTACCCACTTAACTTGTTTTATTCAGTATTACACACCATGTGAACAAGTTATTAAGGCGCCATGTTTTGTCCAGTTTTATATGTTTTTATAAGGTTTTTGGACTAAGTTAATCGCAACTAAGTCATAATGTTCAAGTAACGTTCGATAGTAGTATTGCTTTTAAAGATTCGTTTTGTAGTGCTTGCTTATCTTTGAGTTTTTTCCTCGATAGTTTATACTGTTATAGCAATTAAAGCACGCAATCATGAACTCACTGCCTCTTGTAAAACGTATCGAT
Organism: Ascidiella aspersa; assembly: GCF_963924565.1. Taxonomy (NCBI): domain Eukaryota; kingdom Metazoa; phylum Chordata; class Ascidiacea; order Phlebobranchia; family Ascidiidae; genus Ascidiella; species Ascidiella aspersa. Next base: position 29,334,522 of record NC_139448.1, on the reverse strand, counting down.
AGACTTTCAGCATAAATACATAAACATCAAGCGATCATATTGCAACTCCAAAGGTTTTACCTTCACTTGATAACTTTCAACATTGCCACTTAACCATAAGTGCTGTTAAGCAGCCCTCAGAACTGGGATTTGTCTGCTGTGATAACCTTGTAAATAATTAACATTTGCTATCCGGTCGCATCGCCATCGTCGATTATCACAATGCAATCGGCATGCACATATCACTATGATTTTATGACGACTGGTTTATCCTCTAAAGCTAAATATAGGACCTTCAAAAAGGTGAGGTTGTTCTTTAATTTACTTTCATTTAGGAGTATCCGGTCATTTTTTCTAAAAAACTTGGTATTTTCACATGCAAATAAAAAAGTGACACAATGTATTTGTTTATTTTTATTTATGTAATGAATTAAAACAATAAATGTTAATTTACAGAAAACACTGAAACAATCAAGTTTAAAAATAACGATACGGCAAAATAACGCCAAGGAGCAAAAGAAAAAACTATGGATAATCTTGGCATTAAATCTAACGAAGCAGATTTAAGTCTCGCCTTGGCACAATTGTGAACCGTGCCGAAAAGCAGCGGTGCACTGTTTTGCGACACAGATTTCACTTTTACCGCAAGCAATATGGTGATTAGACTGGCATATGGGGTAAGTATATTGCAGGCATAAATGGCGGATTTGCGCGCACTGAAACGTTGAGGTATTGTTTGGTCATAATCGTCCGAGCGTTCGAACGTAATCAAGTCGAGTAAATCGCAAAGTGCATTCTGTTTGTTTAATCAGATTAGATTAGGTTCTGTTTTGTGGGTATAAAGAACCTTGGAAGTTGTTTTAAATGTGTATTAACGAATGGCAGGTCCGGACGGTCATATGTAACCTTTCAGAGTACAACTGAAGAAACTGATTTTTCTACGATAAGTTTGGTTTACAGTAAAAGTAACTAAGATTCATCTGGGCGTTGATCTGTATGTACAAATGTAAAAATGTATAGTTTTTCGTATTTTTTAATTTTCAGTATAAGTATTTTTAAAAGTTATTTACACTTTTTAACCGTTATTATATGGGCCGAAAATTTATTTTCGGGATATCTTGTTTAAGTCTTGGTTTGCACATGCTTGCATATATGCCACAATCCACCGTTAAACAATAATATATATTTTTTTAATAATGAAAAATTGTTTAAAAAAATGTTAATTTCGACTATAAATATGTTATAAATATTGCTCTATAAACTTTATTTGTGGCTCCAAGAAATCGTTCAAAATCGAAATATTTCAGAGCAGAAGTATACCGGGAGCCTTCGTACACACGTAAGTATAAATGTTTCAGTAAATTACAACAGCTAAGGTCCAGATCGAGCGTTACATGATCAACCTTAAAAAAATAGTTGTATGATGAAGCCTAAAATATTCGATTTAAAAATTTTCATTGGCGCATTCTAACTCTTCTTTAACCGTTACTCTCCCACACGAGTTGAAATTAATTTTAGGATATCCACTATATAATATTTAAAACAGATATGTATAAAATTTGTCGGCAACAATCCTAACCAACTGTCTTTAACTTTGCTTTAGGATTAATATTAATTTTATCACTTTTGTTGAAACGATATTGAATCAACTGATTATTTATTTTAAAATACCATCTTTATTTATTTTGATTTGGTTTAGAGAATTAATATTTAAAATGTCAGTTGGAAATTAAAAACTGCCAAGGTTGAGTACAGTTACCGGTTACGCAAATCCATAAATTTGCTTGCTAAAAAAGCAAACAGCTACGCAATTGTTTTAGTTTAGCCTACAGCATTAGGTCGTTTATTGCGAGGATGAAAGACTCAAGGTTTATGTTAAAAGAAGGTCAACGCAGCCAAGGCCATTAACGCTTTCTCAAAACAAGGTTTTTATTTCCCGGCAACGGTTTGCGAAAGGAGAAGTTTGCCTTTAGTCGGGCGCCCATTATGCCGCTAAACATAAACGAAATCTTGAGAGAATTGCGATGCGTAACACAAAAGCGGAAGGTTTAACGAGGCAGAATATGTGTTGTGACAACCGAAGTTTGGTCGAGAAGTCTATTTCGACCGACGTCGACGCACAACGTGACGCTTTTATTGGGTGGGAGTTTACATGAAGACGGGGGTATATATAATCCGTCGGCCGCTGTACACGCTGCCTCAGATTTTGCACGAAAATTTGGCGTTAACCGAAACGAGGTTTTCAGTCGCTTGGTTTTTGGCAAGATTTGTTTTTTTGCTTGAAATGTTTTGTAAGGTTTGTTTGTGTTGCGCGTTTGGTAAGGCGATTAAAAGTTGTAATTTTTGGGATGTGTAAAAGTTTCCCGTTTTCCACACGGCGCAATAAAAATGCTGTGCAACTTTCTTGAGGGCATAAAACGTAAAAAAAATCGTATTATTTTCCGGCTGCTCATCGTACAAAAGCAAGCTTTGGTACACCGATAACAATTTATCGTAGTACATATTCTTTAATATAACTGCATAGAGCAAAAAACAGCTGAAGTTTTACAATATAATAAGATTTCATGCTTTTGTTAAAAAAATATAAAAATTGCAAATCATGTAAGTGATTGATATACAAGTGTACACGATAAATTCTCATTTATGGTAAAATCTTTGTTTTAGCAAGCTTGCAGCAGTAATCCAGTAATTTTAATAATGCAAAGTTTCTTACAAATGTAACGAAAGTTCTGTGGCATAGCTTGAAAATGTAATCTCAGCTTAATGGAAATAAAAATATCGAACTAAGCTATAATAGAAACTTGTATAAAAATTTGCATTGTCTATTGGAACTTTTCTTTTTTAAACAAATTACAATAAGTATCGTGCAGTGAAGGAGCCTCTGTTACAGCACCCCTTCCGTTGTGAACCGTTTTTTGCCGTTGAAATCTGCGTACTCAGCGAAGATCGTAAATCTATTGACGGCGCGGGAGCATCGCATAGAGTTAGCTCCCAGTAGTGGTTGCCCAGCGTTGTAGTAGAGGTTTTTCTCTTCTATATATAGAGCTGGTTTTCCTAGTTTTTAAGCTGACTTTCCTATTCAACTTGAGCACTTTTAATAAGCCGAACATTGGACAATTTGGTGTTGTGATTTTCCTGGCAAAAAATGTAATGGAAGTGTAATGGAAGTGTATTCATTTTAAGCCTCGTGACGCTGTTAGAGTTTGCCAGCACATTTCGACTGGCAGCAAAAACTCAGGCCAGGCCACCCGCTGGCCCAGTCTACGGTTTGCCGGAACGGGCTGGGTTTTAGGGCAGAATTTGCGCGGGGTCGTGAGAAAATTGGCGCGGCGTCTGAACTTTCAGCCAGCGCCTTTTGCGTTGACTGTTTCATTTTGCCAGGCGCGCGTGCTAAACGGTGTGTGTTACGTCACAAAGTTGGATCTTGAATGATGCCGTTCTTGAGCGCGTGATGCGTCCGCTCCTTGTGCCGCATGGTCTTTGTGTGGGCTTTCGAAAATGGCGCGCGCTCGTCGAAAAGTAAAGGTAAGTTTTAACGTGAAACACTTTTCTGCTTCTGGGAAGCATTGTAATGATATTGATCTCGAATGCTGGTTTTCACAAACCTTAATTAGACTTTACAGTAAAAAATGTTCGTAATGTATATTGTGTCGAGGTAAGTGAGTTACCTTGCAGTAATTTTGTAAATCACTTTACCCCGCAGTATTTTTGTACTACAATACCTGCTAAGGACTGTGATTTTATTTCATAGACGGACTGCATTGGACATCACTGTAAGGCCAGAGCATGATGTATTTTTTTTCAGTCAATTTTCGCCAATAAAACGCACATAATTATTTGAACTGCTATTTAAAAGATTAGATCTTTCATGAATGCACTCCTGTGCTAAACAATGTTTTTTGTTTTTCAGTTTTGTTTCTCTTTTGTATATTGCAGCTGTTTTACTTGACTTTAAAATAAGCAGCCATTTTAGTTTGGAGAAGTGAAACGTAAAGTTTTATATGCTCAGGTGCTTCTCTTTGAATAATGTCCCCGCCTATAGTTAAATAAGTCCGATGTGATACGAATTCAACATCTGTTTGATCCATATGGGTTGGTTCGAGGACATTTTGTTTTCGTCGAAATTATTTGTTGATTAGCTTTACTTATGATTATTGATATTTTTCACACAGGGTCTACCCAATTTTTTTTTAGAAATTTTGACGTTTTTGTCGCGCAAGGAATGCGCCACACAAATGTTTATTGAACTGCAGAAAATAAGCCACCATTTTGAAAGGCTGAGAAGTTTTTTGTTTTATCTTTGGGAATACGCCATTTTTGTGACGCAGGAAAAACAAACAAATTACGGCGAAACAATATTCTCTGCAACCTAGTGGATTATTTATAAACATATCAAAATTATCCCAATTCTTTGTTGGGTTGTATATATTTAAAAGAAGCGTTTCGGTATGGTTTGTTCGACCATACGCATCCAAATCGGTATTCAATTCATGTTTTGGCACTAGCGTTATTAGAAAAATAACTTTTTATGTTCAAGTCTTACACATTGTTCTACCCAGCATCACCATTTACCTGAAAAATCTCTTGAGGCGCAAATGTCATTTTTCAACTTGCAGTTAAACCCATCTATTAGCTTCAAAACTTAGGACAAATTGATGAACGGCATGTTTTTAAGTTTGATGTGTGTGGAAGTGTCATAACTTTATATTTTATGATTTCTCTAAGAAAATGACAGGGATTTGCGCCAAACAATTGCTTTATTTTAGTTTAATTTGTCAAAAACCGTTGTTCCATGATTTTCATGACCTATATGGCTCTTAACGACGTTTTGCTTTTCATTATACCGAACAACCAAAAAGTCGAAATACTGCTTCGACGTAGTAAATTGACAGTGTTTTCAAATGTTAACCTATTTATTAATTGCCATTTTATTCACGCGGATCATTTCTTATTATGACACTACATCACTAAACAGAAGAAACAAACAATCTTCGTGTACATGGTAAACAACCCATACCCTAAAAATAATTAATCAGTCATGGGTGCAGAAATTCACGCAAAAATAGTTGAAAAATCGTTTTGGAAAAAATTGGTTTACGTTATGCTCTGTAGGACATTAAACACATAAAGTCTAGAAATTTCAGCTTATAGTAGTTATTGCTACCCTCAAAGAAACAAGATATCCTATTTCGCCATATACGTTCTTAATGTATTTTTTTAAATAGTGAAAACGAGTGACACCCAACTGTTCTAAAAGTTATCCAACTGATAAAATCTCTTATTTTGAGACGGACCCCAACCAAGAAAGGTAAAGAAGGGAAGATGCAAGAGTGACAAAAATATCAATGGAAGCCTTTCTTTTTGTTACTTTTTTCAGTTATTGCATCATAAGCAGTTTTGACGGCATTCAAGTTACTTTCTTTATTCAATCACGTTAAAGTTTACAAGACAAGATTGGTTGATTAATTTATTTTGGAACTCGAATATAGCTAAATAGTTTAGTAAATAGATCAGTGGACTGAAACGCCATCATTTTATACTTTTTGTCATGAATTGACTAAATTCGTTTTGGGTCACAGAAATAACAATAAAGAAAAAGTTTGGGAACCACTGAGTCCCAAGAAGACATGTTTTCGCAGGCTGTCCACATAAAAGTTAGGTTCTGGGAACAAAGATCATCGTCTATTCTTGGGAAACATTTCGAGCCCTGCGCCTCCAATCTCTCGCCTCAAGCTCATCTTCATCAGATCGGCGCACCGAGATGCGTCGTAAAAAGCGCGCGGGAGTTAGTGCGCCGGGCGTCATTGCGGTGCCTTTACGGAAGCCCTCATCGAGCTGTGACGTCAGGTTTCCCGGAACGAGGGGGAGATGCAAAAGGCGGAAAACGATTTCTACCTCGGCGGTGGGCGATTAATTTGCGCGAGCGGCGAAGAAAGGGCAAGGTTGCATACTTTTGCTTAGACTATATTTTACTTCCGAAAGCATTACTCTCGATACGTTCTGCTAAATATGTTGGATGAGAGTTGTAATGGAAAATCCGGACGTTGTAAAACAGGAGTCTTTATACCTACGAAACGCTTAAAGTATTAAGTTACTTAATCAAATAGAAAAAATGCGGATAAATAAAAGTTACTTATTGTGTTATTGAATTACGCTCAATGAGTTTTATAGACGTTTTACGATATGTTTCTTATTCTTAGAAGTATTTTTAATTAATAAAAGACTTATGAAAAACGGCCAATTTTGAAGAGGGTCATCCTATGAATCTGATTCCCCTTTGGTTTCTTAGTGTTATGTTTCACATCATGAAACTAAGCTACCAAACGAAAATCGGACACTCAGAAAGCACGACCTCTTTTGAAACAATAAGTGTAAAAAAGCTTTGTGTTTATGCAAAGCAGATACCAAAGACAGCATTTTGGTTAGGTCTACAGATCGAGTTTCGTTTTATGTACGCTATACCTAAATATCCCCTTTATGGCCATGCTTGATACTATATGAAGTACAGCACGGTTATTGGTGGATTCAGGATTTGAGTTAGTGTACGGCAAATAAGTATAGTCAAACTATAAAAGAGTGTTCAAAAACTTTCCCTTTTTTATTTAGCCGATTTAGTAATATTTTTTCGTGGTATAACTTGACCACAGTAAGTTGGACTCAGAAGTGAATGTTTTTAATGAAACAAGTTGATTTAGTTTTATATTTGTGCTACTTTAGTTTAAAAAAGGAAGTTTATCTTTATAGGCCTTGGAGTTGATTGGAGCTCAATGGTTCGTTATAAGGTTGAGGGATATTTAAACGCATTATAGTAAAGTTAGTTAGCCCTCCAATTTTTACTAATCTACATTGTGCTGTAAATAAATACTTTTTATTTAATTGTTGGTAAAATGGTGGCTAGATATACAAACACTCTTCCAACTCCTTTCGTATAATAAAAAACCAAATTTTCAACGTACGAAATTAATAATTAAATTTGTCGGTTGTGCGAAAACTCATCAAATGTAAACACTATACCAGATCATTAACAGTTCCGCTTGTTTTTTCAGTTTTACAATAGGACAAATATCGCTACCAACCTTAACGAAACATGTGAGCATTCTTTTCATGTTTTACCTTCGGTGTCAAAACGAAAAAAAGAGATGATCTTAGTGAATTATCTTCTACTTCAATTTTTAGTATGTTTATCCGTTATAATTTCCTATATTTTACCTCTCCCTTAGGGTCAAAACTGTTGTTCACTAGAACTACATATCATGTTGGGTTATTTAAAACTATATACACTATCTATGATTTTTTTATTTTCTTGACGATCCGTTATATTTTTAAACCATTGCCAAATTGTACAGAAAAGTCGCACAACAACAATAAAATGCCAAAAACGTTTATGTAAGACCCTTTAGAAATTAACACATTTCTTACAAGGTGTTAAATTAGTTCATGTAAAATTTTCATGCTATACTAAAATCTTTGTTATATCGCTATAGCTCCATATTGTGTACAAATCCTCACTAGATGATTTTTTTTTCAAACGAGGCCCTTTTGTGTTCCTTTATATTTACAAACGTTTTGTTTTTCCCGACAACCACAATTTCTGGTCCTTTGGTAGAAAAACGTTAACCACCACTGATCTAACAAGTTGATTTAAACTGAAAACAATTGATTTTTGTTTTGAAAAGTGTAAGTTATTTTCGCAAATTGAAGAACATGTAAAGGAAATATCAGAGTTGATTTTGGTTATCTAAATTTTTCGGTGACCGTACACTCCGCAGTTTATTAAAATGTAGGAAAGTTTATTCAATTATTGGTTTCTCATGAAAATGTTGTTTTTTTGAGTCCATTTTTGTATTCTGACAGTTTCGAACAAGTTAAGCCTGTTTAAACCAGTCCTATAGGCCAGTGGTATCCAACCTATAAGTCGCAAGTCATTTTGTAATGACTTAAGTCCCAGTCCAAGTCATAATTAGAGCAAGTCAACTTCAAGTCCAGCCCTTGTCAAAAAAATAAAACTTTAAATTATGAAAACCGGCAAACTCCTCCGATTATTATGAGCAACTCAAGTCAAAAATAACACAAAGCAGATAATAACAAGCAAATTCTTTTATGTGCAAAGATTAGGATAAATAACGCAACTTTATAATTAATTGCTTAATTAAAACAATTAAATTTAACCCAGTCATTTGTCCAAATGACTTAAGTCAAGTCAAGTCATTTGCCCAAAAGACTTAAGTCAAGTCAAGTCTTTTTGTCCAAAAGACTTAAGTCAAGTCAAGTCATTTAAAAACAGTGACTTAAGTGCACTTAAGTCAAGTTATTGACTTAAGTCATTACAACACTGCTAACTAATTCCTGCAGTTTAAATGGTTCTATTACGCTTTTTATGTGTTAACTTAAAATCAATGTGTTACTTTATACTTCTAAATTCGTAGCCTACACTTGTGTAGTCAACGTTCTCTGAATCATAACGGGGTTGCTATGTAGGAGACAGGTGGGCTAATGGCCATTTTGGCAAGTGGGATGTGTTTAGTGTAACGGGCCACCTAACGAACCAACTTTATAGGCGGATCTAGTATTGTCTTAGAAGGAGCTATAATTTTTTAAAGATGACGTCACAAAGCTACGTCATAAGATGTATTTAGACAAGAACCCTTATGGAGAGCTTCAAATGTTTATTAAACAAACAACAAATTCATCACGCGAAGCGCAAAAAAATGCGTTAATTTGGTTTATTTAAATATTCTAGTTCTATTTTCATATAGAACTAGACGTTATACATTAAGCATACAACAAAGATTCGTACATTGTTTGATATAGTGTTATTAAGGCGATTTTGCCAAATCACAAAAGTTGTTGGCCGCATATGGCTCAACAAATACTTAGTAGATGTATTGCTCAAATTGGTATATTTGAGAGACAAAAGTAGCAATTTAAATATAGCTGATCAGATTTTTTTATATTTAAATAATAACATTGTTTATATAAGTATATTAAACTAAATCCTCCAAAACAGAATTAAGAAATTGCGTAGCGAAGTGAGGCTGTAGGTTAAAATATTTTGAAATTACCTATAGCCTATATATAACCTAAGTGCAAGTCAAGTCATTTACCAAATTCTTTTTCCAGGAAAACTGTTTTTCGTGTAAAAAAGTTAAGGAATGAGGCATGGCATCTGGGTGAGAATTAATTTGTTTTTGACAAAACAAATTGTTTTTTCTTAAGCTAACGTTCTTTCATGGTGTATAGTATAATGGAAACACACAACGAGACCAAAAAAGCAACAATACCTAAAGCAGAAAAATGTATAAAATCCTAAAATTAAGACCAACGACGCAATAAAGCCAAATACGCAGTAGGCTAATATCCAGTACAGAATAAGATCGAAATCGTCTGTATAAAAACTAACTCGGTGTGTTTTATTCCGACTTGACGTAGTTCTTATTTCGGTCTTATAGCTGGAGTCCCAGGGGTGGCCACCTCAGTTAAAATGGGCAAAAATAAGTCACGCGAGAATTAACAACAGGCAGTTATAATGTCCAAAAGCATAGTTTTAGAATTGCACCAAATTTGGAGTCTTTCACATACAAAGCCAAGGACGTGGCGGGTAATTGATTTTTACAGCTTTGCAGTGATCTCACCTACACAAAGCTTAAGGCTGTGTTTTAATGCCTTTAGTCGATGATTTGACTTAAGTCTATTTTAGTCATTGTTTTTAACTGACTTTACGTGGATTTAAGTCGTTCAAGTGACTATAGGTTTAAAATTAAGTGTTTTTTAAATAAACTTTATTTTTTATTTGAGTTACTGCTCATAATTGGACGATTTTACCAATTTCCAAAGTTTAACATTTTATATTTATGTCAATGATTTGACTTGGAATTATCTTGCTCTAAGGATTTGGGCTGCTAGCCTATGCTTGACTGTTTTTTTGTAAAGGATTTGACTTGTTCTCATGTTTTTTTACAATTGACTCAACTGGGATTCATTTCAAAAGACTTGTTTACTACGCTGGCTCATGGGCACCCCAAAATATGTCGATAGACCCTGTGGGGCCCCGGTTGGAAACCACTGTTTTTGACAGTTGGTTTCAGTTTCATTATGTTCCCCTAAGTAGCAGCGAATATTACGTTACAATAGTCCACGCGGCTCGCAAAAAACATCTTTTTGTTAAGGCGTTTAATGATTTTCGGTTGTACACGCTTGCCACAAGTTATAGTTTGCTTATATGATTTGCTTCAGCTTACAATGGAATTATAGTGGTTTGGATAATAATATTTTATTGAATATACTGTTGCTTCCCTTTATTGTTTTAATTGTTCTTCCGGAAAAAAATTATTAATTTTTTTTCAAGAATTACGAACTATTTCCTTAACTATTCGTTTCAGTTTACATAAAGCGTGACAGAAACTCACAACCAAAATGTTTAAACATAATTTATTGTCCTCATATTTATGATGCAACATTTAAAGATGACTTAAAATAAAACAATATGATTTGCATGGTTTAAAAATTTTCAATTTGTTTTCGCACCGAACACAAAACGTTAAAATAACTAGCTAGTCCATTGTTTTGTAATACAGCTGTTTCGCTGTGTGTTGACAACATTTTTTAATTAATATACTAAAATAATAGTTCACCAATAGCTGAAATATTCGTTAAAACATTTTTAGTTTTTCCTATTGGGTGCTTCCTTTCAAGCTAATCATTTGACGTTTTCAATTTGTAGTATTTATTGCATGGCGTGTGTTTTAACAGCGCTAAATTGCATTTTTACAAAATGTTGCAAAACGAAACGCTATCATATACAAGTAAATCCATGTGACATTCATCGAACATGCATAATATGCAGCCTTTAACATGCAAAGGCGGTTCAATGACACAGGTTCTTTTTCAAAATTCAACAATACAGAAAAGATAACAGTATTATAAGGCTTATATTACAAAAGTCACGTAAAAGGATATGTTACACAAAGTTATATTGCTTCACGATCCAATGGAGTATCACGATATAGAATTACGGATGTCCAACATTTTATTATAATAGGCTGAAATACCACTTTAAACATTTTAATAGGCCGCAGACGCCATTGAATCATAAAAAATGGCTACATACAGGGTTGCCACACAATTTTATGAAAATACGGTCGACAAATTTTGGATATAATTCGAAAACAAAAAACAGTATGAATGTCATGGTCACCACATTAAAAAAAGTCATTTATTAGGTAAACCAATTAAAAGACTATTAACATTCAAAGGCTTTGTGACAACCCTGTACATAAATGGATTTTTTAATAATATTGTATCCATTTTTCTATTAACACTATTTAAAGTGAGAACAAGTGGTGAGCCCCACCTAAACCGTAAATGGGCCACAACGCGACCCACGGTTTGGACATCCCAGATTTAGAACTACAGAAAAAGCTACAAGAATACAATAAGTTCATTGTAAAAGACTGACATGCACATCACTTTACTTGTTAATTCAGTGGACAATCACGATTTCAAGCTATAGGAAAAGTAACAGGCATATAACAGTTTCATTCCAAAATAATAAAAAACACATAAATTTAATTGAAAATCCAATGCATAATCACGATTTAAGTTGTGGAAAAACTAACAGGCATATCACAATTTCATTCCAAAAGTCTAAAAATACATAACTTTCCTTGAAAATTCAATACCGGTACATAATCATGCTTTTTAGCTGTTAGAAAAGTAACGCGACCCATGGATTGGACATCCATGATTTAGACTTAAAGAAAAAGCAACAAAAATATAAGAATTTCATTGCAAAAACAAAAAACACATCACTTTACTTGAACATTCAATGCACAATCACGTTTTTAAGCTATGGGAAAGTAACAGGCATGTAACAGTTTCATTCCAAAATATAAAAAACATATCACTTAACTAAAAAATACAATGCATAACCACAATTTAGGTTGTGGAAAAACTAACCGGAATATCACAATTTCATTCCAAAAGTCTAAAAGACACATAACTTTGCTTGGCAATTCAATACACGTTTACGATTTCAAGATATGAGAAAAGTAACAGGCATATAACACTTTCATTCCAAAATAATAACAAAAACACATAACTGTACTTGAAAATTCAACGTACAATCACAATTTTAAGCTATGGGAACAGTAACAGGCATATAACAATTTTTATTTCAAAAAATGAATAACACATAACTTTTCTTGAAAAGTCAATGTATAGTAACGATTTAAGTTATGGAAAAACTAACAGGCATGTGTCAATTTCATTCCAAAAGATTAAAAAAAAAACATAAATTATTGGAAAATTCAATACATAATCGAAAGGTAACAGGTAAATATGTATTTAATAAAAAATATACAAGTGAAAAACAGTATTGAAACGACACCCCATCCGTCAGAAATCAGTGCAGTTCTAAGCAAAAAGGTCTACGACAATCAGTGCATTCAAAGGATCAAAAAGTCCGACTTTTAGGTCTTCGACAATGCACTAATTTGCATTACCAAATGTGCATAAGAAGATTAAGTTTAACAATACTTGACCCAACCAAACCCAAACGCTAACCAGCGCCCTAACCCAAATAATGTGCGATAATTTAATAATTATAACGCTTCAGGCCCCAATACCTCAATTTGTGACGTAATAATCTTAAATACAATGGACGAGAACCATCTTATGCCCATCCGAGTTTGGGCTTTTTTCCACAGCATTTAAAGAATTATTAAAATAACGCACATTATTTGGGTTAGGATTCGGGTTAGCGTTAGGGTTTAGGTGGGTCAAGTGTTATTAATCCTATCTCATACTTTTTGTTATCTTTTCTGAATCTTTTAATGAATATTTTTAGTTTATCTACGCCGGGAGTTTACCTAAAGGTCCAAATCAGTGCATTGCCAGGACCTCAAGGTCTAAAAGTCTAGACTTTTCTGCCATTGGATGCCCTGATTGTCGTAGACCTTTTTGCTTAGAAATGCACTGATTTCTAACGGATCGGGTGGAAACGACAAAGAGGCGTTTCTTACAATCCATAATCACGATTTGGACACGAAAAAAACATGGCAAAAAAAGATCAAACCACAAATCAGTGACTCAGCAAACGCGACACTAGTCGGTCTTCATTCATTACTGCTGCGTAATCGGGCGGATCGTCACTGACGTCACCTTCATAGTTGACGCTCGTGAGGCTCGATCGCACGCTTGAGTGACTTTCGAGGTCTGCGGTCAAACATTTTAGTAAGCGAAACCTAAGTTTCGTTGAACTGCTGTTTTATTCAGATATTTTTTGTGTCTTAGTCTTGTACTCTTCTTATGCACTTTTAAAATTTTTACAGTAAAGGTCTTCCTGTTTAAACAGTTATGAAACAAACGTCTTTATGCAAACTTTTTGTTTTGTATAATATTGACACGTTAGATATTTGCTACACAACATATGCAGGACTTTTTTAAGGCAGCATTTTTTTGGCAAAGTGCGGCATGATTACGTTTGGATTCTCTTTTTGTTTGCCACACAATTTTTAGCAATGACCGTTAAGACGGCGTTCATATTTTAATTTAAACCTTTTAAGCAACAGATGTACAATCATGTTGCAATGTGATTTTCGACATTGGAAAATCTGACTTAAGGATTTTAAAGTTCAATTATTTTGTTCTACCCGTTTTTCGAGATTAAACACAGTCAAGTGCTAATTGATCCGCCAGTCACGATATGGAGGCGTTTAGTAACACTTAAAAAGAGACCCAAAGGAAATAAGTAAACTGGTATACACCGGCATCAGATGATATTTTGTATTGGCCAGTGGTTCTCAACATTTTTAGCTTACGGACCGGTAAAAAAGTTAAAAATAAAATTTGTGGACCGGTAGACCTTCACAAAAACAAAATCAACCCAAAATGTAATTACGACAAAAGTATGCAACTAAAACTCTTTTTTAGCATTCACATACCACTTTACTTAAAGTGTAATACCTAAACGAGTTGTAGCCTACTTTTAAACGGGAACACACAAAAAGACCTAAAAAGCAAAAATACCTAAAGCAGAATAATCTATAAAACCATAGTATTAAGACCAACAACACAATACAGTCAAATACGCAGTAATATCCCGTACAGCATAAGATCAAAATCGTCTGAATAAGACCTAAATCTGTCAGAATAAGGTCTAAATTCATCAGAATAAGGTCTAAATTCATCAGAATAAGGCCTAAATTCATCGGAATAAAGCCTAAATTCGTCGGAATTAGTCCTAAATTCATCGGAATAAGGCCTAAATTCATCGGAATAAAGCCTAAATTTGTCGGAATTAGTCCTAAATTCATCGGAATAAGACCTAAATTCATCGGAATAAGTCCTAAATTCATCGGAAGAAGACCTAAATGGCTATAATAACGCCAGAACCCGTGGGTAAAGGGTATGGGACGATCGGGGGCCATCTGTCTGGCATCGGACGTTTTGGTGCCAAAGTTTGGACGCCATAGTCTGACCGGCGCCGTCAGGGCGTCGCTGTTTTGACAACGGATTTTTGGTCCTGTTTGGGGTTATTGGTGGGTAATGGGTGGGGTTAGAAAATGGGTTAGTGTTGAAATTATTAGGGGAGTTAGTGATGTACTTAGGGGTAGGGTTTGGGGTTAGTTAAAGTGTTGTTTAGGCCTGATTCTGACCATTTAGGTCTTATTCCGACGGATTTATGACTTATTCTGATTTAGACGGTAGCAATATCATTAGGTATTAGTCCTATTTTGGCCTTATTCCGAATTTTGTTTTATTCTGACGTTAGTGTTGTTCTTATCTCGGTCTTATGGCTGGAGTCCCTTTTAAACAGTTGGGCACAACACTTGCAGCATTGTGACGTACAATAAAGTCCAAAGTAGACTATTAACTCTATGTTACGTCACGATGCTGCATATTACGGAACTGGCGAAGTTCTAAATTTGATGGACAAATTGTAATGTAGTCGGCGGACCGGTAGGAATGTTGACGCGGACCAGCGGTTGAGAAACATTGACACTGTATTAGACAACTTTTGCAAGGTCTTCAACTGCTTCGAAACACACAACGGTACACAAAAATACGAACCATCGCCGTTCTCGGTGTTAATTCTGTAGGCGTCGCGCGGAATGAGGGGCTCCTCCTCCAATATGGCGCGCTCTTTACGAGTAAGGGGAAACGGCGGTCTTTTGCGGGTGAGCAAGTGCTGGGACGAGACGCCAATAAGGAATAGGACCGCCCACAGTGCGATGAGAATGTAGTCTGCGACACAACGTGTAACCGGCCAGGGTTATAAACTATTGCGATGTTGATTTAAAACGTGTGAGGTAGTTGCGGCCGGGGTTATGTTGTCTTAAGATATGAAACTGTAGTTGCTGGGGAATGTGCAGATAATCCGCTCTTGTTGTATGGCAGAAATCTGGCGACCATGTCGGCCGAAGAATCAGCCAAAAAAGGCGAGTAATTTAAAAAAAAAAGTTTTACACCTCCTGCCATGCCTGCATAAGTTCATAACCTAATATGATGCATAACCTAATATGTACCCCCCCAAACTTTACAGCACGCGGACGCATTTCAAATTCGGTGGTTTAATCAATGGTCCAATAGAGCAGGGGTCCGCAAATACTTTTTGGCGCGACCCAAAATTGCTAGTACCGAGGTCTCGCGACCCAAATATTTCGAATTTTTTTAGTAAAATAGCTTTGCTAAAAAAACACAGTAATTTATTGTGTTTCTATTCATTAAGACAGATCTATATGTTATGCGTTTTTAAAGAGAAAGGGTTCTGTAACACAACTGAAAAGAAGCCTTGAGTTTTACTACTTTTGATGTCTCATTCGGATGACAAATATGATTTAGCAACCAATATGGGTTGCAGGCTTGCAGCCCACCAATTCCCCGTCATAACCCCTTCACTCCCCGTCCGCTATTGCGTTCTTAGTGCAATAATTACTGGCAAGGTGTGTAATGATTTTTTGGCGCGCCTAACTAAAAATGTAACGGGAGTAGCGCGAAAACAAATGTTTAAATTGGCAAACCTTTAAATTTAAAGGAGACGTGACGCATTTGCCACACACAAAATAAAATACGAACATATTTCTTATGCTCTTTTTGTTAATGTTTATCATTAAATAATACATCAGCGAATTAATTTGGAAAAAAAAAAGATTTTAGAGGGTTTCATGCTACGAAAATATTCCTACTCATAGTTGTCATGCGCACGTCACCTTTGGTCTGAGAAGACAAATGTAATTCAAAGTCAAATTTGATACGCGCCGGGAAAATTGTTGTCCAATTTCGTATAGTTAAAACAGTTAAAAATATTCAGCGTGCTGGCCATGTGTGCAGTTTGTTAAAGAGTTTGCGGGCAGGATGATTTTCACTGGAGGGCCGGATCCGGCCTGCGGGCCGAAGGTTGCCGACCCCTGTTTTAAGACACGATGTAACGACTTTAAAACCAAAAGGCGACATTTTAACACAAAGACGTTGACTAACCTTTGTCCAGCCTAACTCAATGCGCCAAACGCAACCAGATTGCCAGCATCTGATTTTAGTTGTTAAAACTTTTCATTTGAAAAAAGGACGACGCTTGACCACACAAAAAATATATTTTAGCAAACATAAAGATTCGCGTAAAGCGTCTTATAATATAGCTTATTTATATCGTTAAAGTTCGTGAAGAACTGCATAACCTGGTTAAGCAGTTTATGTTAGGAAAAATTTTAAGAAGTATTGAGACAATAATCCTCATAACATATCGCGTTAAGCAAAAAAAATATTTTTTCGATTTAAATTTGCATACTTTAATTTTAAGAAAACAACGTGCTTACGACACTTTGGTTACAGAACCGGATAAAAAAATGAAAGAGGGTTTTTTAAAAACATGTACCAAGAGGTAAACCCTGATTGCGGCAAGCAGATCAGTTTGGTGTGGTAATTTCCAAAATAGTGTTGGATTGCAAGCGCTCTCTGCCATCACCTGGATCGAACGAACACTCACGACTTTTTACGGGGCTTAGTGTATTATATTTCGCGTGACAATTTCAGTCGCGCTCAAAGTAGGACGGCTCTCTTGTATACAACTCAGTGTACTAACGGAAACAAATTAGAAAAGAATGCCTCTATGAACAAGCACAAAATATAGGCCTCTATTAATAAGGCTTTCGCGACCCAAACTGAATGGTCCCGCGACACAAACTGAATGGTCCCGCGACCCAAATTGGGGTCGCGACCCCGTATTTGCAGACCCCTGCCATAGAGGGCTATTATTAACGTTTTTTTTATTTGTACGATTGGAGTACAACAAATATTTTGGTGCAAACTGCTTTAAAAAATTGTTAGTGGCGTCTTTTAACAATTGTTAGTGCCAGAACCTCTCCGGTTTTTGTTAGTGTCGTGACCTCTTTTGAGTGCCACTACTGCACAGCGTTTGACAGACTTAAAAAAAATTTACCAAGAAAATCGTAACTGCTATTTCTCAGTTAAACATGGTAAGACAATACTTTATTTCATTTTATATCTGGCACAAACGTTGCTAACCAGGACTTACATAAAGAAAGCAAAATTAATCAGGGGAGCATTTACTAAATGGTCCTATCGAGGGTATCACCGTGTCGAGAAATTTTGCCACGCCAGAGTACATGGAGTGGCCTGTTGTTGGGTTCATAACACAGTGGTTTGTATAAATACAGGAGGCGGATCTACTCAAATACTACTTTTTGTAACTTCTACCTGGTATTTATACGTTTTTGTCTGGTTTGGGGAGTCTATTTTGGCAAAACGCACTTATTATTGCCCAAACAGGGAAAGGTTTATACATTCTGGAGGCGAATATAGCATTCAACTCTAATGACGTGAAAAAACCTGAGAGATTTGGGCTCAAAATGCTTGTCACCAGACAACATTTTTTGCCAGTCCTGGACCATAGATATTAAGTGTTCTCTTGTAAGTGACCTCCACAGTTTTTAAAACTTGTTATGCAAATAAACGTGTATAAACAAATCTGATAAAATTTATTCAAAAAAATAGAGTTGTATTAATATTCTTAGGAACGACAGTTCAATCTTCAAAAACATATATACATATATACATGTATATATATATATATATACATATATACATGTATATATAAAATATATATATATATATATATTTGATGGAAGCCAATAGCAGTTCATAAATGTTATTTTGGGCAAACAATATTGGTCAATGAAGTCTCATATCAAAATCAATGTGAAGAATCAAACCCACATGAAGCAATCCGGACTTGCGCTAACATTACAGTCGACTAAAGTTATATCTTAACTGTTGATATTTTGTGTAAAAAGCAAAATAAATGTATTAATACAACCTTAGAGTTAAAGGACAAATAAAAAACTAAGCGTAAGTGAGTTCCATTGCCAAACAAATGTATTTACAAAATATTGCATTTTTATTACTATTGAAAACTGTTCAGCTTACTGTATACATTTTGTGTTAAGTAACATATTACAGATATATTTAGCCCGAAAAGAAAAAAAAGTGCTGAACAACACACATTATAGGCTTTTATTATTTTTGGCAATCCTCTTACCTATCTGATACATTGGAAAAACAATGACAGCGTTAATGAACTCCTTCTTGACCATTTTCTTGATTATCGTAAAGAGAAATTGGCCCAAAATAGAACACAGAAAAGCTCCTGATCCAATAGAAGCCACTACCAGGTACGAGCCAGTAAGTGCAGAAGAGCAGACACACATTCGATGTGGCTTGATTGTCACAGTAAGTGCAAGTACATAGAGGACAGTTAGACATACATGAGCAAGAATGAGTATAGAGCGATTTCTAGAAAAAATACTTTTTTTAAGTTTTAACCATATATGAAAGTTATGCATATTTAACTTTTTTTTGCTTTTAAAATAGAATGTACCGACAGTTAAGTTTTGTAGTAATCAAACATAAACTAGGTTCATAAAAGTAAAAAATGTGGTTAAATATATGTACAAGTTAACTAATCCAGTGATTCCCGATGAGGGTGCCGCAGCACCTTCGGGTGACATTTCTAAAGCTCAAGGAAGCCAAAGGGTATTTGTTTTTCTTTAGGATACTAAATTTAGCCCTTTTGATAAGCTTCTTGATACGACTTTTCTGTATGATTAGAGCGCAACAAATATTTTTTCTTGCACGGTAGAGTTAGTTGTGTTGTTTAAAGTGACATTACACTGGAGTGTTGTAAACATTAAAAGGTTGGGAACTACTGCTTTTAATATAATTGTTAGTGCGAGAAACGTATCTTGTTGAGAGCCACTACTGCACAGCATTTGAAAGACTTATTTTGCCAGGCAGTGCTTCCCAAACAAGTGGGTCGCGACCTATTTCAGGTGGGTCACAAAGCATTTCTAAATGTTAAAGTGTTCTAATAGAACTGGAAATTATTGCATTAACATTACATAACAGTCATGTACCAATGTAACAAATATGTAAAAATTAGATGTGATATCTGATAATATCCAATATGCAAGCTCCAGTTTCGCATTAATAGTAAATGGCATGTGTATTCACTTTCTCATTAAATTTTTTATTTATTCGATTGGTCATATCTCATTGTAAACTGCACTAAAAAAAAAGTGGGTCACAAACTGAAAAAGGTTGGACTGGTCTAAAGTCAATACTACATTTAATTTTAGCACAAAAGTTGCTAACTAGAACTCACGTAAAGAAAGCAAGATTGACCAGGGGAGTAAGAAAGATAATACTTGCAAAAATATAACCGCCGGCAAGGCCAATAACTACACTGAACAAACTTGCCCTTCCACAGTTGATCCAAAGAAAAAGAACAAAAAATCCACCAAACAATCCAACACCTGTGAAAAGACTTTGTTATTGTAAGATAAAACTGCACTGACATAAAAAACAGAGTCAATGCAAACAAAAGAGAAATCATATTTTAAAAATCTGTTACCTGACATTGCGCCGTATCTGATTGGGTCACTCCATGTCAGAAACTCCAAAGCTTCCAAAACAAACACACATATCAGTTGAAAAAGAATCCAGCCAGCAGCAATCAACTCAAATGTGAATACCCTACAAAAATATAGTGTTTTCCCCCATATTGATAAACATATTAAATAAAAAACTTACCTATGTCCAAACAGACACAAAAACAAACCAACTATTCCAGAAAATATTGAAGCTCCTTTGAGCAAATTTTGTTCAACAGGAACAGTCTTGTTAACAAAAGTAGGGGTGTATCTTGCGCTTGAGTGTAAGTTAGGATCACGAACAACAACATATGTCAGCATCACAGAACATTGATAGGTGGCCAGGAAGTATCTGGTTTTGTCAGAGTGCAAGAAGGTGCCTATTTTATAATCCGCATCAAAATTGGCAAACAGTGTATCATTATAAGTGGTAAAAATTAAATCTTCAGGCACTGCATTGGAACTGTTGCATGGTTTGTTTGCAGTGGAGGTAAAAGAAAAAGGTTTGTCCAAAAAATGGACATAAATATCATAGACAAGACGCAATCGCGCTGATGTTTCAGAATCACAAACAGGATATGTTTCGCCGACTCTCACACCAACATTAGCAGGGGAAAAATTGATGGACACTAGACCGTCAGAACTTTCAACATCTAACATAGGATAGATATCCAAGCTGTGAACCAAGTTGCATGCACCAGGGACCGGCTGCATTTCGATGTATTGCTCTGCCGTAACAAGACACTCTTGAAAAAATTCTTGGCTACAGTTTTGTAGCAGTTTGAAATAAACATGGCCATGGGTTTGCCTGGAATTATTTCTTTGGAAAAATAAGCTAAGAGATGTTCCATTTACATAGCTATCAATAGAATAGTCTGGTGTTAAACCAACTTGAATGTTTGATTTGGCACAAAGAATATTGACCAGCACACCCGATGTTATGGGAATAAAGTCTGTGATGTTCAACAAATATGCTGTGCTATAGTTGAACGAAATGTAGCTGGAAGATTGGATGGGAATTGGGACAACCTTTTGAAAATAAATGTCATCCTGGTGCTTGGTAGCCACTAAAAATATATATGAAGTAAAGCATAGTAATATAAAATTGGAAAGTTTGGCCTTCACAGAGGATAAGCATATTTTTGCAATAACTTTAATACAGCTATGTATTTTTAAGCTGCATTAATATCTCTCCTGCACAAAATCCAAAGTTTTCAATCTGGTTAACTGCAAATGTCAGAAAATATACCTGACAATAATGTTTATTAAAAGTAACTTGGTAGTATGGCTTTGGCCTAAAATCCTATAACTTTTTAGGTACAGTAACAAAACCAGTGGTCAAAATTGAAATTGCAGATTGGGAGAATAAATATAGTTATACTTGGCCAACTTCTTACAGGGATTTATAGCATTACTAACATTATTTGGCGCTCTTTTACTTATATACGTGAAAAGTTATGCAAAAAACAAAACAAAATAATACTGCATACCACAACGCATTTTGTTTGGGTTAGGGTTAGCGTTTGGGTGAGGGTGGGTCAAGTAATATTATGTTTATTATTAATAATAACTTGACCCACCCTCAACCAAACGCTAACCCGCACCCTAACCCAAACAATATGCATTGTGGTATGCGGCATTTGAAGAAAGTTTTTTTTTATTAATTTTCACGTACATAAGTAAGAGAGCGCCCATTATTTGGGTTGACGTTTGGGTTTAGGTGGGTCAAACCTTTTGTTACTGTGAAAAAGTGATAGGATTCTAAACAAGCACTGGTTATAGTAAATTGCTATACACACAGTCACATATCACTGATCAAAAGTGCTTATTTTTTTTTAGAATTGTACAAACTTAGGACAAACGATAGACTTCCGATATTGCCTTAATGAAGTTAATTGTTATTTTTAAACCTTAATTTTACTAAAAAGCGAAACTATTTTAAATCAAATGGTACCCATATAATATTGATAAAGGGGAGGAAATACAGCAGCCTACCTGAATGTATTGGATATACACTTGCAAGCAACAAAAATGTGTTAATATAGGTCGTATTCATGTTTTTTTTACTTGCATGAAAATTGCTGCCAAGCATGCAAAATAGCAGTTTCCTTTTTTAGACAACAATGGAAACAAAAAACAGAAATCCCCTGTTAATTACAGCACATACGGAGTATTTTATAATGGTTTAGTAACAAACAATTTATGGCTTTCAAAGAAAGAATTACACTTTGTTATATTTACGAACATACAATAAAATACTAAAGAAATTTGGATAGCGAAAGTGAAAAAAAAAGTAATAAATAAAACTTTATGGCAATCTTCAAAAAACTAAAAATCTTATCAATACACTTTTGGTACCAAAAGCTAGCCAACACACTAGCTAAACCAAGAAATTTCAAAGGTAAAAAAAACATATTTAACCTCATTTTTTTA
Organism: Ascidiella aspersa; assembly: GCF_963924565.1. Taxonomy (NCBI): domain Eukaryota; kingdom Metazoa; phylum Chordata; class Ascidiacea; order Phlebobranchia; family Ascidiidae; genus Ascidiella; species Ascidiella aspersa. The sequence goes on along the minus strand of NC_139448.1, from coordinate 29,312,167 downwards.
GAAAAAAAATTTTACCACAACAATAAGAATGATCTATATTTACAAAATAAAAATTAAAAAATTAAAAATTAAAAAAAATATTAATATTCAAAATTAATATTCGCAATAATTTTTAATAAAAATTAATTTACGCAACTAGAGACCAACAAAATCGCATAGCGCTTGATAATACCTTTCCAACGATGCCACACATGACTCGGTAAAAGTTGAGGCCATACGCTTTTATCGTCGATAACCGATCCTAAAATCGAGTGACGGGCGTTTAAAAATTACCGCGATCGCTTATGAATTTTAGGATCGGTTATCGACGATAAAAGCGTATGGCCTCAACTATCACCGAGTCATGTGTGGCATCGTTGGAAAGGTATTATCAAGCGCTATGCGATTTTGTTGGTCTCTAGTTGCGTAAATTATTTTTTATTAAAAATTGTTGCGAATATTAATTTTGAATATTAATATTTTTTTTAATTTTTAATTTTTTAATTTTTATTTTGTAAATATAGATCATTCTTATTGTTGTGGTAAAATTTTTTTTCTAAAAAAATGAGGCTAAATATGTTTTTTTTGCCTTTGAAATTTCTTCGTTTAGCTAGTGTGTTGGCTAGCTTTTGGTACTTTTGGTACTTTTGGTTTGACGTATTATCATGATTAAGTTTTGAAGTTTTGAATTAGGTAAATACCCTTAATTTAATTTTTAATTTTATTTATAATGTCCAATGTGCAAATTTGTTGAGATTTACAAATTAATTTCATATGACAAAAATCAAAAAGTTTTGCTTTGAAAACATACCAATTTCAAATCAATAGTTTGGAATAACTGCGAATTCGATATACTTTCCATCAGGTATTTGAGTCACGTGGTAATTTGATACTGTTTATCGTTTTAAAAGCGCCGTTAGGTTGTATAGCTTTCTGGCATTATCTCACCTATACATTTCTGTTGCATTGCTAACAAAATTACGACACTTAACTTCACAGCATGCACTGCAAGACCGTTATACAACGAAGCGTACAGCTATCAAAGGAAACCGGAAAATCTGAAAACTCGCATTAAAATAACTCTGATTATAAATTTGCAAAGTAACTTTGATCCCAAGCCAAGCCATTTGAATAACTATAAAAATCGAAATCACTGTGCAAGTGTTATGGTATGTTTTAAGTTATATTCTATTAGCAAGTAACAAAAATGAAACGAAAACAAACAAATGACAAAACGACAGCAAACAATGATTGATTTGCAAATATTGAGATAAACAACCTAATTTTACCAAGGTAATATTTAAATAAACACCCGAATTCCAAATGAAGTAAAGTGCAATGATGAATTAAGTCAAAGTCCAGTCATTGTCAAAAAGAAGTCAAGTCTATAGTAATTTAAAAATGGTGAGACTTTAGTCATTAGAAACTATTAATGAATGAAGCAAAATACCGTGCCTATATTTCTTTAACAGAAACTTATATATTACACATACACACTGAACTATTACACAAATTGCTTCTTTAAAATATACAATACATTTTTTAAATTTGAGTCAAAGATATTTCAATGATTTATCTCGTTGTACTACATGAGATGCAAGGCCCTAAAAGTCAAAAGTGTGAACCTAATTCCTGTAAACCATTTTGTAGCAAAATGGTGGTTTGGTCTTTGGTGTTTTTATAAAGCAATGTTGTTTCACTCATGTTAAATGTAACCTAAAAAAAGTTTTTTCTAAGTAAAATATATAGTAGTTTCGTTGTAAGATAATTTTATCATTGCAGCTTTCAGGCATTTTTAAACATGTAAAAATAGTCAATTTTAACAAGATCTGTTTTTTTTAAGTTTTAATGTTTTTGCTGTAATATAAAAACTTATAGTTTAGAAGTATAATATTTAATTGTTTAATTTTAGCTAATGTTTTTTTGCAGTACCATGTTTTGAAAAACTGTGTTCCAAAAAATTGTGATGTTTCACATTCATGACCATGACAAGTTTAACTCTGAGGAGGACATCATAAAATGCATGAAGTCAATGTTCCTCGACTCGGAATACAAAATTGAGCACAGCTGGAAAATGTGCTTCATGCATCCCTACCAGTATCTCGAACATCCAGTGTACAAGGAAAAAAGAGAGGACATGCAAAACAATGTTAGTGTATATGGAATGTTTATAACAAAAAAGCTCACATATTGTAAATCGTCAGAAACTGGTAGTGTATGAGTTTTATGCAAATGGTAAAATAATGCTAAGCATGATCTACAAATGATTAGCCAAATTGGAAACTTTGGATATTGGGCAGGGAAATGTTAGGCAGCCTAATAGCATTTTATCTAAAATCTGTGCAACTGTAAGCGCCCCAAATGTTTGGCAATTGCTACGCCTAAGTGTGCAACTGCTATAAGGATTTTTAAACTTTCCAATCTGCCTGAATAACACGTTACTACTCCCCAAAGCAGGGGTGTCCAACTCGAACATGCCGACGTGCCAATTTTTATGTTATAACTCCTTGCCGTGCCAAAGTTTCGTAACCGAACCAATTCTTTTTAATCATAAAAACGCCTTTTTACTAAAATCCAAAAGGTTCATTTAAACTTGAAACACTGCGTAGTAGAAACGCGCATTACTGCATCTAAGTGTCCGTCGGTGAGCTAACTATTGTAACTTCACACCAAGCTATGTTAATGCTAGCCTCCACCCTTCACTACAGTACAATGTTATATTATCAGATGTAATTGTTGGTTGTCATAATTGCCGCATTGATTTATATTGTGAACAAACAATGGCAATTGGCTGTATAACGAATTTAGTATTTTTTGACAATTGACTGAAGAACAAATTGTATATTTTTGGACAATTGGCTAAATAACAATTTTAGTGTTTTTGGGGGGCTTGCATGCCATTTGTTAATAGGTAGCGTGCCACATTTGGCATGTGTGCCGCTTGTTGGACCCCTGCCCTAAAGTATGCAAAGGCCAATAACAAGGAATTTTTTATTTATCACTATTTAACTTGAAGGGTTGCAAAAAGTTTTTTTAGGTTTAAAGAATTTACAGCCTAAAATGTTATTTACATAAATAGAGTGTCTTGTCCTTTGGTTTCATCCTTTGGTTTTTGACAACCAACTACTTGATAATGACATGGGTAAGATTGAAAGATTGGGTCTGATTAGACATACAATATTTTGCCTTTACATTCTAAGTGTCAAAACATCACTTTATTTGTCATAAGACTGATTATTTTTCTGTAAATGTGAAACAACAGCTTAAAATGAATATTAATAAATTTGTTGACAGATTACTCATTATTTATTAAAACTTTTAAGGTTATACCAAAACAAATACGGAGCTTGGTTGTGATATTCAACTAATATGTTGTCGCTTTACACTGCTTTTGCAGGGTCACAGTATTACAGAAAGTCTCGGATTTCTTCTGTTTCCAGCAACTTATGGAATAAACTCCTATGTTCCAGTGCTCAATCATGACTTTATCATAACACTGCAGATGTCAAAGTCATGGTAGGTTTGATTTAAGACGTTTTTCACATTTGTGTTTTGATATTGTTTTTTTGTTCAAGTTTTGCAGTAAATTTTTAAAGAAACTACAGAAAACTTAAGTATTTTGTTTTTTTTAGGCAACATTTCATAATTGTAACATTTTAAAGTTTTGAGTTGTATTGCTTCTAGCCTCGGAACATATTTGTTTACAAACCCAGTTTATATTGTGCAGTCCTGATCAAACTCTTGGGAAATGTAGTGACGGAGTATCTCTTTTCAAATCAGTTGATGTTTTGCTAAAATTTGCTGCAATGAAGCGAGTAAAATGCCCAAGAATTGCTGTTTATAAGGCTGGTAGAATTTTTTTGTTTTTATAAAAATACAAGTAGTAAGTGAATATTTGTGATGCACATTAAATACGTAATGTTTAGAATAGATTTTATGTACTGTTTGTAATTCAGTTAATATCAAGCAATAAGTTGTTATTTAAAAATAAAGTTGGGGTGGCCAACCAGTCAGCGGCCAAAAGCCACATTTGTGCTGTGTTAACCGCATAGAGTCGCACCTTAGGCATGGGCAGAAATAACTAAACAAATGCTGGTTCTTACTGACCTGCACAGACTGTATTTTTGCTCATCCAGATTTGTTTTGAATGTAAAACACCAAAATGAACTTTTTTTTACCAGACATTACTGTCATGTGCGTTATAGTACTTAGCGGGTCAGGTATGACATTCTTCAGTGGGAGGCTTGCAAAAGTCAGTGACAAAGTAAATTGGAGACAAATTAACCAAATTTGACTTACAAACAACACGAGTCGAAAATGAAATACAACACGAGTCAAGAGACGCATAAAACTGGTTACAAAGCCGAGCCGCATGATGGCCACCCCTGAATTGAAGGTTTTAATCCATATTTAGATTTTTGTAACCGATAAATTAGGATGCAGTTGTGTAGATGAATTAACTTTTGTCAAATCTACGGTTTCTTTTAACACACCACCATATTTACACTCACTGTGCTTGCACTATGTAGTTCATGGAGGGACGTAACAAAACAAGATTGTGTGAACTTGATGAAGACCTTGGAGATATTGAACCTCCAGATCCTAAATTCGATAGCTTTTCACTTGATTTATGTTTTGGTGATGACCTTGAAACCAGAGATCTTAAACAGCAACTTCGCTTTTCAGAGGTGAGTTTTGAAGCAACACAATTATTGGATATTAAATTAGTGTTATCTGCCTATTCCTAATGAAGATTACTTGTTAAAAAAAATACCATTAGAACACTCTTAATCCAACACCTTGATTGAGCTATTGAAAGTTGTTAGCTAAGTCAGTGGTTCTCAACCGGGTGTCATTTCTAATCCTCAATAGTGCCGCGGCATATTTGGGAATATTTAAGAATCTGATATTTGCTCAAATTATTACAACTTTTTGTGTAAGATTACAGTGGAATAAATCCAAATATAACTTTATATGTTGTGTAGAGTTGATGTGTATTGTTGCAGTTCCGTTTATTGTGACATTGTAGTGAATTACCTTCAGAAACATCTTATAGGGGTGCCGCCACCTATTTATTATTTCTGAAGGGTACCGCTAGCCATAAAAGGCTGAGCAACACTGAGCTAAGTTTGGTATAACTTTGTGCAAAAATGGTACTGAACACACTTTAGGGAGTCGTTTAATTAGTGTATTCGCGCCCCGTAAACTGCCTCTTGTTGTGCCTCGTTGTGCTACATTTAAGGTCACTTGATTCAACTAACTGCTGCTTTGTGGGTGTTTTCTGTACGCCTACAACACCATGAATGCATAGTGTTGGTGAATAATGTGACTATTTTTTTTCCAAAGTAGTTCTTAAACCTATCTATGTGTGATTTTTTATTTCAAAACCTGATTTCAAAATTGTATATAGTTAAGAAAATTAAATATGTTGTCATTTTACTTGTGGTCTGAAAGTGTTTAAAACCTTATTTTTTTGTTTTGTACAGCTTCGTCAAAATCTGTACATGTTTTTTTTTACCAGGGGTAATCCTTCCTTTTTGGTCTCCTTTTGTGCACAGATATTTCTTTACGACATGAAAACAAAAGGTGAAGTGACAGTTACGAGGAGCAGCCCAAGACAGATCAACCCGGTGACAATGATCTGCTTTTTACCGCTGAGACCATTCATAGTGCCACGACCCATCGTTCAAAGGCCAAAAAGGAAAAGAAGGCTGCTTCCTAAACGAGGTATGATAATGTATTCCAAAACACCGTTTTTTGTCAAATGATGTTAAAAAGGTTTGGCAACTTGTAAAAACAAATTCTACAAATGTCATCGTTTTCTCTGCCTTATACACAACATACCACAAACAACTTTTCCAATAAATACTATGAGAATAACTAAGCCAAAAGCAATTTTAGGCTTTCTATAACAGTGTTATTTTGCATTCAAAAGTTAAAAATTGTCTTTTTCGCCTATTTTTCTTAAGATGCTAGCAGAGGGACAACGCCAAATCATTTAGTTGGAAATACCTCAGCAGAAAGTGAGTGCTTGAGGACATCCCAGTGCACTGTGTGTTCAAAATCGCACACATATCATGCCGTGAGTGCACATAAAAGTTTTTGCTTTGGAATTTTCGGATACTATTCTTGTAATGTTCAACTAACATGAAGTCGTTATTTTGATGCCCCTTAGCTTTTTTTATTCTGAAAGAATTTTGTTACCAAATCTATTTGTTATGTCATTTATAGTGTTTTGTTTTATAATATATTATAAGTATGTATTAAAACAAAACACTATAAATGACATGGTCAACACAATAACGATTTGCCAGCGAGTTTGTGAGGCTTATCGAAGCAGGTAACACTTTGTTCAGTGACTCTTTCCCAAACTGATTCCTGTCCAGACTAAACAATTGCAATATTATGGCGAATAAATTTGCCGACAAACTCTGCACAACTCCGAGTTATCTTCGATAAGTCTCACAAACTCGCTGGAATATTATTATGTTACTCATGTCATTTATAGTGTTTTGATTTCATATATGTTTATACCACATCGAGTGTTTATATTTTAGTTTTTTTAAATTGTAGTTTTTTTTTTCAATTGGAGTTTATTTCATAAAAAGTGTGTGACAACACTAAAACGACTATTTATGATGTCTGATCCTTTAATAAACGTAGGAGTACAAAAATCACCTAAAGGGCTAGATCACTAGATTAATTAATTATTTAACACCCATCACACACAGCTGTACTTTTATTTTTAGGAAACCGGGGAGGCATTGTTCACTGAAGAGAGTCCTTGCTCCCCGGTAACCCAAACCTCGCCATTGTCTTGTTCATCGCAACCGGCCGAGGCCCAGGGACCGGCCATCGACGTTTTGGGCCAGGCCGTCTTCTCGGCCGGTCTGGTGGACCACGACCCCATGTTCTGCTCGCAGGCTTCTGATCAAATCAACGTTTCCCAGGCCGAAAAAGTTCCGGCGTCGCATGCAAACGACGTGGACGATTTCCTGTCTTCGTTGCAGAACAAATCGCTAGAAACCCTTTGTCGGGAGGTCGGCCTTGACAGCATCATCTGCGGGGAAGGGGCGCTCGAAACGCCGCAGGAAAACGAGGATGTCCCGATGGCACAGCCGCAGCCGCAGCCGCTGGCGCCTTGCACTGCGGTAGCCGCCGCTATTCCCGACGCGCGTACCGCTCTAAACGACAACAATACCAACGTAAGCGTTAACATTGAGTCGCTGTCGGCCACGATTCAATTTAACAGCAGCTTTCAGAATCGTATTGACGAGCTCCTAGCCGGGCAGACGCGCCCCATTCCCGAGTGCCTTATCTCGGCGACCAAGACCACACTGCGCCGCAGTCCGCGAATCAACAGTCGCGCTGTGGTGCCACGAGAAATTAGCGGCGGCGGTCTGAAGCTCGATCTGGACAACGTAAACGACGGTAACATATTCGATATCCTGAATCACTTGCTGGCTGAGAAGGCTGACACGCAAGTGACGGACAGCTCTAGCTCGGAAGTCGACCAGAACAACAACAACACTCGTATGCTGTGCGATAAAACTCCATCCAATTCGTCCCGCGTTGTTCAACAGGCGCCTTTCCCGTTAGCGCAATCGCAAGTAGCTTTACAAGCGCGTTCCAGTCCTAACACAGGCCGTAATTTTGTCAAGCAGCCGCCTAAGCCTTTATCCCGACTTGTGCTAAACACGCCCCCACTAAGTTGTACCGTTTCGCTTCCGTCAACTCCGCTGTCTCTACACAGCGACCTTCAGGTACTTTCGCCTTCTCAAAGTTCAACGCCAGACGTGGACGAGAAAAAATCAGGCGAAACTAAAGCGAATAGGGAAGCTCGCGTTACAGCGTCTTCGCCCCCAAAGGAAATTGTGAAAAGGGGAAGAGGGCGGCCGAAAAAAAGGGTAAGGGAGATGCCTGTTAAAAGAAAACTCTCCGAACCCCGAAAAGACTCTGAATCGGACGCCAAGGAGCAGTGCCCTGCTAACAAAGCGTCGCCGCTGAGAATCACGCCTAAACTGTTATCGCCGCTAAAACAACATCAGCAGGATGCCTACGACTACCTGTCGTCTGAAATGCTGCACAACGCTGCGCAGAAGCGGCGCACCGAACGTATTGACTACGCAAAGCTAGCCAAGCGCTTTTCACGTAGAATCAGGCCCGAGTACCAGCGAAGCGACAGGGTTATAGCGCAAAGGTGCGTAGGCGAGCCGCGAAACCAAAAGAGAGAAAAACGCGTCACAAACGCGGTTCAACATTCTCGCAGTTTCGGCCACCGGTTTCTGCAAGTGGTCAACCGAAAGCGCGCGGTGGCTTGCGTAGCGGCCCTTCTCTTCGACCAAACGCCGCCCAAGCAGAGAAAACTGGCCTCGCCGAAAGCCGCTCGTACGAGCTCGACATTTTCAACCCCGTCCAAACGTGAATCGAGTCCGAAGCGTTCTTGCTCCAAGCAGGCCTTTACGAGTCACACTACCTCGCCAGACATCGCCGCTATCCTTGACACATCGCCCGACAAAGAACCCCACAATCTCGTATCTCAAGCAAGCGACGTCGCAAACACGATTAGCTGCGCCGGCAGATCTCCGCTACTAGCCCCTACTACGGCTGAAGATCGCACTGGCAATTTGTCCGACAATTCCGACAACCCTTTGCTGTGCATACTCTCGGCGGGCGATTCGGCGGCAGACGACGCCGCGGACTGTAGACAGCACTTGTTCAGTCCTTCGCCGTCGCCAAGCATAGCTAGCCGATCTGTTAACGAGAAAATGACCCACCGGAATGGTTCGTTAGGCGGTAAAATCGACTTTAGCGACAGTTTCGCATCTACATCTAGCGACATAAACGCGCTTCATAGTGAAGCTGAAATTCACCTTGAAATTGTTAAAGAAAGTTTGTGCCGTCAGACCGACAGGGCAACTAAGGATCGCACACCTTCGCCGTTTGCTTGTGATAGCTTAGCCAAGTCGCCGAGACGACGTGACGCCGCCCATTGCCATGTTTCACATATCGATAACGACCGATCACCTAAAACTTCAGACCACAAACGACACCCTGGCAGTACACCCACCAACATGGCACACGCTTTGCCGCGGAGTGTTAACGTGTTACAAAGCGATGGTACGGACGACGAAACTCACGAAAATCCACGCGATGATCGTAAAACTTCTCAAGGAAGTGAGTCAATTAAGCAAGAGAAATGCGAGGCTACCAATGTAACTGAAGAAGCCGCACACAGAAAAGACAACCCCGAATGCGCGTCTGCTAAAAGCGGTGAAGTAACTCTAAACACTCGAAAAAAGCCACCCAAAGATACTCAGGCCAATGTAAGTGAAAAAGCAGCACGCAGAAAAGACAACACTATAAGTGCGTCCGGCAAAAGCGGTAAAGTAATTCTAAACACCCGAAAAACGCCACGCAAAGATACCCAGCACGAACAAACAACCGGCGACTTTTTATCAACTGCCCCGAAAAGCACTCAAGAATCTTTGTCCGAAGTTCCAGTTATCCAAATCCTTGTAAATCCTCCTCTTGTCTCCTCGACTTCACCAACTAACATCTCGACCATCCAACAGCAACTTCAATCAATCGAGTATACCTCATGCCATCAGCACCAACAAGCTGTGATGAACAGCTCCCTGGATCGCAGCTGGAGGAATAACTCGACTTCTTCCGACTTTGGGAGCGCTCCGTCCAGCGCAGGAGGATCCACGTCGACGGTCCTTCGGAAGCGGCGCAAGATGTTCCACGGTCGTCCTCTTCTGATGCGGAAGTACAACCTCCCGCGCGTTATTCACTTAGAGTCCGTCGGTCATCCGGCAGCTAAAGATCCGAGGATCGCTAACGACATGAGTCGTCTTGAGCTGACTCCAATAGACCCGGCTTGCTGGCAAAACGTCGACAGCGGATTTCAGCGTTTCCAAGTTCCCGCAAACTCACCGCCGAACTGTAACATTAGCGCCAACGTGAGCTGCTGGTCCCCCACCTGTCGTCGCCTCATTCCGGACAGCGATTCCGAAATCGCCGCTAAACCAAACGCGCGCTCGCCGCCTTTTAAACCTTCTAATGGCGGCAAGTCAACAAGCAGCCTTGCCTCGGAAATCGCGCATTCGAATAACGACTCTACCAGCATTAGTGCCAACAGCAAGGAAGCAAACAAGCGACCGCAAACCGCAAGCCAGCAACCCATGAGCGCGGCCTCCAAGTTCCGCGTCAGCCTCTTGCTGGACGCCGAAGACGTCGGCCCTGTCTTTTCGGACGAAGATAATGAACACGATGACGTCGGTTCGTTTTACGCCTGCGAAGGCGGCGACGCTATCGAGTTGGGGGCATCCCCGCGGGACTATTTTCCCGACTGTTCATCGGACGACGGTGAATCGATACTAACTGGTCTCGGACGGTCAAAGGGTTTTGCCCAAGCCTCTAATACAGGGATAGCGGCTTCTAACACAACCCAGAAAAAGTCGAACACGTCAGCTGAAAAGTTGTTCGCCCTGCTAGACGAAAACAAGAAACTTTACTACGATAGGCTTGACTTGGCGCGGGAAAAGGCGAATAAATCCGTCGTGGAAAGGCCTCTGTACCGACGCAGCTTGAACCGGACGATGCAAGCAGACGAATGCTTTAAGGACTATGTGAACCATTACGCTTGGCTTAATTCCTGCCAGCCGTCTGACCGGCTGCCAGCAAGGCCAGCCAGCGCCCACGAGCCCCACAGAAGGGCCAGTGTAGGCGGTGGCCTGAGGGGCATTTGCGGCTTTTTCAAAAACCCAAAATAGATTGTAAGTTTGGGTTTCTTTTTTAGTTTCTACTACCGTGACAGCGTATTGCGATTTTTTCGCTAAAACACGAAAACACGTTTTCGTTAATGTTTGATTGGGTCTGTATTACAGATATTGGCTGTAAAACTTACAAGTCGAATGATTCATGTTATATCTACTACTGCAAACCATTACTGGTATACCTGGGTGTTGCTACCCAAATCACTTTGGCAGTGCTCCATACATTTTTTTTATCTCCGCTTGTATTGTGTCAATATTCTTGCCAAGTTTTTACAGCCATCGTGTGATTTTTTTACGAGGCTATTGGTCTTGTATTTGTTAAATAGACTATACAGTCTATTCGCGAAAACTGTCATTTAAAAGCTAATGGCTGCTTTCAATTTTAATAATATTGTTTGTTTGTCCGTAAAATTATCACGTCAACGCACACTGGTAGCTAAGTTTTTTTTAAGTTTTACATAGTGAATGTTATTCAATTGTGCCAAACAGTTTGTTGAACAATTTGTGTTTCGTTTGTTCCTAAACGTTGCCTGTAATATGTAAGCACATTTTTGTGCCGAATGGGGAGTTGCTGTAAGGTTGCGCTGTAGATCAACTTTTTTGCCTAATAGTGCTGAGAAAAAATAAAAATATTAACCAAGTTTCAATTTGCATGCACCCTCTTGATTGTTCCACTTTAAACGCTCCTATTATTCGTTTCATTTTCTACGTATGTACGACCCGGTGTTCATTTCGTTCTTTCTAATAAATTCGTTAAACACACGAAGTGGTCTGTTGTCAACCGACGCTTTATATATGTCCTTTTCATAGCAATTTGGATAACCAAGGAATATATCTGTGTTGTTGAAATAGATTTGATGGATATCAGGAATTTGCGAACATGTGACCAGTGGTGAGATTTATTTTTTTTGTCAGCCGGTTCTATAACAAAAGTCATGTATTTCAGCCGGTTCTATCACAAAAGTCATATTTTTCGCCAAATAAACTGAGCAGCAGGCATAGGCTACATTAACGCCGAGTCATACAAGGAAACGATAGAAAAGTTGGTAAATTAAAACTAAATGATAACACTATCCGTTTTCACCATTAAAATTAGCCTGTACAACATGGTGAATGTTGTTTCTGGGTGAAACTAGCTATAAATTTTTAACCAGAAAAGAAGAACGTGCGCATTTTGAAAAAAACGCGTGAGCTACTTTGATCCAAAAAATCGGTGTATCAGATAACATGCAAAAATCCATTGACAGTGACCAGTAATGCTAACCAGTTCGCTGATCTCGTAAAATTTCGTGAGATGGTTCTACATAACCATTGCGAACCGGCTGAATCCCACCACTGCATGTGACCCCAACATAAGTTGGAAATTAGAAAACCTTAGAATTAGAAACATGATAAACTTAATATTCCTGCGCGATGTATTAGGTTCAAGAAACAATTGAAACCAATTTATATTATCCTAAACATGAAGAGATGGGTCGCTATAAACTTCTTAAGATTTTCCAGATGTCCTTTATTTCGATGGGAAAGCGACGTAAGCCCTGATAATATGTTTCGAAACGCAAGGTAATATATTGTTCTGCTAGTTGCCTGAGAAGCTTAATTTAATTACTTTCTTGTCAGTTCTTAAAAAAATCAAATCGTACAACAAAGTAGTTAATCAACTCTTCTGGAGATTTGTTAAAGACTAAATCAACACTTTACAAGTTTATACTGTTTGTTTTTTAATTGCCTAACCAATTTCCGACAAAACCAACGAATCCTATTGACCGTCAGTACTGTAAACCACCCGCTATCTTGTTCCAACAGTTTCCAAATTTCGCCTGTGCCTACATACCTAATAGAAGTATCACTTTTAAAATTGTTTCGCCATTCCTGCTCTAGCTTACAACTAAAAAGGTAGAAAACAAAACCTTTATATGCAAATTGTTCAAACTTGTTTCAAAATGTGTATTGTTCGGTAAAGAAAACTGTGAAAGTCAACTGCTGAAATTGTTTCTTCACTAACTAAATGAGACTGGGAGTAAACAGGTGTGCTTATGACGTCACACTGCTTTTGCTATTAATATGATTTTAACTAGTGAAAAATACATTAATGTAATGCCATGATAGTATGGCGTGAAGGCAGTCATGGCAGATAAATAGTGACAAAGAGGTAATGTACAGTAAATCGACGCCCAGTGATCACCTGGTTGATAGTAGCCTTGCCGAAGAGGCAATCGAGTGTCGGCGCCATGGCTATGTGTTGACCGGTAAGTTCCTGGGCCAGGGCGCCTACGCCAAGGTCTACCTGGGGCAGGCGGTGCCGGAAAAGATCAAGTCGAACTTCAAGCTGAGAAAAATTGCCGACAGCCAAAAGGACGTCAAAGTAGGGCGTAAAAATTAGATATACGGCGTTAAACATTAGCCTACTGATAAGTATTTTCTTTAAAACTCTCCAATTTTGACGAAATCTAGATGTATTACAATATTTGTGTTTATCTTTAGTTAATTTTACCATTGTATTTTGATTGTAGGTGGCAATTAAAATCATCAGTACGTCAACAGCGCCCGAGATCTACATCACCAAATTTCTACCGCGTGAGGCCGCTTCCATGAACAAATGTTACATGCACTCAAATGTCGTGAGTAAAATTGGTAGGCTATCAACTTGTATCGCGAATAGTTTGCGGTTAAATTACAATGTGCGACATAAATATTTGGTAGTTAATTTTTAACCAGGGTTAAGTTAAGACATGTTTTTGCTGGAAACTGCAGCTGCAAAATTTGTTTTGTTTGCAGTTCTGTTCATAAAACACAAAATCAAAACGTTTACAGTCCAACAGGTTTTCTTTCCAATCACGCATTGGTTGTCTTTTATTCACTTTTGTTTCATTAAAAAGGCCATTTTTATAGCACTGTTCAAAGATCTGCGCAATATAATATAATGCATAAGTCAATTTATTAAAAATATGTAAAAAGGATTTTTAAAACTCCAAGGTGCCGTACCCTCTAGTTCAGGGGTTCTTAAACTTTTTTTACCACGGACCCCTAAAACTTTTTTGTAGCTCGCGCGGACCACGCTAGGCCAAAAAATTAAAAAAATGACGTCATAAATTTTTCCTCACAATACAAATAGACTTAAATCTGCTGATTTCGGTCCAAAAATGTGAAAGTGAAATAGAGTCTTATTACAGTCAGTGTAAAACCGTTCTACTTTTAATTAAATTATTCTCTTTGATAAATTGATTTACTTCTAAAATATACACTAATATTTCAATTAGGCGTTGATGGACCCCCTAAAACTAGTTCACGGACCCCCAAGGGGTCCATGGACTCCAGTTTAAGAACCCCTCCTCTAGTTTGAGGTCCACTGCGTTGATCAATTTTATCTGGGAATAGTTATTTTACAATAAATCAGACTGTGGTCGTTTCAGATCCAGCTTTTCGACATATTTGCCAGCAGGAGCCGGGTCTACCTAATCCTGGAGTACGCCGAATATGGGGATTTGCTCACCTACGTTAACCAGTGCTACTCCAGAAAAGGAAAGGATAACTGCATATCGGAGGAGAAGGCCAGAACGCTGTTTCGCGATATTCTGGCCGGCATTCAGTTTGTCCACAACCGCGGTGTTGCGCACAGGTTCGAATATTTTATATTGTTATATATCCACCTTTGTGGAATGATAAACAATCATCAGCAATATGTTTTAATCTGTTTGTTATACCTCATAATCATGGGTTATATAACAGGAAAAAAGTTCAATTTTACAGTGTATTTATAACCGCTTGTTTGCTGTAATATAGTAGGGCCAAAGCAACAATTTGCTAGTTACAGTTTTGTTACTAACAATACATGCTATCGAGCCTCACAAACGGTTAAACGATTTCGAATAATAAATTTTCTAAATGGGGTTTCGCACTTATCGCTACTTCTTGGCAAACTCATTGTTCAAGAGCATTTTGCTACTAGGGGATTTCGCAACACAAATATGATAAATCTAAATGAAGAATGCTTGCATGCACAAAACCTTTTCTCTTAACATCTTTATCATCTTTACCAAAGCGGTGTTCTGTGGCCATTTAAACCCTCGATAGCTAATTTTGCCACATAGGCTTACAAGCTGATTCATTAGGAAGCCGTTTACTACTGTAAACTAGATAAGGACCCAAATAACCGGCAACAGCCGCTGTTCGCAGGGACCTGAAGTGTGAGAACATTCTGCTGGGCAAAGGTCATCGGGCCAAGTTGAGCGACTTCGGTTTCGCGATAGAGCTGAAGCACGGCGGCCGCGAGATGCTGAAGACGCACTGCGGTAGCTATGCGTATGCGCCGCCCGAGATCCTCAAGCAGCAGAAGTACGACGGGCGACTGGCCGACCTGTGGAGCTTGTAGGTTGATTGACGGCCCATGACTAACAGTGTAATAATGACTTAAGTCACTGAAAAAAAGAGTTTTTTTTTATAAAATTCGGTTATTTTTCTCACGTTTTCTACTTTCTCAACTATTTCCTTGCGGTATGTTGCGTTTTGGTTTAATTTTTACTTGAGTTGTTGCTTATAATCGGACGAATTTTAATAGTTTAACGTCTAATTTTAAGACAAGGTCTTGACTTGGCTTTGACTTGTCTAATTATGACTTGACATGTACTTAACTTATTTAACATATTCCTTGACTTAGACTTAAAGTCATTTTACAAATGACTTTACTGGGAGGTCATTTGAACATGACTTGTTTGTAACACTGATGGCTAATTTTTTTGCGTTTTGAACTAGCACGCTCTCTACAGTCCAGCATTGTTAAATTTTTGCTCTAACTTGAAATTTTCACACATACGTTTGAGATGGACTATAGTTTCGTTAAAGAAATGGTTTTTGACTGACGTTTACAAAATTGGCTCACCAGTTTGAAAAAACACCTGTTTGCAAAAAAAAAACAGAATATAAATGCTAAATCATTCAGATTTTTCCGATAAGTGATGAGTCACCACCTTAGTACCTTAAAAAAGCATGTTTTCTCACGAAAAATATGCCCTGATCAGAAATATCTTTTAAACGTGGAAATTACCCATCCAAAATTATTTTTAAGATCGTGATTTAAATCAAGTGGCACGAGGCGAGTTTAATGCAAATACAATACAACTTAATTACAGGGGCGTCATTTTGTTTGCAATGGTCAACGGAGGACTTCCGTTTAAAGAGTCGGACGCCAAAGCTGTACTGGCTGCCATGAAGACGCCGGTTTATTACAGGGCCTACCTTTCGTCAGGTTAGAAGTCAATTGTTGCACACTAGCGGTGCAAACACGAGTAAGATGCTCAAAAAATGCAGGAGAAAGATTTTGGTATTTTGTTCTATAATACCTATACGATGAATACACAATAATCATGGGCATAGCCTCTGCAAAGGCACCAAAAATACCAAGAGGAATGATATAAGGTTTCGCCTATTTTTTTTAACCGAGAGTTTTATTATACGTCTTGTGATACTTTAAAATGAAAAACACAACTTTAACGTAACTTTAACGTAACTTTTAGTTTACGCATTTTCTCTGCCTCAATTTGCCAACTTACCATAGTTACCAATTTTAATTTAGATTGCAAAGACTTGATCAGCGGTCTTCTGAGGGTGAAACCGCAGAAGCGATACACCCTGGCAGAGGTCTTTGCTCATTCTTGGTTGAGGAAACACTCCACCCACGCTGAACAGGCAGACAAAAAGGTAAACCACGCAGCCTATTTTTGATTTACCTTTCGTGAAAATTTATAGTCTTAAATAAACCTTGCAATCACAAAAAGTCCTAAAACTTGCAGTCAGTGTAAAAGAATGCTTCTCTTCACTTAACGATTAAATGAATTTACCACTTATTCCAATGAATTTCTGATCTGTTTCAGCAAGTTTAAATTAGTTTTCACGCTATTACTTCAATGCGCCTCTATCGCAAATCCAACCACAATAGATAACGAATGCTCCCAATTGAAAAATATGAGCCATCATGCTCTTTTAAATCTAATTTAAAAAAAAAAGTGTAAAACGTTCCGTAAATTGATTACCCTACGTTAGACCTGACATTTTGTTAGCAATGCAAACTATAGTATTAATCGATGAAGAACGTCAAGTATTATAATTTAGTTTTCCCAGGCCTTTGGCGACGTTTCAAACACGGAAGCCAAGACTGACCTGTTCGCCGGCACCGGACTGAAACTGGACGATAACGGCCTCGGATCTGAACGATACTCAAGTAAGTGTCAACTCTTCAGCCCTGGTCACTGTTTTCCTGAGTCCGACTCCGGCCTAGAAGAGGGGTTACCAAAATACGGCCCAAACAACGCTTCTCGACATTTAACCCAATTTAAGCGGGCCAAGGCCAGTTGAATTCATCGGCCCCGGCAGATTTTCTTAATAATCCCAAAACAGGTTATTAATATAGTTTAATAAGGGAAAAGTTTATCGGGTACAAATCCAAGATAAATTTTAAACCAAACTGCTATTTCATAAAGCTCATTTAATATTTTGGAAAATACTTTTAGGTTTTTCCTTGACTAATAGTAGCCTGATGAAATCAATTAGGTTCGAAACAAAATTTTATATCCGGCCCACGATATTGAATTGTTGTAATAATTCGGCTCGCGGTTACCGACCTCAACAGTCACCCAGTCCATAAAAAATAAGTTTGGTGACCCCTGTCCTAGAACATAAAGTCGACTTTAGCCAAGTTCACAACTCCGCCGAGTCCTAAATCATGCTTCGAATCCACGGAACGTATCCATTCACATAACTACAGTAGGGTGAATATACAGCAGTTCACTCGTAGTAGTATCATGATAAAAGTCATAATTGCAATTTGCCTCATTGATACCGGCGTTACTACTGCGTAAGGGCACATCGGTCTAGAGTAGACCTGAGTCCGGAATCCACCTGATTTATGCGATGGTGGGTTTAATTTAATAGGGACATTACCAATCGAAGTCACATAAAAAACAAAACTTGTAAAAAAATGGTCAAAAAGATCGCCCTAATCTTAATCTATACATGATCTGCAAGTTTGTTAAAGGTTTTAACATAGTAATGACCTAAGAAAAGGCTCGAGATACCTAAATTAAAATAGAAGTAACAGCAATTTCTTTCGCGCAACAAATTTCTGTTTTGAAATAACCGTAACCATTTCACAATTACGAATTCACCCGAGCTTTGCAAATTTCCCGCCAGACGGATTCGACAACCCGGAAAACGTGCTGCGCTACCTCAAGGAGTGCATGGGACATCTGGGCGGCGCCAAGCACCACAATCAGCACGGCGGTAAGCGCTCATTGGAGTCCTACAAGCTTCAAGTGCGGCCTAAACAACATATCAAGCCTTACTTCCTGCACACGATGCTGGCCTGCGACAACAGCGGAGAGCCGCGAGCTCCGTCGCCCTCGTCGCCGCCGACCGTCGCCACCGACAAGAACCACCACCGCACCTTCGTTCCCTCGCCGCCCAAGAGACGGACATCGGTGGGCCGGACCGGTGGAGGTGGCCATGGCCGTAAATGGGCCGACCCGGCGTCCGCCACCCCTGGGCTGGGCGGCAAGACGGGGTCTTCTTCATCCAAGAAGAGCGCAACGCTGAGGATAATTCCTATCGACGACGGTTAGCTTGTAGAGTTTGCGTTTTTTTAGTGCAACCTTTTTACATTTGATAATGAATTGCAAAGCCAAAAAGGTCGAGTAGATCGACATCATCTTGATTATTAAGATGTTTCGGTACGAGCTTGTATTATCTTCAGTTAAAGTTAGTTTTTCTCTCTGCAATTCATTATCAAGCTACATTACAGATCCGTGCATAGTGTACCCCAGTATATTGGTATCCTTTCTTTACTTTTTGTCTCAAACTGTATTATACTCATGGCCTGGTTAAGATTCGGACAAAGGCACTAAAGATCAGGACCACGCATAGAAAACAACACACACACAAAAAGCAAAATTTTTTTCAAATTTTCAAACATTGACAGTGTTTCTAGTTGTTTTTCCCATTTAATATAGTATTTTTTTCTAGTTGCTTACGACATACGTCATTTGATCGACATAATCGGTAGTCTGCAATGGTTTTCGGCGTAAGCCTACTATTGATACGTATGCCGTAATCGTTGGTCAAAATGTTTTGTGAATGAAGGCGACATGGTGGTGTGTGGGGGACATCCGAGAACGTCGCTGCCGCAAGTACAGGAGAGATGGGAACGAACATCGACGACGGCCGGGAGCTCGAAATCGAATTCGCGGAGAACAAGGACTCCGGGACGCGGTTCGGGTAAAACCACTGTTGATTTTGGCCAGCAGGATAAAACAACGATTTCAATATGTTCAAAATGTTAACTTTTTACCTTTTACCGACTTAGCTGTTTACGGTTACTGGTCAAAATCACGAAAAATCCTAATTTAAGTGTCATGCAGATACAATGATTTTTAAATAAATGTCTTTTAATAAGAAGGCAGGAGACCGGAGTTGTGTTTTGAGCTGTTTTTCAATTAAAAAAAAATAATAAATGTAAGCTAACGTAAGAAATTTTCTAACCTTGAGTCGTCGCCATTATAAAAACAAGCCCTGAACTCTTTACAAAAATGTGCTAACCGTAAAGCACCTGGTTCAACTTTCTAAGAAAAAACATCCAAAAACAGGCAAAAGGAAATCTTTAAAACAAACAATGTTATTTAAAAACGCAGGAATAAATATGACAGAGATTCTACAGTATGCAAATTTATCGTTGGTGCTTTAAACATTTAATTTTTAGTGTTCAAAACCCACAATTCCTGGAGCTTTCGTCCCTTTGTACGCCTAATCCTAAAATCGCAGAGTCTCCGCATAAGTTTTTAAATAAATCTGCTAATTGTAACCGTAGAGCACCTGGATCCACATTATAACAAAAAAACATCAAAAACGGCCTCTTTTTAGAAACGTGCTTTGTGACAGAATTACTCAAATAAATGTCGAGGCTAGGAAAATTAAAAATATGGCAGAGATTCTACAGTAACCAAATTTTTCATTGGTGCTTTAAGCATTTAATTTTCAGTGTTCAAAACCCCAAACGAGTCCAAAAGCTTTCGCCCCTTTGTACGCCTAGCATGGCAATCGAGTCTCCCCAGAAGCTTTTATATAAATCGGCTAAACGTAGAGTACCTGGTTCCACATTATAAGAAAAAAAAAACATCCGAAAACGGCCTTTTTTAGAAACGTGCTTTGTGACAGAATTACTCGAATAAATGTCGAGGCTAGGAAAACTACAAATATGTTAGAGATTCTATAGCAGGGGTGTCCCACTCAACCTTGCCGACGTGCCAATTTTTATCTTATAACTTCTTCCCGTGCCAAAGTTTAGCAACTATTTTTTTTCTAATATTAAAAGCGCTTTTATACAAAAAAATAAAAACGGTATAGTGTTATAATATCAGAAGTAATTGCTTGTTGTCCTAATTGTAGGGATTGTTTTGCATTGTGAATAAACAATGACAATTGACTGTATAACAAATTTAGCTTTTTTGACAGATGGCTGTATTTTTTGGGACTTGTGTGTTTATTAGATCGTGCCTCATGTTGGACACTCTGTTCTACAGTAACCCCAAATTTTCCATTGGTATATGACCATTCAATTTTTAGTGTGCAAAACCTCAAAATAATCCCAGAGCTTTCGCCCCTTTATGGTCCTAACACGAAAATCGTTAAATCACAGGGTCTCCTCAGAAATCATTCAAGATTAAGTACGAGGCCCATCATACAAAGGAAGGCCGAAAGTCACCCATCAAAACCAAAAAGAATAAAAAGCAAACGTCCGGCCGGGCCACGGTGGATTCCCGGTGCCACCAGGACGCCCAAAAGTCCCTGACAGGCAGCCCGAACGTCATCAACATAAAAATCAACAACAACGCGAACGCGATCGTTCACCAGCAGGCGACGCATCGGCCGCTGGTGGGCAGCAAAGGGTTGAGGTTTACCAAGGTGGAACCTATACCGGCGTTACCACCGACGGGAGAAAGCAAAGGTAGTTGAAACATAAATATAGACGTAAAATAATGGTGAAAGGCAGCTTTTCGAAACCTGGCTGTTTTTTGGAAATGTACTTAATTATAAGTTGCTCCACTGATGATTTCCTGGTTCAATGAAATAGCGCTTTTTCACCGGCACCAGGGCTGCGGAGTCAGAGTCGGACTCGGGACTCGATGGAGTCGTATGTTTTGCTGGAGTCGGACTCGGGTCTCGAGTAAAACCACGTAAAACCACCTGATTCCTGAGTCCGACGTGCGCAGTTCCAAATTTTAAAACTTATATGGCCGCCAACCATAAATCGTAAAAGTGTAATAGCAAATATTGAAAAATTTTCCAACCAGATTTTGTGAGAAAATGAATTATATATATATAACACCCTTATGCGGGGATTACTGAAAGTCCACCTTAAATGAGTTACGTAAATTAGTGAACTACATGCTGTAGAGTCGGAGCCTGATTCGGGACTCGACAAAATCGCACATTTAGTCGAAGTCTGGAATTGGACTCGACTCCGCAGCCCTGCCGGCACTATCTGTTTTTAGGGCGCTATAAATTGAAACAATACCTTTACCCTTTACTACTTATCCAATAAATCCTACTAGACTGCCACAAATTAAAAAGAAAACGTTTTATTTTTTTCCTTGTGCGGTTAAACATTTCTGCCCCTGTGTAAGGTGAATCTTAGGCAAAAGTTCTGCTATAGGCCTATATATACCAAAGCCGTAGCAAATACTACTATACTGACGGTGAGGTTTGTGGCAACATTTCATGCCAAAGACCTTTGACGGAATGGATTGGAACTGCAGCACGAGACTGCGAGACTTCCCAGTGTTGTAATAAATTTTTTAAATGTTTTTAAATCAAAATATGACTCAAATTTCGGAAAATAATTTAGGCAAAATTACTTGATTTGCATAGAACAACGGCTAAGTTGACAAGCCTGGTAATGCCGACAAACTTTTAAGGTGAGCTGTGAAGTGTAATTTCATAGTATTCTATTGCACAAACAGGTTTTGTGCCACCAGTCATCCGACGTGGTGGTGGGGCGCTTTCGGTCCCTCCCCCCTCTGAGCCACAAGCCGTCAAGGACGAACCAAGGTCAAAGGAGTGCTCCACGAGGCTTGAAAAAAGCAAGGACTTTAACATCGTCAAGTACAACTTGACCTGTAGTCACGGCTTCAAGAAAAACAGGTATATATTGTCTTGTAATTTATTACCGTATATAGCCCATGGAGTCCATCTAACATAAAGACTATTTGGAGACTAAGTCACAACCATTAGTTACATCATGTCATGTGCGGTTTAGAAAAGTGCGGGGATAGACTTCTGGTCGTGCAAAAGCATAGTTGTTACTCCCGAAAAGTTGCTTCATAGCCTTAAAATAAGCTTCCTGCTTTGCAATCTTGTAAAATCGCAGGGATCCTGTTTTATTTTGTTTGCAATTATTGGTTAAACCCTGGCGGCCAATGATCATTCCAAATACCATTGCGGTAACGCATACCGGTTTTGTACCAAAACGGCCGACTTGCTATACCAAAATAATTACACAAATCGAAAAACTACACTATAAATTGGAAAACTAGACTATAAATTACTAAATAACAACTTTAAGTTTTAGCGGCATTAAATTAAACAGTAAATCGATAAACTATACGCAATATTGAAGCTCTTCAAATATAGTGATATTCCAAAACGACACTAAGTCAAACAATCCAGCAGCACACAGCTACCCCTAGTTGTTATTCAGTAATTTATAGTTTAGTTTCCGTGTCGCTCACAGGTGCCACTCGAGAAAATCGTCGTCGAGTCCGCAGCAGCCAAGCAGCAAGACCGAAACACTAACGGCGACGGGCGTGGTTCACCGAGCTTCTCGTCTCCCAGCCAGCTCCGAGCATCACGACGGCTTTATACGAGTCACACCGATCGGTCAAAACGTGGCGCACTTCGGCCGGTATGGCAAGCAAGCGGCCGACGAGAAGACGCGCAGTACTGGACCTAAAGACAGCGTCGCCAGTCAGCAGGCCTGGAGCGCTGCTGGTAACTCGTCTCCGTCGACCAAGGCGGAAAGCTACGCGTCGACCATGGCCAAGTACAAGGTACAGAACGCAACCTACAGGACCGCAAGTCACGTGACCACCGACGGCGGGAGAAAGCTGCTCCACCGGAGGTCGCAAGAGATGCGAAACATTTTCCACGGCAAGGGGCAGCGCGCCGCTATTCCGACGCCGTCAGCGGCGCCCGCCGACGACCGCGACACCGCCTACAGAATCATGCTGAAACTGACGAATAAAACGTGAAATCCTCTTTGCCGTTGTTTTTGAAGTGCACGAAGGCCGCTTTTATTTGTGGTCTATTTTTTGCCCCGTGTTCGAGCTTATATTTTAAAGTGCTCCACAGTAATGTAATGTGCAATGAAGTCAAAGATGTTTAGTTTCTTGACCAAGTTTTTTGACCAAAGGAATTGACGTTCGTTTAGACCAGTGATTCCCAAACTGTGTGCCGCGGCACACCAGTGTGCCTCGAGAGATTGTCAAGTGTGCCGCGAAACTTTTTTAATTTCAGAAAATAGAGTAATTGTGTTACCAATATGCATACAAGTAAGTATTTTAGACTTAAATACGCATTATATTTCAAATTAATAATTTTGGGACATTTACATATAGTTTGTCGTGTAAGGGCGATTGTAAAATTACTCCTTTGTTGTACTTTAAAAGTGTCCTGATCAATAGTTAAGAATTGTTTAGTGTGCCGCGAGCCAAAAAAGTTTGGGACCCACTGGTTTAGACAAAATACTTGACCATTCTTTATTCTTTTTACAAGTGGCTCATTTTGCCTAACTTTGACGACGTATATGATAGTTCCCCTAGCTTATAGTTATAGGCCTACGTTTATTTTTTGAATTTACCTGCGCTTCACATGAATTGGACTCTGCTTTACTTAAGTATTCGCTGTAAACTGCTCGACTTGGACTGGAGTTCTTTTGTAAATGCGCGTCCAAGTTAACTCATTTTTAGCAATTACCCGCTGTTACAATCTTTTAATTTATTTTAGCCCATATGTACGATGCACGCGTTGTTGGAATCGTCCTAGGTGAAATAATGGAATTAATTATTCTACCAAGACTTAACTGAACAATACCCAAAAATATGATGTCGATAACATTCGTTAGGAGCCGATACCGTATGTCAAATAGTGCCATTGTCCGATAATTAGGTTGTTATCGGCGCCGACCCGACACTAAATTAACATAGAAATTTCAGCTTGTTATTTGTACCTTGAAAGGTAAATTTAATATAAAATAGTAGGGCGAAAAACTCGATGTACCTAAACTTTTTAACGCTCAAGCAAAAAATACCTTTAAACGTTGAGTGTTCGCTTCTATTACCTGGTCGACAATAATAATGGCGTCATTTGGTATTTCTTTTAGAAAATATCTGTTTAGGAACACCGAACTTATAATGTGTACTGGTATTCCAAATGATCGTCAGTATTTTGAAATGGTTTTGCGTAGACAGGCTTTCAAACTTGTTTTGATGCAATAAACCATTAAGTAGTACATGGCGACTGGTGTATTGGGCATAAAACGCACAATACTGCTAGAAATATTCATTATTAACAAAAGTACTAAGAACTGCACGGGGCAAAAAAAGCAAGAAAATGTGATAGTTCAGAACAATGCGAACTTAATTACGGGCAGGCTTGGTAGAAAATCAAGAAATATAAGGAATAGTAGAAATACAAACGACACATTTGCTAAATGGGTTTAATGTTATACATACACAAAGACAGGAAGAAAGTACAGGACAGAAAACTGAACTGAAAAAGGCGTCTTTCGGGGAATGTTATAAATAAAAAGGTTACCATTAGGAGAACGCAATGTGCCACACAAAGTGACGAGAATAAGCGGTTTAGAATTAAATAAATACATCAAAAGTACGACGAGAAAATAGTGATATATTGTGGCCTAATGAAAGCAGACTAATTTAAATATAATACGCGCGTGAAGGTCTCTGATTGTTGCGCACTCATCCCCCCAAAATACAAGATTTAAAATGTAGTTAAAAAATCGCAAAAGTGAATTTTGAATTTGCAACGGTAGAGCTTCCAACGTGTTTTCTAAGCAGACTAGGCGTTACACGGGAGTTCAATAAACAATGTGAACAGCCCTGAAGGTATTTTCGGTTGCACGGTTAAAGGTGACCAGTTACGTGATACACGTTAAGCACAGTAATCAGATTAAAAATGGCGACAAATAGCTTCAGTTTGTAGCGGTGGTTAAGGCTTCATATATAGTATCACCTTGTTAATGTTAAAAATATAGGATCGGCAGCATTAGTGTATTGTAAGTTAAGGTTTTATATTCCAATTTTTTACATGTTGTACTTTAATACTAGCCCGTTTACGTTCGTTAACCAGCAAAAATTAGGGCTGGATAAATAATAATTTTCGTCAGCTGTGGGCGCGTAAAGTAGAATAGGACTATCGAAGGTTGCGAGTGCGACGCAAATGCTTTACAGCCAAACAGGTCGCCATCATTTAAAAAAGGGAAAACTGCCGGCGCATATTGCACGAATTTCCTGGCGAAAATTTTTCGAAAATAATACAAAAAAATTTACAAAAATTTCGCTCTGATATCGGGGCAAGAGAGCAGAGCGCACGTCGATTGAAGAACGAATAAAAAAAAGACGTAAAAAATCAAGAACAAAAAACAACAACGATTATGATAAAAAAAAAAACTAACGCTACGTTGCGCTCGCGATTGGCGGAGATGTGAACTTTTCGTTGACGTGAAATATATTTTTTTAAATTGCAAAACGCTAACTGTCGCGATTGATTAACTATTCGAAATCTCTCTTTCGCGCGGCAATGGAATAGATACGTCATTACTCTGACGTAGCTGCGACGTCAGAATACGTCCTAGAGTAATCCTGAGCTTGCGCGATTAAGCCGGTTAAGGAAAATAATCGGTGAGAAAAATAGGAATGCACGTCCAAAACATGACTTACGCCCTTCAAAACGAGATTCTGCCAGGTAGAGAAAAAGGAAAGACAGAAAATCAAAACGAAATCTGGAGAGCAATTTAATAAAAGTAAAACTTAAATATTGTGGACTTAACGGGCACGGTCGTTTGCGAATGAAATTTATTGGAAAACGAGCATTTTTCCGCATTGAGATAAAAGAATAATAGCGACATCATCTATATTTGAACAGTGTTCGACAAAAGACGCGTCTTTTGAAAAAGAACATTTTCTAGTTTTTTTTAAATGAGAACTTTTCATCGATACACAGCCGGTAGTGATTCAATAACAGGAAGGGTTTGCAATAAACAAATAGTCGAATCGTTTTGTTAAGTCGCGGCTAGATAATCTTTCCAAGACGAAGTACTTTACAAAACGCGAGCTCCGCTGGCAGCGTATTCAATGATTCATGCAAAGTTTGATACAAAAATACAACTTAGATTGTGGCGAGCTTAAAAGAAGAAAAATAAACGCACGTATAATCGCAAGAGTTTCGCCCTTAAAGGCCACAAAACCACGGGGGTTTATCCTCACTCGTTTGCTACTTCAACCGCACGTTGCCTCGATAAACGGAGGGCATCGTAAAGTACAACTTTCAGTGCTCACACTTTGGTGAAAAGATATGGAAATCCGACTAAAAACTCGGATCAAAGTCGAGCGAAAAAGCCGCCGATTTTCGCGAAAGGTCTAGAAGTCCGTTTTCCTGGTCGTCAGAGATCGCGATCGCTTCGGACTGTGCGTCGTTCTGATTGGTCAATGGGGCGGCGGGACGCGATAACTGCAGTGGGAATCCGCCAATCCGGTCCAAGGAAGAGCTGAAGGTCCCGAAATCGAGCGGGTAACCGCCTCCGGGAAGATTTTGATTGGACGATGCCGAAGGAGTGGCGGGGGCGTGGTTGTTCTGAAGAGGGAAGCTGTTCGGCATGAATGGGGAATTTCCAGCTGCAAAGTAGTTGTTTTGTGTGAGGAAATCGTTCAAGTTTGCCAAAGGGCTGTCGGACAGTCGCCCGCCCAGGGAGTTGTACGTTTGCTGCTGGTTCTGTTGAGGCTGGTATGGGGTGCCGCTAAACGTCGGTTCGGTGAGGCTGTTCAGTGATGCGCGACGCTCGACGACGCCCGACGAAGTGACGTCAATCGGCGTTGAGCTGTCAATCAAACTGCTGTAAGGGTTAGATGCGGGAGCTGTACTGCTACTGGTGCTGTTACTATCGTCGTAATCGCCCAGCAACTTGGCCAGCATGGCGTTGTCGCTCACGTGATCGCCACTGGGCGTCTGATTGGCTGTCGACGCGCCCACGTGATCGCTGGTCGGCACGCGATTGGTCGAGGCGAGCGAGCCAGTGCTGAACATGGGCGGGCGGCCGTAGTGAGTTCCCAGCGAAGACGGAAACTGAGCAAAGTTGGGGTAGCCGAGCATACCGCCGACCCCCGCCGTTTTAGGGTAATTCCCGGGCTGCTGGGACGGGTCGGGCGAATCTCGGCGGCTTGCGAAGGGGTTCCGCAAGGCGCTGGTGGAAAAAAGAGGGACGGTTTAATATGCGAAGTGATCAAGCATGAAAAAAGACTTTTAAGGAAAATGTGCAGAATCATTTATGTTTAGCACATGACATGCTGTTCAATTCGGTAATTTTCAAACCTACATATTTCGCGTATTTCTTTAAAATGAGTATTCCAGCAGTGGTGGACCAGCTGATGTTTTTGCGTTAAACTGATTAGAAGAACTATTTACGTTGATCTCGCATCCTGTAGTCTACTGTGTATGTGTATAACCCGCAGTGAAGACCAATCTTAAATCACCCTTGTATAAAAAATATTATAACGGGAACGCGAGCGGGAAATTGTGTGACACGTAGCCAATGCTTAAACAAGCCAAATATCCCTGAAAATTATGTTCTTTAACTAAAACATAAATCAAAATGCTAACAAAGTAAATCTTTAGCCATCATTCTCACCTCATGTTTGGCTCGCTCTGATTTCGCCGGAAGCTTGATTCCGTAACTGATGACGTCATCTATAAATAAAAACATTAGGTTTGCTATAGGTCACTATATCAGTATTCGACAGAAGCAACGCAAAGAGTTAAAAAACATATTGGAATCGTTCATGTAAGTATTTTAAACAAAAAATGCAAGTAACTTAAACAAAAACAAATTGTCACAGTCTTCATGGCAAATTAGAATTATGACTGCATAGAGATTTAAGTTGTTTAGGAAAAAAGATATTTTCTACAAAATCGGTCGAGAACAACAGATTTTACGAAAAATTGTTTCATGGCGTTACGTTATGATGCAACTTGTGACGTCATAAAACAAAAATCCCGAGTACGCCCGTTGTCTGGTGGGGCGTGACATGTATTTAAAAAGAAAAGGGCGGCCTGGTTTAAAAGTTTGAGAAACACCGGAATAGACAAAGGTTGAGTTTGTTCTAGGTAAATGGAGGCCTCAGATTTGAATCAACCGGAATTTATTTAAACCATCCACTAAGCATAGAATATACTGGGTCAGTGGTTCTCAACCGGGGTGCCATATCTAATGCCCGGGGTGCCATATCTAATGCCTAGGGGTGCCGCGACATGTTTAGGAATCTTTAAGAATCTGATTTTTGCTCAACTTTCACAACTTTTTGTGTAAAATTAGAGTGAAATATATCCAACTAAAACTTCCCACGTTGTACAGAGTTGATGCGTGTTGTTCCAGTTTCGTGTATTGTGACATTCTATAGTGATTTACCTACGACAAAATCTTGTAGGGATGCCGCGATCTCTTTATTATTTTCAAGTGGTGCCGCAAGTCATAAAAGGTTGAGAACCACTCGAATAGGTAAAGGTCGCTTGTCCAACTTACTGCGGTTTGTGCGGAACGCTCGCGGGGTAAAGTTGGGGCTGGTGTAGGGACAGGGGTGGCCCCAAACCTGGCCACGTCGTTGGTCTTCAGCGCGAAAATCCGTCCGGTGCCGGTCCGGATGTAGGTGGCCTTGTTGCCGTGGATTACGAAGTACGTCTCGCCCAGTTTGATGCTTGATGGCAGCTGGGCGGTGGTGTTAATGCCGGGGGTGCGCTGAGGGGGCAGGGGGATTTCCTGGGACGCCACCACCTTCTGGACCGAGATGCCCGAGCGGCTGATGGTCATCGGACCGGCGGCGCCGGGCAGCGAGGCCTGAAAATTCAAAGGTTAGAACTTTATACCAAGGTATATGGCGTCTAAAAGTTATTTAACCTATTTTGGGTTGGGTAAGCTTTGTTACCCGCACGGGGTTGGATAGCTCGGCTTTCAAATTTAAAGGTTACAACTTTATACCAAGGGAAATGGGGTAGAAAAAGTTATCTGTGGGTTTTTGTTATTTCTAGAGGGGTGTTTTTGGAGTGGCTGTGGTTTTCAAGGACATGGGATTTTAAAAATTTAAACATATCCAAAGAAAAGAAAATTTGTTATTTTTCAAAGACCTAAATTTTGAATCATTTCGTGTGTTTTTAAAAAAGCTAAAAATTGGGTCACCTGGTATGTTTTGATATGATTCGAAAACAAAACAGCATTAAAGCCAAAGTCAACACAATAACTATTAGTTCAAAAAATTGGTAAAAAACAGCACTTTATAAACACGTAACTTAAGATGTACAATTGTAAATAATATAATAAATCCAAAGCTTATCAAAATACTTTGCGTACCGCTTGCAGTTGTTTGGGGTTGGGTGTGATCTGCATCGGGCGCACGTTCGCGATTGGTCGAATGCCGTCACGTGACAAGCTAGAAGGAAAGGCAGACGACCTGCGACGAACAAAAGTTCGGTTTAACCAACTAACATTTTTACACAATACAAGATTCAGTTTTCCTTTATATTTGAAGTCAATGGGTGACTGACTTCTGACTAACACAGGAATTCAAAAGTTTTCCGAATAAAATTGATAACTAAATTCCTTTGAATATGCTGTTGCTGCCAGGCGTTGTTTCAATGGTACAATAAAAATAATATGTTTAAAAAAGTATTTTCAAAGTATATGTTTGCATTTTTGGTAATATTGAAGAATTACACTTTAATCTTACGACCTTATAATTTATTTGTTCCAAGATTTAGGACAAATAACGTAACTTTATGCACATTTATTCTATAAAGTTGCTTTAATAACGATAAGATACGTGAATTACAATGAGGGGCGTAAAGCTGTAAACACTTACATAGAATTGGTGGAAGCTGACTTAGATAGCGACGCTGCATTGTTGGAACCGTAGAACCCGGCGTAGGATGGGCGACTGTTTAACAAACAAACGGACTGTTACACGTAACTATAGGAGTGTAAGCTGTACTTTATTAATTTGAAACGACACGTTTAAGCTGTTTGTGTGAAAATATATCTACAGCAAGTGTGCCAAACATCACAGCTATACGAATTCATAAACTTTTCAATTAAAATCGTGAATAAATTTAAATATGCAAAGAATAAATCCCGTGGCATTAAAAATATCAGTCGACTGATGACATCAGGTTTGACGTCACGACTTCAAAACTACACGACCGAATTATAAAATACTAAAGGTAAACTAGGTTTAAAAAAGTAACAAAGCATCGGTTCGTTAACCTCAAAACACGAGTTAAACTATTTGGACGCAGTCGCTTTAAAGAAAATGATGTTCGTTTTTTTATGAATGGACGCGCGAAGGGTTTTCCCCACCTGTAGTTGTAGGTGGACGAGGCCAGTTTGTCGCGCTCGTATCCCTTCTGTGCAATGCGCATCTCGGCCTTGGTGAGGCGCTGGTCTTTGCAGTCCAGAAGCAGTGACTCGTGGCAAAAGGGCTTCTGCGTCATCCAGTGACCGCTCATCTGGAAATACAATATTTGTGTTAAAAAAAAAATTAAAATTTCTATCGAGTTTTGCGGGAATTTCGGGAATTTTCATGTGATATTTTGGGTCCGAGTTGTTTCGTATAGCATTTTTATGCGTATATGAAATACGTAACACATGTTGTTAATTTGAATGCTAAAATTAAGAGTATAAAGCTGAAATTTGTAAACCCAAAAATAATATCTTTCATTCTGAGGTTATTCGGCGGTTTTCAAATATCCCGAGAGATTTTAAATGAAATCCCTCATAGGTGTATTCCAAATAGGCGCGTAAGAAAGCAAGCGAAACTTGCAATGCAAAGTATTAATTAAAAAGTGGAACAAACAATTAGAATTAATACTATTTGGTCGGAACGACTTGTAGGTTAATTTCACACCCTGAAAATAATATTCTTATACCAACTTAATGGTATATTCAATGTAATTTTAGTTCAAATTCTAGTTGAAATTTTGGTTTTCAAGAACACGGTTTTAATTCTTATCTAATTTGAGAAAACTAAAATCCTCTAATTTTAATTCCAGTCTAATTTAAAAAAAATCCAAATTAATTCCGTAGTCTAAGTCAGCTTCGACGGATAACGTATGGCAATCGTATAAAACGTTACGAAAAATACCGCTCAAAAAGCAAGGACAACTGCACGTACCCGGCATGTTTCGACAAGCACGGGGTCGTTGTAGGGCAGCTCAGCGTCAAACACAACCCTAGGCAGCTCGACTTCGCTGTACTCGAGTAGCTTCATCACGTCCTGACGAGTGAAAACTGCAGTCGGGTTGAGCTTGTCCACCACGCGGTCTACAGAATGAGACAAGGGACGTTAGATAAAAAAAAGAGGTTTTCGAACAAGGACTTTTGCTTTCCCGACGTATTTTGATAGTTCGACTTTTGCAGAGCGGAGGTTTTTGTTTTTTCGCAGATGTTTTCTATCTTACCAAGGTAACGTCATGGGGATCGTGCTCTATTAAAATCACAGTAAACTTAATAATTTAATTAGAAACTTTCGATGTTGACATTTCGATTTTTTTCTATTCGATTTTTGAACGTCCTTTTCAGGGAACCGTAATCGGGATTACTTGATATTAATAAAAAAATACAGAAAGCACAAGGCCTCACCTGACATTCCCTGCTTAGAAACCTGACGTTCGTAGATCTTCTTCTCCATTGATTGGTCGCACACCAACCTGCGTCAAACAGAAATCGTAAAAACACACGATTTAATATATTACAAGTGTTTGTTTTATTGTAAGGGTCTCACGCAAATCAACGGCAAAATATCTCTTTGCATGATCCGCAAAAAGTCCAGTGTTTCTCAAACTTTTTGGCTTGCGGCACACTAAGCAGATCAAACAAAGTTTATGGAACACTTTCTACAAAACAATAGTACCTAAGCTTGATAAATGCCTTTAATGCAAGGCAAGTCAATGTGTAAATATTATAACATTATCAGTTTTCAAGAATAGTGTGTAATAAAGTCTTGCATGCTTGCCTGCATACCTTTCAGTAATATGGATAGTTTATTTTACTAAATTAAAAAAGTTCGCGGCACACTGGTGCGCCTCACTACACAGCTTGAGAATCACTGTTTAAGACCATAACGAAATGTTTGCCCTGTGTTATAGGAGTGTTTTGTTCACCGATATGGCTTACAAAATTGCTGGCAGGGTTTGGCTTTCGAAGTTATACAGAACATCGTGCTGTTCCGGGTGAAATGCATGTTTTTAAAACGGATTTGAGCGCGTGGCATTATTTTATATCATTTTTTTATATATTTTTTTATATAAGTGGCACTGGCACTTTGTTGAGTACCACTTGAAAAAAATTGTTTGACTAAACAGATAAGTCGGTCATTTTGTCCGACGGTACATATCGTACAGAAAATTGCACAACGTTGCATTTCATGATTGGTCAGGCCTATATATCACAGCGATTGTAAACGCAACTTGGCCAAGCAACGTGGCACGTCCAATTGCCTGCTGGGGCATAATTCAAAATTTTCTGCTGAAACAAGTTGAACCCTAGACATTCAGTCTAGATTAGATCTATGCGTACCTGTAGATGCTGCAGTTCTTCTGCTGTCCGTAGCGGTAGACGCGACAGACTGCCTGTGCATCGTGGCATGGATTCCAGGAAGCGTCGAACACCACCACGCGGTTGGCTCCTATCAGGTTTATGCCGAGGCAGCCGGCTCTAAAAAAATAAAGATTAAAGTCGATTGAATTGTACTGGCCTAGGAAGTTTTTATTTGTACGCTAATCGCTATGGTGCAGAACAAAATTGCAACTGGCTTGCTTGATGTCCGAACTTGTGTAGAAAGCGCCGATTTTTTATAATTCGAGTAAATATTTTTTGTTTACAGAGAAAACAAGCTGCCTTAAGGTTTGCAAAGTCTGTCTCAACAAAACACTGAGAAAATCCAAATATCGAAACAAAAAGCAATACAGAAATTAGAAAATATAGTTCTTGTGGGATTACAGTTTCCAATTTCACCATTTGTTATTCTTTCACATTTATGCTTTGATCTATTATAAGAAAAGCGTATTAAGTTAAACTTGAACAGACCTTGACTTAAAAATCAATAAACCCCCACAAAAATCAAGTTGTGTGAACCTAATTAGAGGCTATCTGTGAGTAAATTAAAAAGCGCCACCAACCCGCTGTAAGGATCGGTTATTGATTTTGAAAAAAAATACATTTAAGCTCAATGGCGCACCTGGTGGATAGGAGGAAGAGCCATAAGTCATTATTGTCCTCAGCGTTGAACTGGTTGATCATCCGCTCTCGGTCGGCCGAGTGCGTGTTGCCGTCCAGGCGGAAGTAGGACTGGTTCTTCGCCCATTTTCTGGTAAACGGTTACGTAGAAAATTTAGATAAACAAAAAACAACTGCTTTCCTTCTCTTCAGAAAAGGAATTCTGCTAAACTATGTAATTTTTGGACTATATCCTACACTCTGAAACAATATGTTAATCAAGGTTACCACACAGTTTTATGAGAAAAATATTTAAAGACATTCAAGACTTCCCAAAGAGAATTTATAGCCTTTTAAAGACCTAAAATTTGATAGTTTTTATTTTTTTAATTTTATTCGTGAAGAAAACAGTATAAATTCCATGGTCAACACAATGAAAAAAAAAAATTTATAACTGGCCTTGCCTAACACATAACCTAAAGGTACACATAAAATAAATCCAAAGACTGTTTGGAAGCTTTTGGAAAAAGTAGGGTTTTCAAAGATTTTTCAATACACAAATCAATTCAAAAAACATTAAAAAATGTTAATAACATAGACTTTGTGTCAATCCTGTTAATATTTTGAAGCAATGAGTTGATATATTAAAACAAAACCATTTTCGCTAGACGCCAGCAATGCACTACTGTATCAGAATCAGAACAACGTATATATTTTTAGTTTTGCTACTTATTCTGCCTAAAATAATTTCGTGTTTTACGATGATTTTTGTTCAACATTTTTTGTTTAAATTCAATAGTTAGGTATAATATACATTGACTTGTAATGTAGCTTTATAATAAATGTCAAGCAGCCTTTTTTACAATATCTTGATTGGCTCGACTTTTTGACTTTGACATTTATTACCAAGCTAAACTCCATGTGAGTTCACTGATCTGCCTCGACAATCATTTCCCCCCATTTTTTCCCTTAATCCTTTTACCAGTGTTCTCGCCTTTTAGAGCACAATTAAACAGTCATACGTCTATACCTGGGCGGATGGTCGGGCCTTGGCACGTAATACTGCTGGAGGAACTGTTCAATGAGGCTGAGGGTACAGAGCGACTGGCTGAAGACCAGGATCTTGTCTCCGCACTCCACAGAGGCTCGGATCACCTGCATCAGGATCACCATCTTGCCGGAGAGCTCCACGAATCCGGGAGTGTAGCCGGCAAGGAGATCCTTGGCCTGGGCGAACGGGCTAGATTCAGTTGGGCTTAAAACGACAATTTTTCGTCAATTTTTTAGGGGTTGCTTGCGTTTCGGAAAATTGTAAATGAGGTATGGACTGGGCCAGTGTTTTTTAACCTTTTTTTGAGCCAAGTAACACTTTATTTTTTGCGGCACACCAAACGAAAGTTTTTTAAATATTTTTTAATATTTATTCACTTTCAATTTTTCCAAATGCGTTATCTGCACTTGTTTGGATGAGCACAAAACTAATATTCGGACTGTAATGTAATTATGCAGCGACATGACCACGCAATTTAAATCTCATTATTACGCAACGAGTTGTATTATTACATAACAATAAATTAAGCAAATCACAATAAAAAAATCAAGCTGATATTAAAAAACTAAAAACTACTTATATCTATTGTGATATATTAGTGATTTTGGTCCTTGGCCTGCGCGAATAGGCGATGGTCAGTTTAGGTTAAAAAACAAGTTCTGTCCAACTATCCTGGTGATTGTAAACAAGTATGGGCTAGGCCAGTGGTCTCCAAACTTTTTATTAACCATAAAAAAATCAGCAGTTACATGCGAACCCAGTTTGTTTTCTGATAAGTACTACTTTGATTAAATAACCCGAGCGATTGATACTTGGCCTGCGCAAACGAACGAGGGTCAGTTTGGGTAACAGTTGTTTGTCAAAGCTTTTGCAGAGTTGGTTGAGTTTTTCGGTGGTTACACGAGGTATGGACCAGGCTAGACAGAATTGTGTATAAAATGCCACATAAAAAAAACTAGTCAGGAAAAAGAGAGAATCAATCTCAACAAGATTGATATATTTAGCTTAAAATCTACATACTAGGGTAAAGCAGTACAAAACTACAAAAAAAAACTACACAAAAATATGTTTTTGCCTCTGTCAACTTTGTCATACCTCTTGCGCCTTTATTTAGTTCTTACTATGACCTGATAATATAATGTGGGGCGACATCACGTCAATAGGAAACTACAGCTTGTCTGTCAACAGTGACAGCTGATTTGTATTAAATCTCTTCACGCATGATAGAATCACGTTTGGCAAACCATTTTAGTCTGGTTCTAAGTCTGCAAGTGTGCCTAATATAAAATTTAATATAATGCTTCACAAGAAAATAAACAAGAATGGCTTGTGAATATAAAAAAATGGTAACGGTATTTGTTTTCAGGCGATGGGAAGAAAAAAATGGAATCAAATCTATTTTCCAGCAAAAAAAAATTGTGAAATTATTTAAAACGTTTATTGAAAAAGTTTTACCCATTCGTAGCTGATTCCTTTCTCCTTGTCGTCGGGGAATGTTGGCAGAGAAGGGGCGACGGGGGTCCCAGTTGGGGTTCCGGTAGGGGTCCCTACTGGGGTTCCGACAGGGGTAATGCTTGGGGTTGTGATCGCGACCGGCTTGTCCGTGGGCCTATAATAGGGAAATTTTACTATCAGGATTTTTGATGGAATATCTGAAAAGTTTTATTAAACAATTATGCAACGTTTAAAAAAAAAAAAACACGAAAAAAGACAACAAATTTCGGACAACAAAATATTATACAAATCAAAAAACAGCTCCTCTGGTAATTGTAATTAATAAAAAATGTTATTACATTTACCAGAGGACTTGTTTTTTGATTTGTAATACTATGCCTGATAGCAACAGTTTATATAACAAAAAAACATTTTTTAAAAATGCTAATAGGACAATAAATTTTGAACAATAAGATAATGTGTTTCTTTTTAGTCACGTTGAGCCATCAATAGTACAGATAATGAAATTATCGGATACAAATGAGGTTATAAATCGAAAAAGCTTTAAATCGCCTTCTTTGAACCATTACCATATGCCCATTTGGAGCCCCAATATGACAAAGGCCTTCTTTAGCTAAATACCCTACTCGCAAAAAGACACAATTTTGATGTAAAGTTTTTTTCAACGCAATGTACGAACGTTAAGGACCGTTTCTTATCTATTAAAAAGCATTATATTTCGTTGAAAACTATCCGCCCCAGCACGTACCTGGCCGGCGACGACTTGGCGCTTCCGGTGCCGCCACCGTTGGCGCTGTTCTGCGACGCGCTGATTGGATCCGGGATGTCAAGGTCGTCGTCTTCTTGTTTGTCGGTCTTCTCGCACACGACGCGATGCAATACGTCCGGGTGGTTCCAGATCTAAACAAAAAGGCGGTAAATTGAAGGCATACATTAAGACCTACACGGCTACAACATTGAGAGCCGAAAAATCTATAGTACCACACCATTAGGGCTAACGACATTATAAAAAAGCCAAAATTCGCAGTATTATTCACAAAAAAATAAGATTTAAATTTAAAATAACGCCTGAAACTGGAGGAGAGGGTATAGGACCGAGTTTTGGTGTCGACGTTTGGGCGTCCTAGTTTGACCGGCGCACTAAAGACCCTGTTGGGGTTAGTGGGGGTAGTACGGAACTGCGGGTTAGAATTTCGGTTGGGGTTAAAATTATTAGAAGACTTAGGTTAAAGGTTGTATAATGTATAGGCCTGATTCTGGCCATTTAGGTCTTATTTCCGACGGACGATTTATTCCGATTTAGACGGTTTTACGACTATTAGGTATTAGTCCTATTTTGGTCGAACTCCGAAGTGTGTTTTTATTCAACGTTTTTGGTATCCGATCAGCACCGATACCAGCCTAGTATTGGACGAGTACCGATACTACCATTTGGCATCGGGTATCGGCTCCGATTTGATATTTTTGGACATCCCTGGTCGTAACATATTTTATATTTATTATACTGTATATATAAATTGTATATAGCTGGAACATATATGTATCGATATTGGAATTGCATTAGGAAAGATAATGTGGAAGGCAAGGCAACAGACAAAAACGTATGCTCGACAATCGACAACCAACACCAAACATAGAGTCTTTATAGAACGCAAATACTCGCACGCTTGGTGTGACATGGTGTCGATCCGAACTCGACATTTTGTTATTTGCCGAAGCTCTTTATCACCTTCCTTTATCCCCCATCTTTAAACGAGCTGAATAATTGTAGAGCGATAAGTATAGGCAATAGCCAGCTAAACACTAAGCACGTTCCTATTTATGAGTTTTATGGCGACGGTGTGTCGTAAAAGCCAACAACAGAACCTTGTCCTGGTCTGTTGGAACGGTTCAGTAGTCCGTATCCCGCGCCCGTAGGCCGTAGCGCAAATATCAATTGGCGCGCGAAGCGTTAACAATACAAACCGTGCCAAATTGAAATTTCAACAAGGGCGTGGTGCTACATTGGCTCACCGCAAGCTGTTTGCCGACTGAAATCGCTCGGCTCCCAAGGTAGGTAAGCAGAGGAACATTTAAGCGAAAGGCAGTTTAACCCCAAAATGACGTTAAATGTGATGAAGGTGTAGCGGTATGAACAAAAACAGCTTTTAAAAGTAATGCAAATAAGTGACTTAATAATAAATTTTAAAGCCAAAAAGGTTGAGTAAATCGGGATCATCTTGATTAAGCTGTTTAGATACCTGCCTGTATCATCATCAGTTAATGTGACTGAAACGCTTCCAAGTCAAACATGAAAAAGGTGGAACACAATTCACCATTTTGGCTTTAAAATTCATTATTAAGCTACATTAAAGATCTGTTCATAGGGTACCTAAATGCTTTAGAGCACACAAACAATTCACAAACTAGATTAGAATTACTGGCATTTTGCTCAAATTCATTAAATTAGAAAACTAGAATTATCTAGGGTACACTATGCAGTATGCACGGATCTGTAATGTAGCTTGATAATAAATTGCAAAGAGTAAGATCGACATCACCTTGATTTATTAAGACGTTTCGATACGAAGATGATACTAACTAAAGATGATACAAGTTTGTATCGAAACGTCTTAACAAATCAAGATGATGTCGATCTACTCAACCTTTTTGGCTTTGCAATTTAATATCAAGCCAGAATTATCTAGATGCCAAGTCTGGTCACTTACCTTGCAGCAGATGGAGAAGGCGCGGATGGGATTGACGGTGCTTCCCCAGCTGCCCGATCCCCCCTCCATGGTGCGCATGAAGTGGTTGTAGAGCTTCTTCTGCCACTCCGACATCCGGATCATGATGACGTGCTCCTCCTTGAGCGGGAGCGTGTTGCGGAGGACGGAGTGGGACCTAAGTGAAGAAAGAGGATGATGGCATTAAGTCAGTGATTCTCAACCTTTTATGGCTTACCGGCACCCCTTAAAAATAACAAATATATTTTTGGCACCCCAACTGGGATTTTCGTTGGGTAGTTTACTGAAGTTTCACTATAAATGGAACTGGAACAACACAGTCAACCTTAAACATGTTGGAAAATGTCATTCGATATAATGGTCTCTAATCATACACAAACAGTTGTATCAACAAGCTTACTAATTAAGCAAAAATCAGATTCCTAAATATTTTCAAAAAACCTATCGGCACCCTTGAGCATTAGAAATTGCAAAGCGGCACCCCGGTTGAAAACCACTGCAGTAATTAGTTAGTAGTAGTTTTAGTTATTTTAGTTGTAGGCATGCTACCCAAATAAAACCCAGGAGTCCTTAGGATAAAAGGCAGGATACTGATCGAACTTAGCAGAAAACATCCACGGAAAGCCAGTTATTCAAATAGAATCGAATGCAATACGTTATTGGTGGGCTTACTTTGTGTGCCGTTTTGTTGCGTTAATGCTCTTCCGAATGGCGTATATTGATATTTAATAGCGGCAGTGCTGCAATTACTAACTTGACTAAATTTAAGTGACTTCACTTGATTTAAATCTTTTGGGTAAAATGACTTTAGCGAGATTTAGTCGTTTAAGAACTGACGTGATTTGAACGTAATCGCAATTTAGCACCTACTTGACTATACGCTTTGCTTTTTAATTTGACAATTTAATTTATTGAGAATTATTAGAAGTGGCTATGGGATTTGTGTGTGCTCATAATAAAATCGGTTACATAAAAAGCAAGGTTGAATCTTTTATTTTTAGTATTCTTCCGAAAAAAAGCATATTAGTTTTAGTTTTAGGTTTTAGTTTAACGTAGCAAGAATATCAAAAAACAAGTAGGTGGTATTTTGAACGTTTCGGAAGCTCTATATAGATTTTCAACCAAAAATAATGACTAAAGAGAAACAAATAAAATATATTCCAAACGTTCAAAATGCTACCTACTTCCATATTGGCTTTGATGTGCTTACAACAACGGAATATTGTTCATATTTTTTAAAAAAAAACGGCTATGGATTTTTTAGTGTTACAATATAATTTTCTACAGAAATCTATCATTGAAATTGGCGCAGCTATCCCTACTCATAAAATCTGAGCGATGCGCGGGTACATTACATTAAAAATCACCCTCACCTGCGCTGCACGAATCCCTTAAGCAGGCTGTGTAGGACGTGCGAGCGAAAGCGCATGAGCCGTATATCGTCGGTAGTGCTGTTCTTGCACTGGCCGTTCAGGATGGGTCGCTCGAACATGTTGGAAAACTCGTTCTTAGTTCCGAGAAAGTTGGGCCGTACGAAGTCCACCATGCACCAGTACTCCATCAGGTTATTCTGCGAGTCAGTATTGTTGTTGAGTTTAAAAATTGCCAATAGAGGTTTTATTAGGGTTTGGTATAGTTTGGAAACCAT
The DNA here is from genome assembly GCF_963924565.1 of Ascidiella aspersa. NCBI lineage: Eukaryota > Metazoa > Chordata > Ascidiacea > Phlebobranchia > Ascidiidae > Ascidiella > Ascidiella aspersa. Next base: position 29,271,990 of record NC_139448.1, on the reverse strand, counting down.
TTAGGTAGTAATATTTGGGTAAAATTTCCTCACCAAAAAAATCATTTTTATCAAGTCGAAGTTTGTTCGAAACGGTGTTCTGCGTGTCAGTATCGTTTTAAAGTTTAAAATTTTGGGGGGGGTTAACTGCGATTCAGACCGTTGTTCTGCATGACAGTATCACTTTAAGCTAAATTTTTGGGGTTTACTGTACTCTGACGCAGTTAAAAAAAACGCAGGAAAACAATCGAGACAGTAATACTTGGGTAAGATTTCACAACGAAAAAAAAAATCATTTTTATTCAAATTGAAGTAGGTTCGTAGTGCAGTATAATCGCATTTTTATCTTCATCATATTTTACTTGTTTTTAGTTTTTGCAAGTTTTTGTCAAAAAAAAATAAATTTTATGCAAACAAGCCCGGCTTGCGGCGAGGTTTTCACCCAAAAGTCGCTATTCCGCGTAATAAAAGTTATAAACGCATTCTGGCGACGAATTTAAACAAAGTAACAAACTTTGTCGAAAAATCCCCATTCTTAAAAAAGGCGCGACTGAAAAAGAAACGCAGGCCAACCTGTAATGGATAACCGGTAAGCACAAGCCGCCGTTTAGTACGAACGCTCTTGAGGACTTTCGATATGTTGGCGTGGCTGTTCTTGATGCGGTGACCCTCATCGCAGATGATCAAGTCAGGGCCGGGTTTAAGCAGACTGCCTTGCATGCCTGAAGAATCACAAAGCGAGATTGGTTAGAAAGCTATAGGACAGTGGTTCTTAACCGTTCTCTGGCGGCACCCTTTTTAAATTACTAACCAATTCCCGCAACCCTTCTAGAATTGCCTAAATAACAAAACCATTTTTATACAACTAACTGACAAAATAGTAACACGTTACCAGAATTATAAGTTAGTTTTACATTTAACTGAGCAAAGAAATAAAGTACAGTAACACATTTTCTGTGTCTGATTCAGCATCCCCGCAACCCCTTAAAACAGTGTTCGCACCCCTTGTTAAGATCCCTGTTCCAGGGCTAAGGTTTCTTTGGAGCGTTTCCGCAGCACGTTGTATAGTTCGGGCTCATGAAAGGCCTTTACAGAGCGAAACAGTAAATTATTTTTTTAGATTACGGAATTTTTAATGCTGTTTGCATCACTCATCCCAATATGACTGTATAGGATCATTTTGTCCTTAATTGACAATTGAAGATCTCAATAACAAAATAGTTTTTCAACTGTATGTTTAAATATTGATCAGAATTTGTAAAAACAAGAGTTTATTATGCGATTATGTGAACAATTATGTAAATAAGGTAGGTTCCCAATCCTAACTATCACTTAAAACACCATTAAAAAGACTGGCTTTTCAGAGCATTTCTGTGGTCCCCGTTGGAAATTGCACAACCAGTCAAACTGTGTTGTACATTTCATAAGAAGACCTAGTAAGCAATCTGCTGATTTTATAAACCAAAAATGTTGTGAAATTAAAATGGGGTATAATTTTACTTAAAAACATGCTATTGGAACCTCTGGTGGGGGTGTCGCAACAGGATAAAATGTTAAGGACTCTCAGAATTATTTAGCAATAAACAACAGTAAGAGTATTACAAAACACAAAAACGATTTAGTAAATATACATAAAAAGAGAACGGCTTTGCACAACATGTTTTCCCCATTTTCAAACAATTAAGTAATTACAGAGTCCCAATGTAACTAGCTGACCAAAAACCTTTCCAGCAACGCCGCTAGATCAGTGTTATATGTGCAACGCACCGTTTTGCAAGTTGGAGATGTGTCCCAGATGGTCGATGTCGATTGGATCTTCTGGCTTCCGACGAGCAGGTCTCCGGCTCCGAGTCTTCCGACCCTTCTTGCTCGCTAGGAGGCGGTACATCTCGTAGCCTACCAACAGCACGCCGCCCTCCTCGTACCATTGCGTCACTACCTTGGACCTGAAAGACAAGATTAAATGCATACGATTTTTAACAAAGAGTGGGTCTGCAAAAGTCGGCTAAAAATGAGACGTTTTGGGTAGCACTTCTTTAACATTTTATAGCAGATGTATTTGAGGGAAAATGAAACACTTGGGCAATAATCGAAAGATAGTTGAAATGGAGAAATTGTAAAAAATAGAGAAAATACGACTGTAATGAAAAAAAAGAGAAAATAGAATAGAGAAAACGATTAGAAAAACAAGAAGAGAAACGAGAAGTGAAAGCAGGAAATAAAGAAGAATGGGGGACAGAATAGTGCTGAAAACAAAACGATAACATAATCAAAGAGATGAACAAATATAAATGAAAGAAGAAAAGGGCATTAGGAAGAAGAACAATTAGTGATAAAGAAGAAAACAACTTAGAAGTAAAGTACGAAGGCAAAAAGGTGAAGGCGACTTACAAAGCCAACATACTTCTTTTATTTTGAATTAAAAAATTAATTCCGCAAGGGCTGGCGTACCTGGACTGGACTGTCTTATGGCTCTCGGTAAGCACGTGTACAGTGAAGGAACGCGGCCAGACCGCCGCCGGGTTCTCGTTCATGCACTGGCTCTTGCGAGGCAGCCACATGTCGAACTCGGCTACCCAGTTCATCAGCGTGTTTACCTGCGAAACGATATAAGTCCGGTTAACGCGCATAATAAAGTGTTTTTTTCCTGTAAAGGGCGATAGATTTTACCATAAGAGGTTTAATATCAGCCAACGTATAAGCTTGACCTACGTCGGGGTTCGGCCTCGTTTATTTTACAATTTAAAATCTTGTAAAGGGCGATGGCAAATCGTGGGCGTGATTTAAGCACATCCAGCATGTAGTTCTCACTAGGAAAGTACTACACATTTTGGGCGAAATGTCAAGCCTTGATAAGTAGGGATGTTTAAAGTAGAATCCCAAGGTATTCTAGAATAATAGGTTTCGAATCTAGAATAACGAATCCAGAATATCGAATCCTAGTATATCGTTATTAAATTATTTATCCTCGATTTTGCTTGGGGAAGGGATTAATCTTAATCTACCCTACAGGGCCCACAATCACAGCAATAAATCGCTCAAACAATTTTATAACAAGTACATTATAATAAAAAAACTCTCATATGTTTAACATTCTTAACAAAGTTCTGTCATCTGAAGCCGTTCTGTAAACTGTGATATGTCAACTGTCCAGGTTGTGTCCAAAACTTATATTTTTGCCAAAAGTGAGCAAATGCAACACTGCAGATAGAAGTCTTAAGCAAATCGGTCCTGATTTTGAAAGCATTGTTAAGCCTTATTGCTTGTTTTTTGACTAACATGATCTGCTATGCAGTCAAATAATGTACTGCAAAGAATACAAAGTTATTATTGACATAACGAATTCTCGACAATTACGTTGTGCATAACTGCATAACTTCCCTGAATATTGGCCTAAAGTTGACCTTAAGTATCCCCATAGAGCATTTTGTGGACGGCCAGCACGTTTTACAACGCTATGTTACTTTTGCAACTTAACGCATTTAGGGAAATTGCGAACTCCACACCAGACATTACACGTTAGCCGCTCTCCCAATAACGCTTGATTGACACTTAATTATTAGACGAACGTTATCGCGAGACGCGGTAATTGGTCGCCCGAAAAAACGCTGACACTGCACTACCAGGTTACATTTAAAGCAAGCACTATAAATTTGTCGCTTTGGCGAAAGGCCAACTTACCACACGCGTTTGTGCAATTAGACGCAACAATCCGCGGTAAAACATTAAATTATATCGGTTCCAATTACCCGAAATAAACGTCAGAATTGGATTCGATATTCTACTTTGAGCATCCCTATTGATAAGTCATTGCGAATTGCACGTTGGCCAAACAGGCAACGTAATCAACTTGTAAGTGGAATATTTTTCGGCATACTCAGTTATAATTTGTTTTAGCACTGGAAAGCTCAGTTACCATTGATTGTTAACTTCAGTTTTCTAAAAAAAAATAACCTTCCAACATAAAAAAAAAACGCTGCATTGGATCGCAAATTATATTTAAACGGAAGGAATAAATTTGGTTTTAGCTCGGCACTTGCGCCACCTTGGTGTCTGACAAGTGACAAGTACCAATACTACTACCATCGGGTAGCGGCTCCGCACCGATATTATCGCACATGCTTAATACTTACCGGCACTACGCAGAGCACAGTCCTGGCCTTGGTGAAGCGCAGGAAGACATCCACGAATGAGATGACCTGTAGCGTCTTGCCAAGTCCCATCGCATGCGCCAGAATGCAGCCGAAGCCTGCACTGGTCTCGTGGTGGGAAAGGGTCTCCACCAGGTTGTCAAACATGAACCGAATGCCGCCGATCTGAGAGGGATGGGTCGTTACGTCATGATTTGTGTGCGTCACGTTTGCGTCACGTTTACAGACGTACCACCGTTCGACTGGTGGGAATTTGGATCGTTAAAGACAAATTATTCGTGAAGCAATTGCACTTGACTATGACTTCTCAACCCGACCAGTATAGTCAGATAAAGTTTTAACATCTCATTTTTAGAAACAGGTCATTTTGAAATGACTTAAATCCCATTCAGATGCAAAATAACCTAAATCAAAGTTATTTGTAAGTTAAGTTAACGTAAGTCCAAATCAAGTATTTTTTTAATAATTAACAAGTCAAGTCCCAGTCAGGTCATTATTTGAGCAAGTCAATTCCAAGTCAAGATCTTGTCATAAAAATGTAATTATTCCGTCCGATCATGAGCAATATCTCAAATAAAAAATCCGAAAAGCCCAACTTTTTATGTGTAAAAAATCAGATAAACAACCAAATTTTATTAAAAAAGTCAAAGTCAAGTCATTTAAAAACAGTCATTGATGTAAGACATTACAACACTGGTGAAGAGTTTACCTTTCACCATGTTCTACACAAGCTGTGTACCCGTTCAAAAACGTATGATCGCTACCTGATGGGGGTGCACCGCTTTGGCAAGTTGGGGGGCAAGGAAGATCTCCGGTTCGTTGCTGGGGCGGTTAACGTTGACAAGGACGCGGCCCTGTGAGTCCGGTTGGTTCATTGTGTCGTCCGTGTGCATTCCGCTATGTAAGAACACACGTTATATTGCGAACTAGGAAGTAAAGTTAGTTTGTATAGTTGATTCTATATATAGTGATGCAAAATACTACACAAGAGCCATAATATTTAAAGAAAATCGACATTTTGCGGTTTGATATTTTTATTAAAACTGCTGGGAAAACCCGTATTTCGCGTAGTAAACATTACCCTTGCACGTTCCAGTTGACCAAATTGAATGAGTGAAATAATATGGTGTATTATTTTAAAATACGAGGTATTGGTCTGGCCTACTTGTTATATTCCACTTCAAACGGATAATCCTAATTGTACATGTAATTGTGGTAATTATGGACAACTTACCTGCTACAAATTTGTAAAAAATACAACATACACATGCGGTGATACAACAAAAAAAGATTGTTTTTCACGTTTAAACATATTAATTGTATTTAAAAGCTTAACACAAATATGTAGTTTTTTGTATTCCTAAATTATTTTCTGTATGGGAGACGGTAGTTTTACGTCTAACTACAACCTCAAGCGATTATGATCCAAAATTTGTTGGGTTTGGAATCAACCACTAACAATGGTTGGACAAACAGGGAGAGAAGACGCTTAGTTTTTGGTTAGGTCATAAAAGGCACAACCAGGGAATGATAGTAAACCGAAAAGCCGTCGCAGACTCGCCGAATCTGTCGATCTATGATGCAAGCAAGGTAGGCCAGCAAAACAACTATAGGCGGCAGTGAGGTTCAAACTCATAACGTCATACCGGGACCGTGGCTCTACCAACTGAGTTACACAGGCTCATGGAGAAGCGAGTCGAGAAACAACCATAGGCCAATGCTTGCTACATAAGGAATAGCCGCAATCGTTTATAAAAAAGCAGCTTCCGAGATCAGTGCTTCTTAAATTTTTTTAATTTTGTTCTAGATCAGGGATTCTTAAACTGTTTTTAGTTTTGTTCACCCCTAGCATCTATCTCCAGATTTCATTCACCCTTGTCTTATGATATGATAAAACTATCTCGTCTATATATAACAGTACACCCGGAATATCCGCCCTGATTGAGAAACACTGGGCTAGATCACAGTTGTTATTTAACACATGTGTGTGTGTGTATCTTTCATCAACCAGGGAATAACGTTGACAATGATCATTTTCAAAACGTCTGGACGCACCTGTTGTTGGTCTCTTCCATTCCCGGAGCTTCTTCCTTTACCTCGCCCGTACATATGACGTCATCAGACGAGTTGTCAGAGCTGACGTCAATCGCGTCGGCCGCCTTCTTGGATCGCTCCTCGTCGCTCGTGTCGCTGCTGATGCATATCACGTCTGCTGTGACGTAACAAACGGTTCGTTTTTGAAAATAAACAAGCGACTAAGAGTTGACTTGATATCAGCGAAGCTAAGTTGTTGTAAGTTCCAAATGCCACCACAACAATGCAAAACGCATTTCAGTTTGAACAAGATAAAGTTTACACCCTTTAGTTCCTTTATTTGTGGTGGTGACGTGTCACGTTGCTACTTTTTGTCCACGCAGTATGATTAAATTCTTGTTTCTGCTTCTTAAAACCCGGCGATTTTTTTCTGATTTAACCCTTATTACCTAATGATAAACTGCCTTTTGCCTTTGCTTTTATTTCATTTTTTATTTTTATTAATGTCGTGTTGTTGATGGCTTTGCCTTCTGCGTATTTTACCATTACAAAAATGATGACGCCGCTTAGGCGAAATACATACATTCAATTAAACAAGCTTTTAATTCTGTATGTCATTCGGGATTTAAAATTTATAGCTTCTGGTTTATATATGCATCAGCGCCACCTTGGTCGACAAGTGAAAAACCTGCTATTTTAAGTTCGGATTCAATAAAGATGCAGTCTTTGAAAATGGCCGTATTTGTCTAATTGTAAATAGGGTAATCAGGTGGCACTATATAAAGGCAAATTGTATTGGATTTCTCATCTGACCTATTGAAGCACGACTGTTGCGCGAAAGCTTGTCAAGGTTTCAGTACAATTTTTTGTTTTATAGTGCCCAATAAAGATGCAGTATTTTATATTTTAAAAATAAACAAGCGTAAAGCTGCAACGAAATTTACCTCTAATTGGCTGTTTGGTGGCAAACTTTGCTGGCAGGGGCTTGGCCAGGAGGGGCGTCCCCTTTCGGTCGTCATGACGATCGGTTGACGTAAGCAGGTTGGCTAGACACGACATCGCGCCACTGGGTGGCAGCAGCGAGGCGGCGGGGAATTGGAACTGGTTTGCGTTCGGTTTTGATTCGCTCTGAAATAAAAGAAAATCGTTTTTTAATGTTTTAATAAATCAAAGGGCGTATCTTTATTGAATCCAAAACCATTGGCCGAAGGTTTTTGCTTGTTGATCAATGTTCCACTGACGCGTAAATAAACAAATAAAACTCATGGTTTAAAAACCGGAGTCAAACCAGGATCAGACATTTTGTTGAAGCAACGGGCTCACTCGAATTAAAGAACTGACGATGCCAGTATAGGCGAAATATAGATTTCTTTAACAAAATGTCCGATCCTGGTTTTACTCCTGTTTTTAAACTTTGAGGTTTATTTGTTAATGCTTGAAATAACGTCTGCTAGTAAAGTGCACAAATGCGACAATCTGCGCAGTAAAATTTGCTTTTCGAGTTATTGCAGGGTTGGCAATCTTTGAGGAAGCAGTGAACCGGGACAAGGTGTATGAACAACAAATAAGCACACAGCAAACAAGAAGCTTTGTGAATTAGACTTTATGATTTACAGAAGCTTTCGTAAATTAAAACTACTGATTCGTTTTTGGGTTATTTTTCAACTTTTTCTAAACCTTGAAATTAATTCAAGCTCGTAATTATTTGAAAATTTCACTTACTCCGACCTTAATTAATTATCCATACTCACTAAAATAAACACGTGATCAGTATTAAAGTTTTTAAGATGGAAAACTGAATATTGTGTAATGAAAACAATTGACATATATCGATATGATAGACAAGAAACGCGACTGGAAGTTTCCGCCTGCAGTTAAACATATATTTTTAAGATTAAAACTCAGTTTGAAACATACCAACGCCCCGACCTGTAAATATGCAAAACCTGCTACCCTTCGTTTTTTGGGGGAAAGAGGGCGACGGGGCACTGGTAAGTTGTACCATTTTATCGCTAATTAAACCGGCGAAGCGTGATGTTGGGGCAACGCTAATGGGGAAGTCATTCGACCTACGCTCGCCGTGTTTCGCTAAAATAAGAGGAAAGGCGCGTTATTGGGGTCACGCACTGTTGTAATGTGTTCGGGTTGGCAGAAAAATAACGACATTAACCTTCATCGAAACAACAGTGTGATTATAACACCTACGATATAAATAATACACCATTAAAAAGCCCATGGTTAACTTTTTGCTGTATTTTATTTTATATTAAGGCTATGAAGAAGAGACTGGCTTTCCATGAAGTCAGTACGATAAATATGAATCATCTGAAGCACTAAATTAATCTGTTACTTAATAAGAGAGATAAAGAATCTTAATAATGTTGAATTTTTGTTTCATGACGAACAGTGAAGTTACGGCCCTGTACTATAAAAATGGTTTATTCCGGCAAAATTTTATTAAACTACCAACGTTTCGACCACCTATTCGGGCAATCTTCTTCAGGACAATATAATTGCAAATAGAGGCGAAAAAATATACTTAAAGTTGAAAAAAAGTAGAATTCGCCTCAGACATCTTAAAAGACATTTAGGCCATATTAAATTTGGTGTCTTATACACAAAGGCTCCATTATTGAGCATGGTCGTTTATCTCCTTTCATAGTATTAGCCCCTACAGCGGAACAGAAAAAGGGAACTATTTAAGAGCTGTTCTGTCGCAAGATATTTCAAAATTAAAACTACACTTTAAAATAACTACATTGCTTGTGTCAGTATGTGATTTGGGAATAGTTGACGGTAACCGCGCTTAACCTTTAAACAAGCATATACAAAAAAAACTTTCGCGCGTAGCACACAAAATAAGATTTCGGCTTGAAATTTTGCGTAAAACCAATATAAAAAATCGCATTTTGGCTTGAACAAGACAAGCGCAAAATAAGAAATATGGGATTTTAAATGCTAGGTGTAATTTAAGAATGTTTGCTTCATGCAGACAAGCCACGTTAGTTGAAGGAAAGCAGCAAAATTTCCGTATAAATGATTTAGTGGGGTGCGGAAGGGGGTGTTCTTAAATGCGGCGTGCACGAGCGGACTGCCGTATACTGACCCGACCGTGTATGTATAACATGACGCCTTTGCCAGGAACGCATTACGAAGCAGGCCACGGTAATCGCTTCAAATTTATTTTCGAAATCGGTCATGCCCTGTTTGGATTATTCGCGTACAAGAATCTGCTCAGAATTTTTAATTTCTTTGCTCGTTGTAAGCTTACTTTAAATTTGGAATTCATACTATTTTTGCCCGAAAGTTTTTTATTTAAAAGTACTAGGAAGACCAAAAAAAAGTGTTGGACAATGGCATAGGTTTACTTAACATCCAAAAGTACACGTGCATCCGTCATACTTTACAATATACTTTAATGCGCTCTAAATACTGTAAATATGAGACTTTTTATCGCAAGTTACCAGCACACTCGCACACAGCGTCAAACATACACCAAAACACAACATTTGCCGAAAAGTAGGACAACAGTTGAAAGCGGATATCGTATGTAGTCATCCGAAACGTTCGTCATTATGACACCGTCAATAGTTGGAAGTGCCCGGAAATACCCTACAGAATGAATATGCGGGAAATGGGGAAACGAAACTAAACCTTCACGCTGAAAAGTTCTTTATCGGCCGATCGCTTCAACTGAAAAATCTCTTTAAACAGCAAAGCCAGGGTTTCAAGGAAAAACTCGGGAAATTTTGGATGAAAGTTGAGACACATAGCCATATTTAGGGTCTTTATTGTGGATAAAGGTTCAGTTTTCCATGGCGGCTTAAAACTAGGGTTGGGCATTTGACCAGTCAAATAAAATCCAGTCAATTGACCGGTCAAATACTCGTCAAATAGGTCAAATATTGGTCAAATGCTATACACACTATCAAAATGCAATTGAAGTTCAAAATAAACCTTGATTTTAACTTTAAATAAATATATGAACGTTTTGGCTCCAGTACAATGGTTTGTAAAACAAAAACAATTTATTTTTGACTATCAATAATAATTTTTGCAAAACCATGCCCATCTTATAGCAATACTGTAGCAGTTACTGTAGCAATTTTTACCACTACTAGAACCACCAAGTTTATTAACGAAATTTAACAACAAGTAAATGCATCAGGTAAAAAAGTAGTATTACTCCTCGTCACAACTTTTGTCACTATCTGATTTTTCTAAATCATCACCATGATTCACTAAAGACAATGGATTTGGTTCTTCTAAATTTCTAAGTAGCCTAAGATTGTGGTATACCCCAACTAGTGTTTCCTTTTATGACAAACGCGATTCATCATATACGTGCATTTATTCTAAAGTTCTAAACAAAATAAATCTACTTTACTTTTACAAACACTTTGTTATTACCACAGAACATGTATTTGCATCAGGTAAACCCTACAATTTTATATTTGAATTCTTTAAAAAAGTTACAATCAAGATTATTAACAACTCAAATCACAAAACAACTCTTAAAAAATTTACACTATTTGAATCGAATATTAGTATTTGACCGGTTAAATAAACTGCGGTCAATTGACCGGTCAATTGACCGTATTTGACCGGTCAATTGACAGGCTTGCCAACCCTACTTAAAACACTACCGGACATTTTTTGGGTCATTTTTGTACGATCCAGTACGATCTGCCTAAATACTATGGCCAGGTAGAAAACTGTTAAAATTAAAATGTACAAGGGGTTTTTCCACGGTGCTATAGCTGACTTATAAATTCCTTAAAATTTGATGAAAAACGATGTGTTAAATATAAAACAACAGTTCGAAACCGATGGCAACCTACTATCGGACAAGTAACATTTAGTATCAGGTAGCGACAACCATCAAATAAAATTGGTCATTCCCAAGCGTAAGAGATACGGAGACTCGGTTTAGTTTATCTACCAACCTACAGCTACACTTTCAATTAGGCTCACCTTTCCTACCGCCTTTTACTCGCGCTTGTGCTTTTATGTGATTTTTAATTGTCTTCATTTATATTTTGACCTGATGAAGCACGGTTGTGCGAAAGCTTGTCGATAATTCAATACATTTGTCTTTATACACTGCCACCTGATTCCTCTATTTAGCATTAGACAAATACGGCCATTTACAAAGACTTTAAATTAGGAGACACTTATAGAAAAGGCAAAACGTGGCTTTCTCTAGATTGCTCACCTCCAGCTGTGCTCTGTTAAGAGCTTGCTCTTCGAGTCTTTTTCTCCTCATTTCCTCCTCTTGAACGGCGAGGAGCGTTTGTTTGTTGAGCTTATCCTCCGTGAGCATTTTCCTGTCAAAAAAAAAAACTTGTGTTTTACGAATCTTTTTTCACTTCAGCCTGGCTAGATAACACTTATACAACCACGTGGATTAAGTGGATTTAGTTTTTCAGCAGTACTATGTCGGCCAAAGAATCAGCCAGAAACACAAATAAATTGTTGGAAAAAAATTATGGCAAGGTTTATACATTCGTTAGACTAGCACAGCATTTAAAATTGGTTACTAAACCAAAAAAAAACAAGAATTTGGGCCCAAAATGCTTGTCACCAGAAAGCAGGCAAGGCTCTAAAAGCCTGTTTTTTTTTAGTTTACAAACATTGAAACAGACTTCTCCTAAAAAGGCTAAATACAAATCCAACAGGTTTTCAAGGACTTTGAGACTGGCAAGAAATTATGTATCCTAACAGCGTTGGTAAGCCATAATCTCACAAGTGAGCTACAGGTTTCAAGGAGGTAATCATAACACTGTTGTGCTGCATTCTATTCATACGTGTGTAACTCAATTGGACGAAAAAAGAAAAACAAATCGAGAAACCAAACCATATGTATATAAATAATTATTGTATACAGCACAATAATGCAGCATTTTGGAAAAGACAAAGCTATAGTTAACGTACGACTGTTTGGTGGTTTGGATTGAATTTTACGACTAACCTTCTGTTTCTGAACATAACGAGGTGGAAAACAGTTTGTAGGTGAAAATGCAAACAATCAAAAGAAAAAAGGCTAAAAAATGTTAATAGAAAAAACAAAATGGGAATTATAAATTGATTATTTCGGATGTAAAAATGAAGACAGCCATAAGGTACTATAATATAAATTCTCATACCTGATTTTTCTCCTCTTGTTGGGATCGTGTTTTTTTCTCTTCTTTCCTGCGGACTCTGCGGCTGCTGGAGGTTCGGATGTGGAAGGGAGGTCATTGTCGGACATCTCCGACTCTGCGTCCGCCTCTTCTCCTTTGTCTAAGTTTTCTGCGTTTAAGAACAAAGGCGAAATTTAAATAAATCACAGAGGCCTGAAAGCGTGATACAGCGTGGCTATAAATGGGGCACAGCTAATGCTTTGAACTGAAGAGTTGGCCAAAATGTTTAGTATTTATTAGACTTTTATTCCCTTACCAAACAACAAAAATGTAAATAGTTTCGTGGTGTAAGCTATTTTAAAGTTTCGCTTTGGAAATTTAATAATAGTACCTCAAGCCAATAAAAATTAGCTTTTATAAAACACTGATTTTTGATGAGAATATTATTTAAAAATTTTTTTTTAGGAACACATAACCTTTAACTAACATAAACATTGCATAAAACTAATGAAAGCTTTGTTTTAACTACTGTAACCGAACAGTAGAACGAGTTACACAATTAGTGGCACCATTGCTTCAAATGGGAGTACAAGTGGAAATGTGTTTCACGCCAATATTATGAACGATGGAGATAACGGCACCAGCTGCAAGTAAAGCATGGTTTACGCACAAAAACTACCCCATTCTCAAGCACATCTGGTATATTGTTGATTTAGTTTCTTTAGTGAGAGTTGCAGTAGTAGACAATCTCACATAGGGCGTGGGGCGGTAATACTGCTACAGGTGTGCGGCGCTCCACTATTAGGGGAGGGTGACTTTTTCTAAGCATTAGCGAGTGAAAATATATAAATTGCCAATTACTTGCAGGCTTCCTTTGAAACGGCTACACACCAGTGGTTTAAATAAAAGCCTAAACAAAAGAACGAGAGGAAAATCCCCAATGTTTCGTTTTAGCGTGATCGGCGTTTCGGTATCAACGCGGCGTTTCCCGTTTGGTTAAATTTGAATAAAGGGTTTTTTGTAGTATGTCGCCTGGAGTTTACCAGCTTTTCGTCAATAGTGAGGCTGCCATTTGGAAACCCCGTAACACCGCTCGGTAAATGTTTGCGTCTATATTAAAAGCGCCCGCAAAACATACCCTTGGGAAATTAGTATTTACGTTACCGTACATATAAGCGACGTTTGATAACGAAACGTCGATAGGACGCAACTGGCAGAATGTTAGCGAAACAACAAAGATGGCCGTTTTTGAAATAAAACTAAAAATAAGCCAAAATTGAAGTTTCCGTATTTCTTTGCGGTTATAACTCTTAAGACGCTTTTAATGTTTGCCCAAAGTGTAAAAATATACTGGGCTAGTATATAAGGCAGCCTTAATTGAAATACATCCAATTTTATACGGTTTTTTTTTTGCCTTTAATAAGGAACGAATGCGATAGAAACTGAAAACGCAACGAAAATCCGCACTACGGGCAAAAATAATACAAATCAGGGCAAAAAATAGATAAATGGCGCTTTTAAACCGGTCAAGTACGCTTGCTTGTTAAGCGAAATACCTGAAAGCAAGGAAGAGGTCGACAGTGGGCTGTCTGCTCTCGTCTCCGGTTCCACGTCTTGGGTTTCGTCTTCGGGTTTTTCGCAGTCTTTCGGTTCACTATCAGCCGCGTTCGAATTAGCGCTGAGACAACAAAAAAGGAAACTTGTAGGCAAATTAAGTGGGCTCGAAAGTTAAACACGCGTAGCCTTTTAAGCTAACGCACAGGGATATTATCGGCATGTTGCCAGCTATCGGTTTAACAAACAAAACGGATGCTAAATATATTTAGTCTGATTTAAATACTGCGATGTACTCAATCTCCACTGGGCTAAGTATTTTTGTTTAATGACGACCGTATAGAGTAGACAAACGCTGCAATAGCAGGAAATTGATTGATGTATGGCTTTTGCGGTTAGCGTATTTTGGCAAGATTAATATTTATATTATATATGGTTCAAAATGTCCCACATTCAGAATTGGTTAAAGCTGAGATAATAAAATACATTGTTCGACCGTTGGGAAACCCAAACGTCGTTGTTCGCTAGACCAACCGCGCGTTCAAAAAAATGGCACCGACGGTTTCGTAAAATTTGCGTACAACAATTCCAAGAAACTGCTCGGCAAAGTCTAACAACAATTCGAGCTACCACAAAAAATCCCTGACTACGGTGTTCGGCGTTGTTGAACTCAACAGGAAAGCGGTACCAACAGGTAGCGTACACGTTCAGCTTTCTGTTGGGGGAACATGACCGTTTGTAAGAGTCTGATAAGAGGCTTACTGTTGACCGACGACAAGTTACGAACCGAAACTCCCGCAAGGCCATTTTTGATTAGCATTTCACATAACTCAGTTCAGCTTTGCACCATGGTAGATAAAGGGCCAATAAACCAGATGCGGTTCGAAAGCTAAATTCTACCGGCATATTTTCTTAATTAAGATGAAGTACAGTTAAAACGCTGTCAGACGCAATTCAAAACTAAATTTTGATTAAATGTTCAACTGTGGGGAAATTTGTAACATTTTTTTCTGCTATTTACATTTCGTTCAACGTTATTCAAGTTAATAAAGTACGACTGAAATATTTGTATTCGGCCCGTGTTTGTCAATGATAACAAAAAACCTGTGTTATACGACGAATATATAGACATGCACCTTTAAACGATAAAGGGTTTGTCAGTAAATTTTGTTGAACCAAACAAACAAGCGTGAATGTTGACAACGGAACTGTTTGCTAACACTTGAATAAACACCGCAACTGAATGGCGGCGGACAATTACCTACCTAGAATGAAATACATAAAAAAGGATATAACAGGCCAAGCCGCACGAATGTATTAATCCGGCTAAAACTCAGGCCAAGTCCTATTGAAAAAGTAAGCAACATCATTCTTTTAAGCACACCAAAATTTTAAGTGATGTCTCGTAATTATCTTGGTATCCTTTGATTCAAGCATTTAGATTACAGATCTCGATAACTTACATAACCGGAAATGAAGCATCCGCTGCGATGCAAATCCTAAACAGAAAAGGCCCATTCGAACCAAATTGTCTTGTCAATATTCAGGAAACTACGTAGTACGTAGCAGTTTGACGCAAAGCGTACCGTAATCGTGACGCAGCACGAGGTTTGCCGGACAACGCAAGCGTAAGAATAACTTTTAAAATTTCCCACAGACAGCTGTATGCGATTTGACTCCGATTGAACTTTTTTATGTTATGAATCCGCCGTTTGATTAATTTGTTTTGATATATTATTTCGTCCAACCATATATATGAGGACATTATCAAACGGTCATGACTGTTCAAAAAAACATATGAATACTTCTGTTTGCTTTCTTAAGTACAGTCAGCACTTATGATTCATTTCAAAATATTTCATTGAGTCAGCCTTCGCTAGAGCATGGTTGTAGTACACTTTGCTGGCGTGGGTGACTCATAGTATTTTTTGGTTAACGAAACTAAATTGAGCCATTTATGCGTTAAAAGCAACGTGTGTTGCTTAAATTCCTGGTTAATTTTGACGAAATACTAAACTTTGCTAATGTCAGTTAATTGTTGTAATCAGTTCATTTTCACAAACACAAAGAAACCTTATGAAAAGTAAGATATTCTAAAGGATAACCAGAAAGAAAGGTAGTACGGGTTGCCACACATTTAAAATAAATTAATGCTGGTTCTTTTTGACGAAACGAATGAACTGTGCTAATGTCAGTTAATTGTTCCAATGGCAGTTAATTCCCACAATTAAAAAAAATTAACAAAAAGTGAGATATTTTTTAGGATACCCAGAAAGAAAGATATTCAGGGTTGCCAGTTTCCACACATTTAACAAAAATTAAATTCAAATGTCTTGAGATGTCAACCGGTGGAATAGCTCGAACACCGCCCACGCGCTAAAATCAATCGTAAAAATTGCTCTTTCGACAAGAATCGAGATAACATACAGACAACGATGCGCGGCGGCCAAGCAGGGTTGCCAGATGGCAAAAATAAAAAAGCCAAATTTACGTAAAAAAAAAGCCAAAAAAACGCCAAATCTACTTCAAACTCTCACAAGCCAATGTTTTTCCTTAAATTAATGAAAAATGCAATAAGTGGTCAACTGGTCATGCTTGTACATTGAATTTCTCTCTTTGTGGCAATTTTTCTCAAATTTTTATTTTTTTTTGTCATTTTTCCTCTTTTTGTGTTAGTTTGATCTCTTCTTAACATAATACTCATGAAATTTTGGAATAAAACAAAAAAAGCCCAAAAAAGCCTTTTCATTTGGATTTTTTTTTGAAAAAATAAAATCCAAAGAGGTTCAAAAAAGCCTACATTTTCAACTTGGCTTTAAAAAATTCATAACTGGCAACCCTGCGACCAAGCGCCAACCGCAGCTCGGTATCCGGCTAGAAGATCGTGTGACATTTGAGCAGTGGCGCAATTGCGATTGTGCGCGGCCGATGACTAAACGTCAAACACGGTGTGCGACTGTGCGTGTTTGTGTGTTGTTGCCAGCTAAGCGTGGAAACCTATTGACAACTCAAAGGCATCGCGCGCTCACTAAAAACACGCTTGGGCTTGATGTGAAGTCAAGTTTGTGAAAATGGTTAGTTCGTTTTACAGGCTTGATTAACAATATTTTGAAATTCTAACGATACTTTCTCTCGCATTATACTATTTTTTAATGTGCCCTCATTTTGTTCTTACGTTATATGATTTTAATCTTACCTAATAAAAAACGATTTTGCGAAAGCTTTTAAAACACAAATTATTTTTTTAAGAAACCGACCTATTTTTACCTTTCGAGTTACACAAACTGCGCCTACAAATCAGACTGAATAATTAGGTTTCAAGTGGCTTTTATTTGATAAATATATATAGATATATTATTTTTATATAGGTAATAAAATTGGGGTAAATAACACTTCTTTGGGGGCTTTTTCTAACCTCGTATTATGTAACGCGGTAAGTTGAGTTGCTTTGCACTAACGATTTCAGTATGCGTAAGTTCCCATTTATTTTTAAATGGACGCGGTTTGTATGACAGCAAGCCATCTTACATTGCGCCATGCGTAGGCCACAGCGAGTCAAGTGTTGGCTTATTGACGCACCGCAATAACGCCCACGCGTACATTTGGTGAAAGCGGAACTAGACCATCACATGACTATCTTTTCCCCTTTTTCAACATCGTTCTAACACGAACGTTAGAACGTGTAAAGACGTAGCTTGAAAGGTGAAAGTTATGGATTTGTGAGAGTTGTCGCGAACCCCTTTTCAGTTTTCGGAAACCCTAATTTTAATGTATTAGGCCTACATATAAACCATATCAAGTCAATTAAAATCTTATTTATATTAACAAAAAAGTTTAACATTTTCGGCGAGTTGTTTTAAAATTTGGCAATGATATATTTTGTGCAAACTATCTTTCAGCCTCTACTGGGGCCATTGCTTCCTAATAAGGCAAAAAAATGTTGTGCGCCAATGACGAAACAATATACCAAAAGGACGTTACATGTTTGTTAGACGGGAGCGTGATTTTGCTCTGACTCACTGCAATTTTGTTGTTATGTTTTTAGTCGATTTTGGGGCAGCAAAAACGTATGACAAAATATATGGCCCCGTAAGCTTTAAATGACGTTCTCGGACGTTTCACTGTACAACCATTAAAAAAACGAATAACAAATGTCAGCTGAGTTCAAAGAGAAGTTTGTGACGAAATTTATGACGAAAATATACCACAAGTTAGCATTTCTGGCGCGGCAAAATTTCTGACAAAGCCTCGATAGTAAAGAGAACCACCCGCAAGCGCATATATAAATAAATCACTTGTTACTTTGGCGCGATTTTTTTCATTTATTTACAGGCGGCATACCTGATTAATGGTTAATTCTTGTAACTGTCGCGAATATTTTTCAACTTTATTTTTAGTAAAAATCGTTTACAAAATGCACAAAAATCGTTTACAAAATCAGCAAACACTATAGTAAGATTTTAGAATATGTCGTTTATTTTGATGTTTTATCAAATTTAATTTTGAATTGCATCTAACAACATTTCAACTGCATTTATCTTCATTATGAGCAATGTGCGGTTTAGGCGAGCCATCAAAATTGGCCGCACAGGCCTGGTTTACCGCATTAATTTGCAAATTGCAATTAATTTTTACCTTGCATTTGTACCAAACTGTTTGCGCAACAATTTTATAAAATTGCCTAAGTGTAGTATTTCCTTGGCAGTTTTATAGTTGTTTGTCATTTTTATATTCCAGAAAACATCAACTAAGCAAATAACTGGTTTGTGTTCCATTGATCAGTAGAACATCGAAAACAAGCGACTGACGGCGACTTTTTTAGGGCAAAATTTTTATTTTATTCGTCAAAATTTCATTTTTAGGTTAAAAAAACAACCAATCCGCAATGGTCAAAGAGGTAATTCTTTGGAACACAAAGTTTTAAGATCAAACTACATAAAAAAATGCAAAAGAGCGACTGCCATACATAAAGAAATGGGGTGTGAGTGACCATTGCAAGTAGAAAAAATGAGAACCAGAACACAAAAAGCGGAAAATCCGGTGCAGAACAATATGAGATGCAATACTTCCGAGATAAAGCACGAGCGTACAGATTCGCGTGAATTTGCTTGTAAACGCGCCAAGAGCAATTTAGTTTGCAAACCACGCAGATGCGGTCGAGATTGGCGCGCGTCTTTCAAGTATGCTAGAGGTTAAGGCTGCATTTTAGCGTTTTAACTTCGTGTTTGTGGTTATAATGGTTGAAAGCGCTTCTCGGCAACATTACGAGGCCGATAACATCATGCCGTTGTATAATGGATAAGTCGATGTAATTTGAGTACTTTAGCAGGTCGCACCAACATAGCAAATATACCACAAGACAAATGATGGTATTTGTACTAGCTTAATTTATAGTGTAGACATGCATTCAGCTAATATAACAACGTTAATACAGTGACATGGACCTTAAATTTTAATGTTTAACACGAGCAGAAAATTGCAAGATTTAGGAAAACTTTTTGTAACGACTAGCAGTTGTAACGACTTTAATTAAGGGTCAAACATTTTTTTAATATATTTTAGTTTTTAATCAACAACATTGTGTCAAAGAGTAGCGAAATCATCTATTTAAGTAAAAAATTCAACAGAATTACCCAGTTTAAGTAAAAAACACCCACTGTAAGGTAAACAAAAATGGAAATATACGCGTGTAAGTGTAAAGGCATGCGGACCGGAGGTCACAAGATGACACACGTGGTCTTGACCGATATTTCACAATTTTAAATGGCAATATTCTTAAAAATACGCAAATGCGATTATTGGTATGCTAAAAATTGTGTCGATTTTTGTTTTGAAAAGGTCTCGCCTGCCGCACCTTGTGGTTCTTTTTACCTAATTATTTCAGTTTTTGTCAATTACACATCAGTAAGACACTGTGCAATGTTTCGTTTGGCAGTATCAGAGTGGTATTTTAGCTTGATTTCATAAGCGTGCACAATATAGATCTACTTTAATTGTTAGCATTTGATCGACTGCGCTGACTAATCGTAGCCCGAATCGCTACTAAAACATAAAAACAAATAGCAGCTAAACTCGCCAAAACACAAACTCGCCAATCCCAGAACTACGCACTTTTCCATTATGAACAACAAATGCCGCCGGAAAGGTTTATCGAATTCTGTTAGCCTGATCCGGATTATAGTGCATGCAAATTCAGGCAAGAAGACAACTAGCCTGTTGTGAGGTTTGAACTCAAGACCTACGGTCACACCGGGACCGTGAATGGGGTGCCGTTATCGTTGACCAGTAAGACCCCAGAAGGGCTGGATCACATTATTACAGAATGTGTATATGCACGTTTAATTAGCTTTTCCTACGCATTATAGAAAACATATGATAAACCTTATCAATAACTGCGACTATTGCTGCGATTATGTAAAGCCACAGTAACGCCATTAAACGTATTTTTTATGGAAAGTAATTAGGACAGCAACGTTGTTCACTGCATAGGACCTTTCAAGTCACTAAAAACATGAAAAAAAGTGTCCCTTATGGCCACTTCCCTGAAAAATGATTGACGAACGTCAAAAGACGAGCCCCCTAGGCCTAGGTAATAACCGCTGGTTTAGACACGTAAAAGTCGCGCGCACACTATGCAAATTGAGCACCTCATAGAGACAACAATTGGTCGTGTAAAGCGACGTCTTTGCTCTTTGGAAAATATTCAAATTGCAAACTCAATTTGCTTAATTATAATAACGCCATTTTGTTCAGCTATACAAAGCAAGCTGCCCGTTTGCGTAAAATGTTTCTAAAGGTAACTAATGTTGACTCAAAGCGACCCTTTTTGCAAATTTCAAGCAGAATTGCAACTAAACAATGGCGTAGTTCGAGTTTGGCGATTCCAACCTTTAGGAAATGCATTACCCGCAATACAGCAACCTACTGCCACAAAATTGTTCCGAATCAGCAACGGGTTTCTTTAAGTAGGCACAGATATTGTTTTAAGTTACATAAGGTTTTTTACGGGAGGACATCTCGGCGCACGAGCCAGGCCTGCTATAAAATATTTGGCCACAAACGAGTTTTCACCGAAATTTTCACGAAAATTCTGTTTATTACACAACTGAAAAACGACTGCTGAAGCCTATTTTTTTTTTTCCATTATGCAACTTTTTTAAATTTTCGGCGACCATAGCGAAATTCACACTACGTAATGGCTAATTTTGGTTAATAAGAAAGAAATAACTCTTTGTCACCTAGATTCTCTTACTCATGAAACCTTCGGTATACTATGACTCGGTGAAATCCAGCTCTAAAATACTAAAATTAGGTTACAGCGAGTTATATTCATGTTTATGTCAACAAAATATCTAACGCATTTCGTGAGTACGCAAATGAAATCCACTTGTTTCAATGAGCAAAAAACTGCATGGCATCAGTAAAAGGCCGTGTTTCTTCCGAAATTAAAACGAAAACCTGTCTATCAAAGGCAGCAATATCGCCAAAAATTTTGATGGTCGCTGACTTACTGCAAAACGGCACACCTTTCAGTTTCACATTCCTTTATAACATCAACCTGCAAAGAACTGTAGCCAAATAAACGGCAAATAGTTATTCGGCAACTGCAAGGTAGAGTGAGGTGTCGGAACAACCATAGTTACATAATAGCGAAGCAAGACCACGAAAGGAGAAAGGCCCCGCAATGCGTTCGCTTTAACAGCACGTTCACTCACCTTTAAATCCGGTTGATCACCGACCTGAGGCAAGTGACCTTATGCAACAGTACGGCGGGCGAGAAGGCGATTGTAATACTGTATAGGTCATCGCCGGCGATCGGCAAATTTTACGCACGTTAGTCTCTAATCTAATACCAGCAATCACCGGGAAAGTCGGTTTTTGCGTGCCAAACGCATGCTTGTAGCCGATCCAATAAAAACGGTTGGCCAACCATGGACGCCACAAAAAAACACAATATTATTGGCGCAGTGATGTTTGGCAACTGCGAATGATGTTTTGCCATCTGGCAATCTTTTGATCATATAATTTAATTACCAACACTGAGTTGTTTGTTAGAGGATAAAACTTATCTTGTTGTAGTGATTCAAATATATTGTTGGACACCTGAAATATTAATTAGAGCCCATTTTGTCGACTAGAGGGATCACTTCTTTTTATCAGGTTTTGCATCTTAACACACTAATTAAAAAATAACTGTGAAGTCATAATTTACAATGCAGCCAAATACTATCTGGGGTAGGGTGACCAACAGGGTTTAAATTGCAGTCACAGGCATCAGACGAGTAAACACACTGCGCATTAACATGTAAAACAGTCATTTCTTATAAAGTTGACTTTTAAGGTAAACATTTTTATACAATAAAGAGTTCTGTACCTTGTAAGTTTACATTTACAATATCACTACAAATAATGCAAACGCCAAAGTTACTTGGTTTGTTTTTTCTATTTTTTTAGGAAAAATTGTTTTTAGAAACAGGAAGTAGCAAAAGAATTAGCGATTAAACTATTATGTTAGCACATAGTATTATAAAAATGTTGCAGTAGAATGTCGCATAAATCATATTCAAAGATATATGTGACATGACCCCAAATGGTATATAATGCGCCTACATGATGATAAGAAGCTTATATAATAAGTGTTTAAACCAGGTCAATGATGTCATATTTCATGTGGGGGAATTGTTGCATAATTTTAGTTGAACAGTTTGTCAAATTTCCGAAAAATGCATCTGTTCCTAATGCTACCAATTTTTAAAATACCACTCTGATACTAATGGTATTGTATGTATATACAAAAAAAGTAATTAGCTTTAATGCAACAATCCAGAAGGTTATTTCTAAAAATTGGGCAACAAAATTTAAGGGCAACAAAACTAAATGGAATTGGCCTATGCTCTGATGGTTAGAAATGTGTTGGACTACATTAATAATATATATCTGGACAAAATGACGCCGACTTTTGTCTTTTATAGCTAAGGCTAAATATGGCATAACTAAATGCCCGCTGAAAAGAAATTAATAAATGCAAAAAATTGTGTTTTGCCTTCTGGATAATGTCCTAATGGTCCAATCGGTTTCGTTTAACAAACTACAGTCTTTTATTGTTATATAAATGTAAAAATGATTATTATTAACCCAAACTACTTGATAATAGTTTATTTGCTAAACAGGTATTTTGCTGATTTGTGTCGTGGGAAATAATGCTAAATAGTACAACACATTGCATTGTACTATGAACATAAACAATATACTAATATAGTAAGAAAAGAGAGCAAATTAAAAATAGTTTTAAAATCACTTTATATGTATAAAGTAATAAACCAGGGGTGGCCAACCAGTCAGAGACCAAATGCCACATTTCATACTTGATTATCAGAAAGAGCATCACCTTGCACATAGACAAAAATTAATATTATCTGGCTTATTCCTCACAGAAACAACTACCTTTGCTTACCTAGAGATTAATTATAAATGCACACTAACAATATTGCATAGACCACAATGCACACTGCGACACCTCTTATAAAAAAACATCACCATGTTGTCAATTTTTCCAAAAATATGATCACTTGATTCTACAAAAAGGAAAAGGAGCGGAGCAGGAATAAATCCAGTAATAGTAATTTATCTTGAGGAGAAACGGTAAAAATGTAAGGCTTGTGTTGAAATACGAAACGAAGGCATACATTCAAGGGTAAAAGCGACAGAAGCCTTCGACCCTTAAATCTAGCAAACAGCCTTGGGGCAAAAATTAAAAAAAAAACGGTCAGGAGTTGCACGGCTTGTTTACACTGACAAAATTTCTTAAAAATGACAAGAGAAGTTGGAAGCTCTCAAACTGAGGGCTGTGACACTGCATCTGAGTAAGCCCAAAGCTCTGTTAATCTCTGCCAACCATATCATTTAAAAAAAAGTGGCTTAGGTAAATTTGTTAGGTTTAGAAAGTCTTGTTTTTTTAGAATCATTCTCCCATAAAATATATATTTACATACATTTTTGATTCTTCATATTGGCCTTCAGAAGAAATAGGTTCACAGCTGTATTCCATATCCATATCAGGTCCAGGTTCTTTGCTTTGTCCAGAATTCATTCTTTGTGAAACATTTACACAGCTAAAAATCTATTTCATTTGTCACTTGCTATTTATTCATGCTAGTGCTAGAAAAAATACAGAACTTTGGTAACACACTATTTATTGAATTGGTGTTTTGTTCAAAATGCAATACTGCGTATAGAAATAAATAAATGCTATTCTATGTAAAATCCAGGTACTGACACAAACCAACAACATTTGATTATGTTAGGTTAAAACAGTTGCATTATGCTTATTTTTCAACCAATAAATGTTTGGGGCTTCTTTGCGACTTAAGTACTGTGCATTAAATACAATTTAAAATAAATAAGGGCTAAGACTAAGAAAGCTAATAACTTAGAAAAAGCTTTTTTCAAGAAATACAAAACATAAGTTAGATACTGCCTGGAACATAAATATAAAAATTGCTTTTGGACAATATAACAAAAATAATTTTTGATAAATTTGGAAGATTGTAGAATAATAGTTGGGAGGTTGTTAATAGACATACTTTATAACATAACAGTTTTGTTCTAGTATGATTTAGTTGGCTGGCTATTTTGTATTAAAAATTTACTCATATTTATCAAACTTAATGGATTTAAAAAGTAAAACACTGTTTTACCAACTCGTTTCTTTTTAACCCCAGCACAATTATTTTGGCATAAATCAGATTTAGTATTTTGTTACAGACAAAACATAACTAATCGCTAAGACTTCAAAGTGGTTTAAATTTGAAATTATTTTTGTTATGTAACGAGTTAATCTCTACATTTATACTGAGGAAAACTTAAATTAAATTTGGTTGCTGGTCTAGAATACCATCGCAATGAACATATTCTGGGTTTAGGGTGCACGTTAGAGTTTGAGCAATATCATTAAATAATATTACTTAATAGACCCGGCCTCACCAAAACACTACCCCACACCCTAAACCAAATACTGTCCGTTGCTATAAAAATTGTTTGAACGCTGTTGTGGGAACAGCGAAGTTAGGGTAACACTAATTTACGGAATGATGAATGGTCGGAACACTCACAACATTATTATTAAATATAATAACACTTGACCCACCTTCACCCAAACGCTAACCCCACCCCTAACTCCAATATTGTGCGTTGGTTTAATAATTGTTTTAACGGGGTAACACCTATTAGTGAACGTTCCGACCATTCATCATTCCGTAAATTAGTATTACCCTTTAAGTTAGCCTTAGATGATATCACTGTCTTCTTTGCATTACATTCGCTAAAACTAATTTTTATTTGTTTTTTCTCAAACTACAAGACCTGATTCCGATTACCTTTTACACAATAAACAAACTTTGGTTTTAACTTGTAAGTTACGAATTTCAGCGCAACTTCTATAAAGACACGAACACTGGCAAAATAATGCGCTTGCTTCCCCCAAGGGAGCACATACCATAACTAGAGCAAACCTACACCGGTCTGGTATCAAACTATTACGAGCAAATTAAAGCGAGCGAAAAAAGGGGATAACAATCTTATTCTGGCGAATATTGTACCAACAATAGGTTACCATTCATGCTTGGTTAATTTCAATACAGAATGAGCTTCATAGAATACTAATATTCCAAGAGTTGTTGTACGCTAAGTCGCTAAGTAAACGTTCCACTACTTGCATTTAGTTCGGATTGCTGTTAACAGCACGCAAAATAACCTAACAAAGGTGGAGTAGTTTTAAGTTTGTGTTAAATGCAATTTTTTGCTATATTTTAAATTACTGTGTCCAAGGAAATGCATCAAGCTCGAAATTCACTGCATTGACTTGAAGAACTCTTGGGGGAAATTCAACTGTGGCTAATAAAATATTAAATGACGTTCCTTTATTTTCACTTTTTTAATAGTTAAAAAAATCAAACAATGTTGGGTTAATAGAATTCTTTTATTAAGACTAGTTTGCAAAATGTCATTAAAGTTGCAAAGCAATGAACACCAGTAGCCTACTTAAACCTATTATTTAACATTTTTATAAAATTACATTTGCAACCCTTGCAACCCCTAAGAATACAATCAACATATAGTAAAATGATTTATATTGTGCATACCAGTGTTTCTTAACCTATTTTTACAAGTTTAAAATCAGCAACCTAATTTTCGTTAAACAACTTGTTATAAGCTAACAAAACATAACACCGGTACATTATCATTAGTAGGTTCGAATATTAGCCATGTATACGCATCTTTTTCCCATTTTTTTCAAATTGTGGGGAAATCTTTAAAAGGGGCAGAAGCAATCTTTAACAAATTAACCATATAATAATTCTGCAGCCGGCGACCCAACCAAAACAAATTAACGTCGATCCAGTTTTGGATGACGACTCACATTTTGAAAACACAGGTGTAGACTACACGTTATGTATCGACGAAAAACAACAAAACTTTTGAAATGGTCATAAGGCAATTTTTATATTCCAACAGTATTTACAAAAATGACAAATGTTAATCAACACGTGAGATATTCCAATCTGAGGCTTGGATGATTTTCGAAGTCACGCACGACCAAGCGGAAGAACGTTGCTTTAATCGGTTGATCAAAGCGATTTATCTTGTGACTTTTTCCGTCCTGGTTGCCATCGAAAATCTGTACAAATGAATTACAGTGTATAGAGCGGCCGTTTTGCTTTAACCTGCGGTGTTGTAGTTAAGTCATTTTGAAATGACTCAAATCCTAGTCAAGTCATTCGTATAATAACGTAAGTCCAAGTCGAGTATTTTTGAATAAATAACAAGTTTATTTATTTTGAAATAGATAACCCAGTCCAAGTCATTGGTTTCTCATGTCAAATCCCAAAGTCTACTTCAAGTCAAGTCCTTGTCATAAAAATAGTAGGACCTACAAACTGATAAACTCCTCCGATTATGAGCAATAGTAACTCAAACCTTTAACTTAAATAAAAAACAACATCAAACGCATCTTTAGGCAAGTAAGTTGTTTTATGTGCAAAAATTAAGATAAATAACCCAATTAGCCTATATATACTTGAGTGTCCAGTGCTATTGGGCGGCATATTCTAGCAAATCATTGTTTAGCAACTAAACAAAACTGTACTCATAGTTATAACGTGTAGGCGCCAAACCGACGACTTACTTTATTATTGCCGATATCATCCTTTATTGACACCCATGGAGCCCAGATGTAGTGGTTGTAATGTATTTCAAAACTTGTCACCCACTCATCGAGTCCATTTCCCTAGATATGTATAACTGTATATACAGCCAACTTATTAGATAGCGTAAGATCTCCTTCAATATGAAGTTGCTTGCAGTAACATAATGTATCAAGCATTGGCTTATGGTTGTTTCTATGTTCGGTCCTCTTTGAGCCTGTGTAGCTCAGTTGGTAGAGCGACGGTCCCAGTATGACTCACTGCAGGCTAGGTGTTTTATTTAGCCTGCCCTGCTTGCATCATTAATCGACAGACTTGGTAAGTCTGCAATGGCTTTTGGTTTACTACCAACAACTGATAAAATTAGTAAAAAATATTTTGTTATATTCGCCGATTGTCGACCCAAGCCAAATTTTCGACAGATAGCAGGCGCCAATATTACCACAATTTTGCCGTTCAACAGGGCCACCTGAATTCCACATTTAAAAAAACTAAAATATATGCGATATAATAGAAAAAGTTGGACAAAAATAATATAGCGGTCCGTGACTCCGTGTACGCAAAAAAAAGCCACATTGCATACCTGTGTCACGATTCCAAAGATGCTTTTCGGTTCTACGAAATCCACGAGAATATATTGGCGGGCTGGTACATCTGAGAAAATATGAATTACGTTTTACGTTACAACTGTAGTGGCCGATCCAACGCCGACAAGATCTGGCAGTTAAGGTACCTTTCTGCTTACGTCACGTGATGATATCGCTGGCCAGAAAATGCCTTAAACTAGCCTATACAGCATTATTCATCCTATCCCAGTGGCAAATGTAAGTCGGAAGAGCGTGTCGATAAATGAATTGGGACTGCGGTAGCCTTCCAGTAAAATAATTCTTGGAGGTATACGGTTAACCGGTAGAAAAATGTTCCTTTTTGAGCAGAGCAAAACCATTTTTGCCCATTATTTACAACAACACCTTTACGCCATCTTTTCGACCTTGTTTTACGCAAAGAGTTTACTTCAATATTTGTGCGTTACATCGAACGAAAACCTTGTATTTCGAAGGTTGATTGTTTTAGACATCTCCGAATGGCGTACATTTGTGACTCCCTTTCTAGGAATTTTTATGCGTTCCGGTCAGAAACCATTCGACTTTTACCCCTGTTCCAAATTCACTGCTTTGTAATCGGTTACGCAATGTTAACAACGTAGCTTAAACTACATAATTAGCTAGAAAAAAAACAATTAAGTTGTCATAGAAAAACATACAGAATTTTGTTTTTAAAAAGATTTGCAAAGCGCTAAAAACTTGCGTTTTGATTACGTTTACAGCATCAAAAAAAAAATGATTTCGAATCAAGAACTCGAACCAAAGTAAAACAATTAACCAACCAGGAGCTTGCCAATAACCAGGACCGTCCAGTCGTCCTCTACTTGGGGAGTTGGAAAGAATCCATCGCGAAGCGAGCATCTGCAAGTCGGATATTTCGCCACTTTTGATTCCAGCATAGCATTCTTCAAAGTCTCGGTTCTCGACTAAAAGTAGGTCATATTGAGTGCTAAGCGGTTGAGGAAATGGGGTCGGTAGGACTTGAAATAAAAAACCACGGACCACAAGGTTTTTATCGCAATTTTTTGAAAGCTTTTGTCTGCAAATCTTCCGGTATAATGGCCACTAATTCTAGTATAGATACGCCGTAGCTATGTTTTGTTTTGCTTTAGTATATGGTCTGGCAATCGATCAGTATTGACTAGGGATGCCCGATAGTTTACTCCGACACCGATAGCCCAGTGGTTCTCAACATTTTTAGCTTACGGACGGGTAAAATTTCAAAACAAATTTTGCGAAACGGTGGACCTTCAAAAATTAAAATCAACCCAAAATGTAGTTACGACAAAAATATGCAACTTAAAAGCAAAGAATGCAAACTTCCATTTAATGAGAAATTTGCCGCTGTCTTTTTCATATCATACGTCTTATACGTGGTTCTAATAAAGTTTTTAGGCCTACAAAAAAACAGTTGGGCACAACACTTGCAGCCTTCTGATGTAGTATACACTACAAAGTAGACCCTTACCTCTATGTTACGTCACAATGCAGCAATTTGAGGAACTGGCAATAAAGTTCTAAATTTGGTGGACAAGCCTTCAACATCTTGCGGACAAAGCCTTCAACATCTTTTTGCAATTGAGATATAGAATTAAAATATATTTGGTGGACCGGCAGGAAAGTTGACGCGGACCGGCGGTTGAGAACCACTGCGATAGCCAATATTTTGTACTTCCCTGCCCTCCCCAAATGACGTCATTTTTTATATATAAACTTTAAAGAATTTTTTTCCCGATTATTATGCCAAAATCGTAAAAAAATTGTTAGGTCAAGTATTTAACCTACTGTTGTTTGACAAATTTACCTTTTAAGGTCGAATCGCGGCGGAAACGCAAATCATGGCCAAATTTCCTATATTAATTTGGAATCGGGTCATCACCGATAGCAACCTAGTATCGTACGAGTACCGATATTATCACTTGGCATCAGGCATCAGTCCCGATCTGATATTATTATTTATACTTTGACCTGATGAAGCACGGTTGTGCGAAAGCTTGTCGAGAATCAAATACAATTTGTCTTTATACAGTGCCACCTGATTTCTCTATTTTGATATTATCGGAAATCCCTAGTACTGACTATTGGATCCTTGAAGAATGAAAATACTTACAACACTCTTCGCTGAATGTAGTACTGGAAGCTGAAATCTTCAAATGTCCTGATCAAAACATGAAATAATTTAAACTCCCAGCTGTTACATTCGATATTTTGTGAAAAGAAGTTTTAAAGGTTTCGAACTATGTTCCTTCTAGGAAGTTTCCTTTTTGATAAACAAGCGAGCATAAATACTTCAGGTATTATTTAGAAGATGCCGATTGAAATACAAACTTTGCGAATCAGTAAAAATAGTATGGAAATTTATACAAATCCGAAGGTACATATTCAACACATTGTAGGTTCTCTTCTTTTTGATATACTTTCCCGATGTGTATAGTAGAGGTAACTTTACGAGAAATTCTTCTCATGGGTAAAATTACGAGAAAAAATGTATAGTTCAAGAGATGTTATTTTGGTTGTAGACTTCCGTATAAACTAAAATTAAGGTACTTCAACCTTACCTAGAAAGAAATAGTCACTCCCTGTAGAGGAACATCGTTTAGAATCAATGTCATTTATGTTTGTGAACAATGTTGCGGAAGTAGATGGATTTTGATCAACTGCCACTTCTTTGTTGTACTCTAAAAACGCATTTCACTTGCAAAATAACGCTTATCTCAAAACCAAACTATGAAATGGTGTTCAAATTTAACATGCTCTTCACCAAGTTATGCATATCAAATCAAATTAATTGTAAAATTCGGACAGGGCGACGAATAATCAAGGCCCGCTATAGTAATTTACAACTTTGCTAAAAGTGTTTATTTCTACACTAAAATTCATTCAAATGTCAATCGTTTGCATATACCTTTACGGATTGATTTGCAAAATTTTTGATAATAGAACTTTAGGGCGTTTGATTTTTATATATTTAATTTTATAAACAGCATTTCACTCGTATACTTTGGATAAACAGCATTGCACTGGTATACCACGTTGTTTAAAGTGCGGCATAGATTGTCATGGACGTCCAGGTTTTTGTTTGAGAGCTACGTCAAATCTCGGGTGATCAAAACCATTTGCGTTTATTTAGATTCCTACGGCAAAACTTTTTCTTTAAAATACGGGTTCTTGAACTGGGGTCTGTGGGCCCTATGCGGTACGTGCTAGTCTAGCTTTATACGCTGTCCGTTAAGGTTAAAGCGAATTCACACCAAAGTGAATAATTAAAATTAAAATGAGATTTTCAAAAGAATATAGACTAATTAAAAAAACGCTTTGGTATCTCCTTAAATTTATTTAGACTCAATTTAATTTTCTGCTTGCGCAAAGTTCGACCGGAAACAACAAGTCTACCTTTCTATGACGTCATCTTTAAAAGTGTTCATGCCTACTGTGATCCCCGCAAACAATTTGTTTTAGGTGTACGCGATGAAAAATTCAAGAATCCATGCGTTAAAAGGAGACTTGGCGCATTAAGCACAAAACAAATTGCACTATACTTACTCTACAACTTTTTGTGTTCACCGAAGTCACGTAATATTTCGCACGAAGTTTACACGAAACATATATTGCGTTTAACTTATTGGTCAATATTGCACGGTAAATTGGCGATATCGCAAAAAAACTGAGTAAACACTAAAACGTTTTAAATAATTCGGCTAAACTTGCATTTGAATAGAGACTGCATTGAGACAGCGCTAGGCTGTAGATACGTAGAAAAGGTAAAATAGTACACTTCGTATTTTAGGCTAAACATAGTCCCTTGATATGCAGAACATATTAGAAAATTAAAAAGTATAAAAAACAGGTATTTAGGTAGTCAAAGTTAGCTAAATAAAGTTTTTCTTGGAGATGGTCTCGTTTTCACATGAATTCGCTCCTGCTATGCATGATCTGCTAAACAAGCATGACACACATTACTACTGTCAGTTTTAGAAAAATACAGCCAACCTCTTTAAAACACTTCACAGCTTGCTACTCATTACTTGACAAAATACCTTGTAATAGGCCAGCGTGGATCGCTGCCAGACAAACATTGCTGTCGCCACTAAAGACGCTGACATTACCGCAAAGGTAACCTCCCACCTCTCGGCAACCTTCCGGGCAGGATACCACGGATAAAGCGTTTTGAAGATCGGAGAAGATCGTGTGACATTCAACTTGGTAAAGAAGTTTGTTCAGTTATAAAAAAACATTCGTTTTTAAAACATAATTATTGTAAAAAAACATTCGTTTTTAAAACATAATTATTAGTTTATGCGACAAGGAGTCTTACAATCACTATTAGCAATCTTTGCAAATAGCCGTATTGGTCTTAGTTCAAAGAGAGGAGTCAGGTGGCACAGTATAAAGACAAATTGTAATGACTAGTAGACGAGCTTTCGCACAACCGTGCTTTATCAGGTCAAAGTAACTATTAGGTAGCAGTGGTGAAAGTATGCCGGAACGGTCGGTAACGGTACATAGTATTAATTAAAAATTGTTCTTATTTTACTAGTCCATGTCCTTTTTTTTACCAGGCCAACCCGCAATATCCTTAAATGTATCTAAACTAGATATTCAGTTTCATATTTGTACACTACTTTGAAGGGAAACCTCAGGTTTCCTAAAGTTACCAGTGTAGGACTTCCAGTTATGACGTAATTTTGTAACGTCATCCCTGAAAATTTTCATGCTTTTCAGTGAGAGTTTTTTGTTAGTTCTGGTAAGAAAATTTCTCTATTTTCACCACCTGTTTGGTAGCTTAAACTACTTTGCTTACCGTGTATCATACACTAATTTAAAAGAAAAAAGCTTGACTTACTTGAGGTTGTTGAAATAAGGCCGTTCGTCAACAGGCAGAAACACGTACAAACGAAAAATGTTTTAAACATATTTGTTGCCAAAAAAATCCGGTAAATATGTTTATTGTGCCAATACCTTTTCGAGAGTTAATCGCCTTAATAACGTTCATATACGGGTTATAGCGATGAGTGAACCGGAAACAAAACCAATTATTCTGCAATTAGTATTCGTCATCAGGTGAACAAAAATAACTCGTTTAATAATGAATGCTACAATACGCAACAGAGATCTGACAACGTCTATTGTTAATTCGTCAATCACTTTTACTTTTATATTTTATATAGTTTCTATCAGTAAACAGTGAATGCGTTTGTCCAAATTGCTATGTCCAATTCAAAACACAGCGTTTAAAAGCAATCACGTTTTTTTTTAAAACGACGCTACAAATTACAGTAAAATAAGAAAAGGCTTACTTTCTTTTATTTTTTTTTCAAAATAAGTAATTAAAAAACATGTAATACAGCATGCCTTTGAGTTAACGTATGCATTGGTTTCAAAATCTTTTTTTAAAGCGCCGCCAAATTTATAAAAATATCTGGTAGATGCGAGCCGGTAAAACAGGGGTTCATGGACTCTTCGGGGGTACGTAAACGAGTTTTAGGGGGTCCATAATGCCCTAATTGAAATATTGGTATATTTAAAAAAAAAAACAATTTTTCTAAGAAAAGTGTTAAATTAAAAATAAAACGTTTTGCACTGAATGTACATTAAGATTTAGGCTCTATTGCGCTTTTACTTTTAAAGTCTATTTGTATGGTGACATCAAATTATGAAGTCATCTCTATAATTCCTTGTCTGCACTGGTCCACGCGAAGCAAAAATATTTTTTTCTGCGGACCTAAAAAAAGTTAAAAAACCCGTGCGGTAGAACTAACTATATGCACTATGCATCCCTGGTTTCGTATTCAACTGCATCAGGCAGTTGCGATTTTCTGATTTGAAAAGAAAATATTAAGCAACATTGTATTTGTCCGCTATTTCCTATTTAGATTATATGTTAGCTCCTTCACGTTTTTTTGTCATACTTTTTACCTTGTATATCAACTAAACTTTTAACAATTTGCTAATAACCCGCGAGATGTTTTCTTTTGGCCCTTTTTCGTTGTTTGCGTGTTTTGCTAAAATATGTTCTAATTCCAGTGTTTTAAACCCGACCAAATAACCGATTTGTGTTCCACCGCTTGTCGGAAAAAAACATGAAAAACCAGTGACTGACGACGCCAAGACAGTAATGCGGTACTTTTTTTTACAGCAAAGCGTTGTTTAAATGTGTTAATTATTTTTAGGTTATCGTTTTTAGATTATTTTTAGGTTATCGTTTTTTTTTAATTCGTTTTTAGGTTATCGCCAAACCAATAGCATAAACGATTCAACCAGGACTTTAATAGCGTCGAAGCGATTTGACAAAACAATTCGTGCATCGTTGGGTTTGAAAAAAACTAATTTGTGACAATATTTTACAACTACACCCTTCATAGTGCACAATAACAAACATGCAACTGGTAATAAATAGCGAAGAATACCAGTATTACAAGCTGGAAACTAATTAAATTTTTGTAGCGAAGCATAACTCATTTCATGACAAAGTGCTTTTTAATCGAGATCGTGAATTTTTTTTTGACGATCGTGAAATTGTTTACACGAAATATCATTGAAATTATTATATACAACCAAGATACTTGAAACTGATGAAACTAATAGGCTGTTTTTTTCTTTGCACCATTGTAGCTGTATGAAAGAAAAATGCGTTCAAAATTTTCATTATGGGCCATAATGCAAAAGTGAAATTACGCGATTTGTAACAGTTTTTTTTATGGCGCAATGTTTGCAACAATGTTTGCAATAACAATCAAGAAGGCAAGACTGGTAGGGCAATTTGTCGGAAAATCTTTTTTAAACCTGCAATTTAGCATGTTTCATGGCTACTTTTTTGGAAATAAATATAACGTCTCGCCTAAAAGTCTTTGTTGAATGTGTAGTGTCGACACTACAAATGTATAATTAAGCAACTAACTCGAAATGCGAAAAAAGAGGACATTTGTGCATTTTTGAGCGTCCTCGGGAACCATTCGCCTTTCTTGAGAAAACAGGAGAAATACTCCTAAAAGCTGACATATGGTAGGCCTATATCGGTGCGTCCTGATGTAAAAATGTTAAGTTGGACTTCCTGGTTTAGTACAATCACGCTGGTTTTCACGGCGCAAGCTATTTATTTGCGCCCTAAAACACCAACAGGCAACTTTAATCTACTACTTAACCTTTACCATTTGAACTTACCAATAAACCAAAGGAACTGTCCTCTACTGCCATGCGCAGTGTAGTACCCGGCAACTGCACCCGATTAACTGACCTTCAAATAATGCCAGACCTTTGGGCTTTTTACCTTTTTTTTTCCGTTCCAAAACGCAAACCTAGAAATTGATTTTAAAGTAACCAAGATGTAACCCAGAAAAAAAGGTTATCCAACTTTGTTCTATCGAATACTAGATTTGTAAAAATATGAAAGCTTATAGTAACTTAGAATTCTAACCTTCCAAAACTAGTAATACAACAGGGTAATTACCATTTTTTTTTATAATGGTTCTGTTTTTAATAAAAGCAAAATAGATTTATTTTTTTTTCTTCTTTTACAGTTTAGACTGAAGGTTGATTTCAGCTAGGTGCAAAATTGTCCCGATTGGTTATCTATTGCACCAAATTAAACCAAACAAACATCCGCAAAATCAGACGTTCTGCACAATATGTCTTCAGACTTTCCTTCCAAAAGCTTTCTTGTTCTAAATGTTGAAGGGTCATTCTACGACGTTATAAATCTACGCAATACCGATGGTGGTTACTTTCTTGTTGACGTCAGCGGAGATGACAGACTGGTCTCTACGGAACTGTTTAAAGATTACGAAGAAACTAATCTTCTTAAGAATGGGTCTTTAATGGTACTGGTGTTTGCGTTATACAAAACAAACTTAAAGTCATTTAATTTCCGTGAAACCGAAGACAATGTTATAACCTTCATGGTTGATTGTGATCAGACCATTATTCGGCCTAAAATTCTCTCTGGAAAGTTATTAACGTCACTCAATAAAACCATAAAGCGCACTATAGCACAACACAGTGACATTCTACATTATCTTGACCTCAAATTGGACAAGATTTGGCCGGAAGGTGAGCTGTTATAAATTGCTTGACTATTGAATTATCTTGGTTGTGGCTTTTCTTCATTCGATAATTTGTGACTGCCAAAGATTTGTTCCAAAACTTTATTAATTAAAATCCTAAGCCGAAATTGAAAGAAATATACACCAAATTAGGGTGATATATACAGCAATAGCGACAATGTATTTTTGGCAAATCCACTAGGCGGCAATATTTCACACTAAATGCTTTTGGAAAAGCATTACATGCCAACAATATATGGTGGGAAGGCCCTAGAATGCAATCGGGGGTTGTGGCAATATCTCTTAAAGATTGTTAGTTGAGTCAGACTTTAACACAATAAACATGCTCAAGTTTTTTTGTTATCAGATGGGTTTTAATTTAAATATTAGACAGTCTCTCATTTTTCAGTGACCGAGCTATTGATTTAAATTAAGCCTAAAGTCTCTTATGACATTGGAATTATTTATATTGAAGTTAGGTATTTTAAGAGAACTTTGCATCTGTAAAAATGATTGGCAACCAGATTTCTAATTTGAGGTTTAGTAGAAGCTTTTGAAAGTTGAAAAATGTCCCATTAAAATACCAGTAAAATTCTAACTGGTATGTAGTACAATTAGTCATCAAATATTTTTGCCATATCCTTTTTTAATTTTGTAAAAATATTGGCTAAAAAAACTTTTTGACTAAGTAGCACTTTACATTTTTTACTCACATTTTTACAACACAGTAAATAACAGTTTGGTGCCTTCAACACTGGCTTCAAACATGATTTTGGTTTCATAGCACATTAAACCATGTATCATGCAGCCATAGTCCAACTCATAGTTATGCGCCGCTAAGCACACCCTTGCGTCGGTCCAAGAATCAGCGAATGTGGGCCAGTGTAACTGTAAGACTGTCTACCTTTTATCGCATTTTACTCTGTGTTTGTTCCCTATATTACTCTGACATGATGAAGCATGGTTGTACAGAAGCTCGTCATCATTGAAATGTAATATGTCTACAGTGCCAATTGTTTTCAGTTATCGAATAGGACATAATACGGCTATCAACCAAAAAAATATATTGTATTCTTACAGATCCTAATCCTTGTGATACATCTGTTACTTTGGGGTCTGTAACAAGTAGTCCTGCAGCACAAAAGAACTTAGACACTGTGGTTGAACAGCCTTATCCATATGAACCGTCCAGCACTGCTATTCGGCAACCTCTTGGAGGTAAAATTTGCCATTTTACTTAATATATCCAACACCAACTGCTATAACAAAAATATAGACATTTTGTTGTTAATCATCAGTGTTTCTTTGAATTCAATCATATTTATTATTAACATACTGAGCTGTACTAATTGAGTGTTGCAATTGCGATTTTTGTTTATTTTTTGAATTAATTTTCCAGTATTGTTTGTGTATAACTATTAGAATTATAATTTTTGATGAACTTTTTTAGGAAAGCTATGTAAAACATAAAAAATTTTGGTGATAACAAAAGTATTCACTAAAACATAAATTCATGACATTGGAAATATTTCATTTGTCGAGCTTTATATTACTATTGATAAAATAATATTATTAGATGCAACATCGTCTTATGGAGCCCCTTCATTGGCGGAAAATCACAATGTACGGCCAGAATGTGACCGATCATCTACTACAACTACTGACTTCCTTCAGGAGGACAATTTTCGACCAAATATAGACCTCACTTCTTCAGAGAGCAGCTCTCAATTTGGGGAAAGTACTTATCAACGAGATGGGGCTGCACCTTCATCGTTTGGAGAAAGTTCATCTGCATATGGAGATATACCGTCCGAGCATTCTTGGGACCAAAGTGAATTATTAGCCTTATTTGTTTTCTTTTCATAGCAAAATACTAGCAGAGTTTATAAACATTCAACACCTGCAAAAACAATCTTGGCGATCAGCAGAAAAAAATCCTTAAAATTTAAACATTTTTTCAATATTGTCTAATTTTAGTTTTACAGTCCTTTTTAAAAAACTCATTAAAGTTCCCAGTTATTTTTCTATTGAGCTCATTTTGGTGACGATCTATTCAGGACAAGCATAATAAAGATGTATTTCACTATGATAAGTTTTTTATAGTAAGGAAGGTGACAACATGAAACCAACATTATTGCACTTTTTTGGTGTTGCTTTAAAATAAGTCATTTTTCTATTTGAATGTTAATTCTTTTGTTTTTAGCACCTGTAACTTAACTGATAAAATCAAGCTGAGATGCTAAAAAAATTGTCAAATGGCTAAAGGTAATAGTTCAATAATGAATGCTTTGCTATCGTAGCACTGAATGTGTGATAGTGGAAATCACCTTGTGACCTTTGCAAGATAAATGTCGACCTTAATTCCTGATCAGTAATGGCAGAAATCAAATTCGTTCAAATTAAGATATGCTGACGATACCTTTGCTGGTTATATATATGTATCTTTTACCTTCTATAAAAAAAGTGACTGACCTAAATTAAGAGTATTCGCCTATTCCTTTCGGCTATGTTTCGAATACTTTGTTTCCAGACATTGTGCAAGATGACGGAAATGGCATTAACATCTACATGCGCAACACTCGAGCAAAGAACAACATTATTGGAGGACAGGAGGTTGTTTCAATTGAGACAGGTGGTGTTGCTAATATATGTTAGTTAAATTTTTTCTTCATTTTCACTAAAAATTATAAGAATGAAAATAATCAAAAGGTTTTAAAAATAATAAGGCTGATGTTTTTTTCTCTCAAAGAAATATGGACTGCTGTAACAAGGAAAACAATCAATTTCATTAAAGCATATCCTCGAAGTCTACCAGATTTTTTTAGAACAGTTAGCGATCGGATAGACATTTGTTTTTTAGTGACACTAGAAATCAGTTGTGCTCATGCCATATATTCATATTTATAATATATATATTATCGGTTTCCTGGGTCACAAACCCTGGTGTTGTAAACTTCAATGTGATCTAATTTTTTCCGACTTTAAGGTATAGATGGGGCCACAACGTCGTCCAACATTAAAGAGGTAATACAGTCAACTTCCAAAACAGGGGACTTTTCTGGTAAGTGGTAGAGATAGACCGATATATATATATCGGTTTACCGATAATGTTGACCGAATTTACGCTTCTACCTATATAACAGTTCAAGTAAATTTTGTACGAATCGACCGACATTTAGCTACGAAAATATGATATATGTGTTCTTGAAATACTAACAGATTTTCTTTTTTTTTTTTCGAAAATGTTTTTGTTTAGCACCATCGCAAGGTAGCCTGCAAAATAAGACTTTAATAAATTTAGGTATAGATAAACGAATATGTTAATGGGATTTTATTTTTAATTTATTAAATTTTGACCATACTTTTAAAAATCCCTATCGGTTATCGCTTGGCAAAAACGTAAAAAATCGGATGTCGGTATCGGTGCGAAAAAGTGATATCGGCCGATCTCTAGTATATAGTATTGTAGTGTATACCAACCTTTTGTTTGTTAATTTGAAGTCAGAGCAGTTACGTGGTAATATCTTACCTATGGCAAAAAAGAATGACTTTTAAACACCTGTTTTCTATAGGTATACTATTACTATTTGTGATCTGTAACTGTGAAGTTGAAACTTTAAACTAATACACATGTTGATAGTATTTAACTAGAATCAGCCGTTTCGCAGGTCGGCCTGCCTAAGGTTAGCGGCTCCATACCAAAAAACACCGAATTGCCAGGTAGCGTTAAATCTGCGCTTGGTAAATGGTGATCTTTGATGTTACCAAAACTTAGCCTCAGACCACTTGTTTTTTCAACAGGGGCGAACAGAATTAGCATTAGGATGGAGGGAGGTTCATCTGAGGGCAACATCATTGGAACCCAATCCGCCGTCGTGATACGCCAGTACAAATGACGACGATGTACGCCTTTTTTACTTTTTTTCCTGATATTTTGAGTACTACGCTGCCCGAGTCAAACTCGTTTTGGTGAGCTGGAATTTTTCGATTAGGTTACTGTCACGGGAATGTAAACCAGTGATGAAAGTGGAACGGTTCGGAACGGCGTTCCGGTGAAATTATTAATGCAGCCACACCATTCCTGTAGAAAGTGTCAATTTTACCAAGCTATGTCCCTTTTTTAACCAGGCTGTCCCGCCATCCTCTTGAATGTACCTAAAATAATATTTCAGTTGCACATTTGTGCACGACATCCAACGACAAGTTTCCTGATGGTTACTCGTTTCAGAAGTCCCGTATGGACGTAGCTTTGTGATTTTATCTGTAAAAAAAGCGTTACAAAAAAAAAATATCGTTTCGGCAAGAAAATATTTGAGGTAAACGCCCAAATGCTCCTGTGTCAAACGCGGCTTAAGGTGGTATGGTA
Organism: Ascidiella aspersa; assembly: GCF_963924565.1. Classification (NCBI taxonomy): domain Eukaryota; kingdom Metazoa; phylum Chordata; class Ascidiacea; order Phlebobranchia; family Ascidiidae; genus Ascidiella; species Ascidiella aspersa. The sequence goes on along the minus strand of NC_139448.1, from coordinate 29,231,938 downwards.
AGTTCTAGCTGTATTTTCGCCACGCCGCCACCCTTTTTAACTCACATCAAAACATTTTAAATGAAATATTATAATGCCTTTTATTTCACGGATTCCAATCAGTTTTTATATCCGTTCTTTGTTGCATCTTTTATTTACTGCAAGAATGTCGTTTTGTATTTTGTTTTTCTAACCGTTGTTCCAGTTTTCTAAACGATGCACTAATTGAAGTTCTGCATGGTCGCCGTGATTTCCCTTAGCGTTTGTTTTTAAATCGCCAATATTTTTATACCCGCTATCGTTTTCGCCGCATTTTTTTCTTTTTCTATGGTGTAACGAGTAGCAATTTAAGATCCAAAATCCTATTACTGAGTTGATAGAACGCATACAAGAACAAATGCTTTCAAATGTGCGACACTCATATGGTATAAAGTGTCGCAGTAGTAAAAAAACACATTTTTGGCAGTAACGTGTAAGAATGTGTGATAATGTCGGAGTGAATGCCGGATGCTGAGCGGTATGATCGCTACTCGTCCATAGCTATAGAATGTTATCCGATACTAAGTTAATAAAAGAGTTTCAGCCATAGTTTGTCATTAAGCAGAGCGACCTTGAAAGCCTTGAAAGCCAAATTATTTAAAAAAAACAGTAGGTTGCCGACTGGTGGTAACTAAACTTAAGCAAATTCTGGCCTTAATTTTCTGGAAAAAGTTACCTTTAATATTTCGATTTAATTTATTTGCTTTTTGAGCATAGTAATGACCCCATTTGGTTTCGGATCGTGATAATATTCTTCAAATTATCGGGTATCGGCACCGGGACCAACATGTCAAGTATTGCACCTTAGTTACGCTTTACAATGATTTCACAAACTGGACGGAAAATGGCAAAGTCCTAGTTTCTTTGGAATGGTATGCTCGGTAGCAGAATTAGCGTGCGAGCAAAACAATACTAGAAATCTAGCGTGTCACGGGGTTCGAACTCAATAACTCTTCTTTTAAACCTACGATCTCTGTTCGTCGTTCTGTTTACACTGATCAGGTTTTTTGATATTTCTTTCTAAAACGTCGGTTTCTAGCCTTTTGCACTAGAGAAGCGTTACGTTGTTACCCTATTTGCCAACCATCCTGGCATTTCAATTATTTATATTCATTTTTACTACTTTACCGTGCTTTAACAATTTCTTGGCGCCAACATGCGAACTTCGCGTGTTATGTTTTATAATGCATTTGGATTTATTGTGTTCGGGTTATGCGTAACGATTCCCTTTATTTCATCAAATCGTTTGTCGCACCTTTCGACACCTATAATATTTTTCCGCAATAAATGCTAAACATAAATCCCGTTATTTGTTTGGGAAGAAGATTCCCAGGGAGCATCGAAAGACCGCTAGGCCATCGAAGTCAGCCGCTCCCCATATACTTCACTGTAACAGGTTTGTATATCCTAAACAGCTCGGTCGTATTTTTACGTATGATAACTTCTACAGCCCGCTAAGAACCTTTCGAGGCACACAGTTTGAGAACCGCTACCCTAAGATACCAACAGTTTTAAGATGGCACTCCACTGATCGAGCTGTGTAGTTTTTGAAATGCGATACACCACACACTAGTTAGACCTTTTCGTGGTGTGTCGCAAGCTACCAGTGCGTGTGTTTGTTTTTTAAACCTAGCAAATGCGCGCTTTAGCATGCTGTATAGTTGAATGTAGGCTATTTTAGGATGGTTAGGTAACTGTTTTTACTTAACTAATGGGCCTACCCTCCGAATACAAATATACTCGACTATTCTTGATTTACCGGCATGGATAAAATGTAACTAGCTCTGCATCTACTAAAACGTATTTCTAACGTAAGAAGAATGGCAAATTTAGCCTTTAAAGTACATATTATGAATTTCGTTGAACGGTTAATCTTATGGTAGTCCGACAAATACATACAAAACGTTTGTTTTTAACTTGCGCAAACTAGATGTTCAAATTAATAATTGAAGTTGGTACAGAATATCGGTTCAACGGACTCCATAGTTCTTGCTGAATGAGATATTTATATCTACATTCTACAACCATGTCAGCGTTCATAGTTTTTCTTTTGCGATTCGCGATTTTCCCCGAATGGTGAAACCAGGGAATCACCGACTGGGAATTGTGTGTGCGACGACTGGGCGACCGTCCTACGCCATTGTACTTCAGACTTCAGTGTACAATGTAAATCGATTAAGCTAAATTTTAGCAGTCAGCTTAGCATCGTTTTAATGTGAAATATTATTTATACAGATTGTATGTTTCAGACAACTAGTAGGCCTACAATTCAGATAAATTGAGGATTACTATTAGACACACCACAATTTGTATGATAGTGGCGTGTATAGTGTGTTTGAATTTTGGTTACTTTACCTTTACCAGAAGACGTGTGCTTCATAACTGTCTAGAAGCGCATTTTTGCTGATACACATATTTGTTATTTATTTCAGCAGTAAAATGTCACACGTGATACACGGAGATCATGTAGACAGTAAACCATTGAAAAGCGGTCGTTAACTTTAACAAAATGTCCGTCAGCACCTTCGAAATGCTAGAAGCAAAAGGCTGTTTTGCAGATTCAGTAATGCGATTGGCGCAGTCTGCCGACGGTATACTACTCGTAAAAGATTGCGAGGTTTCTACCGAGCTTTTTAGGCACCCAGAAAACGAAAAACAATTACTAAAAAGCGGATCTGTGATGCTACTGTGCCACAGCATATACAAGACTGGCTTGAAGGCGTCTAGTTTTCGTTTGAACCCCGATTTCACCTCCTGTAGTTTCTGTCTTGAGGAGATTCCGCCAGGCGTTAAGCTGTTGATTGAATCAGGCCGTTTCACCGACGCACTAAACTCAATGCTGAATAATATCGTGAAAAACAATACCGACGACCTTTCTTACCTGCGCGATTTTCAACTGGAAAGCGTGAATTTCACAGGTAAGCCTGGTCACATACACACCATACTGCACACCTGCTTTAAATCACTGGATTTTGCGTCGCAGTCCCTCAGAGAGCACTTAGAATAGGCTTTCTCGCTTTCATCATTGTTTCATTTTACACATGCCCAAAATAAACCCTTCGCCGACCCAAAGAACAACCCAATTTATGAGGTGTCAATTTCTAACAGCCTCTTCCCAAATGCTTGGTCTTTGCTTGTCAAAAGATTTGGATTGAATAATTAATTGAATCAATATTAACTTCTATAGTTTGGGCAATGTCTTTTTTAGAGACTTCAATTAAACTCAGCAAAATGTCATTTCCTAAGTGACCTAATTTGAATTGGAAATAAATATTACACTTACGAAATAGGTATTCACATTTCATTCTGTGCAATATTTCGCATAGCAAACATCACAAACTAAAGAAATAGCAAGTGTGACTTGACTTGGAGTTAAGTCATTGTGTCAAATAAATCTGGTAAAATTAGGTGTTTTTAATTAGTTTCTGCACGTAAAATTATTTGCTTGATATGTGAGTTTACCAATTTTAATTCTTTAACTTTTGTATGTATGTCAATTACTCGACTTAAAATTAACTTGCTCTAATAATGACGTATTGACTGGGACTTAACTTGTAATTTTTGCAATAGATTTGACTTGAACTAAAGTTGTTTTTCAAATGACTTGACTGGGATTTTATTTATTTGAAAATGGCTTGTTTACAACACTGGCACTCAGTCAAGTTAGTGGTCTCATTTGAAAATACTAAATATTCTAGCAGTTACAGTTGTCGGCTATCGATATTTTTCATGAATGTTTTCCATGTTTTTGTTATCGCGAAGAAGTTGTTCCATCAAACCGACCTGCCTCATCACCTGAATTTGCGACGTCATCAAACGAAGGTTGTGTGGAGGAAAGTGCAACCTGTGACGATAAAAACTGGGCGGAAAACGAAGCAAATTTGAACAATCAAGATGAAATGGAACAACTCCGTAATTTCCCATAAATAATTGATTTTTTTCATTTAGTTAACAAATAGTTAATTAAAACAGGTGTATTACAATTTTTATTGTTATTTTAGTGGGGCAATTTATTATTTATAGGCAGGGTTACCATCGACATGGACCCAAAAATAAGGACAACCGAAAAATTAGATTAGCATTTAAAAACGTTTTTAGAAATGCATTGTATTTATACAATAACAGAAAATGCTGCCATTGTAGCAAATTATTTTGCTGTAGCCTTAACAGCAGTAACCTTGTACTGCTAAAATGTTGTCAGCTGTTGTATCGTCGTAAAGCAAAAAAAAACTGCTGTACCACTGCCCTACCCATCTCACCACTTAGGAAAATCCTGAGACTTGTACGCCACGGGAGTACCTTTTCATTTATGATGTCATAAAATATCGGCTCAAAACATAATTTTAGAATATTATTCAACACCTGTTACCAGAGAAAAACGATTGAAGTTCTGTAGTTGTTGAATATAAGACAAAATAAAGACGCAAGTCGAAAATAAGAACATTTCTTAGAAATCAGGACATTTAGGTTTTCTAAGACCTGGCCCTTCAAAATAAGGACAAATCATATAAATAAGGTCGGTATGGCAACCCTGTTTATGGGCCTACCGACAAGGTAAAATGAAATAAGAAGCTGTTAACCATTTTAAAGGGGCGTTCTATCTTGATAACAAGTTGATTAATAATGCGTTTCAGGTCAACGCCTGTGACCTGTCTATCGTCGATTCTGTTTTAAGGTTAATGTCCTTCTTCTATTGTTCTAAGTACCCTTTAACCAATTTTATGTTTACGTACGTACAACACTAACCGAGGTGTTTCTGAGATCGCTGTTATGGCCATGTAATCCAAACCCATCTGTCAACATTACGTTTTGCCAATTTGGCCAAACGTGTGATTGTGTAAAAAGTTAACCAAGTAGGGAAAGCCAACCGGCCCGTTGTAGAAACAGCGGGGTAAGAGTCAAACTCGGAACGCGACGCACTCGATTTATTTGACGTCCAACGAGTTTTTATTTGTATTTGACTAAAGTCCGACCCCCGCACACTGTAAATCGTCAAGGTGGAATAGCTGAAGTAATTTGGCTTAAGAGTTCCATGACACCCCTACGAGTGGATTGCTTTATATCCTCCAGTTACGTTGTTGGGTGAAATACAAGGAGCAGGGCTCGGAACTCGACCGATTCCGAGCTCTGATTGCAACCAATGTATATCGCTCCCTAAAGTTAAAAAAATTAAGTCATTGTAAAGCAGATGTTCTTAAACTGGGGTCCATAGACCCCTTGGTCCGTGAGCTAGTAGGCCTAATAGGGGATACATGAAAACCTAATTGCAATATTAGTGCTTTATTTCAAAGGTAATTAAATAAGTATTTGCACTGAATAGAGTTAAGGCGACATTTCACTTTCACGTTTTTTGGACAGGAAACAGCAGATTTCTGAAGTCGATTTATATTGTGACGTAAATTTATAATGTCATCTCAAAAATTTGTTGTTGATACTGAAAACGGGGATGTGAACATTTTTTGCACAATGTGCGCACATTTTTAGGTTAGAGTTAGTTAGGGTTAGACTTTAAGACTTTTTTTTTCTCTAACTCTAACTCTAACTCTAACTCTAACTCTAACTCTAACTCTAACTCTAACTCTAACTCTAACTCTAACTTTGGTGGGCTACTTAACTTGGTGGGCTATACTTACTAAACCAAAAATGTTGACTAAAATGTATAGACGAGGGTGGCGCAGAGCCGATACCAGAGGCTGGTTTTGTCGATCCGAACCTGAAGATCTACAACTCAAGAGGCGAAAACAACGTGTTTGGTTCGACTTACGTTCATATACGTAAAGTAGAGAACGGTGCCAATCCCCCGCCCCGTAAGCATTTTACTGTAAACGCCTAACGCCTAACACCTATAACTATTTGTATGAGTTGCTTTTTCAGGACTTCTCCCTTAATTCTTTAAGGCTTTTTTTCTATAAGCTAAACATGGGCTGCTGGGAAAGGTAGAACTTTCGTTAAAATCGTCATATTTTTGTATTTTTAAATGTTTATGAAATCATTAGTGTAGAATAAAGTGAAGTTAAACCGAGAAAATAGTAACAAAAAAAGAAATTGAGAAATTTTTTAAAAATGGGCGTCATACATTTTCAAATATCAAACACCTGCCGTGTGTAGGCCCGCAGAACAATCCCTCATTTTTTTATGAAAAGCGAAATTAACTAAGCTTGCTCTGTGATTGACTGAAATAAAAATAAAAATGTTTTGTTGTTTTTCAGCTGTTATTGTCCAACGCACCGGAAATTTCGAGAGGTGTCCACGTAAGTTGAGTTTGTTTTTGCGGGAGTTTTTACTGTTTTTAAATGACCTGACTTTACATAAGTTTTTGGGGTAAAACTACTTCAGTTGACTTAAGTCGTTCAAAATGACTTGACTTGTAGACTTTAGTGCAAATGACTTACATGTAAGTACTTCTATTAAGTACATTTTAGTTTAATTTGGGTATTTATATCAACTGCTAAATGTGAGAAGTGTAAACTTGCTATTTGTTTTGTTTTTATTTTATTTGCGAAATATTGCTCGGAATAGAACGTGTAGGCTACACAAATTTTACTAGTTTAACTATAATTTTCTATGCCAGTGACGTGACTTGGGTTTAGACTTGACTTGCTATGCTTTGAAAATAATTTGACTTGGACTTAATTCAATTTGAAAAGACTTGACTTGGACATGAGTTATTTATAAAAGAATTTGTCAGCACCTGTTTTCAGTCTGTTTAAGTTGCCTATACCTTTTATGTGGCGAACTTGATTTTTTGTCGGTAAAATACCTTTAAGTGTTTGTAATCCCCTTTTTCTGTTTCGTAGCCGAGTTCCTTCCGAAAATTACTATGACCAACTGCACAATGAAGAACAGCGTCTTTGGTGCTGATCAGGTCGAAATGGAGATTTTCGAGCAGCCAAGTGATATATGATATGATAGCTCACAAAGGGGAAAAAATGTTTTTAGAAAGCAACCATGTAATAAACACTGCCAATGTACAATCCAGCTGAGTAGCAATCTGATTGTCTTCGTGTGCCAAGTCAGTGACAAGCTACTGATTGATGACGCCTTAAACCACAACATTTACCTGCTAGCCACTGCAAGAGTTTATTTCAATATTTTGATGCAACAAACGTCAAATATGAACGTTTTGTATTTGATGTATTGTTTATGGCGCCCAAATGTGGCCTGCAGAGCCATTTTTAGTGGGCCGCGGGTTACTTTTGAGTAGCTTAATGTTACCATGTAGTTGTGGGCCGCGTAAAAGCCGTACATTTATTGCATTTTGTTTTAAAAGTACATGTGGCTTAGAATTTTTATATTGTCTCAGCGTGGTTTAGACCCACGTACCAAATGTGGTCATGAGTAGCCTACTTGTCAAACTAGGGGTACGTGGGACCAGTGGGTCTATTTTGACGTTTTTGCATCTGCAGGATTTATTTGCCTCATAAAATGGGATTCAGAAGTCTTAACATGAACTTTAATATATCCTTCAACATAACACAGCATTTAACTTAAAATGTCAGAACAAAAAAGTTGTTTATTTTCCATGGAAAAAATGCTACCCAAGTGAACCATTGGTCCCTATCCACGGGGACCATTGGTTTAAGGGTTGGGGACCATTGATTTTAGAACATCTTGTTGAAAAAGAACTCAAACACCGTCTATCACAATTGCAATTTTTATCTGCAATATTTGCTAATTTATATTTCTTACATGGTCTTGTAGTTTAATTCATACTTCAGTATTAAGTCCCTTAAGAAGCGATTTTGACGTCATCACTATCGTCTGTGTGTCAGTTAATACGTTTAAGGCTACCACCAACTTTAATGTTTTCCTATATTGTTTGCAAATTTTAAATATATGTAAACGCAAAATTTGTCACGCTTCGCGTCTACATTCTTCGTTTTAGAGTATGTTTTACATTATGTAGTGGCAGTGTTTCAGCCATTAAGTTGCTGTATTACTTACGTGTATTACTTGAATCCGCCACTGCTTTCGTTCTGGTTTTACGTAGTGGGCCTTTAACAGCTCTGAAAAGGTGTTTTTGTCGAACACTGGCTTATGCCATCGACCACGTATCACATAGCGCCCTTTATTAGACTTGAATCTATACTTACTTGCGCTGAGTCATTTCGTAAGTTGCATAGTTTTTATGCCCACTTACCCAGCTGTGTTATGAATTTGGTTGTTTATTTGTCAACAACAAAAGTACAGCCATCCTTGTCTATAGTGGTTGGCTTTGCGAGTGACTCACGCAATCGTATTGGCATACAGGAAGCGTATACTAGCTGGAAGGCTCTTTATCCCAATAAGTAAAACGCCCAACTATCCTAATAAATAAAACTATCAACTTAACGCAAGCCCTTATAGTATTTGCTTTCTTTTTTATACACTCCGATTGTGTACTACCAATTGTTCTGTAATTTTATTGACTTAAGCCACTTGAACAAAACAAATTCGGCGACTCACCTATATATATATACACCTATATATACACAATAAATATATATTTAAATGAGCATTATGAAGTTTTTTTGCAACATTTGTTTGAATTTGCACCTGTCGTTACATTTTGAAGCGGTAAATAAACTGTATTGACTTAAGTTTTGTTGCTATTTTAGTTCTACACGCCTCACTTCAAACTAGTAAGGCAGTCAGTCAACCATGCGAAGACAAATAACTTAACTAACAAACCCTGTACAGAGACAGGCTCCGGCAGGCAACTCATTTCCGCAATGCTTAAACCAACAGTTACTGTAACGCTGCCTTCGCAAATACAATCATATTTCAGGAAACAGACGGCAAAGTTTAATAAGCAAGTGAATATAAAGAGTTGTACAAGCAGTAATTTTTGTACGCTTGGCTTAGTATTCCAAGCGATTATTAGCAACAGGAATAGTTCCTTGTAAGGAGTGTTTCCGGATTTGGCAAACATGTTAAAACTGTTTTTAGATATGTTTATGCTGATGTAGGGTCAAGTATAGTCCTATACAGTGTTTGATGGATTGACAAGCATGCAACATTCTGAAGTCCAGCTGGAAAGAAAGTCATGACCTCGATTAGACTGCTTAGAAACGCCAACCAGCCGTCTAATATACTCAGCGAACTTAACCGGTAGGTTGCAGATCATTTCAATTAGCTTTATCGACCAATTGGTGTTAGCAGTGACCCCACATTATTCATTAGTTGTTTGGCTTATTGATTTGTTGTTTAGCATAATCGTATCCCGTCACGTGATGACGCGGAACGCAGTTCATGTAGTTGGGACTTTCCCGTGCTTTTTTGTCTGTTGAAAACTGTTGTACATAAGCGCGTCGATACGAAGTTGGCAAAAATAAGATATAACTTTCGGACGAAAACTGGAACGACGGCTTCATTAATATAGCAAAATTATTTTACACACAATAATATACAGTGCCACACTCATGGTAGTTAACTATACAAGAAATAGGGAATATGTTAGAAATCGATTGGTGCTCAAACCACGACTGCGGTGCCGGGCTCGAGAGTACGACTTGCACATGCGTGGGAGCAAATTGGAAATCAATGAGGCCCAAAACTGTAAATTGTATAGGTGGAATAGCATATGGTGTAATATTTTCACCCAAGAATTGTGGTTGTATGTATGGGTTATAAGACAGTCCCTTTGACTGAATTGTTGGAAATCCCCCCTGTTAAAGTGAAGTAAAGGGTGAAGCACACGCTTTAGAGTCGGAGACGAACTCGGGACTCGAGATTCAGACTCTTGGTTGGTTTTACTTACTGCGCAGCCATGGCTTATTGCACCACAATGGTGCAACTGTGCATATACACACATATTTTTGATTTTATGAAATGTTATGATCGTCTAATGCAAAACAGTTGGCCTTATCAAAATTTTTGTTTGCAAAACTTAAGAACACCTGTAGGACAGTGAAATCGTGTCGTAAACGATAAAAAACACAATGAATTTCAATTACCGCTTTTTAATTATATATTAAAACAGGGAATCATTAACGGTTAACCAACAGTAAAATGGCCTAAAAAATTTCAAGTTATACCATCTCATATTATTATCAAAAATGTCAAACTACCCCTTTGGGTCGTATACTAGGACGCCCATCAAGTGTTAAGGCTTTAAAACAGTGGTTCCCAATTTTTTTTATTCCGTGGCCTAATTTTTTTCATAAAACAGTTTGTGGCCCACTATGTGCCGTTACCTTTTTGTAATCCCATTTTATGCCTACATAGTCGGAAAATTTCACAATAAATGCATTGATTCTAACAACATCCAACTAATCTTTTTTATTTCCGGCTCATTTTTAGATTGGAATTAAATATCTCGATGAAAACAAACTGAATTTAAAGTAAACTGCCGTGCTAACTGCGTAGCGAAACAAACATATGTCGTGAGATTTTGCCTTTACGTATATTGTTTACAAATAGCCAAAAAATCGCCTCGTTCCTATTATAGTTTTAAATGTGATAACAGCTGTTTTCGTAAAACATAACATATTTAGTTGCAATATTTTCAAATAGCTCTATGGCCCACTGAAAATAGTCTTGTGGACCACTCCTGGGTCATGGCCTGCAGTTTGGGAACCACTGCTTTAATAGGTTAATATCAAATTCTTACCATCTACAGACAACGCAAAAAGAACCAGTTATGCGAGATAACGTTTGTGGTCGGAGGTGAAAAGTTGTTCGCCCATCAGTGCGTTCTGGCAGCCTGCTCCGGTTATTTCCACAAGTTGTTTACCGTCGATGTAAGTGTACTACAGGGTGTCCTGAAATCAATGAAATCCTCTCATTCGATTAAATTGCTAAAAGTAAATGCATTAAACTTGAAAACATTATCCGTGATCTTATATAATCACAATTGAGTAGTTAAAATTCGTGGGCTTCAGCTAGACTTGAAAATATATTTAAAAATATATATTAAAAAATAAAAATTTTTCTCCAAATTTTAAGAAAATCGCGGAATCAATTCGACATGGCTCATATTTATTAAATTTGCATTTAATAATGTTATTTCTTTGTTATGTTTTGTTATCTTTAAGCCATCAGGGGTGTCCAACTTAAACATGCCGGCGTGCCAATTTTTATCCTATAACTTCTTCCCGTGCCAAAGTTAGGTAATATAATAATAAAAGTTAGGTAATATAATAATCTTTCTAATAATAAAAGCGTTTTTTTACTAATAATAAAAACGTAGTTAGCAGTGCGCATTACTGCATCTTAATGTCGTCGGTGAGCTGACTTTTTGTTTCTTCACACCAAACTTTATAGTTATGTGAAAATTGCTAGTTGTCGTGATTGCAGCGATTGTTTTATATTGTAAATAAACAATGGCAATTTACTGTATAAAAAATTAGGCATTTTTTTACAATTGGCTGAATAGCAAATTAGGTAATTTAGGGGGACTTGCGTGCCATTTTTTATTTGGTCGCGTGCCACATTTGGCACGCATGCCGCTTGTTGTACACCCCTGCTTTAAGCTTACAATGAGTTCAGTAAAGACAATTGGGTGGCTCCATGCCCTGCTGTTATACCTGTGAAAGCAATAACATTATTGATGCAAATTGAACAAATATGAGCAAATTTAATAAATATATTGGCTCAATGCTTCGATGTTATACTGATAAGGTTGTAACTCTGACGTAGATAAAAAAAAACGAATAAAGATGCATTTTCGCGTTGAAAAGTAAATCAATGTTTCAAATAAATATTTACTCATATCGTAGAAAAAGGGGGCAAACGGCGGCGAACTCGAAATCCCTCTAAAGAGAGTGACGTTTCGGGGCATGAAAGATGTGCTGGATTACGTGTACGGTGACGTCATATTTGTTTCCGAGGACAGCATCGACGAACTGCTGAGATCTACCTTGGCCCTAAGCGTTAAGGGTAAGTATCTCGCCGGTTGTAATTTGTGTCGGCGGCTGTTGATATTCTAATAAATATTAAAAAAACGTCTTGTCTCAAGTCATTTATTTTAAATTGCTTATCCTGTTTTGGAATAATCAATCTAACTGTTTTGAGATATTCAATTTAACGTATTCCGTATTACAGTTATCGCTAGTTGTAGAAATACTTTCCCTCATTATTTTTACTTTTTTTTACTTATTTTTTTTATTGAGTCCTACGGTGACTTGTCTTGTAAATGTGAAACTAAAAAAACGAAGAAAAAACACATGGTGGACTAAACGTTTGTATAACTTTTTGTGTTTCCTATCACCATGTTTTATTTAATATTTATTAAAGTACTCCACTCACAACTGAGCAGTCATGGACAGCATTTTAGTATTTGGACTTAATGTAGGTAATAAATTAGGATTTCGATAAAATGAGCCACTTTGTGTTTTTTTAAATTACTTTCAATTTCCCTACATTGACGAATTCTTAAATTACTGGTGTTTGTTGTCAGATCTCCTGAACGACTTGACCAAGTACATGATGTCGATATTGGACGTGCGAAATTGCCTCCGTATGTTGTCGATTTCGAGGGGCTGCAGTTTAACCAGGTTCAGTAAGTCCGTAAAGAAGTTTATCTGCGAAAATCTTGAAGCGGTTAGCGCACAGGAGAACTTTTATTTTCTCGCCAAGAGCGACCTCGAAAAGATTCTATCGTCTGAGGATGTGATGGTAAGTTTGCCAGAAATATCCAAAATGTTGAGATAGAAATTTGCAAATGCTCGAAGTCAATACAAAAAGTGAAGTCTTATTTTTAAAAATTAGTGCTATCATCACGATAAAAAAACTACTGATGATCGTCAAGATAAAAATCGGTAATTTTAACTGGGATTGTATGTCTCGTGTATTGCGCGACATTTTTGTTTTTTGCATGTATTATGATTAAACTTAAAATTACTTTTACATTTTATGGACCTTGTACAATTATCCTGTTGTTTTGTGGTTCGTCTTTAAAATGATAAGTCTGCACATCGACAAAATAGTTTAAAAAAAACTTTTCTCCGGTTGTAAGCGTCCATAATACATTTTCATACTGAAACGACGATTAAAGAAATCAAACTGAATTTTAATGTTTTTTTTTATTAACAATCTTGTTAAAACTATTTACCATGCCCTTTTCATCCTTGCAAAGCTGGATTGTGAAAGCCATCTGTACGAGGTAATCTTAAAGTGGGTAAAGTTTGACCCTGAATCGCGTTTAAAGCATTTTCCCGATCTCTTCAGCAAAGTTCGACTTCAGTTTGTGCCACAAGATTATCTGCTGGACATAGTTCGGCACGAGGTGAGTTGAAATATTGGATTTTTAGATTTCTAAATTCCCAAAATTCGGTAAGTGAGGTAAAATGGTGCCAGCAAAGACAGATGATACATTTTGGCAAAGGGTAACGCCTTACTTTGTTTTGCAGCTGTAGACCAGTGGTAGGCAAACTTTATTGTCGCAGCCCCAAATACTCTTTCCACTGATATTGAAGGCCAACTATATGTAAAACCACAACTACAGGGGAGGAACCAGTATTTTTGTTTGAGTTGGGGGCTTGCAAATCTTTAAAATGCCGTCATAAAGTTACGTCATCATGCAAATAATTTTAAAAACATCGGTTGTTCTCGAGAGAACTCGCGAGCAAATATGCAGCTAAACTCCAGTCTAAAAGCGTAGCTCAAAAAAATGCGATAATTTGTTTTAAATTGACAAAACTTCAATTAAAAGGATACACAAAACTAACTTTCAAAAAATAGCTCGAGGCCCCCTAAAAATGGCTTAAAGGCCAACAGTCCACCGACTACTACTGTAGAAAATACAATTAAATGCTTTTTCTTTGGTATAGGAGCTTGTAAAAGAGTTTCCTGCATGTGTTACTGCAGTTACAGAAGCTATGTATTTTCATCTCAATCCTGAAGCCGCTATAAAGGAAACTGCAAGATTGAAAAAAGAGCCTGGTAAATTTTTAACGTAGTATAGTTTTTTCAGATATCTTGTTTGTCTTTTGTAACTGTCAATCCGATTTCAGAACACGTCGACCTTCTGCTATCGACTGGAACAAACCTGGTTGGCTATTATGATGATAATGTAAAGGTTATTCAGGTGTGCCTATCTGCTGCAGTACACGTTAATGTTTCGACTAATTAAATATTACATTGTTAAAAAAACACGAATGTCGCATCGCTCGTATGTTTTCACATTTATAGAAAATTAAAGCTTATCGCAAAATTGGAGATCAGCAGACAAATATGATGATGACTATAGTACTTCGGGAATTATTTTTTCAGTTTGCTGTACTTCACTTTAGAATTGCTAACCAATCCCCTAAGATAGCGCTTTCATGTCGAATGCCTAGATAAAAAATACCGGCATAACTACTAGATAAAAATACTGGCAAAATTACAAAGTTATTCTTGGGTAATAACCGTATTTGTCTTATTCAAATCTGAAAATATGTGGCACTGTTGATAAATTGTTCCCAACTATTGACGAGCTTTAGCACAACCGTGCAGTGAAATACTATTTGTCAATATTTCCACTTGCATTCAGTTTTAAGTTAAGTCAAAACGTGACGTCACAAAGTTATGTCATAACGTTATGTCGTATCGTAACATATCTTAATATTAGTAAAATGGAAAGCACTTGCATGCCGGTTGAAAAAAAATGTCTTATAGAGAACTATTTTTAACGATTTTACGTAGTTAGGATTTTTTTGGTGGCATGGCCTCGTGCCACAAGATGTGCCCCTGACCTCGTGTGGCTCATCCTTAAATAGCGAAGCTATAGAAAAAAGTATTATATTTTAGAAGTGCGAAGATTGTCCAGATCTAACTCAAGCCTCCTTTGCCACCCACGGATCGAACGCTTACGCTTGCGGCGGGATAAGGGAAAATATGACGTCATGCTTGGTACGACACTTTGACGGCAAAGTTTGGACTCGACTTCCTTCCATGTCATCTGAAAGAGTCGGAACTGCTCTGGCCTGTTTCAAGGGTTAGCTTTTTTAAATTAATACAAGCATCTATTACTATTTGAGAAAGGGTTTTGCAAAAAGTCAAAATCAAGGCCGCGGAATCAGACCTAAACTCGAGGCTCAACATTCGATTAAGTCAGTTTACTTGGATGGAGTGGGACTCGGAAATTGGCACTCGAGTGAACTACTCGAATACTGAGTCCGACGTGCGTTTACGCAGCTACAAGTTCGAACCGATAAAGCCGCACTAGGAAATCGTAATAGAAAACGTAAAACATTGTACATAAATAAGTTATATAATAACTAAGGTCTTCGACGTTTAAGTGACCGTTGTCTCAGGAATTAAACTTTCCAGTGTTGTAAACAAGTCATTAAAAATGATATAGAGTGACTTAGGTCAAAAGTCAAGTCTTTTTGAATGAATAGCAAGTTAAGTCCGAGTCAAGTCATAATTAGTGCCAGCCGAATCAAAGTCAAGTCCTTGGCATATTAAAAAAATATTAAAAAGTAACTATTACAGTTGGTTACCTAGTTCTATTATGAGCAATAACTCAACTAAAAAATAACAAAAACTCGAATATCGTAAGTTAATATTTTTACGTGCACCAATTCAGATAAATAACCATCTTTTATAAAAAAAAAATCTTAGTGACAACACACCAGGCTTTAGTCATGTCAAGTCTTTTGTCCAAAAGACTTTGTTTTGCCCAAAAACCTAGGTCTTTAAAAACTGTGACTTAAGTCAAGTCATTGACAAAGTCATAACAGAACACTGCTATTTTCTAGGCCGGGGTCGGACCCTGAGTAGTTTGCAATCGACTCCACATCCTCGGTTAAAATTGATTGTTTTACTCCCAGGAAAGCTACTTGCCTTCGGTGGTTCATTAGACGTGCAGCCAATAAAAGGATTGTTCACAGACAAGGTAGAACTGCTGGACAAAACAATAAACGAGTGGATAACGGTCGGGACTTCCCCGTCTTTTCGAAGCAACAGCTGCGCCGTTTCATCGGAATGTATGTCACGTGATGCCGAATAACACCAAATACTTAGGAATTTGTTTTTTGTTTTGCAAGGAATTTAAACTCATAACAATAGTTTCGGAGCTATTCCTACTGTGTTTTTCAGTTTCAGTCTTTGTGTTGGGAGGACTCTCCTGTCCGAATGGAATCGCGAAATCCAAGTGTAAGTAAATTACTCGACCCCTTGAAATATCTTGAAATATTTAATTGGATTAGTTTAGTTACATTTTTCATTTTCCTATCGTTTCAACATCAAGGTTGCTCCGTCGTGGAAGTTTACCACCCGTCATCAAACTTATGGACGATCGGCCCCAATATGACTAAAGAGCGTTGCGATTTTTCGGCTCAGTCCATCAAACAGCAAATCTTTGTATTCGGTATTTAATGGGTGAAGAGTTAAAATTGTGCTATTGTTGTCATGCTTCATTTTTATTTATGATCGATTTGTGATAAGGGCAAGGGTGTCATTTTTTGTTGAATTGTTTGTTGATAAAATTGTTGTTTCAACTACTGCCATTTTTAAATGCGGTGTTTTTTTAAATAACACACAGCTCCTACCTTGTTTGAATTCCAAAAGGCGTTAAGCATTTTAAACAATCTTGTTATCTTGCAAACTCTACTGAGTTTGCCATCGGACTGCTAAATTACTTCAACGCCAATGCACGAGAATACAGGCTTAAGAGTCGTACTGGGACTCGGCACTCAATGGAATCAGCATATTTAGCCGGAGTCGGGGTATTTGTTTAGACTAGAGTACATTTTTTTGTTCAAAGTAGGTCGCGGGACTCGGAAGTCACATTCAGGCTCATTTTATGGCTGAAATTGGACGTTATTTTTAACCAGAACCGAACTCTCGACTCAGAAGTCGAACAAAACCTAGAAAAAAAAGTTGCATTTAGTCAAGAAAAGTTGTTTTTAGGTGGTGATGTCAGCGGGGCGAATACAATGGAAACCTTCCACCTTTTGGACAATGCTTGGACGATGGTGACCACTGAGTTGCCGATTCCGCTTCGACAGATTTACTCGGCTTCCCATGGCAATTCCATTTGCTTAGCTGACGTCTCGTGAGTTGACTTTATTTTGCAATACATAAATGTTTGAATAGTTTTACCAGTTTATCAACTCGGTCCAGGTTCGGAGGGGAATGCCCCCCACACCATAAAAGGTCGCTTCACTTCATCTTCTTGAATTTATTTAGACTCGTTTTGCTAGAATTGATGTTCTTTAAGGTTATTTGTAACTTCATCTATAAAAAATCCCCATTAATAAACCCAAACAAAACTCATAAATCCGCCCCTTTATACCGATATCATTGTTGGCATTTTTAATTATGTCGTATCAACTATATTGCTGTGTCAGTTTTACACATTTAAAAAAAAATATTAAACATTTTTGAAATTTGCACTTTCACTAAAAATCAACAGATTTAAACTCAAAGTTTAAAAAACACAATCCATCGAATATTTTGGGCGAATTCATTTAGATTTATATTATCTTAATTTATAGAGTCGACAGTATTACAGTGTGGCGGTCCATCATCGATTATAAGACAGATATCATGTGGAAGAAAGAGATGGAGGAAAAAAGAATGCAAGCACCTGAGTTAAAATCTATCCAGCTCAACCGAACTTGGAGGGAAAGTTTAGACAAGCTCCGCGAAGCGGACAGAAAGAATGCGTCTTTCCAAAACACTTTCCAACAAGGTAGAATATACTAAAAGTAGGCCTATATACTGCAGTCGCACCCTGGAAGTTGTTACAGGGGTAAACGACATGTTTAAACGTATTTATTAACCCTTGGGGCCTGATTGATTAATAAAACACAAAATCTAATTGATCAACAAAACACAACAAAACGTATGTGAAACATTGACCTGACTATGCGCGTTCACCGATGGCTAAAATCGTATAAACGTGGAGAATCGAACCTACGTCCCTTGAAATTCAGTGCTATGAAAAATGTTAATAAAACATAATAATGTGCTTTAAGATAGTTTAGTGTTCTTGATTTTCAGATACCGCCGTGCTTGTTGGTTTCAAAACGATATACGTGTTGCGAAAGGATTCAGAAAAAATACACCAGGTAAGCAATCGTAACGTAATTAGCTAACAAACACAGTGTCGGCCCTTCAAATATTTAACATAATGCAAGCTTGTCTAACCAAAATGACATCTCTGCGCTACGAAAACTGCATTTTCATAAGGCAGGCTGACGTCTTTTAAGATACATCGTTTTGCGCCTCTCCTCAAAGAACAGCTTATAGTGTCCTTTCTTAAAGGATAGCCTTTTCTGTATCCCACAAGTACGTGCTCACGATTTGTCTTCGAACTTACCCAAATGCTTACAAAGTGGTATAAAGTACAAGCGATGCAACAAATATTCAAACACGAAATATCTTGTTGCCGAAACAAAACTACCAATCCACATCAAACAAAAAGGCCCGATGGAATAATTCCCTCTGCTTACAGTTTAAATGTTTTGGTGCAGTTCGAGATACGACATCCCAATACCACAGACGTTCATCGTTTGTGTTATGCCCGCGATGGTGCGAAATTGGTGTTTTGCGGTGGATCTTTAATTAACGCATCACAGAAGGTCACTCAGTGCATAAACGAAGATTGGACAAGTCACACTGAACAGTGGACAGATTTACCGGGTTTGGATCAACCTGTATGTCAGCCTGTTGCAGTTTTTGTAGG
This sequence comes from Ascidiella aspersa, assembly GCF_963924565.1. Lineage (NCBI taxonomy): Eukaryota > Metazoa > Chordata > Ascidiacea > Phlebobranchia > Ascidiidae > Ascidiella > Ascidiella aspersa. Next base: position 29,213,322 of record NC_139448.1, on the reverse strand, counting down.
AGGTAAGTGTAAAAAGTAAATTAAGTAGAACTTGCTTTTGCTTTTAAATCACTTAAATTCCATCTATTTAATTTTTTTTAACTTAAAACATTTTTTTGTGCTATGGTCTTTAAAACGTGTTTAATACGTAACACGGTGTAATAATAACTATACGAATGTCCAAAAATATCGGAAACCAAGATAGCCTGAAAAAAGTACTACTTTCAAAGTAAGTTTGAGCAAAGTAATGACGTCATTTGGTATCTAATCGAATATCGATTTTTTTGTCCAAAATTTCGGGTGTCGGTATCCGAGCACAGTGTCAAGTATCAGTTGTCCCTCGTAATTACCATAGTTCCAAATACAAACGTCTGAATTCGGGCCCACAAGCAGACCCCACCAGAAATCCGACTTTATTTCGTTATGACTACTTTCTGCCTTTTTGTACAACACATAATTTTGCTTTTAGGTATACCGTACCTATTCGGTGGTGTCCTTGAAACGTCAGGTGAGAGGAAAGTACTAACCTCCAGTATTCGTTTAAACTCCTTGTTAAAGAAATGGGAAAAGCTCCGTCCAATGCCTGTGGGAAAACACAGCAGTGTCTCTGTACATATCAAGGGTAAGCAACGTGTGGTGTATTTGAAACACGTTTGGCCAAGTAAATGGATTTGTCATGTTTTTATAACTATAGGAATGATATACATATTGGGCGGTTGGACGGACGTGGAACCAATTGGTTTTAACAGTTTGTCAAACGTGCAAGCTACTACTCAACAAAAAGGTATCACATAAATATCTGTATATAATAGACTCTAATCAATTACAGAAGTATCGTAATTTGTTTACAGTGCGATTGGCAAGGTCGCTGTACCGACTTTAGAATATAAGTTAGGCAACGAATAATTGTGTAACTACAGTCTTTTATTGTCTTGTATTCTTCATAAACGCAAAAATACCCTGTTCGAATTATTTTTAACCTGCTCTGATTTGCTTTGCAAATTGTAACAAGGATAATAACAAAATCACATTGAAACGTAAAAATCTACATTTTTATGTATTAGATTTTTCTTAACAACCAAATACTTTATTTTCATTAATAAAAAGGTTTATGTCGAATGTAATATCAAACTAGCGAAGAATTTTTATAAGTTGTAACCCTTTAAAGCGTATTTTGTTCGTTAAAATCGTTATAATTAAAACGAGCTTTTTAAAGTAAACTTCTCTATGTTTGTAAGGACCTTTATGCACAATGAACACTAAATGTAAAACAATTGAGAAAAGTTCCGTTGCAAAAACCTAAAATGTCGAATCTTTGAGATATTTTAAACGTTCATGAGCGAAGCAATCACGTCTAATAAAGTTTATTTTTACATCCTGAATGTTCAGGTTGCTCTTCAGTTGACGTTTACTCGCCAGAGAAAAACGAATGGACAGTCGGACCAGCCATGCCGGATGGATTTGCTGGCATGCTTTGCGCTGAGGTTTACGAAGATAAGATCTACGTAATAAGTACGTGTTTATCTTTTATTAAATGATATGGCACTGTAGATCCCTTTCAATGTGACGTTATTCATACTAAAAGATTGTATCAAGCATTGGAGTATGGTTGTTTCTCGGTTCACTCCCTTCTGAGCCAGTGTAGCTCAGTTGCTAGAGCAAAGGTCCCGTTATGTCCAAAATGTCGTGAGTTCGAACCTCGTCACAGACTAGTTGTTTTTCTAGCCTGTCTTGCTTGCATCATTGATTGACAGATTCAGTTAGTCTGAAATGGCTTTCGGTGACTATATAAAGTACGTTATTGGGTTTTATTAAAGCGCTTTTTTGTTTGAATTATAAAATATATTGATTATTGACTGACACGTAATGATATATTGACTGAAAGTATCCAATTGAAAAAAATGGTTGACATTTTTTATTCAGATAAGTCCAACCTATGCAATTTTGACGTCAGGACGAAGATTTGGACAGTCCTATGTCATTTACCGTTTTGTGATTCACTAATCACCAGCTCGATGTGTGGAAGTACGCTTTATATCGCGCTCGTCAGGTACACTCTTTTCACTTCTTATACTGTGTTGACCGCAAAGAACCCCACAATACGCATAGGCAGAAATAAATATTTCAACCTCCTCACTTTAACACCAAATCTTTTCTCAGGTGGATTTAATTCAAACTATATACAGCTACCAATATTATTGTATCTAAAAGCGAACTATTCTATACAATGAGGGATATAGCCCAATAAAAAATACAATGTACTCGCGATATCAAAGCCTATTGAATAACGTGGTTCTACCGAAAGTAGGAAAATAGATTTCGATACTGAATAAAAGCTCCTTCTATAAGTTTTACCCGTAAGCGACAATTAAGTGTTGCAGAAAGCATGTCATCTAGTCCTAAGCTATACTGTATAATCTATACAACAATTCCTATGATTGTGTTCTATTAATGCTACGTTTAGATCCCGAATGTTTTTTTATCATTGCTAAACAGTTATATTCCTTTCAACGCGGGCCTCAGGTGATTTCGCCTATTGTGTTCAAAAAATAATTCACATAAATAATTTATGTTTATATTTATAGTTGCTTGTTGATACAACGACGAGGCGTGTTAGGCGAAATGTATCACGTTATTTTAAACCAGGTCGCCATGTCAAGTTTTCTGGCGCTGTAACCTCTCACAAGACATCTTGAAATGGGAAAAAGTCGCCACCAGCTCTGCTGACACCAAAGGCTTTTAGATAAGTCTAGTTGTTTTATAAAACCTGTGAAAAGATACCGAAAATAAAAGTTTTAATCTCGTATATGAATCGCTTTTTTGCTGTAATTTTACCTCTCCTTAAATTTTTGTTCAACTAAACCGCTATACTTTATGTTAAATGAAACCCGCCAATGTTGTTGGACAAATGTTGCCATTCTCATTCTAATGAAATTAAATTGCTTGTTTGTTTAAGATTGAAATACAATTTTAATAAAATGAAATTCCAGTTTTGATTTTAGTTTAATTGCTAGTTTTATCAGATTTCTTATTCTATCCCATTTGGAAGAATAGTTCTAGTTTGCCTGAAATTGTTTTAGAATAAGTTTTGCAGCATTTGATCTTTGTATACCTATTACTATTAGATAGTGTGGCCCAATATATATAAGTGATGATATGCATTTTTCTAAATTATTTGGTTAATAATTCAGTATCGCATATTTGCTCATTAAAGTATTATTTGTAAAACTATCCACTTTACTTTTCCTATGTGTGGTGTCAGCCAGTTGGTATTTCTCATGTGTGACACCTATTTACAACACTGTTTGTTAGTCGAAATTACATATTACGGCTGTTTCGTCTATATTAGTGTTTCTTTAATAACTATCCTCTTTTATGCAACCAATCGCTTATCTTTATAACGCCTTTAATACTGTCGTATGTAATAAAATTGTACGAAATTGAAATAATTGTGAGGCTGTTTAATACATTTTGAAAACCGTTCTTATCTAGGTTTAACTTATTTTTCAATTTAGCTAATTTATTTAACGATAAACCAAACTTAACAATGTTTACGCTCGTATGAACTGACGGTTTTAGCTTGTTCAGCCATAGAGATTTATGTGGTTTGTGTAAGCTTTCGAAGCATCTACTATTCTTGCGTATTACCTGGAATGCACATTTAATTGAAATGCGATTGTTTTATGCTTGTGTGTTTCGTTGTTCCACAGTAATGATTTATAGCAAGATTTTTGTTTATTACACTAAAAACAAACATCAGCTTTATAATTGCTATGTCGGTATGTCTAAAGCGTCCAGAGTGTATTGCTACGGGTAAGTAAGGCGCTGGCCCGTAAGCCTAGAGTCGAAGGCTGACTAAGACTCTTACACGTTCCCCAGGTAGGAAATTTTGGCCACGCGCAGTAGCACTCTCAGCCGCGGTCACAGCCGCGGTCACAGCCGCGCATTTTATAGAAAATGTGTTGCGCAAAATCTGACTCGAGCAAACGCGCAAAACTTCAGCCGCGCAAACTTCTGTATGAAACGAAATTACCTAAAAATGAGTAATACTGCTAAAATATAAAAACGGGCTTTAACAAACTTTACTATTTACGAGAAGTATATTAACATAATAGAAACGTTAGTATGGCTCCTGTAAAACTGACGTCACATTTATTCACTCATCACTCGTGTATGACCGAAAATGTGTCACCTTAACCAGGCCTGCACGACTAAAATGGTACAAGGGCCACAAAAAGTACAAAAAAAATTGGCGGGCCGCATACTGAAGTTGCATAACATTTTTTAACGCTAGTTTGTAAGACGTATGTAATATAATGCATCATATAGAATCCCCTGCGAAACACTAAAAACGCACAGTTCGGCGTTTTGGTCACGCATCAGAGGACAACGGTCACGTGTATAGTGACGTCAAAATATACAATATCGAGTATATTGCATATTAAATGCTAAACTATCAAACTTTTTAAATATTTAGCTGCGCCCGCATACCAACCAAAAATTGCTCAGTGCTTCAAGTATTCTATGAACGCTGTAAACCTTTAAGTTTATTATTATGTCGCAACTTACCACTTTCGGTAGCCTGGTGGTTTATTTTCAGCCGCGCAAGTTCAAGTCGAAATTTTATTTTAAGCCGCGCCTTTTTTTAGCTGCAAAACATCTCCCCCGCGCAATATTCAAAGTTTTCAATCTGGCACGTTCCTTGTCAAGAGAAGAACCTGTCCTTAACTTATTGTTGAACTCCAGACAGAGTTACTTAACTCATTTGATATTGCTCATTGAGTATATTCACAAATGCCAGTACACAGCATAACACAGTGGTTCAAGCGGTTAGAAAAGAGGCTGCATTTAATCGAATAGTATAAACTAGAGTGAATCGCGAAACGCCGAACACGCATGGTTCGGGAGTTGGTCACACGTCAGTGGACACCGGTCACGTGCATTGTGACGTTAAGTTGGGCAACGCAGTGCAGTTATGCCTACTAAAGGCTACAGCAGGGGTCGGGAACATTTTTAGCTCAAGGAGCCATATAAGTCAAAAATTCTTGGTTTTATTTCTATGGGAGCCATATAATACTTTTTTAACATCTAGTTATAGGCTTCTTATTTTGTTCACATTTAAACTTTCAACATGCTATGCACCAAAAATGAATTAGCTAAGTTTGCGTAACTTTGATTACGGAGTTCCGTAAAAAGAAAACGGTCTTTTGGATATTAAGGTATTCCTTTAAACACGATAACAGTCTCGAAAAACAAATATGATTCGCGCGAAGCGCCAAAATTTGCTATTATGTGTGTTAAAAAGGGAAAGTTAGGAAAGCGGTCGTGCCGCGTGCAGTTTTAGTTGAGATCATGCTGAGAAATGATAGTTTGCATTTTTCTGCAAGCAAGATTTTTTCTTCAAAAGAGTCATATGTCGTCACCAAAAGAGCCATATATGGCTCGCGAGCCATAGGTTCCCGACCCCTGGGCTACAGTATGTAAAGCAAAATTAAGGATAAGACCAAACATAAAGTGCTTTTAACAATGGCAGAAACTGAACTAAAACTTTTTAACCTAGAAATCCGCCAAAAAATTTCTTTCATTTGGGACTTATTGCTGTTGATAAGTATAACGTTTTCGCTTGCTTGAATAACCTAATTATGTGAAAAAAAATCACAATTTTTGTTTGGACACATGTTGATTTTTTGGCGTTGTTTTGCGTCTGCTGTTGTGATATATCCTTCTTCTTTTGCTTTATTTTTCCTTTGCTTTATTTTGCAGTCGTGTCTAGGGTTGGATTTTAAAATTCTAGTCAAGTTTATACGATCTAAACCAGTGGTTCCCAAACTTTTTTATTCCGTGGCCCAAATTTGGTTCATAAAACAATTCGTGGCGCACCATGTGCCGTAAACCTATTTTTGTACGACATTTAGCCAATTTTTCGAATAAGACTTATATATTTTTTTCAAATAAGACTCAAATATGACTGGCTATACCAAACGAACTTTAATCTAACAGTAACTGAATAATCCTTTTTTAGATTTAAATCAAATTAAATATCTTTTTTAGCAGACTGAATTTCAAAAGTGCACTGCCGTGTTAATTGCGTAGCTAAAAAAACATAAGTAAGACTATACCTATATCGCAAAAAATACTTTTTAAAAACGGAATAATGTGAATTGGCGAAACTTTTTTTTTCAGTTTGGGTACCATTGATCTAAACAATTCGGAAATTGCTGCCTGTGTTAATTTTTTCAGGATTTTTCTTGAGAGTATGGCGCCCCTAATTTAGGAATCAAAAATGCATTTATTTTACGGTACCTGAGATCTGCCTTAATCCAATGTTATCAGAAACTTCTAGAAATGAATGTATTCCATTTGAATTGTGTTTTTGTTTAACCGCCCCTGTTTGAAAAACACAGTTGCTTGCATATCGTGCTTTTATATTTCAAGTTAAACTCATTATATTCCTTATATGATTGCAATGGAATATTTTGGTGTTTATCATCGTTAATTTTAGATAATTGATACTAATTAAGTACAACATTCATATTAATCTATATTCTTTAGGAATGAGTTTAGGCCGGATTAAAACTTTTTAAAATAAGTTTGAAGGAGTCTAACCGGGACTGGACGGAGTTAGCCTAATCGAATTTGTCAAATGAGCGATTTCGCTTTGCTTGACGTGTGATATATTAAAAAAATTAAATGTGTAGAAATACAACATATCAAATACGACAGGAATATCAAAAAGTGAAGAAAAAATATATATCAAATCGCTTATTGGCAATATTAAAAGTGGGGCTAATGATATCCGAACTTAGGCTAATAACTAGGACCACTTTATTTTAACCTAAAAAAAAATTTTAACTTTATTTTTAGCAAATTTTAACTTCATTTTAACCTAACGAAATGGCTTGTTTGTAGAGGCCACAGTTATCCTTCAATTGACGCCAGTTACCCAAATATAATATTTAGTCGATTTTAAGTTCAAACGTCGTATTTTGTCGCAAAGTCAAGGTGTTTTATGGATTATAAAAGTGCGTCGGGTTTTTTGGCGATAGATTTAGCTTGCTTAGGCAATTTTAAATTCCTAAAATACAAACTGTTGATCTTCGAAAAGACCACGTTTATGAAGATAAAGTATTTTATAAGAATTATTTATGACGTAACAATAAATAAAAAAAATGGACAATTCGCGATAAAAGTTACAGCTGATCCAAGTGGGCATTGTGACATGTTTCCTGCTTTTATCGGTTAATATGGTTTAGTTGTGCCGCAGCTTCTGATTTACAATGCTTCCACGATGATTTTTACAAAAATTGCTGGTAAGAAACACAAAAACTTTGTCAAAAGCCATAATTTAACAATTTTAGACTTTATAACAAATGTTTAACTTTATTGTAAATTTTAACTTTATTTTGACCTATAAACAGTCCCCTATGTGCTGAAAACAACTTTATTCTTTAAGTCGTGGACACACGATGTTCTTTTTTTTAAGTTTATTGACTTTTGAAGGCCCTACTAATAACGCTTTTCTGTGCAAAAATTTGAAAAAGTGTCGATTGGGTAATGACGATAATACGAGGCGACGAGGCGTAATAGAGTATGACACAGAGTCACAGCACCGCTGTAAGTATAAATGATTCGCATCACTGTTGCGGGAATAAAAAACTTTAGTGTTTGCGTTTCAAGCGAATGTTTCAAGCCCTTGGAAGACGTGCATAACGTGACATTTGAACAATTAAACCAGCATACTATATTTCAAAACATTTTATACGCTTCGCACGAATTCATTGGGTATTTTATATTCAAACATAGAACACAACTTTTTATTGTGATTGTGTATGACGTCCTGTGGACTCGAATTTAAGCCAAAGAAACGCAATTGTTTACGCCCTTTGCGCGAACGCTGTCTTCTTGAATGTAATTAAACCCAATTTCAAACATAAATTAATCCTAGATCCGCTCAACAAAATGTTAAAAATACACGTTTAAACAGCAAAATTGTGAGATAAAATCTATTGCAGCCCGCCGACACCTTTCTCAATTTAGTATAGGCCCGCGGCTAAATAAAGCTAAACTATTAGTCTGGTTTAAAACGATTGAAAAGTCCTCTTGTTCAACCTAATAAGTTGCTGTCATTGTTTTTCTGTAAGCTTTATGCGTCTCCGCGTCGCCAGACTTTTGTTGTATTGCTAAGCAAAGTGTTACTATTTCGCATCAACTCCTCGTTCCAGACATGGGAAGCAAAAAAGGTTATTTTGTACCACAACTTTATACAAAACTCTCTGTTTTGCCGTCAATCAATTTCTTCGTCAGATGATAAGAATTCATTTTAGGAAACGAGGTACAAACAGGCAGGAATTTATTGGTAAAAGGGTGTGAGTTTAAATAAAAGTGATACTGTTATTTTAACAGATAGTACAAGGCAGCCTTTCTTAACCTAGGCTAAATTTACCCCATTGGGTAAATATCCTCGTTTTAGGGGGTAAATCCAAGGCTATGTATTCAAGCTCTAAATATTGTGGTTCTGTTTTCTTTAACTAACCAATGCGAACTGACTTTTCTGCATTGCTTACTATAAAATCTAAAGCACGAAACCGACTTAACATGTTGAATCTGATATTCGTTGTGCATTATCTACTAATTTACCAGACCTTGAACAACTCGTTGCCCAATAGCAAGGGTAGCCGTCGCACTGACTATAACTGATGTAATTTGTTACTTTCGTTTTTTTAATAAATGAGAACCACTTTATATATTGGGGGTAAATGTGATGTTCATTTTTGTCCAGTGGGTAAAACATACAAAAAAAGGTTAAGAATCCCTGGTATAAGGTGTTTTATCCCAGAGAAAACGCGAGTTGTTATGCAATACTTCAAGCATTATTTCATTTGCGGTAACTAACATTAACTTCGATTTTTTGTAATATTCTCAAGATATAGACCAGTTATGGTGGTAATTTTGTTTATTTAAATTACACGTAAACGGGCTTCTTTTATCATTATACTAATTTGTCGCCATTTGTTAGCTGTCTAGCTATTGATGACACAAACCAGTAGACTTCACTAATCTAGTGAACAACACAGTGATAATTTCCCATAGGTTCCTGTATAAAACCAGTTGCTCGGTGCATGGTATGCAAGTCGTTAAAATGAGCGGATTTAGATACGCCTTTGAAAGCGTTTTTTTGCGACAAAGAATCAAAACTATTTAACCCAATCCAAAAACCAAACCCAAAATCCAACCAAACACTTAACCAAAAACCACTGTATTCGGCATCTAAGCAAAACAAACCCAACTGTAAAATAACTATTGCTGGCATGTTTTAAGAGTAAAAAATCTGTTTTATCTTAAGATTCTAGACCTAAATCATATTTGCCAATTTTAATAAAGTTATGCAATTTGCATTTCATAACAAATGTCGATCCATGAACTTTTTCAGTTCTACTAATACATTACATCAGTTTAACCCGAATAAGTCTCGTCGCGAAAAAGGTTTGCCGCTAACTGTTTCAATATGCATTTATACAAAAATTTCATCTCGATAACGAATGACAATCTCAAGTTTTCTTAAGTTGCTTGTATTAGGAAATTTAACTGTGTGACGTCATCTCTAACAATTCCTATACGTTAGGTTAGGAATCTTTCATGCGTTCCTGAAAAATAAAAAATATTCTAGTAGTGCCGCTGGCCTGGACCCAAACCAACTCTTAAATAAACCCAAAAAGTGACACAACTCAAGAAGTAAACTTGCCACTAACTCTAACTACAATGTAACACCAAACATGTTGTACCGAAATAATTATATTTGCTCGTGTTGTAACAACCCTAAATTGATCCATTTTCGTAGCAACCTTTGACCTAGTGACACGGGCTTATCGATAAATTATGGAGACCGTCATTATAACGTATTGATACGTTCATCGGACTCCAGACATAAAACCGAAATAAGGACAACATCAACGTCGGAATAAAACACAGTTCGGAGTAAGACAAAAATGGGACTAATACTTATAGTCGCAGTACGGTCTAAGAATAAGTCCTAAATTGTCGGAATAAGATCTAATTGGCCAGAATCAGACCAATACAATAGTTTACCTATCCCCAAACCCCACCCCCAAGTACATCGCTAATTTACCCTAATAACCCGCCACTAACCATAAACAGGGCCAAAAAATACGGTTCCAAAACAGCGGCGACCCAAGGGCGCCATATATACTAGCGCGCCTAAACGTCGACAGCAAAATGGCCGATGCCAGAATCCCCAATTGTCCCATACCCTCCCCCACAGTTTTCGGCGTTATTTTGGCCATTTAGGCCTGATTCCGATGAACTTCGGCCTTATTCAGACAGGTTTAGGTATTATTCAGACGAGTAAGTTCTCGTTGTATCGTGGATATTACTGCGTATTTGGCTTTATTATGTAGTTGATCTTAATAATACGTTTTGATAGATTTTTCTGCTTTAGATCTTATTGCTTTTTAGGTCCTGTTGTCTGTTCCCAGTTTATCATATTAACGTGCTCAATTTTAACAAACATTATACTTTCGGTCTACTATAAAAATTCCTTACATCACACTTCTAATTCATTTTTGTAACACAGATTAAATCAGTTTTACAATATTAAAAAAAATCAATGCTTTTGAAGAATTTTAATTGCTTATTGGCCAGATATGGACATGTTATTACGCTGACCTGTATGGGCTTTGCTTTGCTATTACTGTATAAATGCTACGCTATCACTGTGGAAGAGAAATTAAAAAGCAATATTGAACATAGCTACAATGAACTTGATGTTGAGCCCGCACATATTTTGCTGAAAGATGTGCTTTTTACTGTTAAAACTACCAAAAAATTCCAACGGTCAAGTGGAAGACTGGAAATGATTCTCAACACTTGGTTCAAGCAATTTTCAAGAGATTAGGTTTGTGATATGTTATGCATATTTTTTGAAAAGCAGTTATCAGGTCTTGTGTAGAGTTTTTTATGCAAACTTTATATGCAGATCTATATTATACCCGACGATTTTGACGAAGAATACCGACTAAAAACCAATGGTCGTATGCACAGCACATCTTGCGGAAAATATCACGACAGGTTGGACACTTGTTTATTAAATTAAGGAAGTGACAAACCGGTGTTAGGTATAATGGAGCTTTCAGTTTTTTAAATATATACTTCGAGAAACAACATGTCGTTAAACATTGTTTTTTTTCACTTTTTGCATTTTAGAGTTGATTTGTGCTGCAAAACAAGTGCAGAGTTCGATTTGTTTCTACCCACAAACAAAAAGTAAGTGACTCATCAAATTTGTTTGTCGTTGTCAAAAAAATGAGACATTTTATAACTTAAAAAAAAAAAAACGATAAAACTCAAAAGTTTAAAAACCGAGTGAAACCAGAATCAGACATTTATAAACAAAATGTATATTTCGCTTATACTGGCATCGTCAGTTCTATAAGTAAAGTAAAATACATACAATATACTTAGCAAATTATTATAAAATCAATAAAAAAAAAATATGTTTTTGACTTTTATATTAATTTTATTATTACTCTGCTATATAACATCTTTACACTCATATATTGTATATGTATTTTACTTTTTACAAAATATACATCCTTTAACAAATATCTGCAGAAACCTTCTGCCAATGGTTTTGGCTTTCATAAAGATTAGCCCTTTTATATGTTTTTAACTAAACAAAAACTTATGAAACGATATATCCCAGTGATTCTCAACCGGGGTGTCATTTTTCAATTTTCAAGGGTGCTAAGAGATATTTGAGAATCTTTAAAAATCTGATTTTTGTTAAACTGTTACAAATTTTAGTGTTCGATTAGAGTGGAATAAATCCACATCCACTTGTAGCTTCCTACCTTGTATAGATGAGTTAGTGTGTGTTGCTCCAGTTCTGTTTATTGCGACATTATAGTGAATTACCTGTGGTAAAATGCTATAGGGGTGCAGCAATATATTTATTATTGCTGAGGGGTGTTGGTAGCCATAAAAAGCTGAGAAGCACTGAATTATAACCTTTTAGTTTTTTGCCGATATGAAAAAAATATTTCGTCAAAAAGATGGTGGTATCGCTTCGATGACGACAACTACGTGAATCCTCAAACCTTTTGGAGGAACTCAACAAACATCGCTGGAACGAGCCCATTTACCTTGGCCGTAAAAGTATGGACCATTGGCAGGTAAATGTGGTAAAATATGTGAGAAAATAGAGGTGATAACGTCAAAACAAAGTACATTATTTGTATCTTTGTTCAAAGAACGAAACTAATATATTGAGGTGATTTTTTTCGCTGCCTCTATTTAGGTCCCAACAGTTTTATGTTTGGTGATGAAAATTTAAAGAATTTTCATCAATTTTGATTAAGCGGTCAATTTAAAGAAATAAGGCGTCATTTAAATTTGTCATCAATGTTAAGATTTTGTCCATTAATGTTGAACTGTGTAACTTAAAATCGCACATTTCGTTTAAACGTGCTTTTAAATAGGGATTCTTTTATTCCATAAGTTTTATTTGTTAGAATGTTGTGCCAAAGATGGTTGATCATACTTTACATTCAAAACGGCATTTCTTTAGTTAGGCCGACCTTCATTTTGTTATCTATAGCGGTAAAATATCTCCTTAACTGGACAATATCTCCTTTAACTAGACTTGGTTAGCTTTTAAACTGTTTGTCTGGCAGACCTCGTTGTCCTTTGCCCTTTGGTGGATTCAAGAGGGAAACCGTGAGACCATGACCGCCACATTTGTATTTCTTACCTAATTAAATAACCTAAATCTCAACATTTTCTTACGTAAATATCTCTATAATAAGATAAATATCTCTAGTAAGTTTTCGCCCGTTTTCCAAAATCTTTTCAGCCCAAAGGCGCCCTATACTTGTCACCGCCCCCTAAAAATAAACATCACAGTTTTGTCAACTTACACAATGAGAGTTTTTTATCTGTGTTATCAGATGTTGCGTCATTTTAGTGACTGCATCGTCATTGCGAAAGTTGCGGCTTGCGTAGTGCACCACTTGCCTAGGACAATTGGTTAAAGTTTTTATTAGCGCACCTCTTGATTTATATTGTGGTATGTTTTTAGATACTAATGATGCTTTTAGGAGCGAAATATGTTTATCATAGTTCTGTACTTAGTTTAATATTTAAAAGGGGTGAGCGTGATCCTTATTCGAATTTTATTCTAGAAAATAAATTGAATTTTTTAATATCGTCCGGTTTTCAAGAAAAAAAATACGCCCTTTAAAATAGATAAGGCCAGGGGGGCCTATGGCTCTTTTTGTAACACCATATGGCTCTTCTTGCTTGCAGACAAATCTAAGCTATCATTTCTCAGCATGATCTTAAATAAAACAGCACGCGGCCACGGTCGCTTTCCTAACTTTATATTACCTTTTTTTATTACACATGTAGTAGAACATTTTCGGCACTTTGCGCTAATCCTGTTTGTTGTTCAAAATTGTTATCCCGTTTAAGGGAATTTCTTAAAATTCAATACAAGGCCCTATTCTTTCAACAGAACTCCGTAATCAAAGTTGTGCAAACTTATAGCTAATTCATTTTCGGTGCATAACATGTTCTGTCCTTTAATTTAGAATAAAATAAACGGCCCTGCTCATTTTACTAGTTTTTGCCAAACTATAACTATAGATGTTAAAAAAGTATCGCTCCCATGGAAATACAACCAAGAATTTTAGGCTTTTATGGCCCACTTCCTCGTGACCCCACCTTTGACGTAACCTTGTGACGTCACGTTTTGATGTTTGACCGGCGTGAATAAGTCTTCCAGCACGCATAATATAAACTATAGGTAATAATTGTATTAAACATAATCTAAACTTAGTGGGAATACTATATTTACCGGTATATATAAAAGATATTTTGCTCTCAGTGCATAGCATGGATATACCATGTCCAACCCCATAGGCCTATACTTCTTTGGACATATACATTAACCTTAAATTGCTATATATACGATTATTTTGAAACTGGACCAGACACCTTAAACTGGCACAAAAATGATTGTTACACGCGGCAGTTGTGATTTTTTGTCCACTTGGTGCTTAATATCCTTCTGGAACGTTTATTATTACGTCACAGTTGAACGGAAATCAATTCGAATTTGTGACCGGTGGCGGGGGAACGTGTGTTACAAGACCTCTGGCGTAAAAGATGATTTCGCATGTTGGGTGAGTTAACTTTTAAGGATTAAAATACTTAAAAGCCTCCGGGAAGATGAAAACAAAAAACACTAAAGGAAACTAGAAGTAAAAAATCTTATAGGCTAGATAATTTAAGAAGAGTCGCAAGGTATTTGATTTTTGTTTGTTTAATCTCAGATCATAAACGTTATATGTATAATGTGAACTGCTACATTTTTATTATCAACCCGACTTCACTTGATGTTTTTGTGTGATTGGCCAGCTCTGTTAAAATCCAAGTTGATTTGAATTTCAATTGCAATTACCGTCGACGATTAGTTTATTATATAAAGTAAAGCAGCAGATTCCAAAATTTGCGAGAAAGCAGTATTGGCAAAATAACGATTGGAAAGCAATGTTAGAAGGACTTAAGTCAGTAAGCCCGTTTATATGCACGTTTAAGCCGGATTCGAATCCGTTAATCTATTCTCTCTCGTTTTGGCGCTGGAATGGATTAAGTTCTCTTGTTTCTCAATCCGTCAAAAGGAGTGGTTTCAATCCGTTCACCGCTTAATCTGTTCGTTTTGTTGACGGCCGAAATCGAGCGAGGAGTATTGTTTTTAACAGTTACAACAGCAAAGTGTAAAGTAGAGTATTTCCGAAGTGAAACGTAGTTGCTAGTGTTTGACATGGGAGAACAACAAATGCACTGGTTAGGCTGCTAAAGTATATCTAGTGTGGTTTTTAGTCTTATTTTTATAGTAAGGAAAATGAAGGCGCTGGTCGAGAATTCTGCGACAATGAACATTAAGTTGGCCCACTTTCACCCAAATCTTGTGCATTGCTTTAATAATTGTCTCAACGCTGAGTAGGATTCTAGGGCAGCGCCAAATACAGTTTTTATTAGTCATGTTCGGTACATATTTCCCTTCTTTTGTTCTCTCTGCCTTGTATATCGTCGACCAGTACACAAAAGCTTAACTTTCCTGCACTTAAATTCCGTGTGCCAGGCAAACTGAAGCACTATACAATACAGTCAAGATAGTACTCTATCGGCAAACCTAAAGCAAGTAATTCTTGTTTTTATTATTTTCAGGTTATTAAAAACGAACAAGCAGTAATAGATTGCCAACGCAAGGAGAACGCCTAAGACGAAAAAGCGGTTGTGCGTCATAAGCTTACTGGAATATTACGTAATAATGCATATCAGTGCAGTTTGTACTCCTAAGCTGACTTGAATTTCGCACCGTGTAATTACGATGCTGGAACGGATTACTTTTCCATCCGGATTGAACCTTGATCTAATATGCTCGCGAAAGGTGCATATAAACCAGCTTAATGACTTTAATGACTTTACCTCAGTCATTTGGGCAAAATGATGTAACTTAACTTATTCTTTCGGAGAAATGACTTTACTTTACTTAAGTCTTTTGGACAAATGACTTGGGTAGAAATCAAGCGTTTTCTTTAAGTATGTTTATATAACATTGAGCTATTTAACCAAATGTTTGCACATAAAACAAATCTCTAAATTGCTATATCGGTATTTTAAAAGTGTTTAGAGTGTGTTGCTACGGGTAAGTAAGCCGCTGGCCGATAGGGCGAGGGCCGACGGCGGCTTAAGTGTCTCGCACGTCTTTTGTTACACCTGACTCTAAGGAGCAGGCTGCCAAAACACCTGTCCTTAACTTGTTGAACTCTAGACAGAGTTACTTGACTCATATGATATTGCTCATTGAGTATATTCACAAATCTCAGTACACAGGATAACACAGTGATTCAAGCTGTTTGAAAAGGCCGCATTTAATCGAATAGCATAAACTAGAGTGAATCGCGAAACGCCGAACACGCTCGGTTCGAGAGTTGGTCACACGTCAGTGGACACCGGTCACGTGTATTGTGACGTTGAGTTGGGCAACGTAGTGGATTTATGCCTACTAAAGGCTACAGCAGGGGTCGGGAACATTTTTAGCTAAAGGAGCCATATAAGTCAAAAATTCTTGGTTTTATTTCTATGGGAGCCATATAATACTTTTTTAACATCTAGTTATAGGCTTCTTATGTTGTTCACATTTAAACTTTCAACATGCTATGCACCAAAAATGAATTATCTAAGTTTGCGTAACTTTGATTACGGCGTTCCGTTAAAAGAAAACGGTCTTTTGGATATTAAGGTATTCCTTTAAACACGATAACAGTCTCGAAAAACAAATATGATTCGCGCGAAGCGCCAAAATTTGCTATTATGTGTGTTAAAAAGGGAAAGTTAGGAAAGCGGTCGTGCCGCGTGCAGTTTTATTTGAGATCATGCTGAGAAATGATAGTTTACATTTTTCTGCAAGCAAGATTCTTTCATCAAAAGAAAAAAACGAACTATATATGACCCGCGATTCGTAGGTTCCCGACCCCTGGGCTACAGTATGTAAAACAAAATTAGGAACAAGAGCAAACATAAAGTGCTTTTAACAACGGAAGAAACTGAACTAAAACTTCTAAACCTAAAAATCTGGAAAAATTTTCTTTAAACACATCGGGCATCCGTATGAAACAGATATATCTAGTTGTAATTTGCTATCTTAATTTAATCGTGTTTTATTTGCAATAAGAAATATCACAATATAAGATATAACCAAAGGAACGATAAGATGTTCCTGGCGTAAGTTGTTTTTTCAAGCTGCACAATTAGTTTCAAATAGCGCGCAGTTAAAAACAGACCCTAGGTGTCTTTATTAATACGAATATTTTTGCCATTAAAATGCGGAGAAAAACAATCACAGACGAAAAATGATGTCGACTTCAATCAAAGCTTCTTGTACCTTTAACACATTTGTTTGGATGAAAAGGACTGTAAAAAAGCATTTGTCGTTTGAGAAGTGTTTTGTACAGGTTTTGCATAATACTAATCAGACTGATGACCAAATCACTTTCAGATGACGCACGAAACAAAAACTGACTATAAGAAGCACGACAAAGATAACTATTAGCATGGACTGGTTAGGTTTCGTAACAGGGTAATGTTATTTTAAAAGTGGTTGCATTATTTACCAGTGAGTTGTAATGCAGGTCATAACTCGACTCCTCCACAGATCTGGTATGTTGCGTTACTGTATACGTGGGCAGAGGAAATCTCGCCAAGCCTCGCTATTTTTATTGTCAGTAAACGTTTGTTAAAGCGATTAGTCAATGTAATGTTGCAACACTTTACCTTAAAATAACACAAGTTGTTGCAACACCTTTCATTATATAACAACATTGCGCACGCGCGACTCATGTATACCCACCTAAAGCTTTTACCGTGTATATAATCGATGCAATCCTTGGAAAATACTCACACTTGAGTTCATACAAAATGGAACAAATATACGAAGAAAGTATGGCGGGTATGTATGACTTGCCGAGAAGCCCGGCCGAAAGAGAAATAGCTGACAAAAGTAAGTAAAAAAAACATCTGTTGCTTTACCGTTTGTTATTCTTATTTACCATCAAAAACTTTACGGCCTGTGACGTATGATGATACCTGATTAGTTTCTTTGTAAAGACACAAAGGTTTTTATAGTTTTAGGGATCTGGGATAATAAATTATATTGCTAATTTAATTTTTCTTTTAGCCGAAAAATATCGAAGTGTGTACCAACGATTAGGGATGTCCAATATTATAGGAGTCGTACTCGTACGATAATATGAAAGACACACACAAACATATGTGTTTAATAACATCTGTGATCTAGCCCCTCGGAAGTTGCTTTATGACCAACGATTA
This sequence comes from Ascidiella aspersa, assembly GCF_963924565.1. Classification (NCBI taxonomy): domain Eukaryota; kingdom Metazoa; phylum Chordata; class Ascidiacea; order Phlebobranchia; family Ascidiidae; genus Ascidiella; species Ascidiella aspersa. The sequence goes on along the minus strand of NC_139448.1, from coordinate 29,195,433 downwards.
CGGCTTCCGTATCAATAGTACACCGAAAAGCCATCGCAGACTCGCCGAATCTGTCGATCTATGATGCAAGCAGAGCAAGCCAGAAAAACAACTGGCCTGCAGTGAGGTTCGAACTCACGACCTCCGGTCAAGCCGGGACCGTCGCTCTACCAACTGAGCTATGCAGGCTCAGAGAGGAGCGAGTCGAGAAACAACCATGCGCCAATACTTGCACATTTTGTTAGTACAAGCAACTTCACACTGGGGGATCATCAGTCCGTATCAATCAATGAAAGACACACACAAACATATGTGTTTAATAACATCTGTGATCTAGCCCCTCGGAAGTTGCTTTATGACCAACGATTACGGCGTCGTACGATAATAGTGTGTTATCAATGCCGATCGGATTGGATACGGATATAGACATTTCAGCTATAGTTCGCAATGAAAACAGCGTTTAGGACAATAAATTACCGATGGAAGGTGACTCATTTTCTTAGGCAAATTGAAAAATTAAGCTGTAGCTTGCAAAACGTTATCTTTCTTTTAGTTTTCGTAACTTTGCCCATTTGATCATGGTACTAATGTTGTTTGGTATCAGGTCGAACGGCAGTAATATTCGTTTAAAATATCGGGTATTGGCATCGAAATACAATACAAAATTTAGGAATTAACTAACTGAAGAAGTCTGCTAATTTTGGATCGATCTGATATCCGATGACAACTGGTATATCAGTAGGCTAATCCGATAGAGGGTTGCACTAGTACAGTGGTCCTTAAACTTTTTTTCTTTCGTGGCTCATTTTCGTTGCCCAAAAATTCTATCGCCCAATAAATGTTTATGAAAAAAACAACTATGAAATAGGTTTAGAACAAAAAACAGCAGAACATATTTCAAACAGATTATTTCTTTAACCGTGCATTAGCGAGATAGTAGCTGCTTAACAATAAACTTACATTCCTAAATTCCTTTCCAAGCCATTATTTCTGTAAAATTAAGTGTAGTGACACAAATAAAACTTAATTCTTCATTAAATCTAGCTTAATAAAATTGGTCTGTAGTCCACTCAAAATGTTCCCATGGCCCACTGGTTGAGAACCGCTATAGTACTAATCCGATAGCAAATTCATTTATTTGTTCAGCCGTGGTTTGATATCGGATGCAACGTTTCTAACTTAAAAAGTAAGTTCGTCAGAAAATATTAAATTTCCAGCCAAGAGTAGCTTAGCTTTTTTACGCAATTGTGGATTAATAACTGCAAAAACCACTCGTTGTAATGTTATCAAATTGGTTGTTTTGCTTCAATACAGATTTGGTAGCGGATCGATGGGCCGTTTCTTTTTGTACAAATTATCCGGTATCTGATTCGAAATGAAATAAGTGCAAGAGGCCCTTTTTTCTACTGTTTTATAATAAAATATTTGGGTGAGAAAGGGGAAGCCTAATTGTTTTACGAATAACAGACTTGTTCAAAAATATATTCGTAGCCATGCAGTTAGATATAATTATGCGCCTTCGATTAGGCTAAAGTTCAGCCTATCTTAACCTGGGGTGAATTTACCCCTGGGGGTAAATTTCCTCGCTTTAGGGGGTAAATTAGCTATCAATCAAATATTCATTTTATGCTGACGGGATATTAAAATTGTGCCAGCAGTAGGTATTGGTAGCCTACTTTCCTAGTTCAGATTAACAACCGCTTATTCGAGCAATAGCTTATTGATTCTTTATTTTATGCTTCACTAATTGATACTTTTTAAGGTTATTGGCAACATCGTTATCTGTTTGAATTTATCAGCTTCTTCCGCCGTTACGGCATAGATTTAGGTACATGTCTGCGAGCAGGCAGTGTGCTTTTAGTTTATTTTTTGTGCAGTTTAGGCCAAGAAAGTTTAGCGACAGTAAATTTTAAGTGCTTTATTAATTAGCGATACCGGTATGGTTTAGTTCACCCAATTTCAATGCTGGTTATGCATGTGATTGCCTATTTTTGTCACTGGGTACGGCTTAACTGGCCAGTTAGTTTATTCTTGATCTTTTTAGCCCATTGATTAAGGCGTTTTAGTGGTAAAAATAACTCATTGACTGATTAAAATATTTTGTCAAGTTAACCAAAAATGTAGTTTTAAAAATATGGCATGTCCTAAAAGAAGAGAAAGTATTCACATATTTTATTGAGAATGGTCTTCAAGTTCCTCAGTTTATTTTGTGCATGGAAACATTTTCAAACAGTATAGGCTACGGTACCACGAAACCTGCTCCTTTAAAACAACACCGCAAATGCTTATCCAAGTATAATGATCAAAACGGGTCCCTTTTTTAGTCAAAACTGTCCAGGCTTAAAAAATAAAAACTAGACCAAACTGGAATGTTTTGACAACAATTCGGCGGGAACACACCATAAGACCTAAAAAGCAACAATACCTAAAGCAGAGAAACCTATAAAACCGTAGTATTAAGACCAACGACATAATAGAGCCAAGTACGCAGTTCAAGTCCTAAATTCACCAAAAGAAGCCTAAAGGGCCAAAGCAACGTTCAAACCTTTGGGTTGAGAGTATCGGACGATCGGGGGCATTGGATCGGTCTGGCATCGGCCTTTTTGGTAATATGTATGGACGCCCTAGTCTGACCAGCGCTGTCAGGGGCTGCTGTTTTGGCACCGGATTTTCTTTCCTGTTTGGGGTTATTGGTGGGTAACGGGTGGGGTTAGAAAATGGGTTAGTGTTGAAATTATTAGTGCAGTTAGTGATGAACTTAGGTGTGGAGTTTGGGGTTAGTTAAAGTGTTGTTAAGGCCTGATTGTGACATTTTAGTTCTTATTCCGACGGATTTAGGACTTATTCCGATTTAGACGGTACTAATACCATTAGGTATTTGTCCTCTTTGGCCTTATTCCGAATTATTGTATTTTTTTCTGACGTTGTAGTTGTTCTTATCTCGGTCTTAAGCTGGAGTCCAACAACTAGTTGCCAAAAAGTATTGGCAGCCGTCGCATTGATTATACCTAATGTAATTTGTTACTTTTGTTTTGTTAAAAGGTGAGCACCATTTTATATATTGGGGATAAATCTGATATTCATCTTTGTTAAAAGGGTAAAATGTACAGAAAAGCTTAAGAACCCCTAGACTAAACGGTTTCGAATTTCTTTGCGGCCAAAATAACAAAACCTTAATCCAGATTTTGTTCAATGATCGAAGAAAATTTCTTTGATTTATTTATAAGCGACCCATGCATTTGTTGGTAAACCTTATTGGACCTATAGTTCGACGCGTGTCTATAGTATATTAATTTACCAAGATCTATGTTATCCTAAAGACATTAAATCAACTCCCAAGAAGCAAAATATATCATCGATTGCAATGTACGTGGTAATCGGAGTGTTGTTGCTGATCATTATTGGACTATCTACTGCATTTTACTTGGATCACAAGGTAGGTCTTCATAATTCGCGTAAGCCGTAATTCAATGCAACAATAGACACCATATTTATTTGTTGACTTTCATTGACAACTGTAGCAGTTCTTTCGTATTATAAGCATAGCCTACAAACAAGGATTTTTTTCATGTTTCAATCACTAATGCAGGGGTTCCCAACCTGTGGTACGCGTACCACTATAGTGGTAAGCCAAGGTATTTTAGGTGGTACGCGAGTACCTTCCGTTTTGTTCACAAAAAACCTGGGTTTACAACTTTTGTATTTTGTTTTTCTGTTTTTTTTCACAAAAAAAATTCCCGAAGCCTATTCATTGTTACGTAACTATTCATGTTATTTCGTACCATTACGATCTTTAAAATACGGGTCATGTCAATTGTCAACGAGGAACACAGTTGCTTTAAAAAGCCGTTTAATGCTGTGTGACAGAGAGGGTTAATTATGTCACATAGCTAGTCTTGATCAATAGCATCTACGGTTTTATAGCTTAATCTACAAATAGCGTTGAACAATGCTAGTTGTAAGCTAAAAATAGGTCAAAATATGATTCGATCAAAACAAGCACTTCTTAGTTGGGCGCAAGCTCTACTGCAATATTTAACTTTTTATAATGATTTTATCAGTTTCATGTTGCGTTAGTTATTAAATCTGCTTGTATGCTGCCCTATGCATAACATCAAAAGTAATGTTCAGAGAAGTAATTAAAGAAAAATGATTCATAGTTTTGCGAATTGTAAACTTTGAGGCTGCTTATGTTTTAATATTTTTTCTCTAATTTTGGGACAATATTTGCTATTTATTACGGCCAATTCGGATTGTGTTTAGTATGAACAGTATGGTATGTTTGAAGAAGATCTAAGTTGTGCACAATGCCAACCTCTTCACAAACTGTGTTTTGTCAATTTTCACAACAAAACTACGAAAAAAAAACTACGGACTATTTTTTTTGCGCTTTACTAATTGGGGAAAACTCAGACTTTTTTGCGCCAATTTATAATCATTTGCAGTAAAGAGCTTCTGAATTGTGTGTCATCAAACTTTAAAAAAACGATTACTGCAATGTTTTATTTTTTCACAACATGTCTGTCAAAATCAGCTCGATGTAAACCAATATATCAAACCCGAGAAACTTTTGTGAGTCCCCTAAACTAAATTTTAGCCAATACAAAAAAAATAAACGCAATTTTCTCGCTCTACGCGCCACGAAGAGTTCACTTTTCTATTTTCATGCTGTCTGACTGTTATTTAGGCCTATTCGAAAAATACTAAATTTATTTTAGTAATCTTTGGAGCACAATGGTTGGAGGTTGTAGTAAGGCGTAATAAGAATATCAAAGCCCATACAGAAGTAGGTACTGATGTTGAAAATGAATAAAGAGTTATTCGAAACGTCCAAAATGATACCTACGTCTGTATGGGCTTTGATATTCTTATTACGTATTTTAGTAATATTGTTTAAAATCTAAGGGGGCTCAGGGCACAGAACAATTAACAAAGAGGGGCGCGGTAAAAAAAAGGGTTAAGAACCACTGTTCCAAAAAAGTGGTACGTGTGGCACTACACAGCGTACAAGTGGTACGAGATTGTAAAAAGGCTGGGAACCCCTGCACTAATGGAATCTCTTTTAGGCTTTATACTAATATGCAGTGGTTCCTTTAACGAAACCAATTAAACTGCTATCGTTTTTGTTTCAGTGAGGGGCATAACAAATTTAATAGATGACGGTACAAAGTTACGCCATAACATGTTAGTTAGCAAAAAAACATAGGAGAGCCTATGGTCGGCCAAACTCGTGATAAACTGAAAGCTTCAAGTTGGTGAAAAGCGCGTTAAAAATGCGTTTATTTGATTTAATTGATAAATCCTAAATTTAGAAGAAAGCATTAGGAACAGAGATTTGCAAATTGCTCGACATACTGTCATTTATCAAGATGATTTTGCTAAATCACAAGACTTGTTAGGGCCATTGTGTACGAATCCAGCAGCCGTATGTCGACAAATATGACTTAATAGCTGGGTGTCATAGCTATTAGGGTCGGCCCAAAACAAGCTACGAATGAAAAAAACATTGCAAAATCCTATTTTTGTTTCACCACTTTAAATTTGTTTTGCTTTTTGCAGACTACTATGCACAGTCTTCAACAGAATTGTAAGTTAAGTTAAACCGATTGAGGTACTCATACGTAATTTGGCAAAAGTTTTAATTAAGCGTAATACAGTTTTGTGTTCTTAACTGTAACGAACGATTTCAAATACAAAACAAAGCACTGTTTACCACAGGTCCAAACACGGTTATGGAAAATCCTACCGTGCTTCCGACTCGTAAAGTACAGCCAATGCCCCAAGTAACTACCAATAGCGCTCTGGGTCAAAATTACAACGCCACCAGCTCACCACTCTATCAAGAAACTACCCGCAGTACATCTTCGCCAACTGCCACTTGTGCTGTTCCACTTGAATCTTGTCTGGCTCTGAGAAACGAAGGAAAGAAACAAAGTGGATTCTATGTAATCCAGCCAAAGGGCTCTAATCAACAAATTACTGTAAGTTCTAAATATTAGTATTTGAATCGCTCTACTAAACAGAGGCGTGTAAAAACGGCGTCTTGGCCAGGCAACCAAGCTTTTTTAGTCAGTCAATATTTTCCTACACTACACATATATTAGAATGGTGTAATCGATATGTTTAACTGACCCGCTGTTAACCCCGGGACAGATCTGTTGACCTCTGAATATTTGTTGGCGTTTCTCTCGAAAATTTGTTGGCGTTTCTGTTTTTGGTGCATTTTGATTAAATAGGCCTCATAGACTTATGGTTGAGTATTATTAAAATATTTCATGATCCAGATCTCAAGGAGAAAAAAAATAATGATTTTGGTTTGCGGTGCACCTCGCAAACTCCTTTCACGCACCGTGTGCCATATATATGCAAAAAATGCGGTGTGCCTATATATGCAAAAGCGCTGCGCTAGAGTGATATGCGTTTTGTTTCCTTGTTCAAGTGTGAAAACAGTTATTCGCAAGGGCGCCCGCAGAAAATTTTCCAGGGGGGGAACATACTACGTATAACTCGTTTTTCAGCGAGAAAAAAAGAAATAAGGTTTGACTTAGCGTTGCCAATTGTCGAATACGCACTTGCTAATTAGTCAACCTAATTAAATAACAAAAGAGAAAAACTTCCAGCGTTTACGGTCGACCAAACAAAAGAAGAAAACCGGCGTTTTGCACTCGATTTTGGTTTCGCATTAGATTAGGACGCGTGAACCAATTACAAAAAGCACGCCGCTTCAAACAGTTTGTTAAACCTTGACAAAAACGAACAAAATACGATAATATCACTTACAAAATGGGGTACCTCCTGGATACGCTACTGGGGGCAATGGATAATGTATAATATTTTTAACCTTCATAAGTAATACATATTACACTTATAAATAATACTAATAATCGCTTTTTTTCAATTCCAAGGGGGGGGGGGGGGGGCAAGTGCCCCCCCCTCCTTTCCCCCCCCCTTTCCCCCCCCCCAGTGCGGGCGCCCATGGTTATCTGGTATATTATTTAGTCACGGACACCGTAAAAACATGGTCATCCTTTTCAACCTTTAAGTTTGTAAAACTGTTCTTCCATGGATACGTTTAATGCAATATTGTAGTAAAATTATCATTAAAATTCAGTCCAGCAGTGGATTGATTAGTAAGCCAAATAAAAAAAGGCTTTATCGTTATTAGTCTTAACCTACTTTTAACTTCACAACAACCCATCCTAAACCAAATTCAACAGTACGATGGTGACAAGGCGCGGACCAAGGAGTTTTGTTTGGTGAATCATGACAATATTTTGTCAGAAATGATGTCACAAAATCACGTCATAACGCAACGTTACGTTATACTGCAACCTCACAAAGTTACGTCAAAATGTTTCGTCATAAAGTTATATCTGCACGTGACGTCAAAAAAGGATCATTACAAACACCACACGTTTAGTTGGTTTTAGTTGTAAATTGGACAGTTGTCACCTTCAATACAAAAGCTACATCAGTGTTATAGATTAGCGCCAAGCACAAACGCCGTTATACCGTTTTTTAGATCGTTCCAAACCTTTTTTTAAGTGTTTGATGGGAGGCACAACTCCTTTGGGCAAAAACGATTTTTTAATGGGGTAAGACATCCTAGAAACATAGCCTAATTAGATTCGCGAAAAATTTTTCATTTACTCAGTTAAAATAAGCAAAAAAAAGTACAGTTTTGGAGGACCATGGCCACATTTTAAACTTTTAAAAACCTCCGACGAATTTAAACAATTAAAAGCATTTTTACGCTCTCCGTGGAATGTATATTCATTTTAAAACTTTGGTTGCGCATTGCAGATAACAGAGAAAGCACATGGCTTTGTAGTTATGAAACATATTTTTTGTAGAGGAGAGTTCTATAAATAATTTCAAATGGGCGAAAGCTTTAATGTTTTTGGAGATGACGTAACAAACTGACCTTACGACCTGACGTCATGAGATAAGTTCGAAATGGCGACAAAGAGTGCTGTCATATTGCGCAAAATAAAAATTGCGTTTTAATCGGTTTAAATACCTTATTTTTTAATTCACAAAGATACTTTATCCTACTATCTATAAATCTTTATAAATCACCATATTTAAATTTACAAATCACTATATTTAGATTACTAATAAATTTTAAAGCCAAAAAGGTCGAAAATATCGACATTATCTTAATTAAGATGTTACGATTGCTGCTTGTATCACCATCACTTAATGTGACTAAAACAGATCCAAACCTCACTTATAAAAGGTGAAACACACTTATTTCATATCATTTGGAGCAATAATTAGCATCTTTAGATATTAAACAGGTATAGCTGTGTTAATACAGTGTCAACAGAATGTCGAAGGCTATCGGATATCGGATATTTAGGACAAAAAATCTACTCTTGCTACATTAGGACTATGCTAGGATTTTAAATAAATTCCAACTGCTCTACACAGGTTTATTGCGATATGGTGTCAAGTGGTGGCGGCTGGACGTTGGTTGCAATGATCAGCGAAGACAACATAAAAAGTGAATGCTCAAGTGGAGATGTCTGGTTTAGTCATGGGTCTTCTTCTGGTACAGGTAAAGTTTCAAACAATATAATGTATGTTTCAAATAATATACGCTGTTCTCATCCATATTTTTGCTTGGTGCTGATCGCATGTGAAACACACTTATAATTTGTGAAATACCAGAGCAAAATTTATAAAATTTGACGGGAAAGATGTTAAGCCTGCCTTTAAAAAGTATTACACTGCACCAAACGCCATAAATCTTTGATTTGCAGCTTATTAAGTATTTCGGAAAACAGTGTTTTTTGACCTTTTTTGTGGCGACCCAAATGTTTAGCGTAAGCATAACAACGAAATTTCTCTTCAATCCGCTTATTGTAAGCGATAAAATCATAAAAAATTAGCCACAAATAAGTTAATATGAGCCATATATCTGTAGTCACCCGATTCTATTTGATTTCAACGCTTGTAGCGTTCGTATTAGGATAATTCGGGGCTTTGAAGCGTCTGTGTTAGAACATGTGTTAAAACTTAGACGCTTTAAGCGTAGTGTTTTAGAACAGGACACAGGCGAACAGCGAATGCGCAGACTATTTGGTATGCATCTACCGCAGAATGCAACCTAGATGCAATATGCAACATAACAATAGCCAATTGTTAAAGTTAAAATTAACACCAAAATATGGGCTTTAGTTTCAATTTATAATATTTCAAATATGTATACTACCTAGGACTTACTTTACATTTTAATGGTGACCAAATTTTAGAAAATAAGTTGCAAAACAAAGGTCATCTTATCTAATTTAATATTCCTTGGCATATATTTTGCTAACTAAGTTTATTATATTGAAGTAAATTAGCTATAACTAATATTTTCTAGCATTGTAAATGTAAATGATATTGTCTTTTAACTAATAAAACTTTGGAATGAAAGTCAATAGCCAGAAACAGCATTATTAGCTTTAGCAACAATAAAAGTATTGGCGCTGGTCTTTAATCCTACCACAGCGTTGAAACAATTATTACAGCAACGTACAATATCTGGGTCAGGGTGTTGGTTACTGTTTGGGTGGGGGCCACTGTTGAAAGTATGGCAAGTGCACCCAGAAAAAAATCTGAAATGCAGCCTAAACATGTAAAACGTTCGAGCACCCCTATTTATATGCAGTGCAATGTATGCAATACAGAGTGCATGAAAAAATCATAACGTGGAAGTCTGGAAATTTGAAAGCAGACGAGAGATCTTTTTCGTGTTGGTCTAAAGTCCTACCACAACGCACATTATTTTGGTTAGGGTTAAAAATGAATATAATAATACTTGACCCTAACCCTAATATTGTGCGTTGATTTAATAATGTGGTAGGATTCTAGACCAGCGCCCTTTTTAAACTTTTTTGCACCTAGTTTCGGCAGTGCACTCGCGTGTTCTGTTATACTTTCCAGGCTGGGGTAAGGGTGGTTCAAGTATTATTATTATTAGTATTGCTTAACCTATACCCAAACCGACACGCTAACCCGCACCCTAACCCAAATAATGTTTGCTAAGGTAGGCTTCAGCTACAATAAAAGCTTTTAACCTGCTATTTACTGAGTAAAAGTATAAACATCGCATTAACTTGGTACAGTTATAAACATTTCTGCATTTCTAATATCCAAAACTGTACAAGATAAAAAATCTGTAGTCTGCATCGCTTGGCAACGTTTCGTTATGCATGATTAGTCTGCGCATTCGCCCTTCGCCTGTATCCTGTTCTAAAACACTACGCTTAAAGCGTCCAATTTTTAACACATATTCTAACACAGACGCTTCAAAGCCCCGAATTATCCTAATACGAACGCTACAAGCGTTGAAAACAAATCGAATCGGGTGCTGTAGTGGTATCACCTCCTCAATTTCCGTAAGTATTGTAGAAAAAAATGACAATTTAAGGCACAATCCAAGTCAACACACGTCCCAATCGACTCCCAGTCAAGTCATTAATACAGCAAGTCATTTGACTTAAGTCAAATCAAGCCATTTGTGCAAAAGACTTAGTGAAGTCAAGTCAATTTACCTAAACGACTTTAATTAGTTAATGTTTTAAAAACAGTGACTTAGGTGCAACTAAGTCAGGTCGATGAATTAAGTCACTACAACGCTCGCATTATTATTAAGTTATTATCTTATTCGTTCATTTGTATTTCCGCAGATACTAGAAACTGGGAAAATTACAACGTTTTCGAATCTGCCGGTTTTTCCACAAATTTCGATTACAAAAGCCCGGCTTACTTTCAGTTACAAGTATGTTATATTGAATACATGAATGTAGAATGTCTAGATAATGAGATATGAGATCCTTGTGCACACAGGCTTCCAATGTGATGGTCAAACACAGTACGAAAAACTCTTTAATCAATGAAACGAAACCTTTTATTCAATACGAAACAACCAACAATTTCTTGGATTCCTTTGGAGGCAACTTGTATAATTTGTACACTGTTCATTACCCGCTTAATCCGAAACCAGGTGAACCACAATAAACGGAATAAAGTGTAAACAGTAAAAGTAAAACATGTTTATTCCAGCATTTTACTTTGACGTTGACAAGATTCTAAATCAGTTGGTTTTACGTGCATCTGAAATTTCATCTCTTATTCCTGATTTCTATAATTATCAATATGGAACCGGTTCTAATCATATTAGAGATACCATGTTCACGAGAAGTGGAATGCAGGTTGGTTATTTATTTTAGTTTATTCAATAGAAGAAAGAACTCATAGAGAACATCGTAGAAAATATATATAAAATACAAGGTGTTCGGAAAGTCACTGTGAACTGTTCTAATATTTTTTTTATATATATTTTTAGTTTCTTATTTTTGTGTTAAGTCCACCAGACTTTGTCTATATGGGGAGCAGCAAAGTCTGCAATGTATCGATATCGTCCGCGCCACTGAATAACTTACAAGCAGCTATAACACTGTTCATTAGTCTATGTAAAGTGAGCAGCTGATAGAGATGTTTAGAAACAAAAGGGTCCAACCTTTATTAATGTTAAGGGGGGTCACTTTTAACATTATTTCTAATTCTCATTTATATTTACCTACTGGATTCGTTACTGAAACATAACTGTTAATAAATATGTAAGTAAACAGCACATTTTCAAACATTCTGTTATACATATATATAATACCTCTTTTCCGCCGGTATAGTATGTTTGTTGTGCTTTGCAAAGTGTAGTGAGCTGGTGTACGTTTAATATTTTAATTGTTTTTCCATTTGCCCGCGGCAGACCTGACAACATTCCATGGCATCAGTTTAAACGTTTGCATTATCAGTTTTTTCTAATTTGCAGATGTATTTTTACGCTGGATACGAATGCTTTAAAACTCTGTACTATGGAATTAACATCAGGTAAATTTTTTCGGTTAACCTTGACAGAATCAGTGTGCAACACTAATAAAAAGTAGGTTAACAAAACTAAGATTTCTTCGAACCAACGCAAGTCATTGGGAGGAAAAAATATATATAGTATTGCCGCTGTACCTAAAACGTCAAAAACTGCCTATATGGCTTATATCTGAAGGATTATAACTTGTTTCCTGCTGTATACCTTACATCGCCGGGAGGCTTTAAGTTGCATAGTTGTATCACACTAAATTTTCTTCGATAACTTGTATATTTATCCTGTAGGTTGCCTCATTTAACTGATTAAACCCAACATACCTTAATATTTTTGCGGTAATTAAGTTTTAGGTAGGCCCTATTTACTTTAAAGTCGGCGAATCCCTTACATCAGGCGTAACCAAAATATGTGGCCCGCGGTGTGCTTTGGTTTTTGGCCCGCACCACTAAACATTCAGGTAACTGTTAAAATATTGAAACTTTCTGACTGTTCCTTAGTCTAGGTCACCTTATATAGCATGTACATTTTTAGTTTATTAGAATTAGAATAGAATGTGACCTGCTAACAAAATAAAACTACAAAATGTGTTTTGGACGCTGTTGCGGAAAGTGTACAACTTTGTGTGAAAGTGAATTGCACTGAGCGCTGCATTTTTTGTTGTTCTTGAAATGCATTCGAATAGCTACTTAAGGCCATGTAAATAAAGCTTATTAAAAATGTCCGTTTGATCTTTTTCGCTCATTTGAAATGTAATTATTTTATATTCTATTTCAATGTTCATGTGAGTTGTAGAAAAAGAAACAAATTTTTCTCTGCGCAGCTAAAAAGTAGTTTTATACCGCGATCATCTCGATCTAGATAAGTTTCCACAGCTGAGAAAATTTGTCGCTTTTACGGTGGCATTGTTCGGTTCAACGTACGTGTGTGTGTGAGCAATTTTTTTTGTTGTAGTCACTAACACAGTGTTAGGCCAATCGAGTTATTTTTGAATAGCTTGGTGTTATCTAGGGTTCCTCTTTTTCCCGATTTTTTCACTCCCGGGAAACGGGATTGAAAAATGAAACTTCCCAGGAATCCCGGGATCCCGACGAAAAAATTATACATAAAATTACGTCATTTTGAGGTTTGTATTTTTTTATTTTAGCTTCAAACATTTAATTAAGCTCATTTTTATGCGTTCTTTCACTTATGTACGTGGAAAGAAATACCGCATACCACAACGCATATTGTTTGGGTTAAGGTGCGGGTTAGCGTTTGGGTGAGGGTGGGTCAAGTATTAATATGTTTATTATTAATAATAACGCTTGACCCACCCTCACCCAAACGCTAACCCGCATTCTAACCCAAAAAATTTGCTTTGTGATAAGCTGTATTTAAAGACCGTTTTTTTTTATTAATTTATACGTTCATAACTGAAGGAGCGCCAGACCTTCTCTAATACGCGTCAGGACCCTTATTTGTGCATGCATGACGCATTTTTTTGTTAGAATAAATTTAATTAGGTTTTTTCGCTGGTAAGCGCAAATAAAACAACTCAGGCAACGACGATAACATGGTTGGTACTATTTTTTTCTTTATATTAGTCAAAAACGGCAATATTTTTAAAGTTTTGCTAGGTTGCCGAATACCCGGGATTATAAAAAAAAATTCCCGGGATTCGGGATTGCTAATTCGCGGGAAATCCCGGGAATTTCCCGTCGAAACATTCCCGGAGAGGAACCCTAGTGTTATTATGTACCGTAGTTGTTGGCCGCATGATAGCCGTACGTTCATTGCACTTTATTTTAACAATGGGTGTGGCATATAACGTTTTAAATTGGCCCAGCTTGGAAAGACCCACGAGCCAAATGTGGTCTTGTGAGCCTGTAAAACTATATTTTTTGCCAACTTTATTTAATTCTATGCAAGCGCAATTTTTTCGCGCTTCGCGCGTATATTCTGTTTTATATAATGTTTTATATTATAGCATGGCAGTGTTTTGGCCATTAAGCGCCGTAAAATATTTCACCTTAAAACCAAATATCCCCCTGAATCCGCCACTGTTTTCGTAGTGGTTTTACGCAGTGGGCCTTTAGGTACTATAGCTCTGAAAAGACTACTTTGGGCCGCAACAAAAAGTTTGCAGCCCACTGCACTAACAGGTAGACGACGAGACATGCAAGTGGCCCGTGGTCTAATCCGAATACACATATTTGGCCCGGCAGTATGAAAGGTTGCACGCCCCTGCCTTACACATTAAACTGGCTACATTCCATACATCGCTTCCCAAAACAGTACGAAATGAAATAAATACCTGCCGGGAATCGGTAAAATCTATTGTTTGTTTCTGTAGTTGAAACCAGGTAGTCGAACCGGAACCGAACCGGAACTTTATGAACTGGTTTTTGTCCATTTTTTCCCGAACCGTAACCGAACCTGAACCGCTTTTTGTGAAATTTTAAGAAGCCGAACCTGAACTGAATCGCATATTTAAAAAAAACCTGAACCTTAATCGAACCCAAACTGGTCAAAAAAGTGGTTCACTCCAGCATGACGCCACAACTCGTATTTTACATAGCCAAGTTATGCCATCTTCGAAATGTTAAGAAAAAACATAATTTTTTTAATAATACGTCGCTTTTAATTTTTTTAGATGGACTACTAAAAATGAGCTGCTTGTTTTTAATGCGTCACGAAACTTAGTTTTAGTACGAATTACAATTCAATAATTATTCTTCATGTTTAATGACCCACATATTTAGGTTGAACCGAACTAATACCGGAACTTTATAAACCGGTTTTGAAAAGAAATATAGTCGAACCGGAGCTGACCCGGAACTTTTTAATTGCTCCAAACCAAAACCAGAACTCAACCGGATTCCGAAAAAATATTTGAACCCGAACCGAACCTGAACCGTCAAAGTCAAACGGTTCGACTCCCTGGTTCAAACTACAGTTTGTTTCGGTAGAATTACAATACTTAATTACGCTACGTGACAGCTACTGCGATCTAAAAGCATTGCTCTTTATAGAATACGTCAAATATATTTTAAGTTTTTACACTTTTGTTTTAGATGCCAAAACTACAACATCGCATTTTCAAGCAGAAAATCGCACCCGTTTTTTGCTCTTGTAGCAATTGGAAACATTGGACGAGTATCCCAAACAATGTCCTTGAGGGTATGTCCTCTTAACTATGTTACCTTCTTTCTATTGTGTACACATGCAATGCAAAACGATTTCCAACCCGGGGTTTAAATATACGACGAATTTTACTAAGGAGATTGGTATTTCGGGGAAAGCGTCACTGTACAACATAAAGTCATATGAAAAAATTCAAATTTAGCCCGCATTAACCGCTAAGAAAAGTATTTTATTGGAACCAACCAACCTGGTAAAATAGCGTGACAAGAATTTTATTCCAGTACGTTGTTTTTTGTGTGAATAATTCGACATCTTCATATGGGTATAGCGGAGTCAAAAAGGATTTCGATTAAAGCAGATGGGTTGTTATTAAAATGTTATTTTTGCAAGTAAATTAAACTGAGAATTTATCAAGTTCAAGTAACACCTAGTTTAAGGACAAGTTGAACTTGAAATATTAACATAGAATATGTGCTAAATGAAACACTAACCCTAATACGCTCAAGCAGAAATGCAGTTTATAACAGATGCACTGTGGTTATTTATATTAGGTCCTCAGCTATAGGCCAAACACAGACGAAGTGGCATCATACAATGGAAGTATTAGTCATGGGAACTTTGTGATGCACTACAAATCCGATTGTCGTTACAACACGACTTCGCCAAGCGTTTGTGATGTATTTTTCACCATAAGCAACAAAAAGGTACACAAAAACAAAAAACAAAAAGGACACAAATAAATTGGTTGTGTTTCTAGGAATGGTTTTCTGGGGACGACGTTAGGGTAGATCGCAGCTCTGTTCAAACTGGGTCTGACTCCTACTCTTCCTTTTTATATGCACAACACGGAACATGGTCCAACATTTTAGTGGGCTACACAATGTTTTCAAGGTGCGCACAATAAATTAACGAATAGTAATTATAATCAATCAGTTTACGATGAATCTAACAGCTTAATTCTTTTAAGAACTGGTGGTCGACTGGTCACGGAAGTTCAGCTGAGGAACGCAATGAACAAGATCTTGGCGATTGTAGCAGGAGTTGGCGATATAGGTACTTTAGTTCAAGCCTAATGAGCAGGGCTGCGAAGTCGGTTAAAAATAACCGAGTTCAACCCCCGAATCCGATAAAATACACCCGCATCCGACACCCTAATCCAACGTCCGACTCCGGTGGCTTTTCAGCAATCCTCTCATAGGGGTGTCATATAATTCGTGGACTCACAATGTACATGATCGGAAAATATCTACCTCATGCTATTCCGTCTTTACAACTTACAGTTTGCCGCCTTATCTGTTTCTAACAAAATTTGTTACTGCGCATGCGCATGTCGGAGTCGGGACTCGGGTAGTTATTTGTAGTCTTACTCGTGTTCCGAGTCCCGAGTCCGATTCTAGCAAAACAAACGGACTCCGACTCCGGCTTCGTAGCCCTGGTAGAACGTACAAATCGTTAATAACAATTACCTTTTGCATCCTAAACCCAGTCCCAGGGTGTAAATCTACGGATGGTTTGGTTGTTCCCATAACCTTCTCGGTCGGCAAAGATGCCCTGAACTCTTCTATTCCACCTTCGATTCCTAAAGCTACCTCTGGCTATCTTCAGTTTAGGAGCTATGGAATGTCGGGAAGCGCCTATGCTATGTGCCCCGGTATAAAGTAAGTTTCAATAAATTACCCAACATGTTTAAATTTAATCACAAACCTTGGACAGCATATAGATCACCATAAAATAGCGATTTGGTTTACGTCGTACTTTTTCAAACTATCTGTTTTTTTAATGCTAATCGTAATAAAATATTCCTCAAACAACACAATTTCCATAAAATAATTGTAAACATTTTCAGAGCAATGGTTTTACTCAATATTTGCTCAAATAAACACCTTGTAAAGCAAAATGGCGCCGCGACAGTAGAACATTAACTAAAATAGGCTTGGAGAATATTTCATACGTTAAACAAAAATGGTCTATTATAATTGTTCCCACAAATATATTTTACCCTTTTATTGAGAATTTGTCATTCTGACATTAAAAGCATCTTTACCAGAAACGCAGCAATATTATTGTAATAGTTTACCCTTGGGGCCGAAAGGTTTTAGACCAGGGGTTCTTAACCGTTTCCCCATTTTCCCATTTCTGTCCAGATCCTGAAATTATCCACATGTGGGTTATTACCCATAGGTTAAGAACTGCTGTTTTAGACTGTTCGTATTGCACCAACGTACTCGTCTATATTCCCCAGGGTTAATAACTGTTATGGAGAATTCGCTTGCATCGGAGGCGTAATGAACAGCACTTCAACTTACAAAAGTGATTGCAACGATTTTCTAAGTAAGTTGAAAGTTGTTCGTTTTAACAAATATAAAGATATCGGTGTAGAAATGTAAACTAAGATACACGCGGTTTCCATATATAATTTTACTCAAAATTTCTGATTGGATAAGAATTTTTCTTTATTGCAAACTTTAGTTTAAAATCTTGTGATGCATCTATATTTTCAAAATTTAATATTTATAGCTACCTTACAGATTGGGACGGATCTAATAGTAACACCGTTCTCAATTCATCACCAAATGACTTTGCACACTCGCAAAATGACATCAACTCTACCATTATGATATTTTATAAATAAAACTTGAATCTTTGGATTGTAATTACCAAGTGTATCTGTTGTTTACTTTATTCATTTGTATATGCTTACATTATGTAGCCTACCTTTTGTTACATTGTTACGTTATGTCTTTGTTATAAAACTCTGATAACATTCTTGCTAAGTTCCAAAGTTCTGAGTAAAATTTTACGAAAACACAGTAGGCTACACAAAAATTTCTTACTGGCATTAGATGTCACGTTCCTTGAAGTTTTAAACCCCGCGGCCTTTTTCATACTCAATGTAGATACTTGTCGCATAATTTTGTTTTTAAAAGCTTCACAAGTTTAAACACAGCATTACATTATAACATTTCCGAGTCTACTACTACACGCCGACCACGTTTTTTATCGTGTTTTTCAGTTCGGCCCAGAAAGGCGTAGATTGTCAGCTAGTTTTTTGCCCATGCTCGGAAATATTTAAGGTCGATTAATTTGTGTCTTATGCTGTCCAAATATGTATGACGTTTTCGCTTGCTTGAATAACCTAATTATGTACCACCCCCCCCCCAAAAAAAAATTGTTGTGGACACATGTTGATTTTTTTGGCGTTGTTTTTGTTATGTATACATATCGTTCTTCTTTTGCTTTATTTTTCCTTCGCTTTGCTTTGCAGTCGTGCGTAGGGTTGGATTTCAAAATTCTAGTCAAGTTTATACGATGTAAACAATTCGGACATTTCTGCTTCCTTTTTTAATTTTTTCACGATTTTACTTCAAAGTACGGCACCCCTAATTTCGGAATCAAAAATGCATTTATTTTACGGCATCTAAGATCGGCCTTAATCCGATGTTATCAGAAACTTCTAGAAATGAATACCGGTAGTAAATTTAAATGGTGTTTTTGTTTAACCGCCCTTGTTTTAAAAACACAGCTGCTTGCATATCGTGCTTTTCATATTTCAAGTTATATTCATTAAACTCTTTATATGATTGCAATGCAATGTTTTGATGTTTGTCTTTGTTAGTTTTAGATGATTGATATTCATTAAGTAGAACATTATTAATTAATCTATATTTTTTAGGAATGACATTAGGCCGGATTAAACCTTTTTTTGAGGGAGTCTAACCGGGATTTAAAGGATGGTTGGGACTGAACGGAGTTAGCCTAATCGAATTTGTCAAACAAGCGATTTCACCTCGCTTTACGTGTGATATTTTTTTAAAATGTGTAGAAATACAACACACCAAATGCGACAGGAATATCAAAAAGTGAAGAAAAATTATATATCAAATCGCTTATTGGCAATGTTCGGCTTTTTGACACAAATGTATATCAGGAGTTTACCAAGTTGAGGCTAATGGTATTCGAACTTAAGCTAAAAACGCATTTCTACGCGAAAATTCGGAAATGTGTCGTTTGGGTAATGACGATTAAACGTGACACAATAAAGTGACACAGCACGCTGTAAAGTGATTCGCATGACTGTTGCGGGAATAAAAAGCTTGAGAACCACTGATCTAGTATGTTTGCGTTTAAGCGAATGTTTTAAGCCCTTGGAAGACGTGCATAACGTGATTATTGAACAATTAAACCAGCATAGTATACTTCAATACATTTTATACGCTTTGCACGAATTCATTGGGTATTTTATATTCAAACATAGAACACACCTTTTTATTGTGATTGTGTATGACGTCCTGTGGACTCGAATTTAAGCCAAAGAAACGCAATTGTTAACGCCCTTTGCGCGAACTCTGTCTTCTTGAATGTATTTAAACCCAATTTCGATCATAAATTAATTCTAGATCCGCCCAACAAAATGATAAAAATACACGTTTTAACAGCAAAATTGTGAGATAAAATCTATTGCAGCACGCCGACACCTTTCTCAATTTAGTATAGGCCCGCGGCTAAATAAAGCTAAACTATTAGTCTGGTTTAAAACGATGGAAAAGTCCTCTTGTTCAACCTAATAAGTTGCTGTCATTGTTTTTCTGTAAGCTTTATGCGTCTCTGCGTCGCCAGACTTTTGTTGTATTGCTAAGCAAAGTGTTACTATTTCGCATCAACTCCTCGTTCCAGACATGGGAAGCAAAAAAGGTTATTTTGTACCACAACTTTAGAAAACACTCTCTGTTTCGCCGTCAATCAATTTCTTCGTCAGATGATGAGAATTCATTTTAGGAAACGAGGTACAAACAGGCAGGAATTTATTGGTAAAAGAGTGTGAGTTTAAATAAAAGTGATACTGTTATTTTAACAGATAGTACAAGGCAGCCTTTCTTAACCTAGGCTAAATTTACCCCATGGGGTAAATATCCTCGTTTTAGGGGGTAAATCCAAGGCTATATGTATTCAAGCTCTAAATATTGTGGTTCTGTTTTCTTTAACTAACCAATGCGAACTGACTTTTGCGCATTGCTTACTATAAAATCTAAAGCACGAAACCGACTTAACATGTTGAATCTGATATTCCTTGTGCATTATCTACTAATTTACCAGACCTTGAACAACTCGTTGCCAAAAAGCAAGGGTAGCCGTCGCACTGACTTTAACTGATGTAATTTGTTACCTTCGTTTTTTTAATAAATGAGCACCACTTATATATTGGGGGTAAATGTGATGTTCATTTTTGTCCAGTGGGTAAAACATAAAAAAAAGGTTAAGAATTCCTGGTATAAGGTGTTTTATCCCAGAGAAACGCAAGTTGTTATGCAATACTTCAAGCATTATTTCATTTGCGGTAACTAACATTAACTTCGATTTTTTTAATATTCTCAAGATATAGACCAGTTACGGTGGTAATTTTGTTGATTAAAATTACACGTAAACGGGCTTCTTTTATCATTATACTAATTTGTCGCCATTTGTTAGCTGTCTAGCTATTGATGACACAAACCAGTAGACTTCACTAATCTAGTGAACAACACAGTGATAATTTCCCATAGTTTCCTGTATAAAACCAGAATAAACACAGTTCAAGTTTCTTTAGTGACCCAGATTAAAAAGTTTGGAGCGAGTTGCACTTGAATTGCACTTTTAGCCGCGGGCATAGGTCTGAAATGCGTTCAGCCACGCCAAGTAACTATACTATAGAGTTGTTGGAAGTTATCAATATGTTAATATTTATTTTAAGTTGCTCGGTGCATGGTATGTAAGTCGTTAAAATGAGCGGATTTAGATCCGACTTTGAAAGCGTTTTTTTGCGACAAAGAATCAAAACTATTTAACCCAATCCAAAAACCAAACCCAAAATCCAACCAAACACAACCAAAAACCACTGTATTCGGCATCTAAGCAAAACAAACCCAACTGTAAAATAACTATTGCTGGCATGTTTTAAGAGTAAAAAATCTGTTTTATCTTAAGATTCTAGACCTAAATCATATTTGCCAATTCTAATAAAGTTATGCAATTTACATTTCATAACAAATGTCGATCCACGAACTTTTTCAGTTCTACTAATACATTACTTCAGTTTAACCCGAATAAGTCTCGTCGCGAAAAAGGTTTGCCGCTAACTGTTTCAATATGCATTTATACAAAAATTTCATGTCGATAACGAATGACAATCTCAAGTTTTCTAAAGTTGCTTGTATTAGGAAATGTAACTGTGTGACGTCATCTCTAACAATTCCTATACGTTAGGTTAGGCTTTCATGCGTTCCTGAAAAATAAAAAATATTCTAGGAGTGCCGCTGGCCTGGACCCAAACCAACTCTTAAATAAACCAAAAAAGTGACCCAACTCAAGAAGTAAACTTTAACCAACCGTATAGCCTAGTAGAAAATCCTAAGCCAACTACTAACTAAGCCACTAACTCTAACTACAATGTAACACCAAACATGTTGTACCGAAATAATTATATTTGCTCGTGTTGTAACAACCCTAAATTGATCTATTTTCGTAGCAGCCTTTGACCTGGTGACACGGGCTTATCGATAAATTATGGAGACCGTCATTATAACGTATTGATACGTTCATCGGACTCCAGGCATAAAACCGAAATAAGGACAACATCAACGTCGCAATAAAACTCAGTTCGGAGTAAGACAAAAATGGGACTAATAACTATAGACGCAATACGGTCTAAGAATAAGTCCTAAATTGTCGGAATAAGATCTAATTGGCCAGAATCAGGCCAATACAATAGTTTACCTATCCCCAAACCCCACCCCCAAGTACATCTAATTCCCCTAATAATTTCAACCCTAACCCATTTTTTAACTCCACCCATTACCCGCCATTAACCACAAACAGGGCCAAAAAATACGGTGCCAAAACAGCGGCGCCCCAACGGCGCCATATAAACTAGCGCGCCCAAACGTCGACAGCAAAACAGCCGATGCCAGACCCCCGATTGTCCCATACCCTCCCCCACAATTTTCGGCATATTTTAAACTTAGGGCCTATTCAGACAGGTTTAGGTATTATTCAGACTAGTAAGTTCTCGTGGATATTACTGCGTATTTAGCTTTATTATGTCGTTGATTTAATAATACGTTTTGATAGATTATTCTGCTTTAGACCTTATTGCTTTTGAGGTCTTATTGTGTGTTTCCAGTTTATCATATTGACGCATGTGATGCTATCGTCAGAGTAAACGCAATTTTAACAAACATTATACTTTCGGTCTACCATGAAAATTTCTTACAACACACTTCTAATTCATTTTTGTAACACAGATTAAATCAGTTTTACAACATTGAAAAAAATCAATGCTTTTAAAGCATTTTAAGTGCTTATTGGCCAGATATGGACATGTTATTGCTCTGACCTGTATGGGCTTTGCTTTGCTATTACTGTACAAATGCTACGCTATCACTGCGGAAGAGAAATTGAAAAGCAATATTGAACATAGCTACAATGAACTTGATGTTGACGCCGCACATGTTTCGCAGAAAGATGTGCTTTTTACTGTGAAATCTAGCAAAAAATTTCATCGGTCAACTGGAAGACTGAAAATGATTCTCAACACTTGGTTCAAGCAAGTTTCAAGAGATTAGGTTTGTGATATGTTATGCATATTTTTTGAAAAGCAGTTATCAGGTCTTGTGTAGAGTTTTTTATGCAAAGTGTTATATGCAGATCTATTTTATAACCGATGATTTTGACGAAGAATATTGACTAAAAACCAATGATCGTATGCACAGCACATCTTGCGGAAATATCACGACAGGTTGGACACTTATTTATCAAATTGAGGAAGTGACAAACCGGTGTTAGGTATAATGGAGCTTTCAGTTGTTTTTAAATATATACTTCGAGAAACAACATGTCGTTAAACATTGTTTTTTTTTACTTTTTGCATTTTAGAGTTGATTTGTGCTGCAAAACAAGTGCAGAGTTCGATTTGTTTCTACCCACAAACAAAAAGTAAGTGACTCATCAAATTTGTTTGTCGTTGTCCAAAAAATGAGACATTTTATAACTTAAAAAAAAACAAACGATAAAACTCAAAAGTTTAAAAACCGAGTGAAACCAGAATCAGACATTTATAAAGGAATGTATATTTCGCTTATACTGGCATCGTCAGTTCTATAAGTAAAGTAAAATACATACAATATACTTATTATAAAATCAAATAAAAAAAATATGTTTTTGACTTTTATATTAATTTTATTATTACTCTGCTATATAACATCTTTACACTCATATATTGTATATGTATTTTACTTTACTTAGGAACTGACGATGCCAGTATAGGCAAAATATACATCCTTTAACAAATATCTGCAGAAACCTTCTGCCAATGGTTTTGGCTTTCATAAAGATTAACGTTTTACATGTTTTTAACTAAACAAAAACTTATGAAACGATATAGCCCAGTGATTCTCAACCGGGGTGTCATTTTTTAATTTTCAAGGGTGCTAAGAGATATTTGAGAATCTTTAAAAATCTGATTTTTGTTAAACTATTACAAATTTTAGTGTTCGATGAGAGTGAAATAAATCCACATCCACTTGTAGCTTCCTACCTTGTATAGATGAGTTTGGTGTGTGTTGCTCCAGTTCTGTTTATTGCGACATTATAGTGAATTACCTATGGTAAAATGCTATAGGGGTGCAGCAATATATTTATTATTGCTGAGGGGTGTTGGTAGCCATAAAAAGCTGAGATGCACTGAATTATAACCTTTTAGTTTTTTGCCGATATGAAAAAAATATTTCGTCATAAAGATGGTGGTATCGCTTCGATGACGACAACTACGTGAATCCTCAAACATTTTGGAGGAACTCAACAAACATCGCTGGAACGAACCCATTTACCTTGGCCGTAAAAGTATGGACCATTGGCAGTTAAATGTGGTAAAATATGTGAGAAAATAGAGGTGATAACGTCAAAACAAAGTACATTATTTGTAGCTTTGTTCAAAGAACGAAACTAATATATTGAGGTGATTTTTTTCGCTGCCTGTATTTAGGTGCAACAGTTTTATGTTTGGTGATGAAAATTTAAAGATTTTTCATCAATTTTGATTAAGCGGTCAATTTAAAGAAATAAGGCGTCATTTAAATTTGTCATCAATGTTAAGATTTTGTCCATCAATGTTGCACTGTGTAACTTAAAATCGCACATTTCGTTTAAACGTGGTTTTAAATAGGGATTCTTTTATAAAGTTCCCATAAATTTTATTTGTTAGAATGTTGTGCCAAAGATGGTTGATCATACTTTACATTCAAAACGGCATTTCTTTAGTTAGGCCGACCTTCATTTTGTTATCTATAGCGATAAAATATCTCCTTAACTGGACAATATCTCCTTTAACTAGACTTGGTTAGCTTTTAAACTGTTTGTCCGGCAGACCTCGTTGTCCTTTGCCCTTTGGTGGATCCAAGAGGGAAACCGTGAGACCATGACCGCCACATTTGTATTTCTTACCTAATTAAATAACCTAAATCTCAACATTTTCTTACGTATATATCTCTATAATAAGATAAATATCTCTAGTAAGTTTTCGCCCGTTTTCCAAAATCTTTTCAGCCCAAAGGCGCCCTATACTTGTCACCGCCCCCTAAAAATAAACATCACAGTTTTGTCAACTTACACAATGAGAGTTTTTTGTCTGTGTTATCAGATGTTGCGTCATTTTAGTGACTGTATCGTCATTGCGAAAGTTGCGGCTTGCGTAGTGCACCACTTGCCTAGGACAGTTGGTTAAAGTTTTTATTAGCGCACCTCTTGATTTATATTGTGGTATGTTTTTAGATACTAATGATGCTTTTAGGAGCGAAATATGTTTATCATAGTTCTGTACTTAGTTCAATATTTAAAAGGGGTAAGCGTGATCCTTATTCGAATTTTATTCTAGAAAATAAATTGAATTTTTTAATATCGTCCGGTTTTCAACAAAAAAAATACGCCCTTTAAAATAGATAAATGGTAAAATTATCGCGGTTCGAAAGAGATTTTTCTCTAATTCTCTACGTAACCGTAGGCCAGGGGGGCCTATGGCTCTTTTTGTAACACCATATGGCTCTTCTTGCTTGCAGACAAATCTAAGCTATCATTTCTCAGCATGATCTTAAATAAAACAGCACGCGGCCACTGTCGCTTTCCTAACTTTATATTACCTTTTTTATTACACATGTAGTAGAACATTTTCGGCACTTTGCGCTAATCCTGTTTGTTGTTCAAAACTGTTATCCCGTTTAAGGGAATCTCTTAAAATTCAATAAAAGGCCCTATTCTTTCAACAGAACTCCGTAATCAAAGTTGTGCAAACTTATAGCTAATTCATTTTCGGTGCATAACATGTTCTGTCCTTTAACTTAGAATAAAATAAACGGCCCGGCTCATTTTACTAGTTTTTGCCAAACTATAACTAGATGTTAAAAAAGTATTATATCGCTCCCATGGAAATACAACCAAGAATATTAGGCTTTTATGGCCCACTTCCTCGTGACCCCACCTTTGACGTAACCTTGTGACGTCACGTTTTGATGTTTGACCGGCGTGAATAAGTCTTCCAGCACGCATAATATAAACTATAGGTAATAATTGTATTAAACATAATCTAAACTTAGTGGGAATACTATATTTACCGGTATATATAAAATATATTTTGCTCTCAGTGCATAGCATGGATATACCATGTCCAACCCCATAGGCCTATACTTCTTTGGACATATACATTAACCTTAAATTGCTATATATACGATTATTTTGAAACTGGACCAGACACCTTAAACTGGCACAGAAATGATTGTTACACGCGGCAGTTGTCATTTTTTGTCCACTTGGTGCTGAATATCATTCTGGAACGTTCATTATTACGTCACAGTTGAACGGAAATCAATTCGAATTTGTGACCGGTGGCGGGGGAACGTGTGTTACAAGACCTCTGGCGCAAAAGATGATTTCGCATGTTGGGTGAGTTAACTTTTAAGGTTTAAAATGCTTGAAAGCCTCCGGCAAGATGAAAACAAAAAGCACTAAAGGAAACTAGAAATAAAAAATCTTATAGGCTAGATAATTTAAGAAGAGTCGCAAGGTATTTGATTTTTGTTTGTTTAATCTCAGATCATAAACGTTATATGTATAATGTGAACTGCTACATTTTTATTATCAACCCGACTTCACTTGATGTTTTTGTGTGATTGGCCAGCTCTGTTAAAATCCAAGTTGATTTGAATTTCAATTGCAATTACCGTCGACGATTAGTTTATTATATAAAGTAAAGCAGCAGATTCCAAAATTTGCGAGAAATCAGTATTGCCAAAGAACGATTGGAAAGCAGTGTTATAAGGACTTAAGTCAGTAAGCCCGTTTATATGCACGTTTAAGCCGGATTCGAATCCGTTAATCTATTCTCTCTCGTTTTGGCGCTGGAATGGATTAAGTTCTCTTGTTTCTCAATCCGTCAAAAGGAGTGGTTTCAATCCGTTCACCGCTTAATCTGTTCGTTTTGTTGACGGCCGAAATCGAGCGAGGAGTATTGTTTTTAACAGTTACAACAGCAAAGTGTAAAGTAGAGTATTTCCGAAGTGAAACGTAGTTGCTAGTGTTTGACATGGGAGAACAACAAATGCACTGGTTAGGCTGCTAAAGTATATCTAGTGTGGTTTTTAGTCTTATTTTTATAGTAAGGAAAATGAAGGCGCTGGTCGAGAATTGTACGACAATGAACATTAAGTTGGCCCACTTTCACCCAAATCGTGTGCATTGCTTTAATAATTGTCTCAACGCTGAGTAGGATTCTATGGCAGCGCCAAATACAGTTTTTATTAGTCATTTTCGGTACATCTTTCCCTTGTTTTGTTCTCTCTGCCTTGTTTATCGTCGACCAGTACACAAAAGCTTAAATTTCCTGCACTTAAATTCTGTGTGCTAGGCAAACTGAAGCACTATACCAGGGGTCGGCAACCTACGGCCCGCCGATGAAATTCATCCGGCCCGCCGCCTCTTTGACAAACTAGGCACGATTCCATTTCAAATAATTTTTAACTATTTTAACTACGTAAGTGCGAAAAATTTTCGCGCTTCGCGCGAATGATCGATTTCCATTCGGCTTGTTCACGTTTTGACGCTGTCTTTTAAAATATAGATCAGCGCTTCTTTACCGTTGGGCCGTGGAAGGCTGACAAGTGCGTCGCGGACAAACGGAAAACGTATTCACAAATATTGGACATATATTTTTCAGAATTTTTTTATTTTTTATTGTCGGCAATGTAGGCTAATGAAAACTTGCAAGAAATGGCGTTATGCCAAATAAAATCGCGCTCGCTTCGCTCGCCAGGTGTGCCCCAACTTTAAAAGGTTGACAAACACTCAACTAGATTAACTATTGTTATTGCTTTTCCTCAAAGTAGTTTTATTACACGACGATGTGTGGATTTTAAATCAAACAAACGCATTTTATACGCGCTTTGCGCCAATACTTTATTACTGCCTCCTTAAATGTAATTAAACACGTTTTTTTAAGATCCGAGGTCCGCCTGATTCACGGTAGTTTTAGCATTTTGATAACAAAATTCTCAGTTAACATTTTGTGCGGCCCGCAGAGACCATTCTGAGGTTGGTTTTGGCCCGCGACTACAAAAAGGTTGCCGACCCCTGCACTATACAATGCAGTCAAGAACGTACTTTATCGGCAAACCTAAAGCAAGTAATTCTTGTTTTACTATTTTCAGGTTATTAAAAACGAACAAGCAGCAATAGATTGCTAACGCAAGGAGTAGGCCTAAGACGAAAAAGCGGTTGTGCGTCATAAGCTTACTGGAATATTATGTAATAATGCATATCAGTGCAGTTTGTACACCTAAGCTCGCTTGAATTTCGCACCGTGTAATTACGATGCTGGAACGGATTACTTTTCCATCCGGATTGAACCTTAATCTAATATGCCCGCGAAAGATGCAAATAAACCAGCTTAATGACTTTAATGACTTCACCTAAGTCATTTGGGTAAAATGATGTAACTTAACTTATTCTTTCGGAGAAATGACTTTGCTTTACTTAAGTCTTTTGGACAAATGACTTGGGTAGAAATCAAGCGTTTTCTTTAAGTATGTTTATATAACATTGAGCTATTTAACCAAATGTTTGCACTTAAAACAAATCTCTAAATTGCTATATCGGTATGTTAAAAGTGTTTAGAGTGTGTTGCTACGGGTAAGTAAGCCGCTGGCCGATAGGGCGAGGGCCGACGGCGGCTTGAGTGTCTCGCACGTCTTTTGTTACACCTGACTCTAAGGAGCAGGCTGCCAAAACACCTGTCCTTAACTTGTTGAACTCTAGACAGAGTTACTTCACTCATATGATATTGCTCATTGAGTATATTCACAAATCTCAGTACACAGGATAACACAGTGATTCAAGCTGTTTTTGGTCACACGTCAGTGGACACCGGTCACGTGCATTGTGACGTTAAGTTGGGCAACGTAGAGGAGTTTTTTCTACTGAAGGCTACAGCAGGGGTCGGGAACATTTTTAGCTAAAGGAGGCATATAAGTCAAAAATTCTTGGTTTTATTTCTATGGGAACCATATAATACTTTTTTAACATCTAGTTATAGGCTTCTTATGTTGTTCACATTTAAACTTTCAACATGCTATGCACCAAAAATGAATTATCTAAGTTTGCGCAACTTTGATTACGGAGTTCCGTTAAAAGAAAACGGTCTTTTGGATATTAAGGCATTTCTTTAAACACGATAACAGTCTCGAAAAACAAATATGATTCGCGCGAAGCGCCAAAATTTGCTATTATGTGTGTTAAAAATGGAAAGTTAGGAAAGCGGTCGTGCCGCGAGCAGTTTTATTTGAGATCATGCTGAGAAATGATAGTTTACATTTTTCTGCAAGCAAGATTCTTTCATCAAAAGAAAAAAACGAACTATATATGACCCGCGATTCGTAGGTTCCCGACCCCTGGGCTACAGTATGTAAAACAAAATTAGGAACAAGAGCAAACATAAAGTGCTTTTAACAACGGAAGAAACTGAACTAAAACTTCTAAACCTAAAAATCTGGAAAAATTTTCTTTAAACGCATCGGGCATCCATGTGAAACAGATATATCAAGTTGTACTTTGCTATCTTATTTAATCGTGTTTTGTTTGCAATAAGAAATATCACAATATGAGTTATAACCAAAGGAACGATAAGATGTTCGTGGCGTAAGTTGTTTTTTCAAGCTGCACAATTAGTTTCAAATAGCGCGCAGTTAAAAACAGACCCTAGGTGTCTTTATTAATACGAATATTTTTGCCATTAAAATGCGGAGAAAAACAATCACAGACGAAAAATGATGGCGACTTCAATCAAAGCTTCTTGTACCTTTAACACATTTGTTTGGATGAAAAGGACTGTAAAAAAGCATTTGTCGTTTGAGAAGTGTTTTGTTCAGGTTTTGCATAATACTAATC